>NC_133332.1:184238953-184875620 GCF_042186555.1 Aquarana catesbeiana
TATTTTTCCTTGATTCTATTACACAGTGGTGGGTCTTCTGCCCTGTCTTATGTTTGGGTCACCCTGTGTTTGTTTCATTGTTCACCATTTGTATTAAGGCTAACCCCCTCCAGACGGCTCCGTGGTCTGGAAGGAAGGCATTGTTCTGTGTTTGACTGTTTGTTTATGTACTTTAATTATCTCCTGGAACTAGAGCAGAAGAGGGACCACTAGGACAAAGAACAAGGCCACCCTGATCAGTGAACTAGCTGAGATGGATCAGAGGGATGGTGATGCTGGACCCCAGTCAGTTGAAGACTTGAGCGGCAACATGAGTGGAGAATGGCGGAAATATGGCAATCAAAGACAACACCTAGCGATATAGCGCATTTCCGTAAGTTGCCCTTTCAGGCGTTCATACTATTTAAGGAAGGAGAGGAGGTAATTGAAGTGTTCCTACAGGACTTTGAAAGACCAAATACATGAAGTACTGTCCCAAGATTGGGTCGCCTTACTGGTGAGTAGGGATGAGCCGAACACCCCCATGTTCGGTTCGCACCAGAACATACGAACAGGCAAAAAATTTGTTTGAACACGCGAACACCGTTAAAGTCTATGGGACACGAACATGAATAATCAAAAGTGCTAATTTTAAAGGCTTATATGCAAGTTATTGTCATAAAAAGTGTTTGGGGACCTGGGTCCTGCCCCAGGGGACATGGATCAATGCAAAAAAAGTTTTAAAAATGGACGCTTTTTCGGGAGCAATGATTTTAATAATGCTTAAAGTGAAACAATAAAAGTGTAATATTCCTTTAAATTTCGTACCTGGGGGGTGTCTATAGTATGCCTGTAAAGGGGCGCATGTTTTCTGTGTTTAGAACAGTCTGACAGCAAAATGACATTTCAAAGGAAAAAAAGTCATTTAAAACTACTCGCGGCTATTAATGAATTGCCGGTCCAACAATACACATAAAAGTTCATTGATAAAAACGGCATGGGAATTATCCACAGGGGAACCCCGAACCAAAATTAAAAAAAAAAATGGCGTGGGTGGTCCCCCTAAATTCTATACCAGGCTCTTCAGGTCTGGTATGGATACTAAGGGGAACCCCGGCCAAAATTAAAAAAAAAAAAAGGTGTGGGGCCCCCCTCAAAATCTATACCAGACCCTTCAGGTCTGGTATGGATTTTAAGGGGAACCCCGTGCCAAAATAAAAAAAAGATGGCGTGGGGTCCCCCCAAAAACCCATACCAGACCCTTATCTGAGCACGCAACCTGGCAGGCCACAGGAAAAGAGGGGGGACGAGAGAGCGCCCCCCTCCTGAACTGTACCAGGCCACATGCCCTCAACATTGGGAGGGTGCTTTGGGGTAGCCCCCCAAAGCACCTTGTCCCCATGTTGATGGGGACAAGGGCCTCATCCCCACAACCCTTGCCCGGTGGTTGTGGGGGTCTGTGGACGGAGGGCTTATCAGAATCTGGAAGTCCCCTTTAACAAGGGGACCCCCAGATCCCGCCCCCCCGTGTGAAATGGTATGGGGGTACAAAAGTACCCCTACCATTTCACAAAAAACTGTCAAAAATGATAAAAATGACAAGAGACAGTTTTTGACAATTCCTTTATTTAAATGCTTCTTCTTTCTTCTATCTTCTATCTTCTTTCTTCTATCTTCTATCTTCTATTTGGTTTCTTCCTCCATCTTCTTCTTCTGGTTCTTCTGATTCTTCCTGTGGTGTTCTCGTCCGGCATCTTCCTCCGTGACCCCGCCCCCTCTGACGCATGGGGACTTGACAGGGACTTCCCTGTGGCATTCCCCGTGATGTCAGAGGGGGGCGGGGTCACCCGTTACATGATGGGTGACCCCGCCCCCTCTGACGTCATGGGGAATACCACAGGGAAGTCCCTGTCAAGTCCCCGTGTGTCAGAGGGGGGCATGGTCACTGGGTGGCCCCGCCCTCCGTTATTTAAGAACCGTCAGAAGACGAGAAGCATCACACAGCGGGAGCCTCCCATCATGGTGGATGCAGAGCAGCCCGAGAAGAAGGGAAGAAGACGCCGCAGAGGAAGATGCCGGACAAGAACACCGGAGGAAGAACCAGAAGAAGAAGAAGATGGAGGAAGAAACAGAAAGGAAATTGTCAAAAACTGTCTCTTGTCATTTTTAACATTTTTGACAGTTTTTTTGTGAAATGGTAGGGGTACTTTTGTACCCCCTTACCATTTCACACAGGGGGGCCGGGATCTGGGGGTCCCCCTGTTAAAGGGGGCTTCCAGATTCCAATAAGCCCCCCGCCCGCAGACCCCCACAACCACCGGGCAAGGATTGTGGGGATGAGTCCCTTGTCCCCATCAACATGGGGACAAGGTGCTTTGGGGGGCTACCCCAAAGCACCCTCCCAATGTTGAGGGCATGTGGCCTGGTACGGTTCAGGAGGGGGGGCGCTCTCTCGTCCCCCCTCTTTTCCTGTGGTCTGCCAGGTTGTGTGCTCGGATAAGGGTCTGGTATGGATTTTTGGGGGGACCCATGCCATTTTTTAAAAAATTTTGGCGCAAGGTTCCCCTTAAAATCCATACCAGACCTAAAGGGTCTGGTATAGATTTTGAGGGGGACCCCACGCCAGTTTTTTTACATTTTGGCCGGGGTTCCCCTTAATATCCATACCAGACCTGAAGGGCCTGGTATGGAACTTAGGGGGACTCCCCACGCCATTTTTTTTAAAAATTTTGGTTCGGGGTTCCCCTGTGGGGAATTCCCATGCCATTTTTATCAATGAACTTTTATGTGTATTGTCGGACCGGCAATTCATTAATAGCTGCGAGTAGTTTTAAATGACTTTTTTTCCTTTGAAATGCCATTTTGCTGTCAGACTGTTCTAAACACAGGAAACATGCGCCCCTTTACAGGCATACTATAGACACCCCCCAGGTATGAAATTTAAAGGAATATTACACTTTTATTGTTTCACTTTAAGCATTATTAAAATCACTGCTCCCGAAAAAACGTCAGTTTTTAAAACTTTTTTTTGCATTGATCCATGTCCCCTAGGGCAGGACCCAGGTCCCCAAACACTTTTTATGACAATACCATGCATATAAGCCTTTAAAATTAGTACTTTTGATTTCTCCTATAGACTTTTAAAGGGTGTTCCGTGACTTTTAAATTTGCCGCGAACACCCCAAATTGTTCGCTGTTCAGCGAACTGGCGAACGGCCCATGTTTGAGTCAAACATGAGTTTGACTCGAACTCGAAGCTCATCCCTACTGGCGAGTAATTTAACTGGCAGAGCGGCAGATGCGTATCGGGTCCTGGAGGATGGGGACGCTAAGGATTATGACCGGGTCAAAGAAGCTCTGCTAGCCTGATTTGCCATTACACCCGAAGCTAGTTGGATTAAGTTTTGAGAAGGCCAGAAACAAATCAACATAACATATGTGCAGTGGGCACATCGTCTGCAGTGGAACCTTAAAGGCTGGTTCCAGAGAAGCCATGCTCATACCATAGAGGACATCACCCAGGTAGTACTCTTAGAACAGTTCTTTGACCACAACCCTCCGGAGTATGGAATTGGGTGCGAGATAAGCGACCACAGACTGTATAGCAAGCGGCTATTTTGGTCGATAAATATCTGGACTCTCAGAGGTCCAGCGAAAGTGGGCACTATCCACTATCCAAGCCCAGTTTACCAACCTCTAACCCAACTCCAGTACCTCAGTGGTCTACCTCTAGATCCCCAGCCCAACCCAACCCTCCTTCTGGATCTAAGTGCTATACCTGTACCAAAACCGGTCATCTGCAGCGATATTGCCCTACCTGATCCACGAGGTATTGAGAGACTGCTCATCCATCCAGACCAGTGGCTCATTGCTTCCAGAACGAGCAGCAGCAAACTTTTTGAGGCTGATCCTGCCAAGCTGTTGCCAGAGATAATCGGCAGCACCATCGTCAGGCAGTATTGGTTAATGGGCAGCCGGCCCAGGGACTCCACGAATCCAGGGCTACGATTACCCTCATCCAGCCTCTGTAATGTTTCAGGCAGTGAACTATGTTGGATTGGGTGGATCACAGCTTCGGAAATCTATGAATGCTATATTCTTAACAGTTAACTTTAACAGCTATCAGGTAGGAAGACTCAGATAAGTTTGGAAATACAATCAGTTTTATTTAGAGTGGTAATATACAGCCACGATGGGGAGCTTCAGAGGCAATTTAAGCTTAGTAGCACTACAAAGGGATTAAGTTTATAGGAAACGTAAAGATACTTGCAGTGGGTGGATTCCTGGAGATGGGGTCACCCAGTGGCTTCTTGAGAGATGTACTGGTCTCCTATGTGGAAAGGAACAGGTAAGGTTTTCTTCGGGCAAAGTAAGTAGACTGTGGGTAGGGCAGAGGAGAGTCTCTGACTACTAGAGAGAAAGGGGCTCTGTCCGGCCCAACAAGTGGAAGTTGGAGGGGCTCTGTCCGGCCCAAAAGTGAGGTGGAAGACGGGGCTCTATCCGACCCAAAAGTGAGATGATAATCGGGGCTCTGATTGGCCCAAAAGAGAGATGGTAGTGGGGGCTCTGTCCGGCCCAAAAGAGAGATGATAGTCAGGGCTCTGACCGGCCCAAAAGAGAAATGATAGTCGGGGCTCTGACCAGCCCAATAGAGAGAGATGACGGCAGTCTTCTGTTGGAGATCTTTACCTAGCATCAGGTTCCTAGAACGAACGTCAAGCAAATGTTGTCGGCTGTTTAAGTAGGGACAAGAGGAGGAGCCGAGTGATGTCGTTGTGATGTCATCAATCTGTGACGGAGTTTGTGGAGATATCAGAGCTCCCAGTGGAAAGATAAGAATATTGCAGGAGAAATGTCGGAGCCTTCAGTGGGTGTTCGCTCTCCTGCTCCGGGGGCCGTGACGCGCACCACGGGCTTCCGCCCTTCCCTTGCTCTTTTTAAATCCATCATGTGCGTCAACGTCATGCTTTCCATGCAGTACGTGCGACGCCCTTGGCGTCATCACGTGCCTGCTGGTTGTTTCCACGCTCGTGAGCGGCAGGGGAGCTATTTGGATGCCGCTCTGCCGGAGTTGTCCGACCAGCGGCGCCTCTTCTCTCCAGCCACCTATGCCACGTAGCATGACGGTGGTGGGCAGCGCCTTGTCGGCACCTATATGGGCGGCCTTCTGGGCGATCCTGGCACTCGAGGAATCACTACACTTCACTCCACATCTATCTCCCTCTTTGCAGTGGGCTCCTTGTTTATACAGGTATATTGTATGTCTACACTTCTCACTCTCAGCCTATTTGTATCTCAACCTCACCTTTGTCTTCAGTGGGTTCCCACCCACCACGATATAATTGCACGTGCACACCTTCTTGGTTGGTTATTGTGGCTTTCACTTTCACCACACTTTACACTTTGGTTTTCCTCATTACCCTTCAGACAGCTTCGCTGCGGGTCCCAATTCAACACCACTCTCTCCCATCAGCACAGTGTTCCTGCCTCTTTCTCTTTCTCCCTCATCCCCACTTTTAGTCACTGTTGTCACTCCTCCACTCTAATTCATTCACCTTACTCATTTACAGTGACTCCTCGGGGTTCCATGTCTGTCCTGTTGGCGGTCTGTGTGGGGTTTACCGGCTCGCCATCCACCACGGCTCCTGGTCAGAGATATTCTGGATGCCCTGGCATCCCGTCGCCGCAGCATTATCTTGCGGATCTCAATGAGTAAGTATGCACTTATGTGCATGGTGGTGTCTTTTCACCTCTATCTTTGGTTAAAATGATTACTGATTATCTTTATATTAATTTTACTCCAGATCATCACGCGCATGCACCTGACGAGTGGCGTATCAGCCACGAAATGCATAGAGCTACAAGATGCCGTGTTTCTATCAATTTACACTTGCTTCAAGTTTCTATATAATAAATATCCCTACATATCCAGTGAGGCCATAGGTCCTGCAGGTTTTATCCTACAAACATGATTTTACCTAACCATGTTCTTGTGGAATATTGGAATTTATGATTGAATTTATTATGCTCTTAATTGAGACTTGTTGCCATTTTATTGTCTATTGTTTATTACCATGTTTATCTTTTCTATCTTTGACATCAATGGTTACAATCCCTAACATTGTTGTTACCACTACATCACCCTTGCTATTGTGTATCAACATTATATGTACAATTATACTGTATTATGAATAAATTACTTTACTCCACTCAATTATTCTCTTGCTTTCATGTGCTTCATATAAAGTCCCACCCTCCTTGTCCCCTCTTTTCCTTGAGTGGAGGGATAAAGACATTACAGGAGAAATGTCAGAGCCTCCAGTGGAGGGATAAAGACATTACAGGAGAGATATCGGAGCCTCCAGTGGAGGGATAAGGACATTACAGCCTCACATGCTCCCCAGTTAGCCCAGACCGGCCAGACTGTTGCAGTGAGAGTAGCAGGGGGCAAGGTGCTATGTTTATTCACCACCCAAGTCCTCTTGGATTGGGGCTCAGGGGAGTGACAAGTGCGAGTAGGATTACTACGTGAGTTACCCATGGAAGTACTTTTGGGGAACGATTTGGGGCATTTAACTTCCTCATATCCCCCAGAGGCCACCATGGCTGGGACCACCCAATGACAGAGCCAACTTCAAGGTGACTCCACTCCTATGGGGACCCAGCTAAGACCAAACACTCCTATGTTACCCCGACTTTACAACCCCGTGTCCTGGGATTCTCCCTCTGATGTTAGGCAAGAGACTCAGAGTGACCCTATTTTAGCTGGTTATCAGGACAGGGCGTGCAAGCACCCAGAATAGAGTGGGAAGGGGGTTTCTTTATCGCTACACTGAGGGGGTGGGCACTGGGAAGTGACAGGGTCCCCACGAACAGCTAGTCGTACCCCAGACACAGATGGGAGCTATTGCGGCTGGCTCACAACATACCCTTGGCCGGACATTTAGAGATAGCTAAGACCCAGAGTCAGTTGTCTCATGCTTTCTTCTGGTCCAGGTTACATGCTGAGCTGTGAGAATACTGCTGGACCTGTGAGACTTGTCAGAAAGTAGGGAAGACATGGGATCACCCAAAAGCCTCTCTGCAACCCCTGCCAATTATTAGAGAACCAGACAGCGGTAGATATTATAGGCCCACTGACCCGCTCCAGTGCCACTGGGAAGAGGTATATTCTTATGGTGGTGGATTACACCATCCGCTACCTGGAGGCCATTCCCCTATCCAATATCCAGGCTGATACAGTAACCAATGCTTTACTGTGGGTAGGGTTTCCCCAGGAGATATTGTGCGATCAGGGTACCCAGTTCACAGCCAAGATGATGCAGAAGCTCTGGCGTCTCTTTGAGATTAAACCCCTTCAGAGCGCCCCCTACTCCCCTCAGACTAACGGTCTGTGTGAGAGATTTAACGGAACCCTGAAGCAGCTGCTCTGGGCCTTTGTGGAGAGTAGGAAGGATTAAGAGAAATATCTTCCCCATCTACTGTTCACCTATAGAGAGGTACCCCAAGACTCCATGGGGTTTTCCCCATTTGAGCTGTTATATGGGTGAAGGGTTAGGGGACCCTTAGACTTATTGAGGGCCCAGTGGGAGGGGGTAGAGTATCCAGAAGGCCTCCCCATGTTTAGTTATGTTTTGGAACTCAGGGAGAGACTGCGGGAACTTACCGATCGAGTCCATGAGAATATGCAAAAGTCAGCATAAGGTTTGGTATGATTGGTCTGCGCGGAATCGCATCCTTTGTATTTGACAAAAAGTCCTGGTACTAAAATCCCTGGTGCAAAATAAAGGTCTCCTATCAGATAGTAAAACTGTACTGCGATACCACCTATGTGGTCGCCAGCTGTGCAGACACAAAAATTAAGAGGACGTTCCACATTATTAGGATGAAGGCGTATCACGAGAGGGCTGAGGCCATATGTACTCCTGCCACCGGGGACTCAGTATATCTACCGATGCTGGAGCTTCCCAAAATCAGTAACTGTTCCGGGGGGGTGGAAGATATTCAGCTAGGTGATAGGTTAGGATCCTAAGAACCAGAACCAGAATTACTCCAGGACCGGCAGGAGATGTTCTCGGCACTCCCTGGGTACACTCACATAGCTGTGCACAAAGTAGAGACCCCCCAGGCAGAAGCTTCCCCTGTAGTATTAGTCCCAAAACGTGATGGCATGACCCAATTTTGTGTGGACTATAGGCGACTGAATGACTATACTGTGACAGACGCCTACCCTATGCCCCAAGTGGACGAATTGCTGGACAAAATAGCTCAAGGACGACTACTGACTTGTGTATGAGCTACTGGCATATTCCCTTGAAAGCAGAAGCAATTCCAAAGTAGGCCTTCATCACCCCATTCGGCCTTTACCAGTTTCAGGTAATGCCATTTGGGATGAAGAATTCTCCGGCTACCCTCCAGCGGATGATAGATCAACTCCTCAATGGTCGGCAAGATTCTGCATGCACATATCTTGACAACATCGCAATCTATAGCCAGACACGGGAGGAACATCTTAGACACCTAGGAATAGTGCTAGATAGGGTCCGAGCCACAGACCTGACTCTGAAGCCAGACAAATGTAATATCGGGATGTCTGAGGTGCAATATCTGGGACATAGAGTGGAATGTGGGAAGCAGATGCCAGAACCTGCAAAACTCAAGGCCGTCCCAAACTGCCCGGTTCCCAGAACCAAGACTCAAGTATTTGCATTTTTAGGGACAGTGGGGTACTACAGGAAATTTTTACCCCACTATAATGCCAAACCCCTGATGGACCTGACCAAAAAGACTCTCCCTAGACAGGTCCGGTGGTCCCCGGAGTGCAAGAAATAATTTCATCAGTTAAAAACCACCCTAACGGAAGATGCCATACTGGTGGCACCCGATCCTAATAAACGCTTTGTCGTCCATACAGACGCCTCCATGTTCGGAATGGGAGCCGTATTAAGTCAAGTTGGTGACGACAGGAAAAAGCACCCGGTGGGGTATCTCAGCCACAAATTGTTATCCCATGAAGTTGGATATGCTGCCGTGGAAAAAGAGTGTTTGGCCTTAGTCTGGGTTTTAAAGAAATTGCAGCCCTACATGTATAGATGCGCTTTTACCATCATGGCAGACCACAATCCCTTGATATGGCTAAACCGGGTGGTGGGAGAGAATGATTACTAAGGTGTAGCCTTGCTTTGCTACCGTACAATTTCAACATACAATATTGGCCAGGGCCTCAAAATGGGAATGTGGATGGGTTAACCCGGCGGACGGAACTGGAACCTTAAGACTACTTTTCCAACATCCTTGAGTTGACTGTGGCTGTTGGACTGTTTCCCAGGGGGACGTATTGTCTTGGTCCTTGGAATACTGAAATATTTTTCCTGTCTTATGTTTGGATCACCCTGTGTTTGTTTCATTGTTCACCGGTTGCCTTGAGGCTAACCCCCTCCAGACAGCTCCTTGGTCTGGGAGGAAGGCACTGTTCTGTGTTTGAGTGTTTGTTTTTTTATGTACTTTAATTATCTCCTGGGACTTCTCTGTGTCAATACACATATCAGCCCTCCCATTCTATCGGACCAGTCCCAGCTGACCCTGTTTCAAGTCCTCATTTGCATGGCCAAGAGGACCTAAGTGAGGACTAGAGTGTACGTTACAATTGACCAAGTGTAAAAATGGTTGTTTAGGCGGGGTGTTCAAACTGAGGTGTATAAAAGTATGTTGTGTGCATCCAATAAAGGTGGTGTTGCCTGGTGTTTGCTCTGAGCTATCACAACTGGATTCAAACGGCTCATAGCTGTAGTTCGAATCCCGGAGCATCAGATGACCGAAATATCAGACGTTACGATCTGCAATCTGATCCAATAGCAGCAGAGGAGTGTCGGGAGAGTGGAACAGAGCGAGCAGGGGCTTGTTACAGCATGTCTGAGTGCAGTGAGCTCCTTAAGGAAAATAACATGTCCTAGAGTGTTGGTAAAAAAAGGAAAGGAACTCGCCCTACTACACCCCTCCAATCTCAGCGCTATGTAGTAACAAGTGATGAACATACAGGGAAATGAAATAGCTGTTAAGTATCAAAAATACAATTAAATTGAGATATCTCTCAGCAGCCACTTAAATAGGTTGTACTAACAGAATGGATGTAAGAATTAAAACTCAAATAGAGAAACAATTAAAACATCAAAGCGGCGCTCCCATCAGTAAACGGAAATAAAACTGACAGGCTGGTACAAAGTCATTACTGTGTACATAGAAGTTTATAGCCAAACAAAACGAAATATAAATGGATCAGGAGTCTCTAGTGGACATACATGGTATATACAGCACAATTGATGAGTGCACCGTTCACTAAACGCTCTTCCACCTCATGCTTCACACACCCGGAAGGGGTTCAAACTCACCAGAACCCGGAGATTAACAGGCCTCAATCAGCATTCTGTGGTCTGTTCACTCTGGATATCCTCATAAGAAGGCTTTAGAACCATCTCCAAAATCCACATGCATGTAAAAGAGACTCCACATAGTCTAATTCCCTTTTTTAAAAAGTTTATTCGTAAACTCAGGTAGGTGAAATTCAATAACGAATGGCGCAGTGCAAGAAATTAGATCCTATAAATAAGGTAAACCTCCGATCATCATATGGTTATCTTATTAAATACCACTATATAAACTAATTGTTCATGGTCACATATAGACCTAATAGTCGCTTATGAAGAAGTTTATATCCAGTTCTATATTTAACCCTTTCGGGCTAAGTGTGTCTGTCAGAAAGATCCACTGGGTTTCTCTCTTAGAGAGTTCCCTTACAATATTATATCCCCTCCATGATGACTTGATGTGATCTATTCCCCAGAATGTAAGTCCAGATGGATCTTGACCATGGTGTTGCTTAAAGTGAAGAGATGCATTGTGGTCCTTAAAGCCAATGGCAATGTTATGCACATGTTCTGCAATTCTAATTTCTAGGAGACGTTTAGTTCTCCCTATATACATTAACCCGCAAGTGCAACGTAAGGCATAAACTACATGCGATGTATTGCATGTAATGAACTGTTTGATTGTGAATTCTTTATTATTCAAGGTTGAAGAGAACTTCTCTATTTTCCTCATAGGTCTGGACACCTCCCTACAGGCCTTACATTTTCTACATGCAAAGAATCCATTTTGATCAAAATACTATGTACACCGCCTGCACTGTATTAGAAACTGTACTAAGGCTGCACTGTATTGTGTACTGTGTACACCACCAGAAGTGTAGCAGACACTGTACACACTGTATTAGACACTGTGTACACCACCTGCACTGTATTAGAAACTGTACAACGTCTGCACTGTATTGCATACTGTGTACACCGCCAGAAGTGTAGTAGAAGCTATACACACTGTATTAGATGGTAAAAAAGAAAACTGCGCTATTAGCTAAATACTAAGCTGCAACTCGAGATGTTATACAACACCAAACAGAAATATAAAAAAGGAGAAGTTGCGCTAAATAAATTGACCTGTGAGGCAATAGCTATGGGATACATATGCACTCACAATAAAATGATAAATTGAAAAACCAATATGATGATGATAATACATTAATACAATATATAAGAACAAATATGCCAGTGAGACAAAAACTCAATGGGTAATAACCCAGTGGTGTAACGATATGAATAAAATATAAAAATAACTTGCAGTGACGTCAGCACATCGCTCCGTCACCGCAAGTTACGCTAGTCTACCGGCTGTTATCGAGAGCCGGCTGGCTCGATCTTTTAATGCTGTTTATACTCTACTTGAATGTAAGTGTCCATTAGTCTTTTATAGTTTAAATAAATGTTAAAGGTTTTACACTATGCAAGCCTTCTGTTGTTTTATGGGGATCCATTAACCGTGTCCCACTCGTGTGAGAACCATCAATGCTGAGGCTAAGGAGTTCAGTGTATGGCACAGAGATCCCAGGCTGGGTTATAAGCCATTTGCGCTCTGTGGTCTCCTGAAATAAGGGACCATAGCGATCTGGTAAGCGGCAGCGTGTGCTTAGGTGGAGGCACTTTACTATTTCTTCAGGCTTTCTGGGGTGCCTGGATTTTATGTCACTGTGGATGAGTCAATAATTATCTTGCATGGACTATTTTTTACATATTTTTGACTTGTTTTTTACAGCACTACTATCATATATGGTCTCATTTCTGTAATTTATTATTTTTTACTATTCTCCTGTTAGAGTTTAGCACTCCCTACTGTCACCATTTAGTTGGTAATTGTCATCGTATGTTCACTAATTTTTTATTTTTCATTTTTTAAATTTTAGTCATATTTAGTCATACTGGGTTATTACCCATTGAGGTTTTGTCTCAGTGGCATATTTGTTCTTATATATTGTGTTAATATATTATCATCATCATATTGTTTTTTCATTTTATCATTTTATCGTGAGTGTATATGTTTCCCACAGCTATTGCCTCACAGGTCAATTTATTTAGCGCAACTTCACCTTTTTTATAACACTGTATTAGATACTGTGTACACCGCCTGACCTTTTTTAGAAACTGTACTAAGGCTGTACTGTATTGTGTACTGTGTACAGCACCAGAAGTGTAGTAGAAACTGTACACACTGTATTAGATACTGTGTACACCACCAGAAAAGTAGTAGAAACTGTACATACTGTATTAGATACTGTGATATTAATACACTTCAGACACCATCTGAAGTGTATTAGAAACTGTACACACTGTATTAGATACTGTGTACACCGCCTGCACTGGATTAGAAACTGTACTACAGCTGCACTGTATTGTGTACTGTATTGTGTATTGTGTACACCACCAGAAGTGTAGCAGAAACTGTACACACTATATTAGATACTGTGTACACCACCAGAAAAGTAGTAGAAACTGTACACACTGTATTAGATACTGTGTACACCGCCTACACTGTATTAGAAACTGTACAATGGCGGCACTGTATTTTATACTGTGTGCACCACCAGAAGTGTAGTAAAACCTATACACACTGTATTAGATACTGTGTACACCGCCTGAACTGTATTAGGAACTATACTACAGCTGCATTGTATTGTGTACTGTGTACACCACCAGAAGTGTAGCAGACGCTGTACACACTGTATTACATACTGTGTACACTGCCTTTACTGTATTAGAAACTGTACTATGGCTGCACTGTATTGTGTACCGTGTACACCACCAAAAGTGTAGTAGAAACTGTACACACTGTATTAGATACTGTGTACACCGCCCGCACTGTATTAGGAACTGTACTATGGCTGCACTGTATTGTGTACTGTGTACACCACGAGAAGTGTAGTAGAAACTGTACACACTGTATTAGATACTGTGTACACTGCCTGCGCTGTATTAGAAACTGTACTATGGCTACACTGTATTGTGTACTGTGTACACCACCAGAAATGTAGTAGAAACTGTACACACTGTATTAGATACTGTGTACACCGCATGCACTGTATTAGAAACTGTACACACTGTATTAGATACTGTGTACACCACCAGAAGTATAGTAGAAACTGTACACACTGTATTAGATACTGTGTACTAGGGATGAGCTGAACACCCCCCCAGTTCAGTTTGCAGCAGAACATGCGAACAGGCAAGAAATTCGTTAGAACATGCGAACACCATTAAAGTCTATGGGACACAAACATGAATAATCAAAAGTGCTCATTTTAAAGACATATATGCATGTTATTGTCAAAAAAAGTGTTTGGGGTCCTGGGTCCTGCCCCCGGGGACATGTATCAATGCAAAAAAAGTTTTAAAAACAGCTGTTTTTTCGGGAGCAGTGATTTTAATAATGCTTAAAGTGAAACAATAAAAGTTAAATATTCCTTTAAATTTCATACCTGGGGGGTGTCTATAGTATGCCTTTAAAGTGGCACATGTTTCCTATGTTTAGAACAGTCCCTGCACAAAATGACATTTATAAAGGAAAAAAGGTCATTTAAAACTACTCGTGGCTATAATGAATTTTTAGGTCCCGGCAATACAGATAAAAGAAGTCATTGAAAAAAACGGCATGGGATCCCACAGTCCATTACCAGGCCCTTTGGGTCTGGTATGAATATTAAGGGGAACCCGAACCAAAATTAAAAAAAAAAAATTGCGTGGGGGTCCCCCCAAATTCCATACCACACCTGGATATTAAGGGGAACCCCATGCCAAAATTTTAATAAAAAAAATGGCGTGGGGGTCCCCCAAAAATCCATATTAGACCCTTATCCGAGCACGCAACCTGGCAGGCCGCAGGAAAAGAAGGGGGATGAGAGAGCGCCCCCCTCCTTAACCATACCAGGCCACATGCCCTCAACATGGGAAGGGTGCTTTGGGGTAGCCCCCAAAGCACCTTGTCCCCATGTTGATGGGGACAAGGGCCTCATCCCCACAGCCTTTGCTCGGTGGTTGTGGAGGTCTGCGGGCGGGGACTTATCGGAATCTGGAAGCCCCCTTTAACAAGGCGACCCCCAGATCCTGGCCTCCCCCCCCTGTGTGAAATGGTAACGTGGTACCATTTCACAAAAAAAGTGTCAATATGGTAAATTTGACAAGACACGGCTTGGGACAAGTCCTTTATTAAAAAATAAAAAATAAAAATGTCCCACAAAGTCTTCTTCTTCTTTTCTTGCTCTGCCGACGGACCAATAAAGAAAGAAAAATGGGACGACCCACCTCCATGGGAGGCTCCCACCATATGACGTGTCTTCGCTTTGACAGTTCTTTTATAACTGAGGGTGACGCCACACCGTAACGTTCTTGGGTGACCCCGCCCCCTCTGACGCATGGGGACATCCCTATGGCTTTCCTGGGCTGTCAGAGGGGGCGGGCCACTCGGTTACATAAACAGGTGGCCCCGCCCCCTCTGATGCCTCGGGAAAGCCATAGGGATGTCCCCATGTGTCAGAGGGAGGCGGGGTCACCCAGGAATGTCACGGTGTGGCCCCGACCTCAGTTATAAAAGAACTGTCAAAGCGAAGACGTGTCATACGGCGGGAGCCTCCCATGGAGGCGGGTTGGTCAAGTTTTTTCTTCTTTTTCGGTCCCCCACAACCACCGGGCAAGGGTTGTGGGGATGAAGCCCTTGTCCCCATCAACATGGAGACAAGGTGCTTTGAGGACATGTGGCCGGGTATGGTTCAGGAGGGGGGTGCTCTCTCGCCCCCCTCTCGTTTCCTGCGGCCTGCCAGGTTGTGTGCTCGGATAAGGGTCTGGTATGGATTTTTGGGGGGACCCCCACACCATTTTTTTTATTTGGGCGTGGGGTTCCCCTTAATATCCATACCAGACCTAAAGGGCCTGGTATGGAATTTGGGGGGACCCCCCACGCAATTTTTAAAAAAAATTTGGTTCGGGGTTCCCCTTAATATTCATACCAGATCCAAAGGGACTGGTAATGGACTGGGGGGATCCCATGCTGTTTTTTCAATGACTTCTTTTATCTGTATTGCCGAGACCCGACAATTCATTATAGCCGTGAGCAGTTTTAAATGACTTTTTTTCCTTTACAAATGTCATTTTGTACAGGGACTGTTCTAAACATGGGAAACATGTGCCACTTTACAGGCATACTATAGACACCCCCCAGGTACGAAATTTAAAGGAATATTTAACTTTTATTGTTTCACTTTAAGCATTATTAAAATCACTGCTACCGAAAAAATGTCCATTTTTAAAACTTTTTTGCATTGATACATGTCCCCTGGGGCAGGGCCCAGGTCCCCAAACACTTTTTATGACAATACCATGCATATAAGCCTTTATAATTAGCACTTTTGATTTCTTTCATAGACTTATAAAGGGTGTTCCGTGGCTTTCGAATGTGCTGCGAACACCCCAAATAGTTTGTTATTCGGCGAACAGGCGAACACCCGATGTTCGAGTCAAACTTACGTTCGACTTGAACATCGGGCTCATCCCTACTGTGTACACAGCCTGCACTGTATTAGAAACTGTACAATGGCTGCACTGTATTTTATACTGTGTACACCACCAGAAGTATAGTAGAAACTGTACACACTGTATTAGATACTGTGTACACTGCTTGCACTGTATTAGAAACTGTACTATGGCTGCACTGTATTGTGTACTGTGTACACCATCAGAAGTGTAGTAGAAATTGTACACATTTTATTAGATACTGTGTACACCACCAGAAAAGTAGTAGAAACTGCACACACTATTAGATACTGTGTACACCACCTGAAGTGTATTAAAAACTGTACACACTGTATTAGATACTGTGTACACCACCAGAAAAGTAGTAGAAACTGTACACACTGCATTAGATACCTTGTACACAGCCTGCACTGCATTAGAAACTGTACTACAGCTGCACTGTATTGTATACTGTGTACACCACCAGAAGTGTAGTTGAAACTGTACACACTGTATTAGATACTGTATACACCACCTGAAGTGTATTAGAAACAGTACACCGAATGCACTGTAGATATACGCTACACTGGATGCAGAGTATATATATCTAAATAAATATATATATATATATATATATATATATATATATATATATATATATATATATATATATACAGATATATATATATATATATATATATATATATATATATATATATATATATATATATATATATAGATATATATATACACGAGACTGCAACACTACACACGGCCGCTTTGCAAACAGCCTTATATAGTGTGGGCCATGGACTTATTTTCCCTGAGCCATGACTGGCCAAAGGCAGGTCCTCTCAGCAGAGCGTGCTGTGATTGGCCAAAGCATGCAGGTCAGGTGCATGCTTTGGGCAATCTTCATACGGCAATGCACTGCGATCTCGCAGTGCATTACGGGGTGTTCCATGGCGCTCAAATTTCCTGCAAATGCCCCATAATGTTCGCTGTTCTGGCGAACATCGTGATAATCCCTAGCCCTTACGCATGTTCACTTCATCAAATCTGGCCCTCTTTGAAAAAAGTTTGGACACCCCTGCCTTAATGCAAATAATGCATTAAGGTAAAAAATGTTTTTAGGTTTGGTAACACTTTAAGTGTAAATTAAAAAAACACACAGTTTTTTTGACAAGTCCTTTTATAAGAAAATCCCCAAAAGTCCTGAAATGTACAGTACATCTATCACCATTGACATCACCCAACGATTTAGATCCATGTCAATCATGATGCCCAATGTGGTGTTCCGCCCTACTGAAAGAAAAAAATGCAGACCACTGATACACTCCCCATCCCGATTACTGCTCACCAGCTACTGACGGCTCTGCCAGAATACATCTGACATAAACAAATATGGACATGACCACATGACCAACTGTATACATACACTTAAATGTAAAAATTGGGTAAGAGTTTAATTTGATCTGATTAGAGTCAAGTGGTTATATTTTTGATTACCATTTTATTTTTTTATTTTTTTAGGCTGATTTCTCTAAAGTAGTGTGCAGATCAAGGGACACTCCTTTGTTGTGCATATAAAATAACTTGTGTAAATACTGGTACATTTCAACAATAATATTATTCCAACATATTTATCAATGATGCTTCTCAGACACAGAACAGGATCTATCTGTCAAAACGACATCTGGAGTTCTCCAAATATATCAACAGAATGGTCATGATAGGGTAAGAAGTCCAGGGTGTACAAATGCCCTAGGAATTTTAACCAGCAGAAAAGAGAAAGGAATGGGACTTTGTATGAGGCATGTCACTGAATAGATACCTTATTTATATCATTCATAGAATTATTTATTGAGTGTTTTATGTAATTGTATCACTAACTATTTTGTATTTTAATTTGTATAATTATATATTCATACAATTGTATCATACTACATTGTGTCCTGTATAACAGATTGACACTCTTTACAACGTGATTTGTAATCAATAAATAATTCTATGAATGATATGAATAAGATATCTATTCAGTGACATGCCTCATACAAAGTCCCATTCCTCTCTCTTTTCTGCTGGTTAATACACATTAGGGATGGAGGTTTGCCACTGCTACAATCAGGCTGTGTCAGGTCATACTAGTATATTGCCCTTGGAATTTTGTGGACCATTTCTAAGGTATGCTTGTACACTCAAGGTCCACAGTTTGATGATGAATGCATACTGTACACATACATTCATTTTTCATTGAAATTTTGAAGGGTATAGAACTGTGCATTTGACTGGCAATGCAAAGGAAGGTACCCAACACAATCTTCAGGACATGAACTCCTGTTGTCCTTCTTCTATCCCTCCATGGAGCTGTATGTGCATATTCTATAGCGGATTACACAATACTGCAATCATTGTAAATCAAAAGCACTTTCTGACTTTAGCACAGGTTCTTTTTTTACTGGGTAGCATTAGTAACTCACTGAATGGTTTTACTTTTAGCCTGGTGTTATATATTATATAATATAAAATATTCTAGGCTTTTATACTTTACTGTGTTTTAAACTCCTGACCCTGGTTTATAAGCTGCCATTTAATAATGATTTGGTTTTGTATCCTTTCAATAATGATTGTGCCATTCTGAAAATATTATTTGTACTACTAAATCTCTTATACTTTATATCCTCATATGTACAGTAGCCGATTCGAACTGAGATAATTTATCAAGAAGCAAGGCAATTGACATTCTTGAGACAAAACAGAAAACAAAACAGCCAGAAGGATTGGAAAACTTTCCAGTGCAGGTTTAATTTTCATTTCTCAGCTGAAAATCCTTAACCACTGTCTGCTCTTCTAAAAATTTGCTGCTCTTGTTTCCCCAGCTGCAGATCATGAAACAGAGATATTGGGAAGGAGGTAGCTTCCCCTCTTTTAGTAAAATTTATAGTTTTATATTGGAGAGGCACACACACATAAGCACTTTTATGTTCACAGACTTGGCTTTGAGACACTGTCAGGGCTTAGAGATGCATGTCCCTAAGGAAATGAGCTTGTTGGAAATGCTTAAGTGTGTTTATCTGGCATATGGCCATCCACTCTTTCCTTATTCTGCTCTTCATCATTCTGGGACGATGGCATAAATGTGCAAAGCTGTAATTTAGAGGATTTCATTCCATATGCCAAGGATATCCTGTGAAGACAAATCATTTGGAAGGAAAATATGTTTATAGTGCATAGAATTCTATGTGGAAACATGGTAAACTAACTTAGACACTTAAAGGCTGGATACAATTCTGTTTATTTATTTATTAAATTATCAATGTAATATTTTTACTTCCATATTAGGTATGCCTAATATTTAACCACTTCCAGACCTCCACCATCGTTGTACGTCGGCTGTTTGAAGAGTCGTATCGTTGTTATGGCAGCAGCTAGCTGCCATAACCCCGGTATCCTCTTCTTCAGTGAGCAGTCCGGTTTAAGATAAAAGTGGTCTCTGCGTCGGATTCGCTGCAAGATCACTTTTATCGGAGGCGGGAGAGGGGCCTCCCTCCCACTGCACTCCGGTGCCCTCCACCACTTACCGGAGCTGTCGGCAGTGGCGGAGGTGATCGGATCCTTCTTGTGGCCTGACATGGAGACAAGTGAGGGGTAGATGGCCACCACCCATCTCCATATTATTGCAGGGCGGAAGCGACGTCAAAATGTTACTTCCGCCCATAGCTCTTAAAGGGCCATTTTTTAAATGACAATTTTTTTTATTGCATTTTAGTGTAAATATGAGATCTGAGGTCTTTTTGACACCATGTGAGGTATCCCCACGATTGGTATAGTGAGAGCAATAATTCTAGCCCTAGACCTCCTCTGTAACTTAAAACATGCAACCTGTAGAATTTTTTAAACGTCGCCTATGGAGATTTTTAAGGGTAAAAGTTTGTCGCCATTCCACAAGTGGGCGCAATTTTGAAGCATGACATGTTGGGTATCAATTTACTCGGCATAACATTATATTTCACAATATAAAAAAAAAGGGCTAACTTTACTGTTGTCTTATTTTTTAATTAAAAAAAGTGTATTTTTTTTTTTAAAAGTGCGCTTGTAAGACCGCTGTGCAAATACGATGTGACAGAAAGTATTGCAATGACCGCCATTTTATTCTCTAGGGTGTTAGAAAAAAAATTATAATGTTTGGGGGTTCTAAGTAATTTTCTAGCAAAAAAAAACTGTTTTTAAATTGTAAACAACAAATCTCAAAAAGAGGCTCAGTCCTTAAGTGGTTAATATACTCACAATTTACCTGTGTTTAAACAACACTACTGTTTTTTGTATATCAGCAGTAATTAGAGAACTAGTAGGTCAGTATCTTAAAGGTCATCACTACTGTTATTCCCTTATCTGATAGTCATGTATTACGGCAAGAGTGTTATTAGATGTTTTGTTGGAATCCACTTTGTGGGTATATATGTGTTTTAGTAACCACAAATAAATGTTTTTAAACTTTTGTAAAATATATATTCTGTTATTAAAGTCAAACTAGCTATTATTTTATAGTTTTAATATAATTAGTAAAAAATAGAACTTCTGTCAAATGTTTATTGCCATTTGTGCTCTCATTAGTATGAACTCACTTCACTTCCTGTCATGTTGACAGCAGAACAAAAATGAGAGGGTGTGGGTATTATTGGGACAGTAAGAAAAGAGTTCAGTAAAAACCTGTCAGATATTACACAACAAATATACAGTGCCTTGAAAAAGTATTCATACACCTTGAAATTTTCCACATTTTGCCATGTTACAACCAAAAACGTAAATGTATTTTATTGGGATTTTATGTGACAGGCCAACACAAAGTGGCATAGATAAATGTTTTTCAAAATTTTTACAAATAAATATGTGAAAAGTATGGGGTGCATTTGTATTCAGCCCCCTGAGTCAATACTTTGTAGAACCAGCTTTCGCTGCAATTACAGCTGCAAGTCTTTTTGGGTATGTCTCTACCAGCTTTGCACATCTAGAGAGTGAAAAAATTTTTGCCCATTCTTCTTTGCAAAATAGCTCAAGCTCTGTCAGATTGGATGGAGTGCATCTGCGAACAGCAATTTTCAAGTCTTTCCACAGATTCTCAATTTGATTAAGATCAGGACTTTGACTGGGCCATTCTAACACATGAATATGCTTTGATCTAAACCAGGGGTCTCCAAACTATGGCCCTCCAGTTGTTCAGGGACTACAATTTCCATCATGCCTTGCCATGACTGTGAATGTCAGAGTTTTACAATGCCTCATAGGACTTGTAGTTTTGCAACACCTGGATGGCTGTAGTTTGGACATCCCTGATCGAAACCATTCCATTGTCTCTCTGGCTGTATGTTTTCCAGTGTAGCTCTGGCTAGAAGGTGAACCTCTGCCACAGTCTCAAGTGTTTTGCAAACTCTAATGCCCCGTACACACGGTCGGACTTTGTTCGGACATTCCGACAACAAAATCCTAGGATTTTTTCCGACGGATGTTGGCTCAAACTTGTCTTGCATACACACGGCCACACAAAGTTGTCGCAAAATCCGATCGTTCTAAACGCGGTGACGTAAAACACGTACGTCGGGACTATAAACGGGGCAGTGGCCAATAGCTTTCATCTCTTTATTTATTCTGAGCATGCGTGGCACTTTGTCCTTCGGATTTGTGTACACACGACCGGAATTTCCGACAACGGATTTTGTTGTTGGAAAATTTTTTATCCTGCTCTCAAACTTTGTGTGTCGGAAAATCCGATGGAAAATGTGCGATGGAGCCTACACACGGTCTAAATTTCCGACAACAAGGTCCTATCACACATTTTCCATCGGAAAATCCGACCGTGTGTACGGGGCATAACAGGTTTTCTACCAAGATTGACCTGTATTTGGCTCCATTCATCTTCCCATCAAATCTGACCAGCTTCCCTGTCCCTGCTGAAGAAAAGCATCCCCACAACATCATATTGCCACCACCATGTTTAATGGTGGGGATGGTGTGTTCAGGGTTATGTGCAGTGTTAGTTTTCTAAAACAGTAGAAATCTCTCCTGCGCTCGGGTGTCAAGTATCTTAATGTGTGGTGCGACCAACTTTATAGAGCAATGCCTGCCGTCTTGCAGCCCTCCTCAGAATAATGGGTATTCATAGACTAAAAAGAAAAAAGAAAAGAAGGAGGGTGCACCGTCCTAGTGCATTACCACTGGTAAAGCTTTACCAGTGGTAATGCACTAGGTCGGTGTGCCCTCCTTCTTTTCTTTTTTCAGTGTTAGTTTTCTGCCACACATAGCATTTTGCTTTTAGGCCAAAAATTTCAATTTTAGTCTCATCTGACCAGAACACCTTCTTCCGCATGTTTGCTGTGTCCCCCACATGGATTTTCGGCATGTCTGCCAGCAGTACACCACTAGCTGTAGAGTATAGCAGGCAGCATTTCTCTGCCTCAGCTGCTGCAGTGGGAAAAAAAATACAGTCACTGCTACCCACATGCTCAGCATCTAAATGCCAGCTTGTCCAAGCTGCTGGCTTTACAACTCCTGCTTTCTGTCTGATGGATTCTGCCCCTTCTGTGAATTTGCAGAATGTTCTGTACCACAATGGCAGGTTCACAGTTGCTATTTCTTTGCATGTAAGGCCATTCCTGTTCTGTACCATCACATGGAAGGTAATGTTGTGGCATCGTTGGGCAAGACAGTCAGCTGCAACTGCTGACTGTCCAGCAAGCATGGTCAGGGATGCTATATTTTGTTCACAGCACACTGGGTACTCTGCTTGCAACTAGGAAGGATACAGGACAGGGCTCAGTGCTGGAGGGGACAGGAGGGGTTATTCAATGAGTCAGGTTAAAATATGCCATGCAGAGCTTCAGCTGGTTTGTCTAGTGGATAGGAGCCACCCTAGAGCAGAGATTCTTTGAGTTCTGCAGGGGCAGGCCCAGAGGTGGTTTGTGCCACGCTAGCTTGATCCAGGAATGGTGGTGTACCATAATGGCATTGACCTCCTGTCCATGCCTGGCACATGTCCTCTATTTGGTGGTGCAGAATTTCTTCAACAGGTCCCCAGGGTTGCAAGATTTTCTGAAGCAGGCCAGAAGAGTCTGTAAACATGTACTCTCACCATTTGATTAGGCAAAAAGGATGGTAAGCCATGCCAATCATGCATCAGTGACAAAATCCCTGTTGTGTTCCTGCTAGAGCAGACTCTGCATGGCATTATGGACAGGGCACTTGAGGCAGAGCAGCGGGAGGAAGAGGAGGACTTGCTTTTCCCTCAAGGCCCGCTTTATGCAGACACCATTCTTGCGATGCCACAGAACACACAAGGGAAGAGGGAGAAAGAGGAGGAGAAAGATTCTGGCAGTTTTGGAGGCATTTAAGCAGATGAAGACATATGTCAAACCTTAAGAGGTGGTTTTCCAGCCCCAGAATCCTTGGGAGTAGTAGGTGGCTGGGAGGAGGCAGTTCTAGATACTATAATGCTCAGTGACCCCATGGACTCTGCCTGCCTTTAATGCCTCTGCAAACTTGCGGTGCATGGGCTCCCTCATTCTTCAAAGCCTGCAAAAGGACCTGAGAATTTGTATCATCAAGGAGAAGGATCACTATCGGTTGGCAACCCCGCTTGACCACCGTTACAAGGGGAAAGTCTTGGAACGCATCCCATCCCCACAGAGGGAGCAGAGTATAATATATAGTGAGGACACCTTAAAGAGGAGTTTATGAAATGCCTCTCATGGAAAAGCAAGTTTTGGGGCTTCTGTTGGTCAAAGGAGGAGCGGTGGAGTTGGGGGCCGCCTCAGTTGTTAACATTTTTTAAAATCCTTGGCGCTCAGGGCTGTCAGCTTCCACATCCGGGTGATTATCTAGGGGTGAAAGCAGACATGGAGAGCTTTCCAGTTAGTCAATCCACTGGGTTACTGAGTCATGAGAATAGACCAGAACTTGCTCAGCTTGCAATTGAGTTGCTGGGCTGCCCTGCATCCAGCATGCTTTCTAAATGGGCATTCAGTGCTGCTGGAGGTTTTGTGACAGATAAAAATGTGCGTTTGTTCACAGACTCCGTTGACCGGCTGACGTTTATAAAAATGAATCATTCCTGGAATAGCAGCAGCTATCAAGCCCCTGATGCTGATGTCACCAATTAAGTGTTTTTGGAATGTTGAATCTCTCTGTGTCAAGTGTCAAGGTTGCTTAGCTTTGTGGGTCTTTACTTTATCTGGAAGAAATTTTTGGTATAGGTTTCATGGGCACAATTAACACCCAAGGGCCAATTTTTCCGTAACTGTTTCATTGGTGCGTATAATTTAAATTTTTTTTACAACAAGGCAATTTCTTGCTTTCATCAACAATATATCTATAGGTTTACAGTGTTAAGGCACCACCAACACCCAAAGCCCAATTATTCAGCAACTGTTACTTCTATCCAAAGTCTGCAAAACATACACCAGAATTTATCCAAAAAATCTCTAATCTTGTTCCAAGTGCACTAAATTGTGGCCTCATCATACAGACTGGCTCCCCAAGCTGTTGTTTACAAAATAAAGAAAGCTTGCAGGGAAAATATCATTTCTTTTCTTTATAAATGTAATTTTTGCTGCAGCAGGTTCTATACATGGTACAGATGTGCCATGTTACAGGCAGACTAAGGGGACCCCCCAGGCACTATATTTAAAGGAATTTTTCATTTTTATTGTTTCACTTTAATTAAATCACTGCTCATTTAAAAATAATAATTTTAAATATTTTTTGCATTGATACATGTCCCCCAGGGCAGTACAAAGACCCTCATTCCCTATGTATGCCCAATTACTTGCATATAAGTCTTCAAAATGGGCACTTTTGATTTTAGACTTTAATGGGTTCATTGTTTGGCTCCAAACTTTGGAGAGGTAAGAAAGTTCTGGCTCAAACCAAACCAGGGGGTGTTTGGCCCATCTCTAGTCTTGAGTGGTGTAGCTTGACACTCTGGTACCTAGCTGCAAGATATTAATCAGGGCTCATATGCTTCAAACCAGTATCCTCTGCGCCATACTTAAATTTCAAACATCCTGCAGCTTACTTTCCCTTGGATTATCCCTGTGCTAAAACCTCCAACATTCATAACCCCGACTCTTCACCTGACCCACCAACTACTGTAACCACTCCTTTACACTGAACCCACTAACTTCCATAACTCCTTCTCTGAACTGACCCCCCCCCAAATTCCCACCACTGCACCTGACCCACCAACTCCTATAATCCTTTCTTCATACCTGACCCACCAACTCCTCTTTTGTACCTGTCTCACCAATTCCTCTAACTGTACCACTGCACCTGACCTACAAACTGCTGTAATCCCTTCTCCACACCTGACCCACCAACTTCTATAACCCCTTCTCCCAACCTAACTCTCCAAATCTCCTTTATACCCGAACCACCAACTCCTCTAACTCCACCACTTTACATAAACCACTAACTCACATAACCCCTCCTCCACACCTCATCCACCAGCTTCACCACTGCATTTGACCAATCAACCCCTACAACTCCTCCTCCACATATGACCCACTAACTCCTATAACCCATCCTCCACCAGCATCATGTCTGCACCTGTCCTGCCAACTCCTATAACCCCTTCTCTACACCAAACAAACTTCTGCAACTTAACCACTGTACCTGACCCACTAACTTCTATAATTGCTTCTCCACACCACACTCACTGCTTCCTTTAATCCCACCACTACACCTGACTTCACCAACTCCTATAACCCCCCTTTGCACCCATCTTGCTAATTCCTATAACCGCACTACTGCACTTGATCTACTAACTTTTGTAATGCCTTCTCACCTGACCCACCAACTCCTATAATCCCTCCTCTTAAACCTAACTCACCAAATCTGATGGTCTCTCCTTTATACCTGAACCACCAACTCCTATAACTCCACCACTTTATATAAACCACTAATTCCCATAACCCCTCCTCCACGCCTCATCCACCAGCTTCTATGACCCCACCACTGCTTTTGACCAATCAACCCCTACAACTCCTCCTCCACATATGACCCACTAACACCTATAACCCATCCTCCACACCTGCCCGCTGACTGCTATAATCCCACCAATGCACCTGACTAGTCAACTACTATAATTCCTCCTCTGCACCTTATCTACTAACTCTTATAACTCCTCTATGGCCCCTTTCACACATGCGGACCGTTTATGTCCGCCTGTCAGTCTTTTCAGGCAGACCTGAGCGGATGTTCCATACATCTCTATTTTTGCATCAACGCTTTATTCGTTTTACTTTTACAGACCCGTCTGACGCGTATAGGCTCCAGCCTGGCCATAGATAGAGGGACCCCTTACCAGCTTGCAACTACCCACTGGTGAGTTGGGATTATGACATACTCCAGCCACCACCATCTGAGATACCTTATATATGGTCTCGCTGCTTGCATTCCCTTTCTGCCTGCTATGCCCTCTTTTTTTCCCCCTGGAGCTTTGTACATATATTTTGATTAGATCTTTAAAGAATCTACGCAGGTAGGTTTTGATTCTTTAACTATCACCTAAATATGCACTACCTACCCACCCTTCCTTCCAACACACTCCCCCCCACCCCCCCCTTCCCCCCAGGGTCTCCCCTTCCCTTATTTTCCCCTCCCCCTTTCCCTCCTTTCCCCTCCCCCCTCATTTCCCCCCCGTTTCCCCCTCCCTTTTTTCTGCATTTTTCTGCCCTTTTCATCTGTCTACTCATTTTCACAACAAAAGCTTTGTCTGACCATACTTAGCAGTAAGGTCACATGCTGCCAGGTGAGAGGATATCTGGTGGATGGGAGCATATTGATTCAAAGCACTGCATGGAGGTGATAATGGAATACATATGAAGAAAAGCACCACTGTTGTATAGAAGACAGATATATACAGTATCTCACAAAAGTGAGTACACCCCTCACATTTTTGTAAATATTGTATTATATGTTTTCATTTGACAACACTGAAGAAATGACACTTTGCTAGAATGTAAAGTAGTGAGTGTACAGCTTGTATAATAGTGTAAATATGCTGTCCCCTCAAAATAACAACACACAACTATTAATGTCTAAACCGCTGGCAACAAAAGTGAGTACACCCCTAAGTGAAAAATTGGGCCCAATTAGCCATTTTCCCTCCCAGGTGTCGTGTGACTTGTTAGTGTTACAAGGTCTCAGGTGTGAATGGGGAGCAGGTGTATTAAATGTGCTTTCAATAGTTTTTTATTAAAGTTTTTCAGAGAAAATACAGAGTTGTTGATACAGTCTTTTACATAGTGGAATAATAAATCCATAGTAATGAAATGTATAAGAGAACAAATTTCAAATAGATATATTTAGAAACAACTGTGGTTAGTGGGCGCAGGTAAATCAATCAAACATAAGGGGGGGGGAGAGCCGCACCTCTCCCGACACCCCAAATGGGTACAAGCTATGTCACGGAAAGGGGAGCGGCACATCCAACACACAGATCAAATGCTATTTAAACTATCGGGGATGTGACCTTCTAAAGCCTGCTACCCACCTAACCAGGTAATAATTTAGCAAAGGTGGTATTAATGAATAAAAATATAGAGAGAGAGAAAGGAAAAAGTAGGGGATAGAAAAGAAAGAAGATGTATAGAAGGAGGAATAAGATGTCCTTCTGGAACGTTCTACCAAGATTGTTTTATCCAATTCCTACGAAAATGTCAAGGGTATGTGCATATAATCTTCCCAAGGTTCCCAAGTGGCTTCAATTTTTTTAAGAGTATCTTGTAGGATACTAATCATTTTTTCCTGAGCCATGATTCAATATATTTTTTGTTTGGCCTGGTCACTGGAAACCGTGGACTGCTTCCATGCTTTCGCTATTGTAATTTTAGCTCCTAGAAGGATAAAGTGAATGAGGCTCCTTTTACTTTTAGAGGATTTTTCTATTGGGAAGTTCAGCAGTGCTATGTGGGGGGACATAGGGACGGACAAATCTGTCATCTTTCTGATGATTGCAAAGATCCTATTCCAGAACCTTCTTAGTTTTGGACATTCCCACCAAACATGGATCATGGTGCCTGTGTGACTGCATCCTCTAAACCAGGGATATGCAATTAGCGGACCTCCAGCTGTTGCAGAACTACAAGTCCCCTCAGGCAAGATTCCGACAGCCACAAGCATGACACCCAGAGACAGAGGCATGATGGGACCTGTAGTTTTGTAACAGCTGGAGGTCTGCTAATTGCCTATCCCTGCTCTAAACCATAGGGGGGAAGTTGAAGGATATAATTTTGCAAGTCTAGCGGGAACCAAGTACCATCTAGTTAGAACTTTTAGGTTTGCCTCCATCAGAGATATGTTGAGTATACCTCGATTTGACCATGTGATCAATCTGTGCCATTTGTCCAGCTCCCATTCCTGTTTGAGCTCACTTTCCCAGGCCAACATACAGGTTGTTTTAGAGTGCTCTACAGATAGTGACTCGTATATCACCGAGATCCCCCTCTGCTCTGTAAGCTGGCCACACCAATGTTCATATGGCGTTATGCTAGGTGGTAAGGGTTTGGATTTCCAAATGGAGTGTAGGAAGTGAGAGATTTGTTGGTGTCTGCAAGTTTCAGTTGGAGGCATTTCAAGGATATTGATACAGTGATTGAGGGTGAGTGGACCCGATTAGTTAAAATAATGGCCTATTCTGTATAGCCCCTTGTTCAGCCACCATTGAAAGGCTCTAATGTTTATGCCTGGGGGGAATTGGGGATTGTGGAATAAATGGTCCAGTGGCTTAATCGAGGATATTAACTCTGGATTAATTTTGAGTTTGTCCCATACTGCCATCGAATGAGATAATGTTGGGGCGAGAATTTCTGGTTGTTTACTAGGGTGACTCCACAGTAAGAAATCTAGTCTGAATTGTGGTACTGCTTCCCATTCCATATGCACCCAATTAGGTTTTGCAATCCGGGAGTAGATCCCTGATATTTGGGCTAATTGTGCTGCTTGGTAATACCTGTGTAGGTTAGGTAATCCCATCCCTCCCTTGTTTCAGGCTCTAAAGAGGACCCCCTTAGCTACCCTGTGCCCCTTTGACCCCAAAACAAAGGCTATAATTTTCGCCTGAAAGCGTTTCAAATGGTCCATTTTAATAGGTATGGGTAGGGACCGAAAGAAATAGAGAATATGTGGAAGTAGTGTCATCTTTATAGCGTGAACCCTCCCTAGCCATGATATAGGTGGTCGAGACCATTCACGCAACTCCAATTCCAATTTGCGAAATATTGGTGGATAATTGGTTGCATATAGCTGATCTATCCTAGATGGTAAATGCACCCCTAGGTAGGGAATGTGAGAATCATGCCATGTAAAGGCGAAGTGGCTTTTTAGCCGGGAAACTAAGAAATCTGGTAGAGTTATGTTAAGGGCCTGCGAATTTGACATATTGACATGTAGTCCCGAAATTTTTCCGAAATCGTACAATAGGCGGTAGACATTTGGTAGAGTGATTAGTGGTGAGGTGATGAAGAGGAGCAGATCGCCTGCAAAAAGAGCGCATTTGTGTAATTGTGGGCCACGTTGTATGCCACGAATATCCAGGTGAGTCCTGATCGCTATGGCTAAAGTTTCAATCGCTATTGCGAAGATCAGGGGGGATAGGGGGCAACCCTGTTGTGTGCCTTTAGAGATTGTAAATGGCTCTGAGTAGCATCAATGAAGACGTACTTGCGCTTCGGGAATCAAATATAGTGCTCTTAGAATGTTAGTGAAGTGTTTGCCAAACCCCCAATACTGTAATATTTTGAAAAGATAAGGCCATGAGACAGTATCGAAGGCCTTGTGTAAATCTATAGATAGTAAAAGTCCTTCTTGAGATTGCCCCCATCCCGATCTCAACAGTGAGATAATGTCAATGGATTCCGGTTGTTGTTGATCGTTTCAGCCATATTCACAGATGTGTATCCATTGTTTTTGGATTTTTAGTTACATCAGCAACTTTTGAGTTCATGTTGGATTTTTTATTTTTAGCATCAGTCTATATGTTCACAGTCCACATTTTTTTCATTTGCGGGTAGCACAGTTTTGTGATGTCTTAGGAATTGGATATCATTTTTTGTTTTATGTTTCCTTTATTTATTTCACCACCCCTTCCCATTTCTGGGACTTGTAGCTGTAGGGTTTGTTATGCCTGTCTTGCCACCATTTGATTTAAGCGCTTTTTATACCCCTTTATACCTGACTTCTATCCATGAGCCAGAGTGTGTTTTTACTATTTCATTTTAAATAAAGCTTTTCAAAAAGCTGATTTACACCATGGGGAGCCTCTCTTTTTGATCCCTTTTCCCTTGAGGACCTATACCCATTTCATGGAGCTGGATCTCTGGTGAGCAGCCCTTCACCTGCACCGTTGAAGCCGAGAGTCAGTGAGACCAGAGAGGTTCGGTCGGTGAGTGCCACAGTTCTCCTATCATCTTCAGCTGCTGTGGACAAAGAGCCGCTTCTCCTGCTCCACTGTAAGCCTGTCTGACTCCCAAGCCGCTGGCTGGGAGTCCATCACTGCTGGTAAGGGTACTTCCGCCTATCCCTTTTACATATAAGCTGGATACCCCATCTTGTGGATGCCATTCCCGGATTTAAGGGACTCCTACTACCATTTCCGGTTGTTGTTGATCGTTTCAGCCATATTCTCAGATGTGTATCCATTGTTTTTGGATTTTTAGTTACATCAGCAACTTTTGAGTTCATGTTGGATTTTTTATTTTTAGCATCAGTCTATGTGTTCACAGTCCACATTTTTTTCATTTCAGTCCCATTTTCCCACCTTATGTTTGATAACACATTTGCGGGTAGCACAGTTTTGTGATGTCTTAGGAATTGGATATCATTTTTTGTTTTATGTTTCCTTTATTTATTTCACCACCCCTTCCCATTTCTGGGACTTGTAGCTGCTGTAGGATTTATTTATATCCTCTTCACTTTTTCTACACCAGTTCACATCACTTATTTCTGCTAGTGTCAGCTAACAGTTTATACACGATTTACTTGTGTGTTTTACCCAACTACTATAGGGTATATATTGCCTTCAATTTTCACAGTACTTATTTCTGTTAGTGTTAGCTAACAGTTCACATACGATCAAGTTTCATTAATATACTTTATTGTGCATATTGTCTTTCAGATGATATTCGGTCTGGCTTTGCTCAATAACGTACATATACATTTTACTTTTAGCGCCACACTTATCCACACCATATCTTTACCACAATTTGTCTGATTGTTGTGTTGGCCACTCTTCCCTTTGGTTGGCGCACTATTACCTTTGATTTTGTGTAGATAAAGTCAATTGCCCGTCTAATTTGATCTGGGCCTTGCCTACCCGGGTTGAACCCCACCTGATCTTTATGTATGTATAAGCTTATGAAGGAGGACACCCGGTCCGCTAACAATTTGGTTAGGATCTTTAGGTCATTATTAATTAATGATATAGGCCTGTAGTTGCTAACCTCCCCCGGGTCTTCCCTGGTTTTGGAAGCACTGTGATAAACGCTGAGTTAAGTGAGTGTTCCAGGGTAATTCCCTTCCTCAGGGCGTTAAAGAATTATGCTAGATATGGGGACAGAATGGGTGCAAACTTTTTGTAATAGGGGTTTGAGAACCCATCTGGTCCAGGAGCCGACCTCCGTTTCAAGTTTTTGATTACCAAGAACACTTCTTCCGCTGTTATTGGAGATTCCAATCTATCTATATGGCGGTCTTCCAGTTTGGGAACAGGTAAAGAGTCTAAAAAGGAGTCAATACCAGCCTGATCCTCCTGCACCCCTCCGCTATATAAAGTTTTATAGAAATCATGGAAGGCGCTTATTATTTTCTGAGGGTTGTGCATCCCAGATCCATTTGGGAGACGTATTTTTGGTAAGGAAGTAGAGCGAAGTTTGGGAGTTAGACCAGCTGCTAGCATTGTATCCATTTTATCTCTCCTTTGGTAAAATCGGGCCCCACTCCATCGTCAATTTTTCTCTGCTCTTGATGTAGGAGCAAGGTTTAAAGCCAGTTTGGCCTCATCGAGTATGGCTTTTATGTTGCTTGCTAATAGTTAGGAATTCCTTTTCTAGTTTATCTATGTCTGCTTTATTTGTTTGTTTGATTTGGGAAGATATCTGGATAAGTTTCGCTCTGATGGTGGCTTTATGGGCCGCCCACAGAGTTTCAGGGTTTATATCTTCCTTGTCATTTAGGGAGAAGTAGTCATTGATGGCTTTTTCAATTTCAATTGAACTCACCGGGTCACTAAGTATTGATTTGTTAAGCCTCCAGTGATTCTTTCCATGAGGACTCAGGGCTCCTTGTAGGGGAAGAAAAACCATAGAGTAGTCAGACCACACAGTATCTCTTATGAATGATTTGTGTGCTAGGGGTAAATGCGTGGTAGACAGGATGATGTGGTCAATTCTGGAAAAGGATTGGTGTGGGTGTGAAAAATGGGTATAGTCCCGAGTTTGAGAATTGAGTTCTCTCCAAATGTCAGTTAATTTATGTTGGTGAATGAGTCTAGCTATCCGTAAGCTTTGTTTGGGTGGGCGGGTAGTTTGAGTACCCGGTGGGCGCTTTTTGTCAAGCCCCGAGTCGAAGGCTATGTTGGTATCTCCTCCTACTACAATTGTGCCTTCCAGCATGGGTCCCAGTTTCTGGAATATTTGTTCAAAGAATTTTGCTTGGCCTCAATTAGGTACATAATAAGAAACAAAGGAGTAAAGTCGCTCATCCAACACTCCCTTGATTAGGATGAATCTTCCATCCAGATCTTTATGTTCCAGCTGGAGTGTGAATTTCAATTTGTGTGAGAAAAGAATTGCTACACCCTTAGTCTTATTTTCCGCATTAGCGAGGTAAATTGGGGAATTTAGGATGGATGAACTTGGAGCAATGTGATCTAGAAAAGTGTGTTTCCTGTAACAAGATCACATCGATCTTTTGGTTATGGTAGTATTGAAATATTTTTCATTGGGAGTTCAATCCCTGTGTATTATGGGATATTATTCATAGGGGTGAGGTCAGTTTATCAGCTTCAGCCATGGAGCAGATGGAGGGGGAGCTCAAGCGACACACAGCCACTTACCCGTGAGCCTCATGGAAGAGGTATATAGGATTTGTCCTGGTGTCTGGAATTTAAGTCAGGTAGGGAAAGGATGCAATATTTTCCGGAAGGACATCTGGAAGAAAGACAAGCATGAGCAACAGAAAGAGAGGAGAAAAGTATGTAACAATGGTGAGAAGATATAGCTAACTTCAGAAGGGAGGTGAGGCAAGGCCCCAACGCTCCCTTTAACAAAATTAAAGAGTCTTCTTCTGCCAGAGAAGAAGCAACCTTGTCCAGGGGAGAGTGGTAATCCATATCTCCTGTACAGGCAAAGGCACCAGTAGGCTGCTCTGACAGCAGCACCTTTGTATTACAATGTATATGAAATAAAAGAACTAAACAATAGCAATTTTTGATAGTAACGCAACCAGCTTAGTTGAAATAAAACCACCTATGAAGGTGTGTAACCTGTTCAGACCCGTATGGAGCCCTATGGGATAAGGGGAGGAAAGGCTAACACGTGGGTGGTCAGAAGAAGATCAACGGTGCTATGGAAAGAAGGTATAGTGGTATAATCCAGATACGGGGTCCTGTTACCCTTGTTAACGGTGTCATTTTTAATTGTGCGGTCCCTCCTGCTGAAATCAGATAGGACATGCCCCACAATTAAAATAATATTAATAATAAAAAAGGGGGGGGAACCCCCCCACCACACCGTATCTGATACACTACATTTAAAGTATCATGTTTTAAAATATCTAGAACCAGTGTGGAACCCAAACAAATCTTTCCCCAAAATCCCTTGCTACCCTCAAAAAGTGGGAAAAATTGAAAAAGAGAAGGGGTGCAACAAGTGCTCCGAAGAGACTCAGCTGGGGCCATTCAAATGGGAAGGACCCAGAGTGAAAAAACTGTTTGAGCTCATCGAGCTTAGATAGTCACATATAGTTAGGTAATTCAGGTAGGTGCGGATTCCTTGGATCTATTGGTTTTTGGTTTCTGCCACACCGGAGTGATCAGGCTCGTGGGCATCTGTCGTTTAGAGGATCCAGCGGCAGGTCCAGGTGGAGGAGAAGACGGGGACTGAGTAATGAGTCTCAGATGAAGGAGGAGTTTTTCTCCCTCCTGAAGCTTGGAGAAGGTATACAACTTGTTCTTATAGGAAAACGTGAGATTGAATGGGAATAGCCACCAATATTTTATGTCCTTTTGAGCGAGCACTGAGAAGAGAAGTTTAAGCAATCTCCTTTTTTGGATAGTAGATGGGGATAAATCCACAAAGATTTGAATAGAATGATCATGGATCTTGAGATGTGCGATAGAGCATGCCCGCTGCAAAACTTCTTCCTTAATCGCATAATAATGTGGTTTCACCACAATGTCTCTCGGGAGTCCGTCTGAACGGGGGGTCCCAGAGCTCTATGAGCCCTGTCCAACTCCAATTTGTGGGGGTGAATATCGGGGATAAGGCTCTGAATGTGAGAGCGAACCGCTGCATGCACATCTGTGACTTTTTCCGGAAGACCTCTGATCCTGAAGTTATACCTGCGAGATCTATTCTCGATGTCATCTATTTTAGACATGGCCATCTCGAGATGGTCTTGAAGGTCCTGTATACGATCAGTGTTTTGATTCGTTCTGGCGATTGTGGTGTCCAGGTGTGATTCGATTGTTTCTATGCGGGATCCTAAGGTCTGGAGTTCCGCTTTAATGTCCCCTGTAATTTTGGCAACTGCTTGAGAAAGTCCAATGCTCAGCATGTCTGAGAATCTGGAGAACAAGTTACTCTGATTATCCTGTGCCGGAGGCTGGGTCGTGGCCACCATCTTGGTTCCCTGAGGAGAATCCACAGTGGGAGAGACTTGTGCCTTTGGGGGCCTATTAACCATTCCTGTTTATCGGATGTGGTACCCACTCTCATCAACTGTCTGGGGCTGCCTGATAAGCTGGTGATGGGACTGGTTGCGTGCCTGTGTGGGTGTTTGTGTGTCGGAGCAGAGAGGCGCTCCCGGACTACATGGCCATCTTAGGAGCCGCTGCCGTGCGTGCGCCTCGGGTCATCTTTATTTCTCTGCCAGAATCCCAGAATATCCTCCCATATAATGTGGATGATTGCAGGGGATGATGTGGCAGAGTCTGGTGGAAGGATGGAGAGTATTAGTCTATCTGTGCCCGAGGATGGAGCTGGATTGAGCTAAAATGGCAGCCAGCCTCGAGCTGTGACTGAGGGGAGAGCTGGCTGTAGCTTCAGATAACTCATTCTGGAGGCTCTCCTACACAGCTGGGAGGAAGGCAGGCAAGATGCAGGGCTGTCTGGGTGGAGGATGACAGGTATGAGGCCCTGGGAGCCTGAGGATGGAGCCAAGAACGGCTGTAATGGCGGCGGGCCACGGACTAGGCCGGAGGCCTTGATGTGTGCCAAATCGGCACAATAGTGGTATGGCCCAGTGCAGGGGACAATGCCCAACAAATCTGTGGGGTCCAGACCTGTTCCAGGCGTGATGAGGCTTGGATTGATGTGGATGGATTGTTGAGGATCCAGGAGCTCTTCTCTGAGGTGGGTTAAATTTGGTGTTATCGCTCTCACTCTCTCATACTGGTCACTGGAAGTTCAACATGGCACCTCATGGCAAAGAACTCTCTGAGGACCTGAAAAAATGAATTTTTGCTTTACATAAAGATGGCCTAGGCTATAAAAATATTGCGAAGACCTTGAAACTGAGCTGCAGCACGGTGGCCAAGACCATACAGTGGTTTAAAAGGACAGGTTCCACTCAGAACAGGCCTTGCCATGGTAAACCAAAGGAGTTGAGTGCATGTGCTCAGCATCATATCCAGAGGTTGTCTTTGGGAAATAGACGTATGAGTGCTGCCAGCATTGCTGAAGAGGTTGAAGGCGTGGGGGGTCAGCCTGTCAGTGCTTAGACCATACGCCACACACTGCATCAAATTGGTCTGCATGGCTGTCATCCCAGAAGGAAGCCTCTTCTAAACATAATGCATAAGAAAACCCACAAACAGTTTGCTGTAGACAAGCAGACTAAGGACATGGATTACTGGAACCATGTCCTGTGGTCTGATGAGACCAAGATAAATTTATTTGGTGCAGATGGTGTCAAGTGTGTGTGGCGGCAACCAGGTGAGGAGTACAAAGACAAGTGTATCTTGCCTACAGACAAGCATGGTGGTGGAAGTGTCTGGTCTGGGGCTGCATGAGTGCTGCCAACACTGTGGGGAACTACAGTTCATTGAGGGAACCATGAATGCCAACATGTACTGTGACATACTGAAGCAGAGCATAATCCCTTCCCTTTGGAGACTGGGCCGCAGGGCAGTATTCCAACATGTTAACGACCCCAAACACACCTCCCAGATGACCACTGCCCTGCTAAAGAAGCTAAGGGTAAAGGTGATGGACTGGCCAAGCATGTCTCCAGACCTAAACCCTATTGAGCACCTGCGAGGCATCCTCAAATGGAAGGTGGATGAGTGCAAGGTCTCTAACATCCACCAGTTCCATGATGTCTTCATGGAGGAGTGGAAGAGGACTCCAGTGGCAACCTGTGAAGCTCTGGTGAACTTCATGCCCAAGAGGGTTAAGGCAGTGCTGGAAAATAATGGTGGCCACACAAACTATTGACACTTTGGGCCTAATTTGGACATTTTCACTTAGGGGTGTACTCACTTTTGTTTCCAGCGGTTTAGACATTAATGGTTGTGTGTTGAGTTATTTTGAGGGGACAGCAAATTTACACTGTTATACAAGCTGCATACTCACTACTTTACATTGTAGCAAAGTGTCATTTCTTCAGTGTTGTCACATGAAAAGATAGAATAAAATATTTACAAAAATGTGAAGGGTGTACTCACTTTTGTGTATCTTACTGGGACTGCACTGAATCTTAAGAGGACTATATTGGTCTCACATGTTTATGATTCACGTATATTGTCATTTTATAGTTTGGTTTGCACATTTTAAAGATATTGTGGTTTTGTACGCAGTTGGAAGGAGCTTCAGATGAGTCTAACACTCTTTTATTTGCACTATTCATTTACTTATTTAGTGTGCTTTTATTTGGTTTGTTAATATTACACTGGATTGTGGTTATCATGGTAGACGTGTAGCATAAGCACGGCAAGATAGCAATCTGTTTGTTCACACACATAAGCCACAGATACAGATCACACTAGGTATACGCAGTTTACATATGTTAGAGGAGCGCAACACATGTTTTTTGTTAGAGAAATTTTTGATGAGGTAGCGAATGCTGACAGTTGTTGTTGCTGTCTTTGTTCCCATTTGGGAGATGTAGATACCAACTGTTATGCATTTAGCAGGACTGTCCAGTTTTTTTGGAAGAGGTGAGGAGGTGATGTAACACTCTCTTCCTCATGAATTTAGAGAATGCTTTGCATTCATTAACCACTTCAGCCCCGCAAGGTTTTACCCCCTTAATGACCAGAGCATTTTTTGTGATTCGGCATTGCATCGCTTTAACTGACAATTGCGCAGTCATGCAATGCTATACCCAAACAAAATTGACAGCCTTTTTTTCCCACAAATAGAGCTTTCTTTTGGTGGTATCTGATCATCTCTGAGGGGTTTTTTTTTGCACTATAAACAAAAGAAAAGCGACAATTTTGAAAAAAAAAACACAATATCTTTTACTTTTTGCTATAATAAATATCCAAATTTTTTAAAAAACAAAACAAATTTTTTCCTCAGTTTAGGCCGATATGTATTCTTCTACATATTTTTGGTAAAAAAATTGCAATAAGTGTATATTGATTGGTTTGCGCAAAAGTTATAGCGTCTACAAAATAGGGGATAGATTTATGGATTTTTTATTATTATTATTTTTTTACTAGTAATTAGGGATGAGCTTCGAGTTCGAGTCGAACTCATGTTCGACTCGAACATTGGCTGTTCGCAAGTTCGCCGAACAGCGAACAATTTGGGGTGTTCGCGGCAAATTTGAATGCCGCGGAACACCCTTTAAAAGTCTATGGGAGAAATCAAAAGTGCTAATTTTAAAGGCTAATATGCAAGTTATTGTCATAAAAAGTGTTTGGGGACCCAGGTCCTGCCCCAGGGGACATGGATCAATGCAAAAAAAAGTTTTAAAAACGGCCGTTTTTTCAGGAGCAGTGATTTTAATAATACTTAAAGTCAAACAATAAAAGTGTAATATCCCTTTAAATTTCGTACCGGGGGGTGGCTATAGTATGCCTGTAAAAGGGCGCATGTTTCCCATGTTTAGAACAGTCTGACAGCAAAATGACATTTTGAAGGAAAAAACTCATTTAAAACTACCTGCGGCTATTGCATTGCCGACAATACACATAGAAGTTCATTGATAAAAATGGCATGGGAATTCCCCAAAGGGGAACCCCGAACCAAAATTAAAAAAAAAAAATGACGTGGGAGTCCCCCTAAATTCCATACCAGGCCCTTCAGGTCTGATATGGATATTAAGGGGAACCCCGGCCAAAATTAAAAAAAAAAAATGACGTGGGGTTCCCCCTAAATTCCATACCAGACCCTTCAGGTCTGGTATGGATTTTAAGGGGAACCTCGCGCCAAAAAAAAAAAATACGGCTTGGGGTCCCCCCAAAAATCCATACCAGACCCTTATCCGAGCATGCAACCTGGCAGGCCGCAGGAAAAGAGGGGGGGACGAGAGTGCGGCCCCCCCCTCCTGAACCGTACCAGGCCACATGCCCTCAACATTGGGAGGGTGCTTTGGGGTAGCCCCCCAAAACACCTTGTCCCCATGTTGATGAGGACAAGGGCCTCATCCCCACAACCCTGGCCGGTGGTTGTGGGGGTCTGCAGGCGGGGGGCTTATCGGAATCTGGAAGCCCCCTTTAACAAGGGGACCCCCAGATCCCGCCCCCCCCCCTGTGTCAAATGGTAAGGGGGTACTTACCCCTACCATTTCACTAAAAAACTGTCAAAAATGTTAAAAATGACAAGAGACAGTTTTTGACAATTCCTTTATTTAAATGCTTCTTCTTTCTTCTATCTTCCTTCATCTTCTGGTTCTTCTGGTTCTTCTGGCTCTTCTGGTTCTTCCTCCGGCGTTCTCGTCCAGCATCTCCTCCGCGGCATCTTCTATCTTCTTCTCCTCGGGCCGCTCCGCACCCATGGCATTGGGGGGAGGCTCCGCGGAGGAGATGCTGGACGAGAATGCCGGAGGAAGAACCAGAAGAGCCAGAAGAACCAGAAGATGAAGGAAGATAGAAGAAAGAAGAAGCATTTAAATAAAGGAATTGTCAAAAACTGTCTCTTGTCATTTTTAACATTTTTGACAGTTTTTTAGTGAAATGGTAGGGGTAAGTACCCCCTTACCATTTCACACAGGGGGGGGCCAGGATCTGGGGGTCCCCTTGTTAAAGGGGGCTTCCAGATTCCGATAAGCCCCCCGCCCGCAGACCCCCACAACCACCGGCCAGGGTTGTGGGGATAAGGCCCTTGTCCTCATCAACATGGGGACAAGGTGTTTTGGGGGGCTACCCCAAAGCACCCTCCCAATGTTGAGGGCATGTGGCCTGGTACGGTTCAGGAGGGGGGCCACACTCTCGTCCCCCCCTCTTTTCCTGTGGCCTGCCAGGTTGCGTGCTCGGATAAGGGTCTGGTATGGATTTTTGGGGGGACCCCACGCCGTTTTTTTTTTTTTTTTTTGGCGCGGGGTTCCCCTTAAAATCCATACCAGACCTGAAGGGTCTGGTATGGAATTTAGGGGGAGCCCCACGTCATTTTTTTTTTTAAATTTTGGCCGGGGTTCCCCTTAATATCCATACCAGACCTGAAGGGCCTGGTATGGAATTTAGGGGGACTCCCACGTCATTTTTTTTTTTAATTTTGGTTCGGGGTTCCCCTTTGGGGAATTCCCATGCCGTTTTTATCAATGAACTTCTATGTGTATTGTCGGCAATGCAATAGCCGCGGGTAGTTTTAAATGAGTTTTTTCCTTCAAAATGTCATTTTGCTGTCAGACTGTTCTAAACACAGGAAACATGCGCCCCTTTACAGGCATACTATAGACACCCCCCAGGTACGAAATTTAAAGTGATATTACACTTTTATTGTTTGACTTTAAGCATTATTAAAATCACTGCTCCTGAAAAAACGGCCGTTTTTAAAACTTTTTTTTGCATTGATCCATGTCCCCTGGGGCAGGACCCGGGTCCCCAAACACTTTTTAGGACAATAACTTGCATATTAGCCTTTAAAATTAGCACTTTTGATTATTCATGTTCGTGTCCCATAGACTTTAACGGTGTTCGCGTGTTTGAACGAACTTTTTTCCTGTTCGCATGTTCTGGTGCGAACCGAACAGGGGGGTGTTCAGCTCATCCCTACTAGTAATGGCGGTGATCAGCGATTTTTATCAGGACTGTGACATTGCGGCAGACAGATCGGACACTTTTGACACATTTTTGGGACCAGTGACAATTATACAACGATCAGTGCTATAAAAATGCACTGATTACTGTATAAATATCACTGGCAGGGAAGGGGTTAACACAAGGGGTTAAGTGTGTTCCCTAGGTGTGTTTTAACTGTGGGGGGACAGGACTGACTAGGAGGAGAGAGAGAGATCGGTGTTCATACTTAGTATGAACACACGATCTGTCTTCTCTCCCCTGAGAGAACTGGGATCTGTGTGCCCGCTGGGCACTCAAATCGGCTCTGACGGTGAGCCGCAGGCGTGCACGCACCCCCCTAGTGGTCAAAAGGTGAACCAACGTAAGATAACGTCATTCTGCTCACCCGTGCCATTCTGCTGGAGTAAAACTGCGGCGGCTGGTTGGGAACTGGTTACGAAAATGCAAAGCTAAGGCTAACCTCCTGTGTTCACAATGCAGCAGGGCAGCTGCTTGGCATGGGACCTTGAAGTTGGTGGAGTTTATTGTACTAGGGGTGCCTACTACAGTGATTTCCAGATTCTAAAGGGATTCCACAAGTATGATATATACATAGATACAGTGGTAACTTCCCAGTGCTACTTGACTACTTTGACTACTTGGATATACACTTTTGTTGCAGCTGCCAATCATGTTGGACATTGAGAGACATCAAGGGTTACACTTTTTGGCCCCCATGTTATGCTTGCCCTCCATCTGTCCCCTGGTGGTTCCTTGCTGGTTCCTTCCTTTCAACCCCTGGGATAAACACATCTTGCCACCACCTGTTGGCTGATTGGCTTTTGAATCATTCAGCCACCTGCTTATGCTTTTTAGGGTGGAACCTGCCACTCCCTCTAGGGGGTAGATATGAAGGGATTAGCATTATGGGATTATTTTTTTTTTCATGGCCCCACATTCCACATGTTGAGGACACACGTATCATGGTAAGCAGTCTTATGCCTTGTACACACGGTCGGACTTTCCAACGGAAAATGTGCGATCGGAGCTTGTTGTTGGAAATTCCGACCGTGTGTGAGCTCCATCTGACTTTTTCCATCGGAATTTTCGACACACAAAGTTTGAGTTTGAGACCTGGCTATAAAATTTTCCAACAACAAAATCCGTTTGCGTAAATTCCGACCGTGTGTAGACAATTCCGACACACAAAGTGCCACGCATGCTCAGAATAAATTCCGAGATGGAAGTGCTCGGTCTGGTAAAATTAGCATCCGTAATGAATAAAGCACTTTCGTCACGCTGCAATGTTTTAAATTGTTTAATGCAGCACACTCTCTTCTTCTTTTAAAGCTAGAAGAATTAAGTTGTTTTGCTGCTCATATTCACACAGAGTTCTCACAAACGTATTTCTTCATTATTTCTTGTGATTTCATGAATATAATAATTGTATTCGTCAGATCTACCAAATAATTTTTTGGATTCTATGTTTTTATATTTTTTATTATTTGTTGTTTGTTTTTTTAATCCAGATTTTTTAATCCAGATCTCCTGTTTTTTTATTTTTATATTTTTTTGGTGATCTCCATAATTTTTTTTTATGTGTTTTGTGTATCAAGTTACCACAACACCATTATTATCTTGTATTTTTGAATTCAAGGAGGTTGGTTGGTGTTGGTGTCCCTTGTTAATTTCACATTGTATTTTGGAAATGTACCTGCCTCCTCACAAACAAACTGTCCTTTTTGAAGGAAAACACATATAGGCAAGTATTAGTTCAAAAAAGATCTTTATTGGGGTCATAACCAAATAAAGAGGAAGGCAACGCTGGAGAAACTGCTGAAATTTGCGAAGCCTTTGGCCCCCAGGGCAGACATCAACTATTTAAGTCAAAATTGGTGGCCTGAGGAGTCCATATACCGTATTTATCGGCGTATAACACGCACTTTTTTCCCCTTAAAATCAGGGGAAAATCGCGGGTGCGTGTTATACGCCGATCCCCTGCGATCCTGAGCTGCCAGATCTTCAAAATCACCGACCGCGATTTGAAAATGGCGCCGCCGGTGCCGAAATACACAGAGCCGGTCTCGGCTCTTCTCAGCCACTTTCGGCTTCACTCGAGCGCCGCCCAAACCTAGCCGAGTATACTCGGCTAGGTTCGGATAGCTCCGCTCACAGTCACGCCCATCCCGGGCGGGAATATGAGTGGAGCCGAAAGTGAACAAGAGCCGCTGAGAAGAGCTGAGGACCGGCTCTGTGTATTTCGGCACCGGCGGCGCCATTTTCAAATCGCGGTCGGCGATTTTGAAGCCCAGGATGGCAGGGGATCACAGGATCGAAGGCTGCACTGGGGCAAGGCTGCACTGGGGAAGGCTGCACTAACAAGGCTGCACTGGGGAAGGCTGCACTGGGGAAGGCTGCACTGACAAGGCTGCACTGACAAGGCTGCACTGACATAGCTGCACTGGGGCAAGGCTGCACTGAGAAGGCTGCAATGATGGGCATTTAAATGTAAGTTTTTTCCCTTCAACTTCCCTCCTAAAAGTTTTTTTTCCTTAAAATTCCCTCCTAAACTTGGGGTGCGTGTTATACGCCGGTGCGTGTTATACGCCGATAAATACGGTATTTAAGGGAGTACAATCTGGTCCAGAAGTCCAAGAGATCATGAACAGCAGCAGATGACATGTATGTCCCCAGGCTGTGGTCATACAAGAGCCTGCATCTTTTGTCAGACCAGACTGAACCCAGGCCATCACTTTCTTGTCTTCCTTCCACTCTTCCTTCCAGGCTTACATCCAGGCTGAGTCTGTGGTGTTGGAGGTGTGGCAGGAGGAGGAGGATGCAACTCACACAAGTGGGTATTGGTTGTGATTTCGCCCCTCAACCCCTTATTTAATGTTTCATAAATGATTTCCTCACGCATGTCCTGCAGTTTGGTGGCAGCCATGGAGGCAAAGGCCTCTTCACGAGTGGGGGTGGTTCTGAGGGCCTCAGAAGCCTCCCCAATCAGCCTGAGCGCTGACTCCTCCACTTTACTCCCCTTCCTGGGTCTTTTGGTTAGAAGGCGGAGGGGAGGCACCTGCGATTCTGTCAGGCTCCTACTGGGCCCAGCCACCTCCTGGCTGCCACCAACCCCTGCCTCCTCCTGGCTGACACTTACCCCCGCCTCCTCCTGTGTGCCACATTCCACAGCCTCCTCCTGGCTGAGGTCTTCCTATGTATGAAAAAGGGACATAGTTTTAGTTTTTTGTTCATCAATCACACACAATTTTCAGCTCATGACTGTTGCAAATTGAATGTTAATAAATAGAAAAGACTATCATTCTGACCCCAACATTTTTCATTCTTATCCCAATCATTATTGGCCACTACTGTCTATTGATATGTAAATGCCTTTATTAAATCAGCAATTAGTGATCAATAATAAAATCTAGTAAACATTTATTTTTTGACAAGAAATCTGTAGAACAATGCTATACCTGGTTCAAGCTGGGCTCCTCCACTTCTTGCTAGCTGGAAGTCCCAGGTTGGACATCGGAAGCCTCAGCTGGGGTGGAAGATAGGGTGGAAGGAAGAGTGGAGAGGGATTTCCTGACTTCAGTCTGGTCTGACAGAAAATGAAGTCATAGTAAAACAGCCTGGGGACATAAACATCATCTGCTGCAGCTCCGGATCTCTGGGAATCCTGGACCTTCTTGCTCTCCCTAAGATAAGTGCTCCTCAGCCCACCAATTTTGGCTTTTAAATAGGGGATGTTTGCTGTAGGGACCTGCGTCTTCACCAACTCAAGCAGTTTCTCCAGCACTGCCTGCCTCTTTTGTTTATGATTATAATGCGGGTGTTTGACCTGCCACAGACAGGGCAGCTCCCTGTATTTATCTAGGAATATTGGGAGAAAGCTGTGGTCTTTGAACCCATCCATTTTATCTGCAAGACACAACACAAGACAAACCCTAATATCAGGCTAAACTCTCCTAATCTTGTCCCAATATAGGCCTCAATCTATAAGCAGTATAGGCCCAAGTTAAAATTGTACCTTCGTTATCACGATCGGTGCTTCCGCTACTCCTTCCACAGATCGTACATACAACGCACCTGTGTTAAGCTTTATATACACTGCGCATGCCTGAAACTCCGCCCACCCCTGATGTTCTTTCTAGTCTATTCCCCGCTCCTTCTCTTTCGGCACAGTGGGGGAAAGCACATGGCGGAGACAAAGCAGGTGCATGATAATAGCAGCAACGAGGAGGAAGAAAGCCCAGGGCCAGAAACCTCACGATCCCGCAGGAGATTTAAGGCATCAAATATGGCCTTTGTAGACATAGTAGAGATGGTGAACATCTTGAAAAGGACCGATTATGATGGGAAGTATGGACCTTACCCAAACCCAAATGTGAGAAAGGCCAAGATCATGGCTAAAGTTGTGAAGAGTCTGCACAGGAATTTTTGGGTACGCCGATCCAAGGATCAACTGAGGAAACGGTGGTCGGACCTGAAATTAAGGGAGCGTGATCAGTATAGAAGAGTGCTGCAAAAAAGTAAGTAGTTGTCCTGTGTTCCTATTCTTTATTTTTATTATGTTTGTGCTGCTCCATGTGCTTTTCTTTACTGTTGTACAGTTTAAAATGCCAACTTTCATGCACTTGGGCACATTAATCGTTCGTAGAAAACATTGTTCTTTCGATCACTAAAATACAATGTTTTGGGCAGATGCAGTTCAATATATTTTTTCTGGCCTACTTCTATTAAAAAAAGTTTGTTGTCTAGATGGGTTTGTAACTAGAATGAAATGCAAACTAGATTCTGTGTAAGGAGAGGACACTCAGCAGCTGTTTACACATCTGGACGCAGGAGCACTAGTGTGGGACACAAGAACACCCTTTTTATTAGGGGGTCCCACACAGGTACTCCAGTGAATACTATAGGGGTGTCTCCATTTGTGAAATTTGCACAAAAAAGGTAAGTATTCCAGCTTTAGAAAGGGAAAAAAATAATGTTTTCTGCTTGGAACTCTGCCAAAACAGATAATTGGACCCCACTTCCAAGCAATGCTTCATATTCCTATTTCTGCCATCAAATATCTGTGTGCTAAGTATAAATTTTTTTTTCCACATAGGGGAGAAAAGACTCGGGACATCAGAGACCAGGGACTCCACAACTCCAGAAGAAGGTGAAATCCCCCAAACCCAAACAGAGAAGGAGGAGGGAGACATTGTTGAAATTGGCGAATGTAACAAGCCCCTGCTCACTTGATTCCACTCTCCCGACACTTCTCTGCAGCTATAGAATCAGATTGCAGATCGCACATGGGCTAATTAACTAATCCCTTTAGACAGCCTAGATGACTCAGTCATGACCTTTAGGTCAGACTGGCCGTCTTGTAGCTCAGAAAACACAATCAACATTATCACAAATCAACACAATAGCAGAGTTAATTAACACAAACAACAATGGGGATCTAATGACTCTTAGATCCCATACTAGACTTATTTACAATAAACACATTCTAGCAGGCAACAGACAGACAGGTGGCTGGAATTGACATCAGCATCTCCTAACAGTATTTGTCCCAGCATTATGAATCAGTCTTATCAGCAGGGGGACTGCTGGAAGAATCCCCCTCCCTCTACAGGGACACACATCCCAAATGACCACAGCAAAGAGTCCACAACAGAATGAGACAACATACAATATATACACATATACACAATTGAGTCTGATTAGTACAGATCAGACTGGGTTTATAATTCACCTTGCAGAGTATTGTACCCTTAAATCCAGGGCCCATAATCTGTTGGCAAGAGGCTCACATTCAGTCCCCTCCAATAGCCTCTGTCCCGGGTGAGTCTGTCACATTTCTCCCCCATCAAAGGTTGACTAACAAGGTCCCAGATCTCCACCTGGTCTGGACATGCGTTAGTCAGGCAGAGTGAACTCACATGGTCTGCCCACATGATCTCCTTTCTTGGCTGCAAGGAATAGTTAACCTCAGTAGGTGTGGGGCAGAGGTCATTTACTCTCTGTCTGGCTGCCCGCGCTTCAGCTGGGTGGTTTTTAACATTCCATGGCTTGGCCTGTTGCTGGGCAGAGGGGCCCACTGTCCCAATTCCCTGAAGCTGAGAAGAAACTGTAGGTGTGAGGCAGAGGCCAGCAGCGCTCTGCCCTGTTGCCAGTGATTCAGCTGGGAGTAGCAGCTTTACTACATCAGCTTGTCGCTGGAGAGAGGGGCCGACTGCCCAGGCTCCCTGGAACTCCACAGTTGTTGCCGTTGCTGGGCAGCGGTTGGTAGCACTTCTGCTGGGGACTCCGCATCCTCCACTCCGGCTAACCGTTGAGGTAGGAGGCTGGCTTTCTCCACTCCCAAACTGTGTAGCTGCCATTGGGGAGGTGAGCCGGCTGCTTCCTTTTCCATTCCCTCATCTGGCTGCTGGGACAACATGTCTATGGTACTGTCTCCCAGGTGCACGGATCTTTGATGGGGAGAAAAGGCCGCTTCCTCCACCCTGGCCAACTGTTGGGGAGGGACAACGCACACCTCCTCTCCCTTCTCCCCCTGTATCTGCTGCTGGGAAGTGATTGCCACCTTCTCACCCTGAGCCTCCGAAACTGCCACAGGTGTGGGGCAGAGGTCTTGGACCCTCTGTTCAGTTACCAGATCTTCAGCTGGAGAAGTTTGTTGTAACTCCATAGATGCTGCTGGCAGAAAATCACATGTCCCTGTCAGTGTTGTGGGAGAAAGGCCAACTACCTCTTCTCTCAAGAAGGCCGAAGCCACTGTTGGTGCTGGGCAGAGCACATTGAACTTTGGCCCTGATAGCAGCTCTTCTGTTGGGGGCTCATCAGGTTGTTCTTCCTCAGCAGAAAAGTCTATCAAATCCCCTGTCTCTGCAACTGGTGTCTGGGGATAGAGGTTCACCATCTCCTGCCCACGGAACCCAGAAGATGCTATCAGTGCTGGGCAGAGCAAAGTGAAGTTTGGTCCTAATAACAGCTCTTCTTCTGCTGGAGGCTTACCAGGTTGTTCTTCCTCAGCAAAAAAGTCTATCAAATCCCCTGTCTCTGCAACTGGTGTCTGGGGATAAAGGCTCACCATCTCCTGTCCGTGGAACCCAGAAGATGCTATCAGTGCTGGGCTGAGGTTAGCAGAGCTCTGCCCTGTTGTCAGCACTTCAGCTTTGGGGATAGCGATCTCCACATTTTCCACTGCCAATTCTCTGGCATTCTGCTGGACAGGCACATTCCTCCATCCAAGATCATCCAATGCAGAAACAAGGTCATCAAGGTCAGTCAGCACTTACTCCATCCGCCATAAGACCTCCGCATCCATAGCTGCGGGGGCAGGTTGGCAAAGCACACTGTTACTCTGCCACATTGTCGACTCTTCAGCCAGGATTTCAGATTTGTCAACTGGTATTTCCTGATAGTCCCAGGCAAAGGGAGCCCCACCCCGCTGCTGAGCAGAGTCTAGCAGCTGTCTGTAGGCCATCTCAAGCTCCCATTCCTGAACGGCCAGAAACCCAAATCTTCCTGTGCCCAGTGCATTTACGAGACATTCAGTCTTCGCTCTCTGTGCTCCATTATTTCCTCCAAACGCCACTCCTGATCACTCCCAAAGTCAGGGTCCCTGGACAGCCTCTAGTACAACAATCCCAGGCCATCGTTGCCAAAGCCTTCTGTGGGGCTGACACGGCACACACTTGGGCTACATACCACTGGAGGGCTCTGTAGCTCTCGTCCAACCGCATTTCTGCCCGGATGAGCCTGCTTAACTCAGCTGTCCACTCCTGGTTCGGCTGTTCTCCCAATAACAGCATTCACACTTCATACTGCGACCAGTACCTTACATGGATGGAGGGGAGAACTTTTCCCTGGTTTCGCTGCTCACGGGCTAGCACTTCCTTCCAGAGTTTGCAGCGGATAGATTTAAACCATCCTAGCAGGACCTGCTCTGATACTGGTCCTCTGTGCTGTATCTGCATCTCTCGCAACCTCCTTCTGAATTCTTCTTCCATGGTGGCTGGTATCTGTACCTCTCCTCTCCTGCTATCTGGACCTTGGATCCAGGTGATGGTTTGGATGTGTTCACGGCAAGGAAGCACGATCCCACCGGTCCCTCCCGGCTCTCAAGTAAGTTTTTCAGAGTGGCTCTCCTGCAGGCTGGTTTGGAGCGTCCAAGTAACTGGAGAGAAAATCCCACAGCTGCCAACCAATGTAACGAGTCCCTGATCGCTTGATTCCACTCTCCCGACACTCCTCTGTGGCTATAGAATCAGATTGCAGATCGCAACATCTGATGGTTCGGTCATCTGATGCTCCGGGACTAGAACTACAGCTATGTGCCGTTCTAATCCAGTTGTGTAGCTGAGAACAAACACCAGGCAGGCTGTATGTAAGTTCAAACAGGAATCTGTTTTATTGAAAGGAATACAGGCTCTTTTATACAGTAAACGAGGGGGTGCATACCTCCTGCTCATATTACTCTGAACATACACCTGTGACCAGAAACCTAATTAACATGGGCTAATTAACTAATCCCTTTAGACAGCCTAGATGACTCAGTCATGACCTTTAGGTCAGACTGGCCGTCTTGTAGCTCAGAAAACACAATCAACATTATCACAAATCAACACAATAGCAGAGTTAATTAACACAAACAACAATGGGAATCTAATGACTCTTAGATCCCATACTATATTTATTTACAATAAACACATTGTAGCAGGCAACAGACAGACAGGTGGCTGGAATTGACATCAGCATCTCCTAACAGTATTTGTCCCAGCATTATGAATCAGTCTTATCAGCAGGGGGTCTATTGGAGGAATCCCCCTTCCCTCTACAGGGACACACATCCCAAATGACCACAGCAAACAGTCCACAACAGAATGAGACAACATACAACATATACATATATACACGATTGAGTCTGATTAGTACAGATAAGACTAGGTTTCTAATTCACCTTGCAGAGTATTGTTCCCTTAAAATCCAGGGCCCATAATCTGTTGGCAAGAGGCTCACATTCAGTCCCCTCCAATAGCCTCTGTCCCGGGTGAGTCTGTCACAGCGAAATTGTCACCACAACAGGTGAGTGTCTGCGACCACAGCTTCAGGTAAGAGATGGATGCCTGCATATTTATAATACATTTTTTTTTTTTTTTTCGGTAATGGGGATGTTGTGGAAGAAGAATGTAATTTCACCAGTGAAAGTGCCAGATCCTCATCGGGGAGATAATGGGGTGCAAAAGGGATTTATAACAGCTAAAGAAAAACATCAATGATGTTAAAAAAAAATGAAGAACATCATGGATGTTTTAGGGAGAATCTAAAACACCCAGAAATCCCAAATTTTTTTCTTGATTTTATGACTAATTTTAAAAGCCAAATTTTGAAGATGCACACAGTGTGTCAACATGTGCTATCTGCCATCACAGAAGATCAATGTACACGTTTTGTGGGTGCAACCCCTTCCTTGCTACTAAAGTAGCTGAGAGGAAAGGGTTGCCCCCCAAAACACGTCTATTGATCCCCCATGATGGGAGCTAGCACATGTTGACATTAGGCATGGAATCAGGAGGGAAATCACCTTTTTGAATCCCAGTTTGTGTGCATCTTCAAAATTTGGCTTTTACAGGGGTGACATCACCCCATCTGATGAAGGCAATATCAACCCAGTTTCGACATACTCATGTTTGATATTGCCTTCACTTTAAAAACTTTGAACTTTGTAAGTTCCAGAGTTGTGTACTGTTTTATGGTTTTAAACCTGCCTGTTTTACCTATAAAAGGCTACTTAAAATGAATGTGACTGTCAGGTACTCACCAAGGCGGAGTTGCTGAGAGAGGCTCCCCTTGCAGCTGGGCGCACGATACCCCTGGAAATGGCACAGCGGGTATTGGGCACGAAGAAGCACAGGTCACCAGCAGGTAGAAGAGGTAGCAGGAAGGTCCTCTGGCAGAGAGAAGATGCGTGCAGGGTGGACTTGACACTGGACTGGAACTGGCTTGGCTGAAGCCCAAACAGCGGAGTCTGGAGGAGAAGACCAAAGCCAGTTCAGTGAGGAAGCTGAGGGTCAAACACAGAGACAAAGTTCAGAAACAAGCCAGGGGTCAAACACAGGAAGTCAGGCAGTAGTGAAGCAGGCTGATGATCAATCACTGGGATCAGGCAGAGACAGAGTCCAGGAGGAAGCCGAGGGTCAAACACAGGAATCAAGCAGGTAGAGAAGTCCATAAGGCAAGCCAAAGGTCAGGTACTGGAGAGGTTCAGGAGAGGTCAGGTCAATCCGGGTCACAACAGGTAGGCACAGGAACACAGGCTCAGGAACAGGTTACAGGAAGCTGAGAAGACAAACCAGCAATGAGACAATACACAGGCTGTCTTTTATAGGTCCGCTAGGGGGACTCCCACTGTGTGCTCAACGGCGCACATGTGCCCACGCAATTGCGCCGCATTGCTCACCCGCGTGCGCCGGCCCGCAGTATCGTGCACTTGTATGCGCAAACCGGCCGAATCGCACACCCGTGTGTGCCGTAGCACAACTCTACTGCACAGGCATGCAGGAAATCACCAACACTGTCAGGTCAGTTTTCTGTTATTCCTCTGACAGTGCCCCCCCAAGGGGCAGCCTCCGGATGCCCAACCGGGCTCGTATTCCTGGGTGTCTTCTGTGAAAGTCCTGCACTAAACAAGGGGCATGAATGTTGTTAGAAGGTTCCCAAGAATTGTCCTCTGGGGGATACCCCTTCCATCCAACTAGGTACTGGACCCATCTCCCCCTTTTTGTGCAGTCTATTATAGCCTCAACTTCAAATTCTTCTTCCCCTTCAGTCTCAATTCGAGAGGGAGGTAGTTCTTTTCTTTCCAAAAAAGGATATGGGATTACTGGCTTTAGTAAAGAGGTGTGGAATACTGGGTTTATCCTATATCAACTGGGTAGAGCTAGTTTGAAAGCCAGAGGATTTACTGCCCTGCTAATCTCAAAAGGACCAATGAACTTTGGGCCTAATTTGCATGATGGGTAAGGAAGTTTGAGATTGATAGCAGATAGCCACACTTTATCTCCAACCTTAAAACTCGGGTTACTCCTTCTCCCTCTATTGTAGCATTTTTCATAGCTATTTTGAGCTTTCTTCATGGCTTCTTGAATCTGTAAAAAATTTGTTTGGATAAAGTTTATCCAATCCTGTACTGCAGGAGTTGACACTTCAGGGATGGAATCTGGTAGGAAAGAAGGGTGGAACTCGTAATTTGCCCAGAAAGGTGTTTGGTTGATGGCAGAATGTATGGAATTATTGTAGGCAAATTCCGCGCAGGGCAGAAGGGTAGACCAGTCAACTTGGGAGCAGGAGCAGAAGCAATGGAGGTATTGTTCTAAGGACTGATTAGTCCTCTCTGTCTGTCCATTACTCTGTGGGTGATATGCAGACGAGAGAGAGGTTTTGATTTCCAGAGATCTACACAGATCCTTCCAGAACTTTGAAGTGAACTGAATTCCCCTGTCAGACACGATGTTGAGAGGAATGCCATGAAGTCTTACCACCTCTTTTATAAAGATATTTGGAGTAGCTGAAGCAGAGGGAGCACCCATTATGGGAAGAAAGTGTGCCATCTTTGAGAGACGGTCGACCACTACTAGAATTGTAGAAAACTTCTTAGAGGGTGGTAGGTCCACGATGAAGTCCATAGAGACCTCTTTCCAGGGGTGTTCAGGGACGGGTAAGGATCTTAAAAGTCCCCAGGCCTTGGTGTTCGACCCCTTAATGCGTTGACAAGCGATACAGGATTGCATATAATTTTTGCAGTCTTGTCTCCAGCCCAGCCACCAAAAAGAGCGATTAATCAATTTGGAGGTTTTTTGTATTCCAAAGTGCCCTGCTAGCTTGTGGTCGTGAAAAGTCTTCATAATCTGCAGTCTAACTCAGGGAGGAATGAATACCTTGTCCTAGGCCCATAGTAACCCATCTTTTCTTTCCAGGAAAGATACTTTGGAACCAGTGCATTGACTGGAGGCCTGTTTGATGGCCGTCTTAAGACTGGGCTGAATGAGGCAAAGGAAGTTGTGTGGGATAGGATGGTTCCAGGTTCTGTTGGTTTGCAAACTTCAGGGAACATACAGGAAAGTGCATCCGCCTTTTTTTTCATGGAGCCAGGTCGAAAAGAAATGTGGAAGTTGAACCTTGAGAAGAATAAAGCCCAACGGGCTTGTCGGGGTCTAAGGCGCTTGGCTGTTCAGAGGTACTCCAGGTTTCGATGGTCCGTGAAGATTATGATGGGTTGGGAAGCCCCCTGCAGCAAGTATCTCCATTCTTCTAAGGCAAATTTTATAGCTAACAGTTCTCGGTCCCCAACATCGTAATTTTTCTCGGGGGGGGCTGAGTTTACGAGAGGCAAAGACTACTGGGTGAAGCAGTGCTTTCTGGCCACTTCTTTGGGAGAGGATAGCTCCTGTTGCAGACTCTGAGGCATCCACTTCTAGTACATAGGGCAAAACTGGATTGGGATGTTAGAGAACAGGGGCTGATGTAAAAAGTCTTTTTAATTCATCAAAAGCTTCCTGGGCTTCCTGGGACCATTGGAATCTAGCCTGCTGGCGGGTGAGCTCAGTGATGGAAGAGATAATTAAGGAAAAACCTTTAATGAACCTGCGATAAAAATTGGCAAAGCCAACAAATCGCTGAACCCCCTTTTTGTCAGAAGGAGCTGGCCACTCCTGGAAGGCTTTAACCTTTTGTGGGTCCATTGCGAATCCTCCTGTGGAGATGATGAATCCGAGGAACTGGATGGTATCCTTCTCAAATTCACATTTCTCTCTCTTTAGATATAGGCCATGTTTTCTGAGGATCAAAAGCACCTTCTTCACATGAGTTTGATGTAGCTTTACTGTAGTGGAAAAAATCAAGATATCTTTAAGATAAACGAACACAAAGTTATCTAGGTACTCACGGAATATGTCGTTGACCAGGTGTTGAAACGTAGCCGGGGCGTTACAAAGCCCGAAAGGCATCACTAAATACTTAAAGTGCCCAAATCTGGACCTGAAGGCTGTCTTCCACTCATCTCCGTCATTTGGTGAATATTTTAGCAGTTCGGAGATGTTGGAAAAATTCAGGAATGAGAGGGAGTGGATATCTATTCTTGATAGTAATTTTATTGAGCTCTCTATAGTCCACACAAGGTCTCAGAGATCCGTCTTTCTTTTCGACTAAAAAGATTACTGCTCCAGCTGGGGATGAAGAGGGGCGGATGAACCCCTTTTCAAGGTTCTCATTGATATAGGAACAGAGAGCTTTTAATTCGGTCTCAGACAGAGGAAAGATGCGGCCAAAAGGGATTTCAGAACCAGGTAAGAGGTCAATAGGGCAATCATAAGGCCGATGGGGTGGTAAACTGTCAGCCTTTTTTTGTCAAAGATGTCCAGAAAATTGTGATAGGCTATAGGGACATGCTGGAGATTATCTGGCATAGGCTGTACAGTTGAACAGATGGCAGTCCTGTCATGACTTGGCAAAAGGCAATGCTGAGAGCAATACTCAGAGGAAAAGAGAATTTCTTTCTTGCTCCACTTGATCTGAGGATCATGGGCCTACAACCGTGGGAATCCTAGGATAATTTGGAACATGGGTGAGCTTATAATGTGAAAGCGAAGAAATTCTTTATGACCAGAGTCAGTGGAAATAAGAATGGGCTTGGTTTCTTGGGTGATCAGCCCGGAGCAGGGTAGGGACCCATCTGCCAGATGTATTTGTAGGTATTGTTTCTTGACTTGGAGAGGTACGTGCAGACTTTAAGAGAGGGATGCGTCTAGGAAACAACTGCAGGCTCCTGAGTCAATGATGGCCAGTAGCCGAACCTCCTCTTTCGCCACCTGAAAAGAGACCGGGAGGATAAGGTGAGACTGGCTAGAACCAACAACTTGAAAGTTCATGGCAAACTGTGGTCAGGACTTACTAGGTCTCACAGGGCAGTTGCGTAAGAAGTGGCCCGCTTCTCCACGGTACAAGCAAAGATTGGCCTGACGCCGGTGAAGTCTTTCATCAGGAGTGAGCGGAGACCGCATTAAACCCAGTTGCATGGGCTCGCTTCGGAAGAGGCAGAAGAGACCAAGGAAGGAGCAGGAACAGGAGGAACCCGAGGTAGCATCCAGGTTGGTTTGGTCGACTGGAAACGCTAGGAACATCGCTCCCGGAAGCATCTGTCAAGTTTGGTGAAATACAAACAATTACCACGCTTCACAGACTCAAATAAATAAAAAGCTGCAGTCCCTATTTGTGAAGCATACACAGACACAGAAACCAAAAAATAAATAAAACTGAACTGCGCTAAACCAAAAATTGAAATGTAATACAATGAGACATATGTGAATGGCATCCCATATAACAGGAAGGCAAATAACTGACAGTGATATAAAAATTAAATAATCATAAATAATCATAAATAAGTGACAAAATAAAAACTAATAAACAATAGTGATAAGTGAAAGAAAGTCCCAAAGAACCCAATTGGTATCCAATATTATTTGCAATAAAGCTCTTCAGATGGCACCAAGTGACAAATCCACCACCAAAAGCAATGCGCGCTTACCAGAGGCAAGCTACAAGATAGCTTGTACAAGTGTCCACCGAGTTGAGAAGGGGACTCTTCTGTTTGAGGAGATTGTGGGCCCAAGATTGTGGTTCATCAGACAGCAAGGAGATGAAAAATCCCACTTTCACAGACTCGGAATGAAAAGTCCTGGGTTGGAGGGCTTTCCCAGAAAACCGTTCTGGAGTGGGAACACAGAGACGAAGTCCAGAAACAAGCCAGGGGTCAAACACGGGAAGTCAGGCAATAGTGAAGCAGGCTGATGATCAATCACTTGGATAAGGCAGAGACAGAGTCCAGGAGGAGGCCGAGGGTCAAACACAGGAATCAAGCTGGTAGAGAAGTCCGTAAGGCAAGCCAAAGGTCAGTTACTGGAGAGGATCAGGAGAGGTCAGGTCAATCCGGGTCACAACAGGTAGGCACAGGTACACAGGCTCAGGAACAGGTTACAGGAAGCTGAAAAGACAAACCAACAATGAGACAGTACACAGGCTGTCTTTTATAGGCCCGCCAGGGGGACTCCCGCTGTGCGCTCAATGGTGCACACTTGCCCACGCAATTGCGCCACATCGCACACTGTGTGCACCGTGGCACAACTCTACTGCGCAGGCGCACAGGAAATCGCCGATGCTGGAGGTCAGATTTCTGTTATTCCTCTGACAGTGACCTAAAAAAAGTTATTATACAACAAACATGTTGGTTTGTTTAAAAGCCCTTTTATAAACGCACATGTGATTGTACTTTGAGTAAAAAGTATCATAATCAACACTGTGTGGCTTCTTCTTTCAATGCTCAAAAGTAGTATTTGGAGTAAAGTTGTTTTTTTCAGTGACAATGGGGGTTATTTACTAAAGGCAAATCCACTTTGCACTACAAGTGCAATTTCAGTGCAGTCTCAAGTGCACTTGTAGGACTCCCCAAATTTCGGTCATGGTGCTGAAAATGATGAATATTTTTCTCAGTTAATGCATTACATACATTAGCAACAAAAATAAGGTGTGTGTGTAGCAGACCAACAACATAATAATAATAATTAGCCGAAGAAGAGATTGTCACCTCATGTCAAAAAAAATTTTGTTTGCACTGTTGAAGAAAAAGGCCAAAAAAATAATACCATTAAAAGATAACCAAGGAGACAGCTAAAAGAAAGCCAAGCAGTAAATCAAAGCAAATATTTGTTCAGTTTCAAATATATTTTTATTTGTATGTCTCAGACATTGTCTGGCATATCAATGGCCCCCCTACCCGCAAAGTATTCCAGGTATCTTAAACGGACCTCGCGGGCACTCTGGGGGGGCAAGCCAGGAAGGCCAGGTTCCAGCTCCATCAGGGTTGGTTCATTATGAATTCCGGCCTCAGGCCCAACTGAGGCAGCATAGTTCACAGAATTTCTCCTTAAAAAGTTGTGGAGAACACAGCAAGACAGGATGATGTGATTCAGTTTATATTCCGCCATGTGTATCGGTGTAAGAAATAGGCGGAACCGGCTGGCCATTATTCCAAACATGTTCTCCACCACTATTCTGGCTCTGGCCAGCTGGTAATCAAAAACCCTCTGGTCTGGGGTGAGGGTCCTCATAGGGAATGGCCGCATAAGATGGTCCCCCAGCGCAAATGCTTCATCAGCAACGAAGACGAATGGGAGTCCTTCCGCATTGTCTTCTGGAGGTGGCAAGCCCAAGCTGCCATTCTGGAGACACCTGTAGAACTTGGTCTAGGCGATGACTCCACCATCTGACATTCTGCCATTCTTCCCCACGTCCACATACAGGAACTCATAAGTAGCTGACACCACCGCCAACATCACAATACTATTGAACCCCTTGTAGTTGTAATAGTATGACCCCGAGTTGGGGCGTGGGATCATGTGGACGTGTTTCCCATGAATTACCCCCCCCGCAGTTGGGAAAGCACCACAAAGTGGGAGGCCACAGTCTGTCATTCTTGTGGCGTGGAAGGAAATTGTCAAACAAGAAAAAAAAATAGTAATTTTGCACATAAACATTAAAAGCAGAATAGACACAAAAACATTCTTGGCCAAAATCAGTATAACATTTATTTTAGGGAGTATTTAAAGACAAAAGTATAAGGTCCACCTATGAGATTCCTCACCCCCTCTGATGGCCCATTGTAAAAATTTTAGGGGGGGGATGTTTTGGACAGGTAACCCTCTCAACTTCATTGAGAGCTGAATGCATACATAATGTGTGTTACTTTGGCCAGTCCCTTCTTACTTACACTATTGGCAGCCCACTGGACAGGTAAGAAGTCATAATACAAAAAAATACACACTGTACAAATGGAAGCACATTTTTACATTCTGTAATTACCTATCAAGATAATAATATGAGAAAAAAACTTTAACCAGTACCATTTGAAAGTATTCAGGCAGGCCCTTGCACTACATGCTTTGGGGAATTCATCCATAAATATGACCACAAAAGAGGTAGGTATAGTGTGTTGGCAAAGTCAGCAGATAGAGGATTGGTATAAGCTGATTTAGCGGTTGGGGGGAGGGGGGCTTCCAAATGATTTTGGGAAACCAAAAAAAGCCTATGGCACTCTGCATCAATTTAAGGACACAACATTTTTACACATTGTAGGGGGTGTTTAGGGTAAAGCACTACAATGAAGCTGACAAAATACATTGTTAAGTGACTAGACTAGGTGTGTATAGCATGCTGGGGAGGTTAGTGAAGGCAAATATGCATGAAGGACAAAAAAGGAAGTTTAAAAGCTTTCAGCATGCGTGAGGATAAAGAGGACATTCACAGCATATTGCAATCATGGTAATTAAGGAATGATGAAGGAAATACAATACATTAGCAAACATTAAATACAACAGAATGTGATGTTAAAGGAGAAATCTTACCTTAATATAGTTCTTCTGCAGGACCTGAATGATGGCAGACCAGGTCTCTGGGATATTGATCCCCAGAGCCTGGGGGGAGATGCCTGTGGAGAACTTGAGGTCCTGCAGGCTTCTCCCCATCACCAAATACCGAAACGTGGCGACTAGCCTCTGCTCCAGAGTGATGGCTTGCCTCATGCAGGTATCCTGCCTGCTGATATATGGGGTCAGCAAAGCCAACAAATAGTGAAAAATGGGGTCCATCATCCTGAGAAAGTTCCTGAAATCGTCAGGATTATTCTCACGGATCTCATGGAGCAAAGGCATGTGAGAGAACTGGTCACGCTGGAGCAACCAATTCTTGGTCCATGAACTCCTCCCCACCCTGTTCATGGACTGGGCTTGTGTCAAAGCAAGAACCCCAACACCAAGCCCCTGCACAGCACAAACGATGAGTACATACATACAACATGGCTTCAAAACGGTCGGCTGGTCAGAACGAAGTAACAGAATGCACTGAAGAACAGCAAGGCCTGTGAAGAGCGACCCAAAAATCAGCAACGAGCAGACAAGAACACACTGATAATCAAATACGAACTCACTGCACGCACTGAAGAACAGATACAAACCCACAAGCACAAACCGAACACCAGAAAAATTATCTGAAAACCACGAGTCTGAAAAGTGCGAATCGTCTCTCACCAAACTTTTACTAACACGAGATTAGCAAAAGGAGCCCAAAGGGTGGCGCGCTTGGTATTGAACTGCCCTTCTATAGTCCCGTCATACGTGTTGTACGTCACCGCGTTCTTGACGTTCGGAAATTCTGACAACTTTGTGTGACCGTGTGTATGCAAGACAAGTTTGAGCCAACATCCGTTGGAAAAAATCCAAAGGATTTTGTTGTCGGAACGTGTGACTGTGTGTACAGGGCATAACTCTTCACTAGCATGCAATACAAAACTTGTCTTTACACCTATGCAATGTCACTTTTTGTTTGTTTTTTATTTTATTTTTCAGTAGTTTCCCTTTCACTGCTGTCCCCTTCAATACTGCTTTGCACCTTTACACAACTTCGCTCCCCATCTGTCTCCATGCCCACACTTATACTTGATTGGCTTGTATACTATGTAGACCTCTTTCATTATTTACTACATACATCTATATACAGTATGGTTGGCTTTCCGGGTATCTACTTCATTACCAGACATGTTTACAATATTATCTGATTGGGTCATACATTATATAGACCCTCCTCATATATATATATATATATATATATATATATATATATATATATATATATATATATATATATATATATATATATATATATACTATATACAGTGGGGACAGAATGTATTCAGACTCCCTTAATTTTTTTTCACTCTTTGTTATATTGCAGCCATTTGCTAAAATCAAGTTCATTTTTTTCCTCATTAATGTACACACAGCACCCTATATTGACAGAAAAACACAGAATTGTTGACATTTTTGCAGATTTATTAAAAAAGAAAAACTGAAATATCACATGGTCCTAAGTATTCAGACCCTTTGCTCAGTATTTAGTAGAAGCACCCTTTTGATCTAATACAGCCATGAGTCTTTTTGGGAAAGATGCAAAAAGTTTTTCACATCTGGATTTGGGGATCCTCTGCCATTCCTCCTTGCAGATCCTCTCTCAGTTCTGTCAGATTGGATGGTACACGTTGGTGGACAGCCATTTTTAGGTCTCTCCAGAGATGCTCAATTGGGTTTAAGTCAGGGCTCTGGCTGGGCCATTCAAGAACAGTCACGGAGTTGTTGTGAAGCCACTCCTTCATTATTTTAGCTGTGTGCTTAGGGTCATTGTCTTGTTGGAAGGTAAACCTTTGGCCCAGTCTGAGGTCCTGAGCACTCTGGAGAAGGTTTTCGTCCAGGATATCCCTGTACTTGGCCACATTCATCTTTCCCTTGATTACAATCAGTCGTCCTGTCCCTGCATCTGAAAAACACCCCCACAGCATGATGCTGCCACCACCATGTTTCACTGTTGGGACTGTATTGGACAGGTGATGAGCAGTGCCTGGTTTTCTCCACACATACCACTTAGAATTAAAGCCAAAAAGTTCTATCTTGGTCTCATCAGACCAAAGAATCTTATTTCTCCCCATCTTGGAGTCCTTCAGGTGTTTTTTAGCAAACTCCATGCAGGCTTTCATGTGTCTTGCACTGATGAGAGGCTTCCGTCGGGCCACTCTGCCATAAAGCCCCGACTGGTGGAGGGCTGCAGTGATGGTTGACTTTCTACAACTTTCTCCCATCTCCTGACTGCATCACTGGCTACAGTGATCTTTGAGTTCTTCTTTACCTCTCTCACCAAGGCTCTTCTCCCCCGATAGCTCAGTTTGGCCGGACGGCCAGCTCTAGAAAGGGTTCTGGTCATCCCAAACGTCTTCCATTTAAGGATTATGAAGGCCACTGTGCTCTTAGGAACCTTAAGTGCAGCACACATTTTTTGTAACCTTGGCCAGATCTGTGCCTTGCCACAATTCTGTCTCTGAGTTCTTCAAGCAGTTCCTTTGACCTCATGATTCTCATTTGCTCTGACATGCACTGTGATCTGTAAGGTCTTATATAGACAGGTGTGTGGCTTTCCTAAAGTCCAATCAGTATAATCAAAAACAGCTGGACTCAAATGAAGGTGTAGAACCATCTCAAGGATGATCAGAAGAAATGGACAGCACCTGTGTCACAGCAAAGGGTCTGAATACTTAGGACCATGTGATATTTCAGTTTTTCTTTTTTAATAAATCTGCAAAAATGTCAAAAATTCTGTGTTTTACTGTCAATATGGGGTGCTGTGTGAAAAAAATGAACGATTTTAGCAAATGGCTGCCATATATCAGAGAGTGAAAACTTTCCATCCCCACTGTATATATATATATATATATATATATATATATATGTGTGTGTGTGTATATATATATATATATATATATATATATTTACGACACATATGGTTGGCCTTCCTAGTATTTATTTGACTACTTAGATATACATTTTTGTTGCAGCTGACTATCATGTTGGACATCGAGGGACATCAAAAGTTACACTTTCTGGCTCCCATGTTATGCCTGCCCTCCATTTGTCCCCCGGGGGGGTCTTTTCTGGTTCCTGTTCTTCAGCTCCCGGGACAGACACATCTTGCTACCTTTTTGGTTAATTGGCTTTTGATATGTTGGCTCAGTCCATATGTGAGTATGGGATCTCTTTGTGTAAGGTCCCCCAGATCTGCTTTGTGGCATTTTTTTTAAATTTATTTCTCATTGATATTTTTCACTGTAGATACACTGCATTTATATCTCCTCCTGAAGAAGCGAGCAGTGACTCACAAAACGAGTTTTATGATGCCTGTGTATTACTGTACATAAAAAAATTAAATATATATGTATGTAGCCACTTGGTATGCTGTGTCTATCACTGCCAAGTAGTTTGACACCTCTGTTTATACTTTTCATATGATGAATGTTATACAATTTTAATAGATTTCCAAACTATGTTTACTATGTATACTCTTTCTGACTGTTTTGTGCTCACCTCATTTAAAGTCCTGCAGTGTAATTCTCTTTGTTGTAATCAATTTAGGGATGGAGGTGTGTCCCTGGCAACACCAGACCATTTTCTCTTTGCATAAGCCACAGATACAGATCACACTAGATATACACAGTTCACATATGTTAGAGGAGCGCAACAACATGTATTTTTGTTTTTCATTAGATGATGAGGTAGGGAATGCTGAGAGGTTGTTGTTGCTGTCTTTGTTCCCATTTGGGAGATATAGATACCAACTTCTTCTGCATTTAGCAGGACAGTCCAGCTTTTTTTGGAAGAGGCGAGAAGGTGATGTCACACTCTCTACCTCATGAATTCAGAGAATGCTTTGCATTCATTAAGAAAATGCAAAGCATTCTCTGAATGGCACCCATAGCAAACGGCCATTGTGTTCACCATACAGCAGAGGACCTGCTTGGCATGGGACCTTGAAGGTGGTGGAATTTGTTGTACTAGGGGTGCCTACTACAGTGATTTACAGATTCTAAAAGGATTCCTCAAGTATGATATATACATAGTTACAGTGGTCCAAGCTGAACTGCTGTAACTATGTTAAAATATTCATACCTGGAATAGATTTAGCTATAGTTTAATGTTAGCTTGGAAATGTGCATAGTATATACAGCATTATATTATATGAGTTGCTTCTTGTGTTTTCAAAGCACTACATGTAGAAATTACTCTTGCTGATACTTGTTAAAATTAGAGCTTGTGGGTGGAGTTGCCAGGGTGGTGCTTGGAATCACTCCTCCTCTGAGGCGTTTGCCATGTCACAAAGGACTTTCAGAACAGATATGTGCCTGATAAAAAATGAGTTGTTGTTTTATTTGAGAGATGGGTCCACTAAAGTGTCTTCACTGAAACTGTCTATTTCCTATAAATGTTACTTTGTGCATTTAGGAATGAAACCAGCTTTTTTTAAAACAATATACTGAGCTGGCCAGAACTAGTTCTTAAGGAGGTCTATTCCACATTTTCACAGCACCCACAGTAAAGAAGTACTTTTCTAGGTGGAGGGTAAATTTATTTTCCTCCAAACGTAAAGAGTGTCCTCTTGTCTTTTCTAATGACCTTAATCTGAATAATTCTACATCAAATGTATGGACCACATATATTTGTAAATAGTGATCATATCCTCCCTAATCACCTGTTTTGAATAGAGAATAAATCAAATTCAGCTAATCTTTCCTCATAGCTGAGCCCCTCCATGCCTCCTATTAGTTTGGTTGCCCTCTTCTACACTATCTCCAGTTTCCCATAATCCTCTTTGTGATTTGGTGCTCAAAACTGAACTGCATATTTCAGATGAGTTCCTATTAATGCTTTGTACAGGGGCAAAATTCTCTCTCTCTCTCTCTCTCTCTCTCTCTGGAGTCTATAACTCTTTTAATAAAACTAATTTGGTTTGCTTTAGAAACTGCAGCTTGGCATTGAGTATTAACTATTGAGTATTGTCATTAAAGTATAACTAAAGAAAAACATGTTTTTTTTTTTTAATTTTGAATAGAGTGGAGAGGGATTAGAACACCTGTCAGTTTTTTTTTAATGCTGTCTGTGTCCCCATTAAGAAGATTCACCCTCTCTATTTGTCCTGTTTTCAAAAGTGAAAGTAAAAGAAAATCTAAAATTTTCCTTGTCAAAAGAAGTTTATTGAGTATACAATGTTATAAAGATACATAAAGTAAGTTTACAAGGATCTATAAAGTAAGCTCATTGTTTTACAGTAGGGTTTCTATAGGTAAATATAATGAAATTTCAAATATTAAACATTGGGTTTACGTAAACCTAAATTAAAGATATATATCATTTCCTTAGTTACTTTTGTAGGTATTTAAATGATTTATACCTACTATACATATTGTTTACAAGTAGAGTGTATATAGGTCAAATAAATTCTGATAATGAGCTTTAATCGTAAGGTGGAGAAAAGGGAAGAAAAAGGGTTGAAAGGTAGAGGTATGGTCCACAAGGTTGTCCCACTCGTCAGTTTATTATTCTTTTTAGTTCTCTTTGAAGCCTTAGAATGGGTGTCACTGTAAGTCATTTAATCTGTTACCATGGCAACAGGACAGAGTCATTGAAGTTTGACAGGAACTGTTGTTTTATCCAAGGATGCCAAAGTTTTTCAAATTTTGGAATTTGATTTTGATCGATGGCTACCATCTTAGCATGGGACATTGTATTATTCATTCTGTGAATTGTTTCTGCTAGTACCAATGTAGGAGATTTCCATGCCTTGGCCACTGTTTGTTTTGCAGCCGTTATTAGTTGGATCATAAGTTTGAATTGAGAGAGTGTTAACCATTCCGGTTTTAGATTAAGTAAAGTTAAATATGGATCTGGTTGTATTATTTTTTTAAATATTTTAGATGCAATCACGAAGACTTCCTTCCAGAAGGTTTGGATTACTGGGCACGTCCACCATATGTGTAAATATGTGCCTATTTCTGGGCATCCTCGAAAACAAAGAGCTGAGGTATTAGGTGAATATTTTGCCACTCTAGCGGGTACAAGGTACCAGCGAGTTAGGACTTTATAATTTGTCTCCAGTGCTAAGATGTTGGGTGAAGATGACTTAGATGTGAGCCATATGTTAGACCAGTCCGTGTCTTCTAAAGTTCGTCCCAGGTCCTCCTCCCACCTCTGAACGTAAGAGGGTCTATTAAGATTTGCTACTCCATATAATTGATTATAAAGTGATGAAATTGTACCTTTAGCAAATGGATCTTTTGTACAGATTGATTCAAAAATGGATAATTGGGATAATGGTGTATCCCCCTTTAGGAATGGTGTATAGAAATTTTTGATTTGGAGATATCTAAATATCTCAGAGTTTGGTAGATCATATTTTTCTCTAAGCGATGGGAATGAAAGGAATGATTTAGATGCTATGAAGTCATTTAGTGTCTGAATGCCTGATGTTGTCCAAGCTTTAAAAGAATTTGGGTAGATCCATGCCGGATAAAAGGCCGGATTTCTGATAAAAGAAAGGAGAGGATTGTGTGGAGATTGTAACTGATATTTGGTTTTTAGTTTATCCCAGAGAGATAAGAAGTGTTTAGTTATGGGATTATGAATTTTAAAGCGGTCTTTAGGATCAAGCCATAATAAATTTGATATTAATAGAGGGTCATTTTCTGAAGCCTCTATAAATACCCATAATGGGATTTCCTGTTTTGCATGGTATTTGGACAGACTGGCCAAATGTGCTGCTCTGTAGTAGTTAGTAAAATTAGGGTATCCCAGGCCTCCTTTATTTTTGGGAAGATGTAGTGTGTGTATAGGTATACGTGGTTTAGAAGAGCCCCATATAAACGAAGTTGCTCTTTTTTGTACTATTCTCAAAAAATAGGAAGGAATTGGAATAGGGAGGACTCTGAATAGATAAAGCAATTTGGGTAGAATAGTCATTTTGATTGCATTAATCTTCCCTATCCAGGATAAAGGAAGTTGCGACCATTGTTTTATTAGATTTGTAATACAGGAGGATAATTGGTTGAGAATAAGTCAGAATGAGATGCTGTTAAATGAATTCCAAGATATGGGATTGATTTTTCTGCCCATGTGAATGGGAGTGCAGCCCTAGCCGGGATCAATTCCATGTTTGTGAGTGAAATATTAAGCAGAGACCTGTGGTGATGATAGAAAAAGTAATATATCGTCTGCAAATATACATAATTTGTGTGTAATACCTCCTACTTCAATGCCAGTTATAGTTTGGTTTGTTCTGATGTATTGGGCCATGGGTTCGAGTATAAGGGCAAATAATAAGGGAGATAATGGGCAACCCTGTCGGGTACCTCTTTCGATATTAAAGGCTTCAGATTTGTATCCAGCATATTTTATATAGGCTTTGGGTTTATTATATAATGCTTTGATCCATGTTAAAAAGTGGGGTCCAAAACCCCATTTTTGTAATGAATATTGCATATATTGCCAGGATACTGTGTCAAATGCCCTCTTAATATCGAGAGATAGAAAACATAAAGGGATTTTCCGTTTTTTAGCAATATGTGCCAATAACACTGCCCTGCGTATATTATCGCCTGCCTGTCTATTTGGCATGAAGCCTACTTGATCTCTATGTATTAATTTTCCTATAATGCTATTAAGGCGTTTTGCTATTATTTTTGCTAATAATTTAATATCGAGGTTTAACAGAGAGATAGGCCGATAATTCACACAGGAAGTATCATCAGAAAGGGGTTTTGGGATCATACAAACAATTGCCATTAGTGTTTCTTGCCGAAAAGAATGTCCATCTAGAAGTTTGTTAAACGTTTCAGTGAGAATGGGAGAGAGTATTTCTGAGAATGTTTTATAGTATAAAGCCGAGTAGCCGTCTGGGCCTGGTCTTTTGTTAAGTTTTAGGTCTTTTATGGCGTTAGCAACTTCATCTATAGTTATAGGCTCATCCAAACTGCTTTTTTGATTCTGAGATAACTCAGGTAAAGTTATTTTTGAGAAGAAGGATTCAGCCTCTGTAGGATTAAATTCATTGTTTGTCTTATATAAAGTTGCGAGATGTGAGTGAAATTTATGGACTATTTTAACTGGATTACAAGTGTAAACATTTTTTGATAATTTCAAACGTATTGGTTTGAAAGATTTGTTAGTTGAATTTAATGCCCGAGCCAAATATGTACCTGGTTTGTTTGTATTCATGTAGAAATTGTGTTTGGAGCGTTTGAGGGATTTATCAACTGACTCAGTGAGAAATAGATCGTATTCCAATCTAGATTTTTCCAGATGAGATTTTGTACTCTGAGATGGATTATCTTGAAATAATATGTAGGCTGCATTAAAATTGAGTTCTAGTTTTTTTGCTAGATTTTTGCGTTCCCGTTTAAATAGTGCCATTTGTCTTTGTATTGTACCACGCAAGACAGGCTTATGAGCTTCCCACGGTGTTATTGGGGAGATGTCTGTTGTATTATTAATTGATATGTATTCCTTTAAAGCTTGTTCAATGGCCATCTGATGTAGTGGGTGTTTGAGCATTATGTCCGGTAAGTACCACGTTGGGTCATGCGCTTTTGGTATGGCTGAGGCTATAGTAGTGTATACTGCATTATGGTCAGACCACGGAATCGGAATTATATCTGATGCAATAATTTCTGGTATCATTCCTATTGTTAGAAAAATATGATCTATTCTGGTGAAGGTTTGATGAGGGTGCGAGAAATAAGTGAATTTCTTTTTCATTGGGTTACTTTCTCTCCACGAATCTACCAGATTGTATTTGGAAAGAAGTTGAGAAAAAGGTAATCTAGAGGTTATTTTGGATGGTGTAAAAGGTGATTTATCTAGAAATGGGAGGAGGACCTGGTTCGAATCCCCACACATTATCACTGTTCCTATGTTGTGTGTATTAATCACTTGTAATATATGTGAGAGGAATGGTGTAGGTTGTTTGTTAGGAGCGTAGTAGGAAATCACCGTGATTGCTGTATCCATTATATAACCCATGAGTATCAGGTATCTACCCTCTGGGTCTTTAATTTCTGATAATAAGGTGAATGGTGTGGATCGGTGAAATGCAATTAGAGTTCCCCTTTGCTTGGTACAGGCAGAAGCCGTGTAAATTTGTTGATAAAAAGGAGAAATATATTTTGGAGTAGAATCTTTGGTGAAGAGTGTTTCTTGGAGGCATACTATGTGAGCCTTCTTGTTATGGAAAGTACGGAAGGCTTTGGTCCTTTTTTGAGGGACATTTATTCCCTGAACATTCAGGGAAAGTATATTCAGTGGTGCCATGGCAACAGATCAAATAGTTTTGACTTACTTTTTGTTATGCAGAGCTGACTGCGCAGATCAACCTGTGTGGACTGAAGAGATGAATAGATAGAAAAAAAAACAGTGAATTCTGGAGTAAAGAGTAAACAAAAAACATATGAGATTAGATGATACATTGTATAAATTATTTTTTGCAAGTAATCACAATTTACCCGTGAAAGAGAATAAATATCTCTCTCAGGGGAATAAGTGCCTTTGTCACACTCCCACATAATATGGTTGGGAGAATGAGGAGGGCTAATGGGGGTACACGGATCTTCCGCTTACAGGAGAGAAGTGCTATGTCAAAAGACATCAAAATGATGTTTCATTAATTGGAGTGCAGAATATAGTTTTTGTTGAAATTATTTATTCCAGGGTGGTTGTATATGGTTAGTCTTGCCCTAGGCTAAATAATTCAGTTAGAAAGGTACTGTTAATAACTTTGGTATTGATGAAGATAGTTTGACTTATTTTGGGATTTTAACCCTTTTAGAGTAAACAATTACATATTTTATTCATATGCAACTGTTTAGATATGTTAACTCATAAAATTGAGGTTGTATTGCTTTAGATTAGAATAAACAAAAACATAATTCTAGGAACTAGTTAGGTAATAATATATTTGTTTTAAGAAAAGAAAGAAAAAGCTTCCATTACTTCTGGATTATTGAACATATTTGTCCTAAAAAGTAATAAATCTATTGTTATTACCTGAAAATATATAACTGAACAAGAATTTCCTTATTTCACTTATATATTCTAAGGCTATATGAATCAGAAGTAATAAGAAATATAACTGGAATGTAACATGATCCCACACAGTGTGTGACTATCAGAATGCAGTTACATTCAGTTATAAATATAGGTTTTTTATAGAGAACCATCTCTTAGTATAATAAATGAAGAGATATCAGGAATTAGGATGTCAGTCCATTGAATCTTCTTGGTCCATGGATGATGTGGCAAAACGGCCTCTTTTGTGAGAATGATGATTCCCATTTTGTTCTGAAATTTTCTGGGTGCTGCCTGAAGGTGAAGATGATGCCATTCTTCTGCGTGTGGGAGTGTTGCTGCTTGTGGGTTCTGTCAGATTTAATTTTAAAAGGGTTTGTTGTAGTTCATCTGCTGATCTGCTTCTGTAAATTGTACCTTGGTAGTTAAATCTGACTGAAAAGGGGAAGCCCCATTGATACATAATGTTGTGGCGTTGCAGTTCCATTAGTTGGGGTTTCATGGATCGTCTTTTAGTAATAGTAAGTTGGGATAGGTCAGCAAAAATTTGATAATTGTGTCCTTGAAAATTAAGTTCCTTTTTTTCTCTTGCAGCAATTAGTATTTGTTCTTTCGTTCTGTAATAATGAAATTTTGTGATTATATCACGTGGGGGTCCGTCTTTCTTTTTGGCTGTGAGGGCTCTGTGTACTCTGTCCAGTTCTAAACGTTCAATAGGGATATCTGGCTTTAGTTCTTGTAATAGAGCAGTAATAGTAGATTGCAGGTCTGTCACAGTTTCAGGTATTCCCCTTATGCGCAAGTTTGAACGTCTGGCTCTATTTTCGTAATCTTCGAGCTTAGTTTGAAGTATTAAATTCTCTTTTTTTAATTGTTCCAATTCTGTTATATTTTCTTGGGTTGTAATTTCAATTTCATCCATTTTTATTTCTAGGGCTGCGGTGCGGTTTCCCAGCTCTCTTATTTCTTTGGTTAGGCTTTTTGTTATTTGGTCTGAGGTTTGTTTTAAAGCCTTATGAAGCATCTTTTCAAATTGTAATAATATTACTGGGGATGCTGAGGAGGCTTGTGGAGAAGTTTGTGAGAGGATTTGTTCTGTATCTGACTCAAATGGAGAGTCTTGCTGTGACATTTTCTGTCTGTGAGAGCGCCCTGATGCTGTATATTGTGAGGTGACTGGAGCTGCTTCAGCTGCAGTGAGTGCCTGTGAGCTCTTTGTGAGGTGATTTTTATTTCTGCCACGGTTTCCTCCCAGTACCATATTTCCTGCCCAAACTTTCACAGTTTGTTCCCAGGGGCAAAAAGGTTCAAATGGATACCTTTTGAGCCTGCAGGCTCCGCTTTGTCCTTCTCTTCTCTCCTCAGCGGTGTGGAGCTCTAACAATGCATGTCTGCTCCGCTAGGCTCCGCCTGAAAATCCAAAATTTTAAGCTGTCCAGAGAAAATTAATAGAGGAGAAATCTTACAAAGGGGACAGTTCTGGTGAGCTGGGAGTCTCCAAGGAATTCTCTTAATTTACAGGGATTTCCTCTCACTTCCTATCTGGCTATGGGACAGGAAGTGAAGACAAATCTCTGCAATGGGACACAGATAGCAAAAAAAAAAAAAAACTGCCAGGGATTATAACCCTCCCTCACTCTAAAATGAAAAAAAATATATATGTATGATATACCAAAACACCCAAATCCTAGTACTCCTCTTGGAATGCATGCATGTTTACTTTGTAGCCACCAAGTGCATACCTTTCCATTTATCAACATTAAGGTGACACTTAAACACTCTGGTTTAAAAGAAAATCTATTCAAGTATACATTCTTAAATTGACAAGTCCCTTCTATCACTTTCAGCCTCCTCCAATTTTTTTTCCGCTGCTTTATTCTGATTTGGACTTGGACCTAAAATGGAATAAGGCTTATGAACTATGGGGATTTGTACTGTGCAAAGAGCAGTGCAAATGGCCCCAACTAATATGCACTGTTTGCTTTAACCACTTGCTTACTGGGCACTTAAACCCCCCTCCTGTCCAGACCAATTTTCAGCTTTTAGCACTGGCGCACTTTGAATGACAATTGCCCGGTCATACAACACTGTACTAAAATGACATTTTTATCATTTTTTCCCCACAAATAGAGCTTTTTTTTGGTGGTATTTGATCACCTCTGTGGCTTTTATTTTTTGTTAAAAAAATTGAAAAAGACCAATTTAAAAAAAAAAAAAAATTTTTTATTTCTTGTTATAAAATTTTGCGAACAGGCAATTTTTCTCCTTCATTGATGTACGCTGATGAGGCAGCACTGATGGGCACCGATAGGTGGCAGTGATGGGCACTGATTAGTGGCAGTGATGGGCACTGATGGGTGGCAATAATGGGCACTGATTGCTTACACTGATGGCAGCACTGCTAGGTGGCACTGATTGGCACCACTGGTGGGCATTGATAGGTGGCACTTGTGGGCATTGATATGTGGCATTTGTGGGCACTGATATGTGGCACTTGTGGGCATTGATAGGTGGTACTGCTGGGCACTGTGGGCACTGGCAGGTGGCATATGGCAGGTGGCACTGGCAGGCACAGATGAGGCATATGTGCCTCTTTCCTCTTTGGGACTGATGTCCCTTTAACATAAGCTGGTGATCTCCTCACGCTGTCAGTGTTAGGAGAAAAAAAAAAGATTACCAAGCTTTTGTTTACATCATGTGATCAGCTGTCACTGGCTGACAGCTAATCACATGGTAAGGGGCCGGGATCGGCCTCTTACTCGGATCTGTGTTCATCCGAGTCTCCGTGACTCGGTGATCACAGTGCGCGTGCACAGGGGAGGACGTCCTATGACGGCCTCCTGGAAATTGAGGTCCGCACTGTGACCGTCATTCGGCTATGGCCCAGACCTCAAGTGGATAACAAACATAATTGAGGAGGAACACAAGAGGTTTGGGAGCTCATGGAGGACTGGAGGACATTACAATAAAGCAGAAAAACTATTTCCTGAAAAATAGATTACAGGGGCATTAAGTAGTAAATATGTATAGATTGTGTTTGGAGAATAATTTGGAACACTTTAAACCTCATGAACAACATAGTTACCTGATCAGAAAGTGCATTAACATCTGCTTGCAAGTTGGAGACATTATGTAAGGACATTATTCAACTACATAATTTGATGTCATCAGCAAACACAGAAAAGGAACTTTTGATACCAAACCCTGTTTAATTTCTAAACAAGTTAGAAAGAAATGACCACAAAACTAAACCCTAAGCTAGACCATTAATAACCTTAGACCATTCAGACTTGGAATTATTAATCATCGCTCTCTGAATACATTCTTTTAGTCCATTTCTATCCATTTACAGACTGGATTTCCCAAGCCTTTAGACCAGGCATGTCCAAAGTCCGACCCGTGGGCCAATCGCGGCCCACGTTGTGGTTTAATAGGGCCCCCCTGGTGATTTGGATATACAGTATCTCACAAAAGTGAGTACACCCCTCACATTTTTGTAAATATTTTATTATATCTTTTCATGTGACAACACTGAAGAAATTACACTTTGCTACAACATAAAGTAGTGAGTGTACAGCTTGTGTAACAGTGTAAATTTGCTGTCCCCTCAAAATAACTCAACACACAGCCATTAATGTTCAAACCGCTGGCAACAAAAGTGAGTACACCCATAGGTGAAAATGTCCAAATTGGGCCCAATTAGCCATTTTCCCTCCCTGGTGTCATGTGACTCGTTAGTGTTATAAGGTCTCAGGTGTGAATGGGGAGCAGGTGTGTTAAATTTGGTGTTATCTCTCTCACTCTCTCATACTGGTCACTGGAAGTTCAACATGGCAACCCATGGCAAAGAACTCTCTGAATTGTTGCGCTACATAAAGATGGCCTAGGCTATAAGAAGATTGCCAAAGCCCTGAAACTGAGCTGCAGCACAGTGGCCAAGACCATATAGTGGTTTAACAGGTCAGTCTCCACTTAGAACAGGCCTCGCCATGGTCCACCAAAGTTGAGTGCACGTGCTCAGCATCATATCCAGAGGTTGTTTTTAGGAAATAGACGTATGAGTGCTGCCAGCATTGCTGCAGAGTTTGAAGGGATGGGGGGTCAGCCTGTCAGTGCTCAGACCATATACACCACAAACTGCATCAAACTGGTCTGCATGGCTGTCGTCCCAGAAGGAAGCCTCTTTTAAAGATGAAGCACAAGAAAGCCCGCAAACAGTTTGCTGAAGACAAGCAGACTAAGGACATGGATAACTGGAACCAAGTCCTGTGGTGTGATGATACCAAGATAAATTTATTTGGTTCAAATGGTGTCAAGCATGTGTGGCAGCAACCAGGTGAGGAGTACAAAGACAAGTGTTTCTTGCCTACAGTCAAGCACGGTGGTGGGAGTGTCATGGTCTGGGGCTGCGTGGGTGCTACTGGCACTGGAGAGCTACAGTTCATTGAGGGAACCATGAATGCCAACATGTTCTGTGACATACTGAAGCAGAGCATGATCCCCTCCCTTCAGAGACTGGGCCGCAGGGCAGTATTCCAACATGATAATGACCCCAAACACACCTCCAAGATGACCACTGCCTTGCTAAAGGAGCTGAGGGTAAAGGTGATGGACTGGCCAAGCATGTCTCCAGACCAAAGCCCTATTGAGAATCTGTGGAGCATCCTCAAATGGAAGGTGGAGGTCTCTTCAAAATTGTATTTTTATTGGGATAGCAGAGAACAAGTACAAAAATGTAACAAAATGTACATTACACTATCAGTGAAAGTGCATTATAAACAGTCCTAGTAAAAAGGAAAAACAAAATAGAAAATAACAATTATAAGTAAAAAGAAAAGTGTTCACAGAAACTAGGCACAAGTGTGAGTTGCATCATTTCCCTTTGAAGTACATAGTAGGCGTATTATGGATAAGAATCTAGAACCTCAAGATTAATCAATAAAAGATTAGGGCGTGTTTGGTAGTATGGGGGTCCCAAATTCTGAAAGATCCCATGGTTCCCATATGTTATTAAATTGGGAGATGCAGTCATGCACCGAGGCCGTCAAAAACTCCATCGTCCGAATCTCAGCCACCAGATGTAGAAATCTGGACCACGGAGGAGGTGCATTGGATAACCAGTACAGTGGGATAAGCCTCTTGGCGGCTAGTAAAATATAGGATATTAGCCTATTTGCCTTATTTGATACACCTAAAGAAGGTAGACCTAACAGATAATTCAAAGGATCCATCGGAAGGGACACCCCAACCACCTTTTGTATAAGTAAATGTACATCACACCAAAAGGGTTGAATCAGGGAGCATTGCCAAAAGATATGAAATAAAGAGCCTATGTCAGTCCCACATTGACAACAGTGCAGCGAGACTGAGGGTTCATACTTATGAATTACATCAGGAGTTCTATACCAAAACATGAGAATCTTAATGGATGTCTCCCTCTGAGTGACACATTTGGAAGATCTAAAAGTAGAGGACCAAATCCTATCCCACATCTGTATTGTGATAGGACAGCCCACTAAGTGAGACCACCTGCTCATATAATGGTGCAAGGTTTCCGTGATAGGAGTCGACTCATGGAGGATACGGTAAATACATGAAATTAAATGCAGTTGATGAGGGCCCTGAGCACATAGGTATTCGAAGGTAGTTGGCTTATCTAGGGTCAGGGTTGGCGATTAAGGGTGGAAGAAGTGTCTAACCTGTAGGTAAAAGTGGAAAAGGTGTGATGGTATGTCAAATTTTTCACCTAAAGTGTTGAAAGTATGCAGTCTCCTTGTTATGGGATGGACCAAGTTCCGGAGCTGAAAGAGATGTACATTAATCCATGGAAAGGTCCTGCCTAGGGACTTACTGTCTGGAATGAGTGGGTTGAATAATACATTCACAAGAGGAGAGCAGGGGGACATAAGGGGATAGTGTTTGAGGCAATGATGCCAAATGGTTAAAGTTAATGCCATTGGGCCAGTGCACTGATGTTTATATATAGGATTCAGAGATGGGGGGCACCCCAAATCAAGGAGCATGGGTGGACCGGATAGAGTACCCCTTTTTCAATGGCGGCCCATTGGTTTGGTGCATGTAAGGAAGTCCAAGAGGTAATGGCCCTTAAATGTGTGGCATGGTAGTATTTAGTAGCTCTTAAACCTCCTCTGGATCTAAGGGAAAACATCACAGAGCTCGCTATGCGATGGGCCCTACCATTCCATATAAATTTTAGAAAATTCCTGTGGAGTGCTTTTAGTTGTGAAGCAGGTACAGCTACTGGGAGAGTTTCAAAGTAATAGAGCAGTCTGGGTAGAATAGACATTTTTAAAACATTGATTCTGCCTAAGAGGGACAGGGGATATTTGATCCAGTTCGACAGAGACTTATTAATATCCAATATCAGAGGAGGAAAGTTAGTATTATAAAGGGAGGCATAGGAAGGGGTAAGTAGGACACCCAAGTATTTGAGAGAGGTGTCACACCATTTATAAGAGTATGATTCTTTGAGTTGGGATAATAAGGGCAATGGAATGTGTATAGGAAGTGCTTCAGTTTTGTGGGTGTTGACTTTATATCCGGAGATAGCACTGAAAGAAGTCAATAGTTTATGTAACGAGGGGAGAGATATCAACGGGTTAGTGATAGTAAGCAAAATGTCATCTGCAAATAATGATAATTTATATTCCCCCTGTCTCATAAGCACCCCACGTATATCTGGGTAAAGACGGATAGACTCGGCTAGGGGTTCCAAGCACAAGATAAAAAGCAATGGTGAGTGAGGACAACCCTGCCGAGTTCCATTTGTCATGAAGCCAGGAGACAGGAAGGACGACATTTGCACCTGTGCTGTGACAGTTGAATATAGGGCCTCTAAAGCTTTTAGAAAAGGACCGCTAAAACTGAATATTTTTAAAGTGGCAAACATGTAGGGCCAACTTAGCCTGTCAAAAGCTTTCTGTGCGTCTAAACTCAGAATTAATGCCGAATGAGAAGTTCTATCTAAAAGGTCTATTAGGTCTATTGTATGCCGGGTGTTGTCTCCCGCATGCCTACCAAGCACGAAACCAACATGATCCCTGTGGATCAGTTTGGGGATGAGCCCGGATAGTCAGGAGGCAAGGATTTTAGTAAATATTTTGTAGTCTGAATTTAGGAGGGCTATGGGTCTGTAGTTATCTGGGATAGAGGGATCCTTTCCAGGCTTTGGAATAACCGAAATGAATGAATGGGAGAAATGTGAGTGCAGAGGAGTGCCCCTAAGGAGGGAATCATATAAAGCTAGCATATGTGGAGATAAAATGTCAAAAAAAGATCTGTAATAAGAGTAGGGCAAGCCATCAGGGCTGGGGGCTTTGTGTAATGGGAGGCTTTTAATTATAGCTAGGGATGAACAGCGAACAATTTGGGGTGTTCGCGGCAAATTCGAATGCTGCAGAACACCATTTAAAAGTCTATGGGAGAAATCAAAAGTGCTAATTTTAAAGGCTTATATGCAAGTTATTGTCATAAAAAGTTTTTGGGGACCCGGGTCCTGCCCCAGGGGACATGGATCAATGCAAAAAAAAGTTTTAAAAACGGCCGTTTTTTCAGGAGCAGTGATTTTAATAATGCTTAAAGTCAAACAATAAAAGTGTAATATCCCTTTAAATTTCGTACCTGGGGGGTGTCTATAGTATGCCTATAAAGGGGCGCATGTTTCCCGTGTTTAGAACAGTCTGACAGCAAAATGACATTTCGAAGAAAAAAACCCATTTAAAACTACCCGCGGCTATTGCATTGCCGACAATACACATAGAAGTTCATTGATAAAAACGGCATGGGAATTCCCCACAGGGAAACCCCGAACCAAAATTAAAAAAAAAAAAATGTCGTGGGAGTCCCCCTAAATTCCATACCAGGCCCTTCAGGTCTGGTATGGATATTAAGGGGAACCCCATCCAAAATTTTTTAAAAAAATGACGTGGGGTTCCCCCTAAATTCCATACCAGACCTGATTTTAAGGGGAACTCCGCGCCAAAAAAAAAAAAAAAACGGCATGGGGTCCCCCCAAAAATCCATACCAGACCCTTATCCGAGCACGCAACCTGGCAGGCCGCAGGAAAAGAGGGGGGGACGAGAGTGCGCCCCCCCTCCTGAACCATACCAGGCCACATGCCCTCAACATTGGGAGGGTGCTTTGGGGTAGCCCCCCAAAGCACCTTGTCCCCATGTTGATGAGGACAAGGGCCTCATCCTCACAACCCTGGCCGGTGGTTGTGGGGGTCTGTGGGCGGGGGGCTTATCGGAATCTGGAAGCCCCCTATAACAAGGGGACCCCAGATCCCGGCCCCCCCTGTGTGAAATGGTAAGGGGGTACTTACCCCTACCATTTCACTAAAAAACTGTCAAAAATGTTAAAAATGACAAGAGACAGTTTTTGACAATTCCTTTATTTAAATGCTTCTTCTTTCTTCTATCTTCCTTCATCTTCTTCTGGTTCTTCTGGCTCTTCTGGTTCTTCCTCTGGCGTTCTCGTCCAGCATCTCCTCCGCGGCGTCTTCTATCTTCTTCTCCTCGGGCCGCTCCGCACCCATGGCATGGGGGGAGGCTCCCGCTCTTCTCTTCATCTTCTTCTTCATCCTCTTCTTCCTTCTTCTCTTCCTCTCTTCTTCTTTTTCTTCTCCGGGCCGCTCCGCATCCATTCTGGCATGGAGGGAGGCTCCCGCTGTGTGACGGCGTCTCCTCATCTGACGGTTCTTAAATAATGGGGGGCGGGGCCACCCGGTGACCCCACCCCCTCTGACGCACAGGACATGACGGGACTTCCCTGTGGCATTTCCCATGACGTCACAGGGAAGTCCCGTCAAGTTACCGTGCGTCAGAGGGGGGCGGGGTCACCGGGTGGCCCCGCCCCCCGTTATTTAAGAACTGTCAGACGAGGAGACGCCATCACACAGCGGGAGCCTCCCTCCATGCCAGCATGGGTGCGGAGCGGCCCGGAGAAGAAAATGAAGAAGAGAAGAAGAGAAGAAGGAAGAAGAGAAGAGGATGAAGAAGAAGATGAAGAGAAGAGCGGGAGCCTCCCCCCATGCCATGGGTGTGGAGCGGCCCGAGGAGAAGAAGATAGAAGACGCCACAGAGGAGATGCTGGACGAGAACGCCGGAGGAAGAACCAGAAGAGCCAGAAGAACCAGAAGAAGAAGAAGATGAAGGAAGATAGAAGAAAGAAGAAGCATTTAAATAAAGGAATTGTCAAAAACTGTCTCTTGTCAGTTTTAACATTTTTGACAGTTTTTTAGTGAAATGGTAGGGGTAAGTACCCCCTTACCATTTCACACAGGGGGGGCCGGGATCTGGGGGTCCCCTTGTTAAAGGGGGCTTCCAGATTCCGATAAGCCCCCCGCCCTCAGACCCCCACAACCACCGGCCATGGTTGTGGGGATGAGGCCCTTGTCCTCATCAACATGGGGACAAGGTGTTTTGGGGGCTACCCCAAAGCACCCTCCCAATGTTGAGGGCATGTGGCCTGGTACGGTTCAGGAGGGGGGGCGCACTCTCGTCCCCCCTCTTTTCCTGCGGCCTGCCAGGTTGCGTGCTCGGATAAGGGTCTGGTATGGATTTTTGGGGGGACCCCACGCCGTTTTTTTTTTTTTGGAGTGGGGTTCCCCTTAAAATCCATACCAGACCTGAAGGGTCTGGTATGGAATTTAGGGGGAACCCCACGTCATTTTTTTTTTTTAATTTTGGCCGGGGTTCCCCTTAATATCCATACCAGACCTGAAGGGCCTGGTATGGAATTTAGGGGGACTTCCACGTCATTTTTTTTTTTAAATTTTGGTTCAGGGTTTCCCTGTGGGGAATTCCCATGCCGTTTTTATCAATGAACTTCTATGTGTATTGTCGGCAATGCAATAGCTTTGCCGACAATAGTAGTTTTAAATGGGTTTTTTCCTTCGAAATGTCATTTTGCTGTCAGACTGTTCTAAACACGGGAAACATTCGCCCCTTTACAGGCATACTATAGACACCCCCCAGGTACGAAATTTAAAGGGATATTACACTTTTATTGTTTGACTTTAAGCATTATTAAAATCACTGCTCCTGAAAAAACTGCCGTTTTTAAAACTTTTTTTTGTATTGATCCATGTCCCCTGGGGAAGGACCCGGGTCCCCAAACACTTTTTATGACAATAACTTGCATATAAGCCTTTAAAATGAGCACTTTTAATTATTCATGTTCGTTTCCCATAGACTTTAACGGTGTTCGCATGTTCGAGCGAACTTTTTTCCTGTTCGCATGTTCTGGTGCGAACCAAACAGGGGGGTGTTCGGCTCATCCCTAATTATAGCTAAGAGTTCTTCAGCTGATACTGCTATGTTCAAACTCTCTAAATCTGTTGTAGATAATTTCGGTAACTTTATATTGGAGAAAAAGGACTCAAAATTTTCTTGGGTAAAGTTAAAATGATTCTCCGGGGTCAGGCAATTATACAGTTTGCTGTAAAATTTGCCAAAAATTTTGGACATCTCATGGGGGCAGTGTGTTCTAGATCCATCTGACTCTTGAAGAAAGTCGGGGAATGAATTAAACAGTCGTGGGCATAACTTATTAACTAACATCCTGTGGGGTTTATTGGAGTATTCATAACATTTTTGTTTCGTCCACAGCATGGACCTGGCTGTTTTGTCAAGTTTTGTTGAATTAATTTGTTCTCTGAGATGAATGACTTTGCGTAATTTCATCACTGTGGGACCACCCAAAAGGCTTCGCTCGGCAATTACTAGAGTGGACATTAAAGACTGTATAAGACTATTTCTATCTCTCTTTAGCCGAGAGCTTTCAGCTATACACGCACCTCGAAAAACAGCCTTGTGTGCCTCCCACAGTGTAGAAATCTGAGATACCGATCCAGTGTTAAGTAAAAAATACTCTTTGAAGCCATTTGCTAGGATGGAGTGGGATACATCAGACTGCAAAAGATGGTCATTGAGAAGCCAATGACAGGATTTGGTATAAGTCTGAGAAAGCATAAGATCTAAAATAATGGGCGCATGGTCCGACCATGTAATGGGAGAAATATCCGATTCGACCACATAGGGGATGAGTGGAGCCGAAATAAAAAAGTGATCAAGGCGGGAATACATTTTATGGGCTGGTGAATAGAACGTAAATTTTTTAGCAGAGGGATTTTTTATCCTCCATGAGTCGAAGAGTCTGCATGACCTAATACATTTACGAAAGGCATTGGCTTGGGACAATATTTTTTTGGATGTGACAGTACTAAAAAAGATTTGTCTATCCCTAGTGGGTGACATGACCAGATTGAAGTCCCCACCAACCATCATAAAAGGTTGTGAGCATATTGAGGAGTATCAAAAAGTTTGTTGAGGAAGTCAATCTGGCCCCTGTTTGGAGCGTATAAATTAACCAGTGTAAAAGAGGCAGACATGTATTCACATTCTAGGATAAGAAATCTCCCATGAGGATCCACGTGAGATTTCCTAACTTTAATAGGGCACGATTTTCTGATCAGGATTGCCACCCCCGCTCTGCCCGTGGAGTCAGAGGCAAGAAAGGAGGTGGGGAAAAACTTTGAGGCAAATTTTAATTATCCACTTGCCCGAAAATGGGTCTCCTGGATCATTACCACATCATTACCATGAAATCCTTCAGGGCCATCCAGCGCTTATTAATGGAACCCAAGCCCTTTGTAGGACATAATTTTCAAAGCCATGTTTGTAATCTATTTGGATAATATAGGCATTGAAGTATTGATAATATAAAGGTATATGTAATGTAGTTTAAGGGTATTGTTAACAACCAGCATTTTTTCACCTCTGACTACTAGTTGACAAACCCCCAGTTGATATGCCCCGTACACACGGTCGGACTTTGTTCGGAAATTCCGACGACAAAATCCTAGGATTTTTTCCGACGGATGTTGGCTCAAACTTGTCTTGCATACACACGGTCACACAAAGTTGTCGGAAAATCCGATTGTTCTAAACGCGGTGACGTAAAACACGTACGTCGGGACTATAAACAGGGCAGTGGCCAATAGCTTTCATCTCTTTATTTATTCTGAGCATGCGTGGCACTTTGTTCGTCGGATTTGTGTACACACGATAAGAATTTCCGACAACGGATTTTGTTGTCGGAAACTTTGATATCCTGCTCTCAAACTTTGTGTGTCAGAAAATCCGATGGAAAATGTGTGATGGAGCCCACACACGGTCAGAATTTCCGACAACAAGGTCCTATCACACATTTTCCGTCGGAAAATCCGACCGTGTGTACGGGGCATTACTGTTTTAAAATGAGATAACAATGACAATGAATTCTCAATCTGTGGAAAAAATCTGTAAACATGAGTAAGAAAAATAAAAAATAAAACCAAAAAAGAAAAATCAAAAGAAAAAAAACAAAAAAGAGTTCAAAACTCTGTAAGCCTGAGAGAAAACAGTCTCTCAGGAAACCCTGGGCAAAGACCAGGGCCTGATAGGGACGTGAACGAACTTCCACCTGGCGACTCTGATTGAGGAGATGGAAAGGGCCTGCTGCTCACCTTATGAGCTTGCTAGCAGAGAAAGAAAACAAAAAAAAAAAGAAACAAAGAAGACCTTGAAAAAAAACCTGTACACCTTAGGGAAAAACAAAGTTAACAAGTAAACAGGTAAATTCACTCAAAGTATCAAAACCTCTAGTGAAAGCATCTCGTGGGATGGAAAAAAATTCTACCCTGGAAAGGGAGCAGGGCAGATTCAAAACTTAAGTTATCAAAACAGCAACATGATTTCATCCAAAAAATTTGAGGAAACGGAAATGCAAAGGATAGTGAGGAATAGAACCAAAAAGGAACATTCAGGAAGATGTTCAAGAAGGTTGTTTAGAAGATCACAGGTGTTGAGGGGTGGAGAGATGTTTCTTGGTCTTGCCCCTGACAGGGGTCCAGATGCAAGTGGGTGTGGTTGGAGGTAAACGGACTTGTGTAGCAGAAGGGATCATGTCATCCTCCGGAAGAGGGGGGAGGCCCAAATTTTTTAGGAAGGCCTCAGCCTCTTGCAGGTCACGCAAAGAGTATTGGGCTCCATCTTTAGATACAGCTAGATGGAAAGGAAATCCCCAGTAGTATGGGATTTTATGTTGTTGCAAATGTAAAGTCAGTGGATGTAGATTCCTCCGTTTAGCGAGGGTGATGGGATAAAGGTCGCTAAAGATCTGAAATTTAGCACCCTTATACATAATTAGGGATTTATTGCGTGTTGCCAATGTTAGTGCCTCCCTACTTTTGAAGTAATGAAACCTCACCACAACATCTCTGGGTCTAGCTCCGGCCGGAGGTTTTGGGCCCAGAGACCAATGGGCCCTGTCCAAACGCCAGTCTATGTCTACAACTGAGGGGGCCTTTAAGTTGTTAGGGAGGCTGAGAAGATAAGCCCGGAGCTCAGAGTCACTCACTGTCTCCAGAATTCCTCTGAAGCATAGGTTTTGTCTTCTTTCTCTGTTCTCTAAGTCCTCTTGTTGTAATTGCAGTTGAGAAGCTGAGAGGCGTAAGGTATGATTTTCCTCCTCGATCGCTTGTACATAGTTTATCATCTCATCGAATTTGCTCTCCAGAGTGTCTGTGCGATCACCAATTTGGGTTATTTCCCCTCTCAATTCGGCAGCTAGTTTGCTTACCTCCGCCGAGACATTGGACGTGATTTGTTGAAGTAAAAGTTGCAGTTTGGTGTCCAAAATGTCAGGGGTAAGAGTCATACTTGAAGGTGGAAAATTGGGAGTTTGATTCTGAGAGCTAGGTAGAGGGGGATTGGTAGCATCTTCCGAATCCAGGGAAGGGTCTAGTAGGGCAAAAGGGTTTGCGGAAGGATTAGAGGAAGGAGGTTGCGGTCTAGTAACGTAACGTTCCATGTTTGGTTCCTCCTGCGGCCCAATCTGTGGTTTATAGTGTTGTTGCTGTTGCCCAACTTTGCCCATGAGAGTAGAGAATTTAGTGAACAAACAGTCAGGCTTACCTCCAACACTGTAGATAGCTAAAATACGTTCACGGAGGTCTTGGTAAGCAGACAGGGACCCTGGATTTATTTAGACAGCATCCATCTTATAGGTAATATTGTGCCTCATTAGAATTAACAGAACCACCAGTTTACAGCTCCACCTCCCCTCACCATCAGTAGGAGAGGAGGGAGTCTCTGCAAGCCCAAATGCCTTATGGGGGTCCGGGCAGCCGAAGGAGCGGAGGGGATAACTGCAGGGTGTATTATGGAGTCCCAAGATGGCCGGCGGCTTCCAGGGGTAGGCCGAAGCCGCGGTCTATCCTAAGAGACGCCACCTCTAATCCCTAGATCCCCCGGGACAGGCAGTGGTAGAGGACCGGGCAATCTAATGCCCCAGGGGACTTGACTGTGGGTGGTTGTGCAGTATGGGCTACTTACTGTGTCCCAGGGGAGCGTCTGTAACCAAGTCTGCAGGCCGCGACACAGTGGAAGGCCGCAAGATGCCGAGGCTGACTATCGGAGGTACTCCCACGGCTTCTCCGAGCTGGTGGACCATTCTGTGTATTCCCCAGAGATGGATCAGCTGTCCGGTATGGATAGATTGCCCGTCTACCCTCCGGATCGTGGGTCCAGGCCGCAGGGATCACCAATCAACCTGTGGGCCCCAAGATGGCGGAGGGCCTCGATTATCCGCAAGGTCTCTAACCTCCACCAGCTCCATGATATTGTCATGGAGGAGTAGAAAAGGACTCCAGTGGCAACTTGTGAAGCTCTGGTGAACTCTATGCCCACAAGGGTTAAGTCAGTGCTAGAAAATAATTGTGGCCACACAAAATATTGACACTTTGGGCCCAATTTGGACATTTTCACTTAGGGGTGTACTCACTTTTGTTGCTAGTGGTTTAGATGGCTGTGTGTTGAGTTATTTTGAGGGGACAGCAAATTTACACTGTTATACAAGCTGTAAACTCACTAATTTACATTGTAGCAAAGTGTAATTTCTTCAATGTTGTCACATGAAAAGATATAATAAAATATTTACAGAAATGTGAGGGGTGTACTCACTTTTGTGAGATACTGTATATATCTTTTGTGGCCCCCAGGACCACAAAAGATATATATTGTATTTATCGGCGCTGCCTCGGAGGGACAGGATGAGCACTGTCAGAGTACATGCAGGATAATCTCCTGTTTACTCGGCGGCATCTGTAATAGGAAGTCCCATCTCCTGGGCTGCCATTGGACAACTGCTCTGTCTATCATAGGAGGCAGGACTTTGTATTAAAGAGGCCACCGAGTAAACAGGAGATTCTCCTGTATGTATTATGTTGGCACTTGTCCTGCCCCCTCCCTGTCCCCTCTGAGGCTGCATATGGGAATCGATCAGGCTGCACTGATGGCAATGGTGAGGCTGCATTCATGGCAATGGTAAGGCTGCATTCATGGCAATGGTAAGGCTGCATTCATGGCAATGGTAAGGCTGAATTCATGGCAATAGTAAGGCTACATTCATGGCAATGGTAAGGCTGCATTGATTGCTATGGTAAGGCTGCATTGATTGCAATGTAGAGCTGCATTAATTACAATGGTAAGGCTGCATTGATTGTAATGGTGGATGTGGTGAGGCTGGTGAGGCTGCATTCATGGCAATGGTGAGGCGGCAGGTGGGCACTGATTAGGCTGCATTGATGACCGCCACATGATCACAACAGCAATACTGTTCTAATCACTAGTTATGCCAGTGTCAGCAGAGCCATTCAAGCCAGCAACAGGGTTCTGGTTAACTCCACACTAGTACAGCTACCGGAACCTGAATGTTATGTTCAAAAAAGCCCTAAAGCCAGCCATGTTCACAAGAGCCCCGGCTCTCCGGGGACTCTCCCTCCTCATTGGCTCAGACAAGAACTGCTAGCCAATGAGGACAGAGAGAGTGTGATGCTAAGCCATGGCTCTGTGTGTGAATGGACATGCAGAGCAGCTGCTCGGGAGCGAGCCTGCTCGGTTGCCCCAAGAACAAGCTGCTTGCTCTGGGGGCACTCGGTAGGTGGGAAGGGCCAGGGAACCCGAGAAGAGGAGGATCAGGGCTGCTCTGTGCAAAACCATTGCACAGTGTAGGTAAGTATAACATGTTTGTTATTTAAAAAAAAAAATTGCCTTTTATCAACCGCAATATGTATATATACATTGCGGCTTGCAAGTGGATTGCCTGGATTATGGCTAAAGACATCAGCCATAACCCTCAGAATTTTTTTTCAGCTGGTGGCTGATTTCGCCCCCCCCCCCCATCCCCCCCCCCGCCGCTTGCCAGTGTTTCTCTGGTTTAGAATCAAATGATGCGGCTGGCTGATCACAGAGGCGATATAAAAAAATCATCTTTTGATTGTCTCTGTGGCCTTGGAGGACCGTAACGACATCATGACATCACTTCCAGTCCAAGGAGGAAGTACATTTTTTTTGCTTTTAAAGGTAAAGGAGAGATTTGACCCTAGATCTCTTCATAAAGAGGACCCATCATCCTTATTTATATTACAAGGGATGTTTACATTCCTTGTAATAGGAATAAAAGTGATTAAAAAAAAAAAAATTAATGGCACAGCGTAAAAAAAGAAAATAAATATGAAAAAAAAAATTAAAGCGTTCCCATCCCTCCGTGCTCACACATACATGTGTGGTATCGCTGAGAACGCTAGAGAGATTGCAATAATTCTAGTGCCAGACCTTCTCTGTAACCTGTAAAAAATGTTAAGGTGTCGCCTATAGAAATTTTTAAGTACCATAGTTTGTCAACATTCCATGAGCGTGCACAATTTTAAAGAGTGACATGTTATGTAACTATTTATTCTGCGTAACATCATCTTTCATCTCCTAATTTTTATATTAAAGCGGTCATACTCATGCCTTTTACACTGATGAATTTATGAGAATTTTAAATGATGTAGTTTAATCCATGTGTAAAAAAATATTCTGTTTCTATTATTACTTCCAGATATATTTCTTCGTATTTTATATATTATATAATAGATAGATATATATAGATAGATTTTTTTCTCATTTATACTGTACAGGCATCCCTTTTCTACGATTTCCTTTTTTTTGAGAATAATACAAGAAAATAGTTTTCAGGTATACAATAATCATAATTGTAGCTTAAGTTGGCCACGGACTAGCACATTTTTAAATGAACATTCATATGAATCTTCGTATGAACATTTATACAAAAATTCTATATACATTCAACGACTTGCCAAATGTCATTTGAAAATATTTCAAAATTTAATTTGCTTTTAACACATAATTTTGCAATGAATGTCATTTCCCAAATGAAAACCACATGCACTGTTAGGAATTCATTCACTCTAGAACATTTTTTTTTATTCTGCTCCTTCAAAATTTAGGGCCACCATGGTTGAAAACAAATGTCAGTTTGACTCTTCTAATGATGGTTCTTAAAATTGACTGAAATTCTACTAGTGCATGGCCAGCCTTATTTAACAAAAAATTCTGTTTATGAGGACAGGCATCATAATTGCTGAATTGAAGAAAAATTTTACATTTTAAATGATTTTTCTGGCAATGTAAAGATAGTACTGATGCTTTTTATATACTTTATCATAATCAATTATTAAACTATCTTTAATTATGTATCAATGCTTTTAATTCCTGTAAGGAAAATTACAGCAGTTGCTAATTTTATTGGATGGCAAATAGCAGGCCAAGTGTGTCAAATTGTTACAATTATCCTTACCATAAACAATATACAGTATATACACGTTATGAAGCATAAAAATACAGCATTAATTATATATTTGTCACAGCAGTATAGTCTCTCCTCTAGGCCATTGTGAGTCAATATGTTGTAAATTAGTAATTAGTATTTGATCGTGCTGATCTACCCAACAGCTACTGTACAGGAAATGGATCATTAGTTCATAAAAATAGAAGTAGATGGAGCACAAATAATAATAAATTGGGTAAGTACCATCAAAGCCAAAATACAGTGGGACTTGTTCAATTTAAAAATGTACTAAAACAAAAGTGGAGGAGTTGTCTGTGGCAGCCAATTGCATAATACTTACCTTACGTTACCTTATCTGTATTCCAATTTTTACAAATTGAAACTGAATATATTCTTTGATGGATGATTTAGGAAAATTAAAAAGAGCACACAGATTCTACTAAACAATGTGCTTAGCTAGCCAGTAATATAATTGCCCTATAAGATTTGGGGGGGGGGGGTTAATATTAGCCTAGGTTAACAATGGTTAACAATAACAGCTGAACTCGCACTATTTCAAATTGTCAATGCAGTCTGACTTTGGCGATTTGACAGATGTGAGTTCATGCACAGATGTCTCTTCAAATCGCCCCCTAAGTCGCTAAAAATAGTACAGGAACTACTTTTTTAACACAGTGGAGCGTGGCACAGATTCGGATGGTGCCATTGCCAGCAATAGCCGCCGATTTGGCATGAAATTTGACATGTCAAATCGCATGCCAAATTGGCCCAATGTGAGCATGGGCTTAATCTGCGTTTTAAATGCAGTTACCAGAATTCTGTTAATTTGTAAAGCCTTGCTCTTTGATCCCCAGTGTCATATAACAGACTTTATTTTCCATCACCATTTCTCAATTATATCTGAATGCTATAGAGCCCAGATAAATCAATCTGAACAGGGGTCCTCTGAAACAATACAATAGCCCTGATTATCTCTGTAGTCCCTGTTTTAATACAATCAAGTACAATTAACAGAACAGAAAGAGATATAGTATACAAAACAAAAACACAGAAAGAACTACAGGATCATGTTTATTACATTGTCTGTTCTATTAGGTTATTTTTTAAGGATCAAAATACCTAACTGAAAAGAAATGCTGGGAAGCTGATTATCCAAACAACCCCCAATGCAGATGTGCAAAACCTTTGTGTTCTACAGGAGCATTGCCATAATCATTGCCTCAAAATACATTTCAGAAACATATCCTGGTAGGGGTAATGACCGTGCACCCCCTCCTGAGCCTTGAAAAAACACCTTGTCCCAATGTTGATGAGGACAAGGGCCTCTTCCCTCCAACCCTGGCCCAAGGGTCTGTGGGTGGGTAGATTATTATAAGCCCCCTTTAACACAAGGGGTCCCTAGATACTGGTCTCCTAAGTAAATGAGTTAGGGGTACATAGTACCCCTATTCATTCACAAAACAAAATAACATTGACAAATAAGCACACATTTTGTAAAATCTTTTAATGAAACAAAAACCCTAAAAATGAATTGCAGTTTACAGTATATCCACCATCAATTACTTCATCCAGTGATGTAGATCTATGTCAAATGCGATGCCCGACACCAATTGAGCGGTAAAAAAAAAACACCCCCCATCGGCACTTGATTAGTCCCATTGCCTCACTCCGGCCACATGACAGGGTCGGTGGATGATATACAGTGTATACAAAAGGGCAGAGTATCCAGGGTGATGTCATTGCTCATGTATGGATATTGGGCTCCCATTTAATTCAATGAGGTTCAGACTCAGCACCTTAACTTTACTTGAACTGAACCCTAGTAGATTTGGCTCATAATTATTGATCTCATGTACAAACTAATTTCCCTAAAGACACCTTCAACAAAAAATTTAAAGTACCATAAAGCATGTTACATGTAAGCATAACTTACAGGGGGACATTAATCAATTTGGTGGCACAGCAAGACAATGATAAACAGTAGGGATGAGCCCAACATCTGTATTTGGTTTGAGATGGATTCAGCTGAACCAAATGCAAACCTCACTGAAGTATTTGGGAGCCAGATATTAAAACCAGTAATGGCTATTTTTTAGGCTAATAGATAAAGAATTGCCTAACAAATGACATGGCAGACTGAGCACTGCCCTGAGGAATATGTACCAAAGCAAAAAATAAAAAATAAAGCAAAAAAATGTGAATATTGTGAATATTTAAGTTTGACAGGGGGCAAAGATTCAATTATGCTTTAAGTGAAGCTTTCAAATATTAATAATGTATTTAGCCTGGGGGATGCCTTGAACCTGTCTGTGAGCTGGGGCATTTGTACTTTGAAAATAACCTACTATAGCAAAACTGACATTTACAAAGAAAAAACATGCAAGTTAATGCAAATCTTCATTCTCCCCCTCCAATCTTTTAACCTCTGCTTATCAAGGGTTGTCTTATCAAGGGTTGTCTTCTTCACAGTTCAGGTACTCACCCACCCAGCAGATTCAGCATTGACCCACTGAGATTCTCCTCTGTTTTGCCACTGGTTGGTGCCACACCACCATGTTGTCTGTGATGTCATTGTTAGCCGCCGGGTTTTCAGGGTCCAGCCAGTGAGCCTACCAATGACACACTGCTAAGCCCACCCCCTCCTCCTTTACTGAATGAAGGACAATGCCTACTGGGATATGTGACATGCATATCCCAGGAGGCAAAGGAGGCACAATGCATGTCATTCTCCTAGCCAAATAATGTTCACCTTTTAAGTTAAAAAAAGTAAAAAATAAATAAAATAAAAAACTGCACTATTTCTGGAGAGGAGGGGAAGAAGGGTGGACAGAAGAGAAGATGGCCTGGAGTTAGGGGCAAAAATGTTTAAGTTGCTGAAAATGACAGATTCTGGCTGTCCTTACTTCTGTTTGTAAAGAAAGCAGCCAGGGCTTACCTTCATCTATACAAGACACTTATCTGAACATGCAACCTGGCAGGCCAGAAAAGAGGGGAGATGAACATATGGAACCCCCCCGGCAAAACAGTTTTTCATGAAACCCCAAGGAAGCCCCCTGGAATCAACAGCTTGAGGAAGACAATGGTCTTTTCCTTTGGGAGCACCAGCTGTGTCCACGTCCCAATTCACATCAATGGATGTACGCTGTAGTATGCCCATGTGAATAAGGCCAAAAAGAGGTCAGTAAGTTACTAAAAATGAGGAGTTAAAAGAAACAGAAGATAGCAACAGATTAAAAGCTAAAAGAAACAAATAAGAAGAATTTATAGGCAGAAAAGGATAGAGATAAATAGAAAACATAGCAGTGAACAAAAAGTGTAAGAAAGGAAAACTCTATATAGATAGGTGAGAGATCAAGAGAGTACAAATAGTGCAGATGAGGAAAAGATAAGATGTATTAAAAAGTACCAGAATTTTTTAATACTGTAAAAAAAGTTTACATTTTAATATCCAATTGGTAAGATGGGCATGAGAATTAAAAGCATCAATTTACAGAATTAATTTTGAAAGTAGAAAACAATAAAAAGATATTGAAAGTGACCTTGATGATTGAGAGAAGAGATCAATATTCATTCTTTCTTCTAAGTGAGGTAGAAATCTATTTAAAAAGTAGAGGCTAATGGGGAGACCACCCTTGTACTCACAGATAACAGAGTGCCTACCAAAATGAAGGTAGCTCCTCTTTTCCCTCTCCAGTCATGTGATATGCCAAATGACAAGGGAAGAGAGAGGAAGAAGAGCTGTCTATGTAAAACAAAGAGAGATGGTGGCACATCTGAAAGTAAAATCAAAGAAATGTATTGAAGATCCATAAAATCAAAGAAACATGACATACATTGATCCAAAAAGTGCTCAGTGGACGCGTTTCACACAAATGTGCTTACTCGAATAAGCACATTCGTGTGAAACACGTCACTGAGCACTTTTTGGATCAATGTACAGTAAGTATGTTATCTTCCTTTGATTTTATGGATCTTCAATACATTTCTTTGATTTTACTTCCTGATGTGCCGCCATCTCTCTGTTTTACCTGGACTTCTCTGGCTGTGGACCAGACAGGCACCCAGATTCATTCAGCAGCTTTTATAGATTCTAACAGGTGGTTTTTTGAGCGGTGTGCACTTAGCTCTCTCTTTCAAGAATAGCTGTCTGTCCTCACTCTTCTGTAGGGCTGCACAGGAAACCAAGGTAAGTTCTCAGTCTCAGCGTAGCACTATTCCACTCCCAGCAGGCTGGAAGGAGGAGAAAGCTCAGTTCTCACTACAGCAGCAATCAGCTTCTGCTCCTTTTGCTGTAGCAACTCATGTCAATGAGGAGTGAGATGAGTGCTCCAGCTTGCCTCCCTTAACATGGCACCCAGGGCATGTGACCCTTCTGCCCCTTGTCCTGGCCATGCATACAGGTCACAGTCTGTGAGAAAATATTTTGTTCTACTCAATGAGACAAATAGGCAGGGGCGTAACTACCACCATAGCGACCCATGCGGGCGCTATGGGGCCCGCAGCCGAGTGGGGCCCAGTGAGGATAAGAGCACCGCTGGCACAGTCAGCCAGGGGAAGAGAGAAGAAAGGAAGAGGCGAGCTGTCTGTATCAGCAGAGAGCTGAATTGCCCGAGGTAAGAGCTTTCATTAGAACTTCCAGTGTTCCCGGGGCTTACGTCACATAGCTCCACCTTTTGGCCCAGTGCCTTTGATAGACAGAACGCCGATCCAATGCGGGGCATGTAACGTCATCAAAGGCGTCGGGCCAAGAGGTGGGGCTATGTGACGATGAGCCCTGGGAAGACAGGAAATTTAAATGAAAGCTATTACAGCGGGCAATCCCGCTCTCTGCTAAACCGGGTGGCTTGCCTCTTCCTCTGCATAGGTGGGGCTGTATGGGGCACAGGCAGACCAGGCTGTATTGGGCACAGGTCACGCTGTATGGGGCACAGGTCACACTGTATTGGGCACAGGTCACGCTGTATGTGGCACAGGTCACGCTGCATTGACACTAGGGCAGCTATGGGGGGGGCTGTTTGCAGGGGGGCCCCATACAACATTTTGCTATGGGTCCCTGCTATTTCTAGTTATGCACCTGCAAATAGGGACAGGAAAGCAAGAGAGGCAGGTGATATTCCTCATTTCTCCCCCCTCCTTTTTCCATTTATTTTTTAAATATCTTTTATTTTTTTATTGGCTAATTTGTTTCTTTATTGTTTCTTACTATAGCCCCCAAGCTGACTTGGAAATGAAGGATTTTAATCTTTGCTAAGTAGATGATCTAGATAATCACATGTAGGCTGGGCGGGCGTATGTCATGACTGTCACATAATAAAGTTTATGCAGAGGTTGGGCTTTTTTTCTGTATACTTGTACAGTATGTGTTTGATGTACAACATGGTATATTGGAAAATGCAAAACAAATTTTTTTGAAAAAAGAAAGAAAGTTTACCTTTGCATGAAGACTTAGGAATAGACATGTGCAGAACAGGAAAATTTGTTTAGTTTTAGATAAATTTGTTATGTTACTAATTTTGTTTAGTTGATTTGTTTCAGAATCTGTTTATTCTTCAGTGTGAAGAATAGTGGTTGTTAGGGAGCAGGCCGAGAAGCCAGCCACCTCATCCTTAACAACCGATTACTCATCAGCTGTCAGCAGGTCTCCCCACTGACAGCTAAATGTAAATAGGAGAATTGGCAGCAATTAAAAATTCAGAAAAAAACCTTATGTCTGGTATTGATTTTAAGGAGAACCCCATGCAACAATTAAAAAAAAATTACGTGGGGTCCCCCCCAAATCCGTACCTGACTCTTATCTGAGCACAGGGGCGGATCCAGAGTCTAGTCTCGGGAGGGGCACTGCCAGATAATACCTTTTTTTGCGGGCAATTTATCGGGGAAACGGCTGGTGTTGGCGCTTCAATCATCACGGCACCATGGTTATTATGGTGTCAGGATGATTGAAGCGCATTATTTCTATTCTTACATTGTAATATAAAATGAAATAGTATAACTCACCATAATGCAGAATCAGTGGGAGCCCTGAGTGTGTCACTTTCCACGTCGCCTGCCACCAAATGCGGATTGTCACTTGCCACGTCACCTGCTACACGTTGTGGATTGTCACTTGCCACATCACCTGCTACACGTTGCAGATTGTCGCTTGCCACGTCACCTGCCACACATTGTAAATTGTCACTTGCCACGTCACCTGTCACCAGATGAGGATTGTCACTTGCCACGTCACCTGTCACCAGATGCGAATTGTCACGTCACCTGCTACACGTTGCGGATTGTCACTTGCCACGCCACCTGCCACACGTTGTAAATTGTCACTTGCCACGTCACCTGTCACCAGATGAGGATTGTCACTTGCCACGTCACCTGTCACCAGATGAGGATTGTCACTTGCCACGTCACCTGTCACCAGATGCGAATTGTCACGTCACCTGCTACACGTTGCGGATTGTCACTTGCCACGTCACCTGCCACACATTGTAAATTGTCACTTGCCACATTACCTGCCACCAAATGCGGATTGTCACTTGCCACATCACCTGTCACCAGATGCAGATTGTCACTTCACCTGCCACACATTGTAAATTGTCACTTGCCATGTTACCTGCCACACATTGTGAATTGTCACTTGCCATGTCACCTGCCACACATTGTGGATTGTCACTTGCCATGTCACCTGCCACACATTGTGGATTGTCACTTGCCACGTTGCCTGTCACCAGATGCGGATTGTCACCTGCCATGTCACCTGTCACCAGATGCAAATTGTCACGTCACCTGCTACACATTGCGGATTGTCACTTGCCACGTCACCTGCCACACGTTGTAAATTGTCACTTGCCACGTCACCTGCCACATGTTGTAGATTGTCACTTGCCACGTCACCTGCCACACGTTGCGGATTGTCACTTGCCACGTCACCTGCCACACGTTGCGGATTGTCACTTGCCACGTTGCCTGTCACCAGATGCGGATTGTCACCTGCCATGTCACTTTCCTGCTAAGGTGGTCTCTTGCTATGTCCCAGAGTGAGGCAGCAGAGAGATGATGTAATCTCTCGGCTGCCCACAGCTGCCTTCACAGTGAGGGTGGAACTGCAGGGATGCAGGGCGGCCGCAGGGTGGTGAGAGATGATGTCATCTCTCTGCTCCCCTGCCTGCCGGCTCCCTGATTGGCCAGCAGCCCACTCACAGTCACACACGGAGCCACCCAGCTTCCCCCCTCTCTCACCCACCCACTCACTGACCTAGCCGCCTGCACTGTCACCCACAGCGGAGCCGCCCACACTGTCACCAGCAGCGGAGCCGCCAGCACTGTCACCTGCAGCGGAGCCACCCACACTGTAACCCATGGCGGAGCCGCCCGCACTGTCACAACTGAATGACATCTAAACATAGGGGCGGGGGTTACCTGGTGATGTAACTGGGTGGCCACGCCCCCATCTCTACCTCTCATTGGGCAAGTGTGATCATGGAGCCGGATCACCTGGTGACATCACTTGGCCTCAGGTTTCTCGGGTGAACCTCCATATAAAAACAAATGGGGAAACTGACTGTGATGAACAGTTCTCCCCAGAAGACTGGGACACAATGCTGGATAACTTACGCAAAGCTACAAAATCATTGGCAGTTAGAGAAATGGCCTATAAGGTACTGACTAGATGGTATTATACTCCTTTCAGACTCCAAGCTATATTTCCTGGAACATCTGGACTATGCTTCAGGGGCTGCCAGCTTCCAGGCTCCTTTAAGCACATATTTTGGGATTGTGGGCTACTTTCTCCAGTGTGGAGGAAAGTGACTGCTGTCACTTCTGCGATATGTGGCACTCCCCTACAGCTCACAATCTCAATATGTCTGCTTGGAGCATCAATCCCAGCTATCTTCTGTAATGAGGAATGGCTTATACACACTATCTGCATATCCACCTTGTGGGCCATTGCTCTCCATTGGAAGACCCCCACAGTACCCCTATCCTCCATTCTGCACAGAATAGATAAGGTTATGATAATGGAGAGGATTTTATATACCCTGCACGATAAAATACACCTGTTCAACTGCAAATGGGCCATGTGGAAAGCCCACAGGCATATTTCGCTACAACCAGACTAACCTCAGCTCTAGGGTACCGGACCTCGCATGAGCAATACTTTCAAGTAGACCTCCCCCTATGTCTTTATATCTTTGTCAAGTTAGATAACTATGGATCAACATTTTCTAACAATTTTCCTGTATGCTTCGGAATTGTTGTTCTTTGTTTTGGTTATCATAGATGTTCTCTTGACATCAACTTTATGTTGTATACTACCATGTGATTGTATAATCCTTATGCCTGAGTAAAAATTGTTTTTACTCAAAAAAAAAAAAATCCATACCAGACATAAGAATTTTGTATGGATTTTGGGGGGGACCCCACACAATTTTTTTACATTTTGGCATTGGTTTCCTCTTAAAATCCATACCAGATCCCAAAGGCCTGGTATTGGCTGGGGTGGGGGGAACCCCACAATGTTTTTTTATGCTATTCTGAATAAACAATACTAAAAATACAAAACTAATTTGAAAATCACAAAAACAAATTGGTCCATTGACTCAATATTAGACCAATTTGTTTTTTGAGAATTTGTTTCATATCTTAGGCATTCCATTTGTATATTCAGAAATTAGAAAAACTGGTTGTTAAGGAGTGGGCAGCAGCTAGCGTCCTTACCATCCATGACTCATCTGCTGTCAGTGGGATTACTTGCTGACAGCAGAATGTAAACAAAAAACAAAACAAATGCTGGTTTAAATAATAAAAAAACAGCATAGGGGTCCCCACTATCCATACCAGGCCCTTTGAATCTGGTATGGATTTTAAGTGAAACCCCAAAATTAAAAAAAAACTTGTGTGGGCCCCCCAAATCTATACCAGACCCTTATCCAAGCATGTAGCCTAGTATGCCAGAAAAGAGGGCGGTGAGCGAGTACCCTCCTCCTCCTGAACCATACCAGGCCACATGCCCTCAACATAGGTGGGTGCTTTGGGGCAGGGGGACTCCCCACCAAAGCACCTTGTCCCTATGGGGTCAAGGGCCTCTTCCCCACACAATGGCCCAGTGGTTGTGGGGGTTTGTTGTCGGGGGGGCTTATCGGAATCTGGAAGCTCCCTTTAGCCATTTAAGGACGGGAAAAATTTGCCCCCTTAATGATCAGAGCACTTTTTACAATTTGCTTTGTTAACTGCTTTAACTGCTAATTGCACGGTCATGCAATGCTGTACCCAAACAAAATTTGCATCTTTTTTCCCATAAATAGAACTTTCTTTCTGGGATTTTTATTTTTTGCGATATAAATGAAAAAAAAAAAAAACATTTTGAAAAAAAATATTTTCTACTTTTTGTTAAAAAAATCCAATAAACTCATTTGTAGTCATACTTTTATGGCAAAATGTATTCAGCCACATGTCTTGGGTAAAAAAAAAATCAATAAGCATATATTTATTAGTCTGCGCAAACGTTATAGCGTTGACAAACTATGGTACATTTTCTGGAATTTACACAGCTTTAATTTCTAATTTCTTGAGGTACTAAAATGGCAGGGCAGCACAACCCCCCCCCCCCCAAATGACCCAATTTTTAAACCTAGACACCCCAAGGAAATTGTTGAAAGGCATGTTGAGCCCATAGAATATTTCATTTTTTTGTCAAAAGTGATTGAAAAATGACAAAAAAATGTAAATAAATATATTTTTACACAAAGTTGTCACTGAAATGATATATTGCTCACACATACCATGGGTATATGTGGAATTACACCCCAAAATACATATTGCCGCTTCTCTTGAGTATGGGGATACCACATGTGTGAGACTTTTTGGGAGACTAGCCATGTACAGGACCCCAAAAATCAATCACCGCATTTAGAATTGCTTAGAGCGTAAAATGGTGATTTCACTTCCTCACTACCTATCACAGTTTTGGAGGCCCTGAAATGTCAAGATAGCACAACCCCCCCCCCCCAAAAGTCCCCATTTTGGAAAGTAGACACTTCAAGCTATTTGCTGAGAGGCATGTTGAGTCCATGGAATAATTTAGATTTTGCCACAAGTTTCGGGAAAATACATTTTTTTTTGTTTTACACAAATCATATCATATCATATCATTTGTCACTAAATGATATATTGCTCAAACATGAAATTGTCATTTTACTGAATCTTGTGGCAAAATATAAAATATTCCATAGACTCAACATGCCTATCAGCAAATAGCTTAGGGTGTCTACTTTCCAAAAAGGGATCATTTGGGACGAGAGCGGTTTGAACTGTTCTGCCATTTTATGCACAACATTAGAAGCTTATTCCACACATCACCCACTCTTCTAACCCCTTGAAGACAAAGCCCTTTCTGACACTTTTTGTTTACATGAAAAAATATATTTTGTTTGCTAGAAAATTACTTTGAACCCCCAGACATTATATAGTTTTTAAAGCAAACGCCCTACAGATTAAAATAGTGGGTGTTGCAATTTTTTTTCACACATTATTTGCACAGCGATTTTTCAAACGCAATTATTTTGGGAAAAAAAACACTTTTTTTATTTTAATGCACTAAAACACACTATATTGCCATAATGTTTGGTAAAATATAAAAGATGATCTTTTGCTGAGTACATAGATACCAAACACGACATGGTTTAAAATTGCACACAACTGTGCAGCGGTGACAAACTACATACATTTTTAAAAGCCTTTACAGGTTACCACTTTAGATTTACAGAGGTCTACTGCCAGAATCACTGCCCTTGATCTGACGTTCGCAGTGATACCTCACATGTATGGTGCAATTGCTAAGAAACTGAATCCACCCTCTAATAGTGCAGATGGATAGCGGCGCTAATTTAAACAGTGGTAGAAAATTGGATCAAACCCCACCGCTCTTACTACCATGGAGTGAGTTGGGGGTGTGCTGAATCTCAAAGGTGATAGATGATAAATTGGCAATCACTCTTATAGCACATAGATTAGTGATCTAAATGAATGTAACACTCTAGTGTACACAAATGAATAAAACCCCCAATAGTACAACTATGATGTGATGACCATATATTAACATGCACCACGTGACAGTAAAAATTAATGATAGCTGCAACATATAATCAAATTAAAGAAATATGTGAAAACTACAAATAAAATCCATGATAAAAAATGATGAGAAATTCAAAAATAGTCCACAAAAACAGTGATGGTAATGTGTGATGGGATACACAAATCCAAGAAAAAAGTGCAGATGTCCTCAAAACCGTTCCGCTGTGATCCGCAAATTCCACCACACCTCAGTGACATGATTCCACTCCCTTCTGCAGTTCAAACTCACCAGCTATTAAGGCCTCCCACTCTCGTGTTTGGCCATACAGAGCCTCAACCCACTCTCATGGGGGTTAACATTCGACCCAGATCTCCACTGCTACACACTGGCTTTTCTCCTCAAAATCGTAAATTCATGTATGAAATAAAAGAAATGCTCCAATGGTGTGGTACCGTTAAAAAAGATCAATTTATTCACACTAAAACAGTGTGAATAAATTCACTAGAGTGTTACATTCATTTAGATCACTAATCTATGTGCTATAAGAGTGATTGCCAATTTATCATCTATCACCTTTGAGATTCAGCACACCCCCAACTCACTCCATGGTAGTAAGAGCGGTGGGGTTTGATCCAATTTTCTATCACTGTTTAAATTAGCGCCGCTATCCATCTGCACCATTAGAGGGTGGATTCAGTTTCTTATATATCTTTATATTTAAGTGGCAGCTTCGTTTGTGTTCTCTATTGTATCCAGCGCAGAGGTGGTAGTGCAGGTTTGGGCGGACTCTTCTGGTTACCTTTCAGTTTACATGGTGCAATTGCTGTTTACATAGGGCACAAGACCGACACTAGCATTCGTCTTTGCGCGCGAGCACGGGGGGACAGGGGTGTTTTATTTTTTATATATTTTTTAATTATTTATTTTGCCTTTTTATTTTATTTTTACACTGTTCCTTTCATTTTTTTTTATCATTTTTAATGTTATCACGGGGAATGTAAATATCCCATATAATAGCAATAGGTAGTGACAAGTACTTTTTTTTGAAAGTCTATTAGACTCTAGATCTCTCCTTTGCCCTCAAAGCATCTGACCACACCAAGATTGGTGTGATCAGATGCTATCCAAATTTCCCAATGGTGTTGTTTATATCTGGCAAAACCGAAGTCATGAAATGCTTGTAGTGTCCTGTTTCTTAGGCCATAGAGATGATTGGATCATCATGGTGGGGGGGGTTCCTGGTTCCCTCCCACTGCTTGTAAAAGCAGTGTAGAGGCTAATTAGCCTCTAGGATTGCTTTTATATGAAAGCTGACCACTGGCTCAAAAGAATGATACCAAGATGATATTTAAACCTGCAGGCATCATTCTAGTATAACCACTCAAAATCCAGCAACACACCAGTATGTTGCTGGCCCTTGTTGGGCATATATTGTAATACCCACCGATCAATCCCTATTGTAAAGAGATTGATCGGTGGGTATTCCCATCATTAGAATACTACCCTTCATGCACCCGCTTCTAATGATGGTCATACATGCACCATTTTTTTAAACTATGGTGGTGAAATCACCTCCTACAGTGCTGGAGTCGCTGATTTACGTATCGTGAGAGCAAACCCTGTTGCTGTCAAAATTAATATATCCATGCTGCAGCTGAATGGCGTACCTGAAGAGCAAACAATGGTAACAATAAAACATTAACTCAATAAAACAACTTTTTTTATTGCAATCTGCGCCAAAAAAAAGAGTAAAAAATATATGCCGCAGCATGGGGGCAATCTGCCCCTAATGTTAGGGGCAAATCACCCCTCCAACCCCTGCCCCTATGCCGTCAGGGATCTGTCAGCACCAGACTGGGACATATGCGTGCGCGCATGGGCCTGCGTGCTCCTATTCAGACTATGCAGCAATGCCCAGCTATTGCTGTGCGTCAGCACGTCCCTCGGGTGCGCGCGGGTGTGCGACGGGTGTGTGCACACACGTGTGCGGCAGGTGCGCGCACGTGTGCGTTAGCGTTGTTTGGCACCACTGAGCACATAAAGGTCTTCCAGCTGCACTAGCGCGCTGCTGTTTTGTCTTCAGCTTCTGTGAACTGTTACCTGCACCTGATTGATCTGTCTACTATACTGACCCGGCTTGTCTGACCATCCCTCTCTCTCTCCAATCCGACCCTGCTTGTCTGACCCTGCTGCTATCTCTGCCAGTACCCATTGCTGACCTCTGCCTGCTTACCGACTCTGCCTTTTGCCTGCTGTTATCACCTGCCTTGATTGCCTGCTGACCCGGACTGTCTGACCCTGCTTGTGCCTGCCATTAGCTCCGTGTGCTGCTGCACCTTCAGCTCCTGCTCCAGTGGCCACTGCAACTGCAGCTTCCAGTGCTTCAGCCTGCTGTCCTCTGCTGACCACCTTCACTTGCAGTCCAGCCATCCCTGGAGGGATCTTTACCCTGCTCCAGCACCAGGGACGTCTACCTCACCAGGCACTCCTACCCCACTGTGCTCACGAGACCACTGTTCCCACTCCAGTGGCTCCTGAACCAGCATTGTATGAGAGGTCTCCTCCTACAAGTCAGGCTCTACTACCAGGCACCTAACACATGCTTTGTCATGTATGCTCTTTTTTTTTAACTGTGGTGGTGAAATCACCTCCTACAGCACTGGAGTCATTCAATGTTCTCGGTGGCTGCAGGGCACTACTTGTGCTTGCCACCGCACCAGCTTGAACTGCACTTATGGGACTTGCCACATCACCAAGTGTTACTGCAGTGCTGGTTTGTCTACAATCAGGATGTACTTAGCTGCTGGTGCTTGCCAGTTCATCAAAAGTTTGAGCAGCACTAGTACTGGCTCTCTGCTTCATACGAGAGCCCTGCGGTTGTTGCACCTCAACCACAGAAGAACGAGGTCGGGTACACATGACCTTAGCAGGGACCACAATTCCATCATCAGAGTAATCTGTCAGGATCCCGCTGCTCTATACCGGTTCGCATTCTGAGCCTGAATATGACAGCGAGGCTTCCTCTGTGCTCTCATCTGTCATGGTCAGCAACATGTAGGCCTCTTCACTAGTGTACCTCTGTTTGGACATTTTGACCACTAAATTTATAGGTACAGCTAGTGCAACTCACAGGCAAAAGAGCACCTGGTTGTCAGAGACTGAGTTCATTTGATACCAAAGAAATTAACTGTTAGCTTTCACAGGGAACAGGCATGACTCTGCTAACGCTGCAGTTTTGTGTGTTGTGTTTTGTGACAGTGATTGATACTGCACTTGGGTGGGCTGGGCTTTGCTGGGCAGAGGGGCTAAATGCAGGTGCTAGTAGGTGTTTGGACTGATCCTGCTAACACCGCATTTTTGGGAACACTAAACTATTGGGGATGCTAGTATATATCTGATCTGGTCAAAGATATTGATCTGTTTAAACACTATACTAGTAAGGGAGGTGTATGGTGTGTGCGTGGGTGTTAGCACTACTGGCACTAATCTGACTCTGCCTGGGATTAAGCCCGCTAATATTGTTAAGGAACCTGTGGTTGCTTTTAACTCTGGTAGTGTTTCTGAGACCTGTTTAACCACTTCAGCCCCAGAAGATTTGGCTGCTCAATGACCAGGGCACTTTTTACAATTTGGCACTGTGCTGCTTTAACTGGTAATTGCGCGGCCATGCAATGCTGTACCCAAACTAAATTTGCATCCTTTTTTCCCACAAATAGAGCTTTATTTTGATGGTATTTAATTGCCTCTGCAATTTTTATTATTTGCGATATAAACGGAAAAAGACCGAAAATTTTGGAAAAAAATGATATTTTATACTTTTTGTTATAAAAAATTCAATAAACTTAATTTTAGTCATACATTTAGGCCAAAATGTATTCAGCCACATGTCTTTGGTAAAAAAATGGCAATAAGCATATATTTATTGGTTTGTGCAAAAGTTATAGCGTCTACAAACTAGGATACATTTTCTGGAATTTACGCAGCTTTTAGTTTATGACTGCCTTATCTAATTTCTTGAGGTGCTAAATTGGCAGAGCAGTACAAATCCCCCCAAATGACCCCATTTTGGAAAGTAGACACCCCAAAGAAATTGCTGAGAGGCATGTTGCCCATTGAATATTTTATTTTTTTGTCACAAGTGATTGAAAAATGACAAAAAAAATAAATACAAAGTTGTCACTAAATGATATATTGCTCACACATGCCATGGTTATATGTGCAATTACACCCCAAAATACATTCTGCTGCTTCTTCTGAGTGTGGGGATACCACATGTGTAAGACTTTTTGGGAGCCTAGTCGTGTACAGGATAAAAAAAAGTCAAAAAAAGGAGGGGGAGTGCAGCGGTATAAACAAATAAATACCAAGAATGTAATTGTCGACAATGATGTCACAATAAAAGAAGTGAAATAATATGTCAACAGTGACATAAATATAAAGAAAATAAAGTGACATATGACCAGTATAAAGATCAATAAAAATAAATGTCCATATGTGATGAAAAGGGACCACATATAATGGTAAATCCCTGTGGTGAGTGATCCAAAATAATCATGTGGTGCTCATTAAAATCTTGAGCAGACATCAAAGTGAATGGTAAATAACCATGAAAAGACCACCACTGAAAGTACTGGTCTCTTACCAGAAAGATTGGACTTGTACAGGTGTATACCTGACAAGCCAATCAAGCTTGGAAGGTAACCATTGAGGCACCAAATCAATGTATGGAATACAGCGTCTGGATGGATGTTTCGTTGAATTCAGCAGAGTAGACACAGCTTACATGCAGATGCAAATCAGCCAAACCATAGATAAAGGAAAGAGATAGGGCACATAGCGTAATACTGTATAGGATATTTATTCCAGTTAAAATCATAACTATTATGCCCTGTACACACGGTCGGACTTTGTTCGGACATTCCGACAACAAAGTCCTAGGATTTTTTCCGATGGATGTTGGCTCAAACTTGTCTTGCATACACACGGTCACACAAAGTTGTCAGAAAATCAGATCGTTCTAAACGCGGTGACGTAAAACACGTATGTCAGGACTATAAACGGGGCAGTGGCCAATAGCTTTCATCTCTTTATTTATTCTGAGCATGCGTGGCACTTTGTCTGTCGGATTTGTGTACACACGATCGGAAATTCCGACAACGGATTTTGTTGTCGAAAAAATTTTATATCCTGCTCTCAAACTTTGTGTGTCGGAAAATCCGATGGAAAATGTGTGATGGAGCCTACACACGGTCGGAATTTCTGACAACAAGGTCCTATCACACATTTTCCGTCGGAAAATCCGACCGTGTGTACGGGGCATTACACTTACATTTGCCAATAGGAATACAAGCGCTTGAAAAAGGGACAATAACTGTGGACCAGCAAGAAAGCCCAATGCGTTTCGCCTAAACAGGCATCATCTAGCCACGTACAGGACCCCAAAAACCAAGCACCGCCTTCAGGATTTCTAAGGGCGTAAATTTTTGATTTCACTCCTCACTACCTATCACAGTTTTGAAGGCCATAAAATGCCAAGATAATACAAAATCCCCCAAATGACCCCATTTTGGAATGTAGACACCCCAAGCTATTTGCTGAGAGGCATGTTGAGTCCATGGAATATTTCATATTTTGCCACAAGTTGTGGGAAAATTACAAACTTTTTTGCACAAAGTTGTCACTAAATTATATATTGCTCAAACATGACATGGGCATATGTAAAAATATACATTCAAAATACATTCATACATGTCAAAATACATACATTCAAAATATATGTGAAATATATACAAAATATATGTGAAATATACATTTAAAATACATTCATACATGTCAAAATACATTCTGCTGCTTCTCCTGAGTACAGCGATACCACATGTGTGAGACTTTTTGGGAGCCTAGCTGTGTACAGGAACCCAAAAACCAATCACAGCCTTCAGGCTTTCTAAGGGTGTAAAATGGTGATTTCACTTCCTCACTACCTATGACAGTTTCGGAGGCCATGAAATGCCCAGATAGCACAACCCCCCCAAATGATTCCATTTTGGAAAGAAGACACCCCAAGCTAACTGCTGAGAGACATATTGAGTATTTTGCAGATCTCGCTTTTTGTCACAAAGTTTTCAAAATTTAAAAAAAGTATTTTCTTTCTTCATTTTCAAAAACAAACGAGAGCTGCAAAATACTCACTATGCCTCTTAGCAAATACCTCGGGGTGTCTACTTTCCAAATGGGATAATTTGGGGGGGTTGTGCTATCTGTACATTTCAGGGCCTCTGAACTGTGATAGGTAGTGAGGAGTAAAATCACAATTTTACGCCTTTAGAAAGCCTGAAGGTGCTGCTTGGTTTTTGGGATCCTGTACGTGGCTAGGCTCCCAAAAAGTCTCACACATGTGGTATCCCCATACTCAGAAGAAGCAGCAGAATGTATTTTGGGGTGTAATTCCACATATAACAATGCCATGTTTTAAACAATATATCATTTAGTGACAACTTTGTGTAAAAAATAAAAATAAAAAAAATTATAATTTTCCTGAAACTTGTGGGAAAATATAAAATTTTCCACAGACACAACATGCCTCTCAGCAAATAGGTTGAAGTGTCTACTTTCCAAAATGGGGTAATTTTTGAGGGTTTTGTGCTATCTTGACATTTTATGCCCTCCGAAACTGTGATAGGTAGTGAGGAAGTGAAATCACCATTTTACGCCCTTAGAAAGCCTGAAGGCGGTGATTGGTTTTCAGGGTCCTGTACACAGCTAGGCTCTCAAAAAGTCTCACACATGTGGTATCCCTGTACTCAGGAGAAGCAGCAGAATGTATTTTTGGGTGTAATTACACAAATGCCCATGGCATGTTTAAGCAATAAATCATTTAGTGACAACTTTGTGCAAAAAAAATAAAAAATAAATGGCATTTTCCCGAAACGTGGCAAAATATAAAATATTCCATGGACTCAGCATGCCTCTCAGCAGATAGCTTGGGGTGTCTACTTTCCAAAAGGGGTCATTTAGGGGGTTTTGAACTATCCTGGCATTTTATGCACAACATTAGAAGCTCATGTCACACATCACCCACTCTTCTAATCACTTGAAGACAACGCCATTTCTGACACATTTTGTTCACACGAAAAAAAAAAAATTTAATTTATTTTTGCAAGAAAATGACTTTGAACCCCCAAACATTATATATTTTTTTAAAGCAAAGGCCCTACAGATTAAAATGGTGGGTGTTGAAATTTTTTTTTCACACAGTATTTGCGCAGCGATTTTCAAACGCATTTTTTTTTTAAAAAAATGACCAGTTACACTTACCGGTAACGGTGTTTCTGGGAATCTTCCAGGACGGCACCCTGAGAGATGACTGGTCCACCTGACAGGAAACACAATCAATCAAAGCGGTTAAAACCCTCGACCCCTCCGTGTGCTCCTCAGTTGTGACAAAGTATTGACCCACACCAGTACACGAGAGTGAAAATAAACACCACAAAACTGTATACATTATAATATATAATATATAATAATATATAATATATAATTATAATATAATTATAATTATATTATAATACTATACTATACATTATAATATATAATAATATATAATATATAATTAAAATATAATTATAAGAGCAGGTGGGAAGTAGGCCTGCTATCCTGGAAGACTTCCCAGAAACACCGTTACCGGTAAATGTAACTGGTCATTTTCTCAAGTCATCTTCCAGGACAGCACCCTGAGAGAAGAGCAAGTAGCTCAGGCCTACCTTAGGGCTTGTAGTACCTTCCTACCAAATGCCAGATCCTGAGGGGACAGTAACTCCACTCTATAATGCCTCAGGAAGGTGTTCTGGTTTGTCCATGTAGCGGCTCTGCATATCTTCTCCACCGAAACCAAGCCCTCTTGGGCCACCATGGGGCGATTAGGATCAAACTGCCTTCCAAGAGACACAACTTCTGAAGAACTCTCAGAATTAGCCCCAGGTGGAGAAGGCATAGGCCAACCGGAAGTTCCAAACCTGGGCCAACGCAACGATCCCCTCCGAGCCTCCTTCAAGGGAGAGAGAAAAGAATCTCCTTACCCTTCTGTTCCTTCTGCGGGCGAAGAGATCGATCTCTGGATCGCATACCAGGGAGAGCACCTCGGAGTTCAACTCCCATTTCTCCTGAAGAATCGACTGACGACTGAGTCTGCTTCGATGTTTTAAGTTCCCTTTATATGCATTGCAGAAATGGAGAGAATCTGAAGCTCTGCCCAGCCAAGGATCTCTAGTGCCAAGGTCAGAAGAGCACAAGATCTGGTGCCTCCCTGGTGATTTAAGAATGCCACAGCAGTGGCATTTTCTGACAGAATCTGGACCTCTCGGTCCTTGATCCTCCCTTCGAAAGCCTTTAATGCTTCCCCGATGGCCAAAAGCTCTCAAATTGGAGGAGGTGCTTCCCTGATTTGGGTCCCAGGAACCCTGGGCTCACAGTTCCTCCACGTGGGCCCCCCAACCCCAGGAACTTGCATCTGTAGTTATCCTGAGAGGCTGAAGTTGGTTCCAAAGGAGACCCCCTTGAAGCCTCTGAGGATAAAGCCACCAGCAAAAAGAGTTTTTTACTGCGACTAGAATGGCGACCTTGACATCCAGAGTCCTTCTTTCCCTGTCCCAAGAGAACAGGAAGAAGTGCTGGAGGGTCCTGGAGTGTAGCTGAGCCCATGGAACTGCTGGGATACATGAAGTCATTAGGCCCAGAACCCTCATAATACCTCTGTATGGGATCGTGTTTGCCTCTAGCAGGGATGTGACTGCTGAAATGAGGCCCTCTACCTTGCCCTGAGGTAGAACTAGTTTTTGTTCTGAGGAATCCACAAGGAATCCCAGATATACTTTTGTCTGGGCAGGAATCAGTGAGGACTTCTCCTTGCTGATGATCCACCCCAGAGATTCCAAGGTCTTCACTACTTTGGTTAGGTCCGAGTGCAGCTGATCTTGATTCTGATTGTAAATCAGAATGTCGTCTAAATAAGGAATCAAAGCCACTCCCTGCAGGAAGGCCACTACTTCTGCCAGGACCTTCGTAAATACCCTTGGACTGGATGCCAGTCTGAAAGGGAGGGCCGCAAACTGCCAGTGCTGAATTCCCTGTGGGAAGGCAATTGCAAATCTTAGGAAGATCTGGTGATCTTGAAGAATAGGGGCATGAAGATAGGAATCTTTCAAATCTATAGTTACCATGAACGTGTCCTTGAGGAGATGTTTTCTGAGAGTATAAATACTCTCCATGCGGAACTTCTTGTACCGCAGGAAGACATTGAGGCTCCTTAAATTTATAATGAGGCAATACCTTCCTGAGGGTTTTGGTACCACAAAGATGTGGGAGTAAAAACCCTGGCCCTGCTGACCCTCTGGGACTGGCACTGTGACTGCTTGATTGGCAAGTTCCTAGACTTTCTGCAGAATTCCCGCTGCCTTGAGGGGGTCCAGGGTAGGTGGGTTAAGAGAAACTTGGGGGGAGGAGGGGAGAGAAATTCCAGTCTGTATCTCTCTCTTATGATCTGGAGAATATGGGGGCTCTGAGTGATCCTTTCCCACTGAGAGATAAAGTGGGAAAGCCTTCCCCCTACTGGAATGTCATTTAGGGGTCTTGTCGGCCGACTTCTGGCTGGAAAAGAGAATGCCTCCTTTTTGTTTGTCTCTTCCAGCCCCCCAACATCTATTAAGAGAGACCATTTTATCTGGGAAACAGTTCTTAGCCTGGGGGCCCCGAAACCATTTCTTTTTATCCCTCCTAGGCTTAGTAGGGAATTTCTTCCCCTTTTTGGTAGAGCTAGCAAGGGCTTGATCTAAACGGGTACCGAAAAGGAGGGAACCTACAAAAGGGAGGCCACATAAACGGGCTTTAGATGAACTATCTCTGTCCCAAGTTTTGACCCAGAGGGCTCTCCTTGCTGAGTTCAATAAGGCACCGGATTTGGCGGTTGTACGCATTGTCTCAACTGCTGTGTCCCCTAAATAGTAGACATGTGCACACTGAAATATTTCTTTTAGAAATTTCGTTTTTGTCCGAAAAATAAATTTATTTAGTTACTTCCGAAATTAGTTTTTATTTATTTCGTTGTTCGTTAATAATTGCATTAGTCCGAAAATCCAAATTAATTAAGGTCGAATCTGTCATTAAAGGCCTATGGTGTCTGTCGAATGTTCAAAGAAGATTCGATGGAGCAGCTAAACTGTACGACGCCGTATAGTTTACCTGCTCCGTCAAATCTTCTTAGGACTTACGACAGACACCAAAAGCCAAAGATTCAATGTTTGTATGTTTTTTGCTGCTTTGTCAAATCTTCGTCGTTCATGTTGAATGTATATAGTTCAAACAGAAAATGGACTGGTGATAGTGATCACTGATCAGACAGGTAACAAGATAGGGTATATAGAATCTATATAGAATCTCAATCTATAATATAGAATCTATAATAATAAATGCCCCCCCCCACAACACGGGCAGACTCTGAGGCTATCACAACACTAGCAACACTAGTATCACTATCAAGTTCACAACACTAACACAATAGCAGCAGATTATTATGAAAAAGTTAAGTTAAACTGTAGCTTGCTTCACTATTGTTCTGCTGCTGTGCTTATGCTTAATCGCTAAATAATTCAGGTTCTCTGACAAACGGACCAGCTAAGAATGACTGTCTTCTGAAATGATTCAGTGTGTGTCTCTCTCTGCTAGCAAATCGTAAGTGAAAGTAAGTTGGCTGTACGTGTGTACTTACTAGTTCTAGCTATTTTACTGCTCCTCCTCTTTGGTTACAATCAGCCAATAACATTCATCATTATCATTATTTTTATTTTACTTCCCCCACCCAATTCCAGCAGCGATCTTTTCTCTCCATGTTGAATCTTTTCTCTCTATGTCGAATCTTTTCTCTCTATGTAGAATAATCTTGGACTAATAGAGCTAAGGTGGACACAGATTGTTATTGTCAGCATCATCTCGAATCTCCTATCTATATCGAACTGTTGTCACAACAAAAACAAAAATAAAGCATTTGTTTATGTCGGATCTTTCGTTTTTCGGATTCTGCACTTTTGTTATCGTTTGTTAAAACGATAACGAAAATACCTCAAATTCGGACAAAAATGCATTCGGACGAAAACGAATGCACATGTCTACTAAATAGGCAACAGCACTACCTATCACATCCAACAAATCTAGGACTTCCTTTGACTTGGAGGTCCGGGATACGTGATCTATTAATTTGGAGATCCACATGTCGCCATTTCTTGCTACGCAAGCTGAAGCCAGTGCGGGGCTCATAGCCACAGCATTGGCCTCCCAGGCCCTGCGCAAAATAGTCTCGATCAGCAGATTCATCTGATCTTTGATGTTACCAGTATCTTCAAAGGAAAGATTGGACTGTTTGGAAACTTGTGCCAAGGAGGTGTCTAGCCTAGGAGTTTTCAAAAACTTCTCCTCATCCTCCTCTTTAAAGGGGCATCTACGCTTCCAAGTTTTGTATTTCAAGAGCTTCCTCTCAGGTTTCTTCCACTCCCTTAGGATAATATCTTTAAGGGCTGAATGTACTGGAAGAACTCTGGCTTGGGACTTAACTAAGCCTCTATACATTTTGTCTTGAGCAGAGACTTGAGTCATGGGCTCCTGTATCTCCTCAGACACGTAGATAGCTCTAAGAAGGCCCTCCATGTCGTCGGCTGAAAAAATATGCCTACTAGACCTGGAGTCTTCTCCTTCTTCCTCATCTTGGCTGTCCACTAAACCCTCATCCGAAAAACACCTGCTCAGGGACTTCGGATTCATCCTCCTCCTCCAAATCCTGAGAAAGGAGAGATTTCGGAGTTTCTGCCCGACCTTCTAGACCCCACTGGATGAAGCGGAGCCCTCTTGGGAGGAGGCATCCTTACTGATTTGAGGTTCTGGGTCCCTAGACTTGAGGGAGGTCTGAAAAGCCTTAAGTGTAGATAGCATCTCAGTTTGTACTGTGAGGAAGTCTCTCATAATCTGAGATGTTTCTTTCCCTGTCAGATTTTGTATGCATCTAAAGCAAAAGGGTTTGGAATGGTTCAGGGGTAACTTATCATTGCAGTTCCTGCATCTTTTAGAACAGATGGAAGATTTAACAGGAGGTCTGGCAACTCCAAGGGCTGTGGCATCCTCCCCTGGAATAAAGGATACACAGGCATCATTAACAGCACCGTGACACACAGAGGAAAAGAGTTGGGGTACCATCCCTCATCTAAACCTCTTTTGGCTGGCTGACTCACCCCATGTGGTCTCCTCCATGGTCGTTTTGGACCCTGTGGGTCTCTCCTCACTCTCCATGCTGCTGGTGTCAGTATGCCTCTTCGAGTAGCTTCTGACAGTCACCGTGTCCGGGTGGCAGCTGGCTGTGCAAAGGAGAAGTGGGCGCCTGCTCCTCCTGGACTGTGTCCTTTTGTATGTGTGTGTGTGTGTGAGGACAGCGTCTTCCTCCTCCTCCATTCGGCTGCCGCTATTTTGCCAGAGACTGGAAACAATGTCATTCCTCCCCACCAGATGCCAGAAAGATGGCGCCGAGTGCCCTCAGCGCGGATGGTGCCATCCCTTCCCGAGCCACAGGGGGAGTGGCTGGGCGAACACAGCCCCACGGCTAGAAGCACCAGCCACCTGTTCCGTCACCTCTAGCAGGGATAAGACCACTGCATAATTCACCTGGTAGGAAACACTCTGTAGAGGATCGCTATAAGGCTGCAAGATGAAGGGGGAAGCCAGTCCAACACACTCAGCCTGCACTGCTGAATGAAAGGATATCCAGGGCTCCTTTTCTGCACGGCACCTGCACAGGTAAGAAGGGGAGACAGATTAATGGCCCCTGAAGTTCTGGGTACACCTCTGTACCCAGGGTCCTTCAGTCCTTAGGGGGGCTCTTCCAAGTGCTGCCCCCCTAATGAAGATGTGGGGAAAGACCCCTAGGAAGGATAAAAGAACCCTACCGGACCCAGAGACTTCCCAAGCTTTTGGTCTGGCTCCCAGGGGGAGATCACCAGCCCCAGGCTTCGGGTCTGTGGAAAAAAACAAACGGTTTCGCTGTGGGGAAATACAATCAAAAACTGAGGAGCACAGGAAGGGTCGGGGGTTTTAACCTCTTTGATTGATTGTGTTTCTTGTCAGGTGGACCAGTCATCTCTTAGGGTGCCGTCCTGGAAGACGACTTGAGAAAAAACACTTTTTTAAATTTGAATGCACTAAAACACACTATATCACCAAAATGTTTGATGGAATAAAAAGATGATCTTATGCCAAGTACATGGATACCAAACACGACATGTTTTAAAATTGCACACAAACGTGCAGCAGCAACAAACTACATACATTTTTAAAAGCCTTCAAAATCCTTTACAGGTTACCACTTTAGGTTTACAGAGGAGGTCTACTGCTAAAATTACTGCCCTCGATCTGACCTTCGCGATGATACCACACATGCACGGTGCAATTGCTGTTTACATATAACACCAGACTGACGATTGCGTTCGCCTTTGCATGTGAGCACGGGGGGACAGGGGTGCATTTTTTTTTATTACTGTATAACACTCACTTTTTCACCATGAAAATTGGGTGCAAATAGCGTGTGCCTGTTATACGCCAATACTACAATTTTAGCTGCCTTGGAGGGGACAGGGAGGGGGGCAGGACGAGCACCATCAGATTACATACAGTGATAATCTCCTGTTTACTTGGCAACCTCTGTAATAGGAAGTCCCGTCTCCTGGGCCGTCATTGGACCACTGTTCTGTCTATCATAGGAGATTCTCACTGTATGTAATCTGTCAGTGCTCGTCTCACCCCCCTCCCTGTCCCCTCTAGGCTGTAGATGGGCATCGATCAGGCACCACTGATGGCAATGGTGAGGCTGCTGCATTGAAGGCATTGGTGAGGCTGCTGCATTGATGGCAATGGTGAGGCTACTGCATTGAAGGTAATGGTGAGGCTGCAGATGGGCATTGATCAGGCTGCATTGATGGCAATGGGGAGGCTGCCCATGGGCATTGATCAGGCTGCATTGATGGCACTGGTGAGGCTGCAGACGGGCACTAACCCTTATTTTTCTTCAAAGTTCCTTATTTAAAATGTAAGATTTTTTCCTGAAACTTCCCTCTTAAAATGAATGTGCGTGTTATACCCCTGTGCGTGTTATACTCCAATAAATACGGTATTTATTTTGCTTTTTTATTTTATTTTGAAACTGTTCCTTTCATTTTTTTATCATTTTAATTGTTATCTCAGGGAATGTAAATATCCCCTATGATAGCAATAGGTAGTGACAGGTACTCTTTTTTGACAAAATTGGGGTCTATTAGACCCTAGCTCTCTCCTCTGCCCTCAAAGCATCTGACCACACTAATGCCCCGTACACACGGTCGGATTTTCCGATGGAAAATGTGTAATAGGACCTTGTTGTCGGAAATTCCGACCGTGTGTAGGCTCCATCACACTTTTTCCATCGGATTTTCCGACACACAAAGTTTGAGAGCAGGATATAAAATTTTCCGACAACAAAATCCGTTGTCGGAAATTCCGATCATGTGTACACAAATCCGACGGACAAAGTGCCATGCATGCTCAGAATAAATAAAGAGATGAAAGTTATTGGCCACTGCCCCGTTTATAGTCCCGATGTACGTGTTTTACGTCACCGCGTTTAGAACGATCGGATTTTCCGACAACTTTGTGTGACTGTGTGTATGCAAGACAAGTTTGAGCCAACATCCGTCGGAAAAAATCCTAGGATTTTGTTGTCGGAATGTCCGAACAAAGTCCGACCGTGTGTACGGGGCATTAGATTGGTGTGATAAAATGTTTTCCCAATTTCCCAATGGTGTTGTTTATATTTGGCGAAACCTAAGTCATGAAATGCTTGTAGCTTCCAGTTTCCTAGCCCATAGAGATAATTGGAGCCATTCTGGTCTCCTATCAGCTCTATGGTCAGCTGGCGGAACCACTGGCTGCATTCTCGGGTTCCGTGTTGGGAAAGGAGAGCCCGAGAAAACCATGGAAGATGGTGGGAGGGGGGTTCCCTCCCACTGCTTGTAAAAGCAGTCTAGAGGCTAATTAGCCTCTAGGATTGCTTTTACATGAAAGCTGACCGCTGGCTGAAAGGAATGATACCAAGATGATACCTAAACCTGCAGACATCATTCTTGTATAACCACTCAAATTCCAGCAACATACCAGTATGTTGCTGGTCCTTGTTGGGCATATATTGTAATGTTCTTTTTTTCATGCAGCCTGTGGGCTGAACGAAAAAAAGAAATTGATCGGTGGGTATTCCCATCCAGGGGCAGACTGACAACTCATGGGGCCCCCGGGCCATAGGAGATTATGGAGCCCCCTAGCCAGTGGCGTAGCGTGGGTTGTCAGCGCCCAGGGCAAGGCAAGTAATTTACGCCCCCTAACCTGCCCCCTAACCTTCCCTTCCTACAATAGTACTGACCAACCTGATTCCTACACTGACCACTGCACTGACCTACCTGATTCCTACACTAACCACTATACTACACTGTACACTGTCCACTACACTACACTACACACTAAACTGCCCACTACACTACACACTAAACTGACCAGTACACTACATACTACACACTAAACTGCCCACTACACACTAAACTGCCCACTACACTACACACTAAACTGCCTACTACACTACACACTAAACTGCCCACTACACACTAAACTTCCCACTACACTACACACTACACCCTAAACTGCCCACTACACTACACAATACACACTAAACTGCCCACTACACAACACACTACACTGCCCACTACAGTAGACACTAAACTGACTTACTGGCTGCTCCCTCTCCCCAGACCATGTCCACTGCCCCCAGGCCAGCAATGAGTCTCATAAGGGAGTCTCTCACTCTCCTGCTTTTCTTACATCTGCTCTGCTCTGCCTCTGCGGTCTTTCACACTGCCAGACTGCCTTCCACAACAGGGAAATGATTTGGGATCCGATCCAGACTCCAGGGGAGAGGAGGAGGGGGAAGACACCAGCGGCTCACAGCTAAGCGGAAGCCATCCCCGCTCACCAGCGATCGAGGACAGGTTAGCCCCGCCGCTGCACATGACCCCATTCGCCCAATCACAGGGCGCCAGGGGGATAGGAAACATAATTAGGAGGATGAAGCCGGGGGACACACACTAGCATGGGATTTTGCCCCCCCAAATGTTGCTCCCAGGGCTATGGCCCCCCTCGCACCCCCCACACTATGTCACTGCCCCCAGCAAGCTGCTTGCTGTGGGGGCATTCGACAGGAGGGAGGGGCCAGGAGCCGCGAAGAGGGACCTGAGAAGAGGGGGATCCAAGCTGCTCTGTGCAAATCCAACTGCACAGAGCAGGTACCCTGTTTCCCCAAAAATAAGACCTAGCATGATTGTCAGTGATGGCTGCAATATAAGCCCTACCCCCAAATAAGCCCTACCCTGTTTCCCGGAAAATAAGCCCTACCCTGAAAATAAGACCTACAAGGACTTTAACTAGGGCTTATTTGGGGGGTAGGGCTTATATTGCAGCCATCACCGACAATCACGCTAGGTCTTATTTTCGGGGAAACAGGGTAAGTATAACATGCTTGTTATTTAAAAAAACAAAAAATGAGACTTTACAATCCCTTTAATTAAAACCAGCAACTGTTGAGATAAAACCAGGTCTATGTACAGCAAATTGTACAGAGTACATGGGTCAGGAGTAAGTAACGAACAAAACAACATATAGAGTACAGCAGTCAGGATGAGCGCCACGCTCACATCAGAGTCCTCCTTTACACCAAGGTCCCAACATTCTCCCTATACATCACAGTCCGCAGAGTCAGCCCCCCCTTTCATCAGAATCTCACCTTATGGCAGAGCCACCAGAGTGGCACCTTACAGCAGAGCCCCCAGAGTGGCACCTTACGGCATAGCCCCCAGAGTGGCACCCTACGGCAGAGCCCCCAGAGTGCCACCCTACAGCAGAGCCCCCAGAGTGCCACCCTATGGCAGAGACCCCAGTGTGCCACCCTACAGCAGGGCCCCCAGAGTGGAACCCTATGGCAGAGCCCCCAGAGTAGTACCTTACGGCAGAGCCCCCAGAGTGCCACCCTACGGCAGAGCCCCCAGAGTGTCACCTTCTATCAGTGTACCCTTACACACACCTTTGCACCTTAGTGCTTGGTGTGGTAGGCAGCTGGCGGTAAAAGGCTTTAAAAAAAATCCACTTGTTGCAGGCTCTGAACCGTGCAAGTGAGTTGTGGATGTGTGCCATGATATCACTACACAGGTGTGCACCCAGACCTGCCCTGCTGCCTGATCCAAGGCTGAGCTCAGCAGTGCACCAATTAGCTGCCTCCGAATGGCAACAAGTGGATTTTTCACGTGCATGGGATTGTTAGATTGACTTCTGTTGAGCATACAGTATTCACACACACACAGTATACAGACACACACACACACACAGTATATATACATAGTATACGCACAGACACATGCACAGTATAAATACACATAGACACACACAGTATACATATACACACACATAAAGCATATACATACTGTACACACAGTATACTCACACCAACACTTTTCATCTATAAATCAGCCTAATTGAACACACTGCTGCTGCCTGCTGCTCTCCTGGCATGCTGGTACTTGTAGTGCCCCAGCAGCTCACAGCCAAATTCAGTGGTAATTCAGGAGAGGAGGATGATGTGTCTATGTAGGGGTGGGCAGGTAATCAGTAGGGAGGTGTAGCAGTGATTGGGGAGAAGTTCAGAACATCCTTCCTCCAGGAGCAGTGTACTTCTCCTCACACAGAAAAATTATCTAACAGCCTCAGAGACAGGAGCTCTGCTAGAGGAAACGCAGCCTCCTCCTCCTGCTCACCAGAGAAAGCACTGATAAAACTACATTCAACTCAGCCAAGTTAGTCAGCTTGTATCAGCCTGCAGCCCGTCCCACACTGCAGGCTATGTCCTCGCCTCCCTCTCCTTCAGATGTCGGCATCTCCTGCTCTGCAGTCAAAAAAGCGCGGGGAAAGGGGGCGTGTACACTGTGTTCCCATTGGCTGAGGGGGTGGTGGAGGGGCAGAGCAGCTATAGCCTCTGGAATTTTATATCAAAATTATGTCAATGTCAGACATTTCAGGGACAGATGTAAAAAAACATAGATTTTTACAATCTGTCCCTGGTTTTACTGAGGCTGGCAACCCTGATGGTACACCCTAGTGGCCGGACCCTCGGACAGTGCCCAAGTGCCCGAATGGTCAGTCCGCCCCTGTTCCCATCATTAGAATACCGTTCTTCATCCACCCACTTCTTATGATGACCATACATGCACCATATATGCCCCCCCCTGGTGCCCGAGGTGGTTGGCTTTGTTAGGGGAGCGATCCAGGCTGAGGGGGAGACCACTCATTCGTGGCCACCCCCTCGCGATCGCTCCCAACGAATGAGAATCTTCCTCTGCTGCTGTACAGTAAACAGCAGAGGAAGTGATGTCATCTCTCCTCGGCTCGGTATTTTCCGTTCCGGCGCAGAGGAGAGAAGACATCTGAGTAAGTGCACCAACACAACACACACAGTAAAACACACTGTAACGAGCCCCTTGCTCGCTCGGTTCCACTCTCCCGACACCCCTCTGCAGCTATTCAATCAGATTGCAGATCGCACCATCTGATTGCTCTGTCATCCAATGCTCCGGGATTAGAATAACAGCTATGTGCTGTTCTAACCCAGTTGTGATAGCTCAGAACAAACACCAGGCAGGCTGTATGTAAGTTCAAACAGGAATCTATCTTTATTGACAAAATACAGGCTTTTATATACTCAAAGTGGAGGTGCTCATAGTACTCTAACAATACAGCTGTAACCTAATTAACCTAATTAACATGAGCTAATTAACTAATCCCTTTAGACAGCCTAGATGACTCAGACATGACCGTTAGGCCAGACTGGCCGTCTTGTAGTTCAGAAAATCCAATCAACATTATCACAATCAACATAGACTCTTCTTCACACAATAGCAGAGTTAATTAACACAAATAACAATGGGGATCTAATGACTCTTAGATCCCATAGTAGACTTATTTACAATACACATTTTAGCAGACAATAGACAGACAGGTGTTGGAATTTACATCAGCATCTCCTAACAGTATCTGTCCCAGCATTATGAATCAGCCACTATTCCAATATGGCAAATCCAGGGTCCCCAGACATACAGCTCACAAACAGCACCGTTCCCCCAAATGCAAGGGCCCCCGATCGATCGGCAAGAGGCTAGCATACAGTCCCCTCCAAAAGTCTCTTTCCCGGCTAGGTCTGTCACACACACTAGGCACACATTTCACCCCCCCATCACCCCCAATCACCCCCTAATCACCCCCCCTGTCACAGTGACACCAAGCAGGTTTTTTTTTCTGATTACTGCATTGGTGTGAGTTTGTGACAGTTAGAAGTGGTAGGGCAGTTAGTGTTAGGCCCCCTTTAGGTCTAGGATACCCCCCTAATCCCCCCCTAATAAAGGTTAACCCCGTGATCACCCCCCCGTCGCCAGTGTCACTAAGCGATCGTTTTTCTGATCGCTGTATTAGTGTCACTGGTGACGCTAGTTAGGGAGGTAAATATATAGGTTCGCCGTCAGCTTTTTATAGCGTCAGGGACCCCCATATACTACCTAATAAAGGTTTTAACCCCTTGATTGCCCCCTAGTTAACCCTTTCACCAGTGATCGTTATAACTGTTACGGGTGACGCTGGTTAGTTAGTTTATTTTTTATAGTGTCAGGGCACCCGCCGTTTATTACCTAATAAAGGTTTAGCCCCCTGATCACCCGGCGGTGATATAAGTTAGGTTTTAGAGTCAGATAGGGTCTGCATTGCCCCAGGCAGCGTCAGGTTAGCGCCAGTACCGCTAACACCCATGCACGCACCATACACCTCCCTTAGTGGTATAGTATCTGAACGGATCAATATCTGATCCGATCAGATCTATACTAGCGTCCCCAGCAGTTTAGGGTCCCCAAAAACGCAGTGTTAGCGGGATCAGCCCAGATACCTGCTAGCACCTGCGTTTTGTCCCTCGGCCCAGCCCAGCCTAGCCCACCCAAGTGCAGTATCAATCGATCACTGTCACTTACAAAACACTAAACACATAACTGCAGTGTTCGCAGAGTCAGGCCTGATCCCTGCGATCGCTAACAGTTTTTTTGGTAGCGTTTTGGTGAACTGGCAAGCACCAGTGGCCTAGTACACCCCGGTCATAGTCAAACTAGCACTGCAAGTAAAACACTTGGTGATGTGGCGAGTCCCAAAGGTGCAGTTCAAGCTGGTGAGGTGGCAAGCACAAGTAGTGTCCCGCGGCCACCAAGAAGAAGACAAACACAGGCCCGTCATGCCCATAATGTCCTTCCTGCTGCATTCGCCAATCCTAACTGGGAACCCACCACTTCTGCAGCACCCGTACTTCCCCCATTCACATCCCCAACCAAATGCAGTCAGCTGCATGAGAGGCATTTTCTTTATGTCCTCCCGAGTACCCCTACCCAACGAACCCCCCCCAAAAAAGATGTTGTGTCTGCAGCAAGCGCGGATATAGGCGTGACACCCGCTATTATTGTCCCTCCTGTCCTGACAATCCTGGTCTTTTGCATTGGTGAATGTTTTGAACGCTACCATACACTAGTTGAGTATTAGCGTAGGGTACAGCATTGCACAGACTAGGCATACTTTCACAGGGTCTCCCAAGATGCCATCGCATTTTGAGAGACCCAAACCTGGAACCGGTTACAGTTATAAAAGTTACAGTTACAAAAAAAAAAAAAAACACAAAAAAATATATTAAATAAAAAAACAAAAATAGTTGTCGTTTTATTGTTCTCTCTCTCTCTATTCTCTCTCTATTGTTCTGCTTTTTTTACTCTATTCTGCAATGTTTTATTGTTATTATGTTTTATCATGTTTGCTTTTCAGGTATACAATTTTTTATACCTTACTGTTTACTGTGTTTTATTGTTAACCATTTTTTTGTTTTCAGGTAAGCCATTCAGCTGCAGCGCCGATTTATTTATCTTGACAGCAACAGCGTTTGCTCCCACGATATATAAAGCCATGACTCCAGCGGAGGTAATATATGCCGAAGCATGGGGGCAGCAGGGGCAGAGGAGCGATTTGCTCCTAACTTTTGGGGCAGATGCCCCCATGCTTCGGCATATATAAATGGTGCATGTATGCCCATCATTAGAAGTAGGTGGATGAAGGGAGGTATTCTAATGGTGGGCATACCCACCAATCAATCTCTTTTTTTCATTCAGCCCACAGGCTGCATGAAAAAAAAGATTACAATATATGCCCAACAAGTACCAGCAACATACTGGTATGTTGCTGGACTTTGAGTGGTTATACCAGAATGATGCCTGCAGGTTTAGGTATCATCTTGGTATCATTCTTTTCAGCCAGCGGCCGGCTTTCATGTAAAAGCAATCCTAGTGGCTAATTAGCCTCTAGACTGCTTTTACAAGCAGTGGGAAGGAAAGTCCCCCCTCCCACCGTCTTCCATGTTTTTCTCTGGCTCTCTTGTCCCAACAGGGAACCTGAGAATGATCAGAGACCAGAATGGCTCCAATCATTTCTATGGCCTAAGAAACCGGAAGCTACGAGCATTTCATGACTTAGATTTCGCCGGATGTAAACAGCGCCATTGGGAAATTGGGAAAGCATTTTATTACACCGATCTTGGTGCGGTCAGATGCTTTGAGGGCAGAGGAGAGATCTAGGGTCTAATAGACCGCATTTTTTAAAAAAAAGAGTACCTGTCACTACCTATTGCTATCATAGGGGATATTTACATTCCCTGACATAACAATAAAAATGCTAAAAAAAAAAAAATGAAAGGAACAGTATAAAAATAAGATAAAAAAGCAAAAAAAATAGTAATAAAAATGTAAACAGCAATTGCACCATGCATGTGAGGTATCACCGTGAAGGTCAGATTGAGGGCAGTAATTTTAGCAGTAGACCTCCTCTGTAATGCCCCGTACACACGGTCGGATTTTCCAATGGAAAATGTCCGATCGGAGCGTGTTGTCGGAAATTCCGACCGTGTGTGGGCTCCATCGGACATTTTCCATCGGATTTTCTGACACACAAAGTTGGAGAGCAGGAGATAAAATTTTCCGACAACAAAATCCGTTGTCGGAAATTCCGATCGTGTGTACACAAATCCGACGGACAAAGTGCCACGCATGCTCAGAATAAATAAAGAGATGAAAGCTATTGGCCACTGCCCCATTTATAGTCCCGACGTACGTGTTTTATGTCACCGCTGTAATGGAAATTTGTAAGTTCTGTATATAATTGTATTGTATTTTGTATGTATTGCACATTGCCCTCACTGTGCACACAGCACTAATAATGTTTTCAGTAAATGTTTACATTCTTTCGAGTCCTGATTAGAATAAGCCTGCCTATGTAACGCCCCTTGTTACCATAAACGTACAATTGTAATATTAATGTGATACCTACGTAATCATGTGCATAAAAACCTTCAATTGCGTCATAATAAAGCAGAATAGTTATTTGGAAAGATGCTGAGCGTATCTTTTGTGTCTGTTCCCTACTGCAGTAGTTATTATTAATTTGGAACCACTAATCAATATGAGGATAGGAGTTGCCTATCATCAATTTAACCGAGTCAGCATGGCGAGCTTTGCCTTAGGAGGGGATTCCAGGTGACCCTGAGTATCCGAAACGAGGAGCTTGAGATGATCCGGGAATTTCTGATACTCAGCCGGCTGAGGTAAGCCTTTTGCTTACATTTGAGTTATCAGACTTCCTTGATCGGTAAGGCATTTTCGGGACAAAGGGTACTTATTTTACTCCCCTTAATAGAACTGTATTGATTGGTGGTTATATGTTATGTTGTCCCTGTCTATTGTCCATCGGAGTGTTATAGATAAGAAAGGGAAGAATAGTGCTGTTCACAGGTATATGTAGTACATCTGCTAGATAAAGTAGTTTAGAGGCAAGAGAGTATAGGCACACATAGAAAAGACTGGCCAGTCATTATGGGCATTGAATTAAGTAAGGGAATGAAGGGTAAGAGACCCTCAAAAATGCCCAGCGCAAGAGGAGCGCTACATACAGTGGTGTATTTAGGTTTTGTGCTGCCCTAGGTCTGACTGAGCTTGCGCACCCCCTAATTTAAATATGACCCACCCCTTCCTGTCAAGGCCACACCCCTTTCTTTTAAAGATCCGCCCTGTCATCTTCATTGGAGGAGGACAGAGGGACGCCGCGGGAAGAGGACAGAGAGGCATGCAGCATCTTTTCATTTGGTGGTAAGGGGATATGTGCTGGTTGCTTTGGGAGGGGAGGATCAGACCCCTCCCAAAGCACCCAGCACATATCCCCTTACCCCCCCTCCCCTCATCCATGTGGGAATCTGTTATCTGCCCCCTTCCCGGTTACTGTGTCCCCCTCCACTGTAAACTATACACAGACCTCAGAGCAGAAGCGTGGCTCTTGCACTGAAGTCGTGTCCCTCCTCTGTGGCTCCTTCTCCTCCTGGCTGTGTACACTAGAACATTGGAGCTGAGAAGGAGGAGGAGCTAAGGAGTGTGTGTGGCTGACAGTGGGGAGAGAGGTGGCGGCTGCTACGGAAAGCCGATCGCCACTTGTGGGACCCTGGGTGGCAGATGTCCTGGGTGCCCACGCTAGCGCACTCTGGCTGCCAGTTACCGAAGCTCAGTGCCGGAACTTGTTGTGGGCTCCGGGACAGTGGCGTCACTAGGTTTGGTGTCACCTGGAGCTGTAAAAATTGTGTCATCCCCCTTAATTTTTTGACTGGAGGCCCAGCGTTGGAGCTCATTGTGGCGGTCAACAAGGCCTAGAGGATATCAGGTTAGGCACTTCCTAATAGCTCAGTCCCTGGGAATAGTAATGTATAATGGCCAACAGGCTCTCTTACCAGACCCAGTGAAACCGCAACAGTGATCCCTCCGGCTGGACGTTCGCTCACTCTGGGTTGCCCAGGCTGACTCTGGTCAGTAGTGTAGCATGTCTGTACCCCGGCAGTGGCTTCATCTTTCTCCCCCTCTGGTGGTGCGGGTACAGCGTGGCTCTCTGGTGGTGCGGGTACAGCGTGGCTCTCTGGTGGTGCGGGTACAGCGTGGCTCTCTGGTGGTGCGGGTACAGCGTGGCTCTTTGGTGGTGCGGGTACAGCGTGGCTCTTTGGTGGTGCGGGTACAGCGTGGCTCTCTGGTGGTGCGGGTACAGCGTGGCTCTCTGGTGGTGCGGGTACAGCGTGGCTCTCTGGTGGTGCGGGAACAGCGTGGCTCTCTGGTGGTGCGGGTACAGCGTGGCTCTCTGGTGGTGCGGGAACAGCGTGGCTCTCTGGTGGTGCGGGTACAGCGTGGCTCTCTGGTGGTGCGGGAACAGCGTGGCTCTCTGGTGGTGCGGGTACAGCGTGGCTCTCTGGTGGTGCAGGTACAGCGTGGCTCTTTGGTGGTGCGGGTACAGCGTGGCTCTCTGGTGGTGCGGGAACAGCGTGGCTCTCTGGTGGTGCGGGTACAGTGTGGCTCTCTGGTGGTGCGGGAACAGCGTGGCTCTCTGGTGGTGCGGGTACAGCGTGGCTCTCTGGTGGTGCGGGAACAGCGTGGCTCTCTGGTGGTGTGGGAACAGCGTGGCTCTCTGGTGGTGCGGGTACAGCGTGGCTCTTTGGTGGTGTGGGTACAGCGTGGCTCTCTGGTGGTGCGGGTACAGCGTGGCTCTTTGGTGGTGCGGGTACAGCGTGGCTCTCTGGTGGTGCTGGTACAGCGTGGCTCTCTGGTGGTGCGGGAACAGCGTGGCTCTCTGGTGGTGCGGGTACAGCGTGGCTCTCTGGTGGTGCGGGTACAGCGTGGCTCCCTCTTTGGCTTCCCCCAGCACAGTACTCTCTTTTTCTCCTCTAACACCCCCCCTCAGCAGAGTGCATGCATGCTGGGGGCTGTAGCATGTCTGTGGGGGCTACTTTTCTCATGATGCCCCCCAGAGTCTTCTGATTGGCCCTCTGCTGTGGCCAATCATGGGGAGGAAAACAGCGGTCAGGAAGCTGGGCAACGGCGCAGGGAAACCAATTAGAGCCGCTCTCTCTCTCTTCTCCCTTAGGCTGACAGAAAGGGGAGGGGGGCGAGCGGGGGAGATACACAGACAACCCGCATCTCTCCTCTCTCTGTCACAGCGCTGCTGCTCAATTTGCCAGAGAACTCCCCCGCTCGCCCCCCCTCCCCTTTCTGTCAGCCTAAGGGAGAAGAGAGAGAGAGCGGCTCTAATTGGTTTTACCGTGCCGCCGCCCAGCTTCCTGACCGCTGTTTTCCTCCTCATGATTGGCCACAGCAGAGGGCCAATCAGACAGAATCACAGCTTTATGGAGGGGCGGCTTGACGGCACCCGGGACGCCACTGTACTGCACTGCTAAGCTGTACTCCCTGCTGTGCGGGAGTCGGGAAGAGGGCGCCGCTGCCATTTTCGGGGGGGGGGGGGCTTTTTGCCGCCCCCCCCCGCACAGTGCCGCCCTAGGCCTGGGCCTTGTTGGCCTAGGCCAAAACACAGCACTGGCTACATATGAACCGAAGGTGCGGTTCCGCCTATACTGAGCCCCTAGATTAATGGTTAGAGTGGACAGGGATCCACAATGGGTAACTGGGTTACCAAAGGCCATAGGGACTAAGAATCATGCAGAGTAAACAGCTAGAGAAGCAGCTATCTATGTGAGCAGGATGGATCAAGGGTGACATTAACACTAGACAGAAAGGGACATTTTCATGTTAAGTTGTGGGATGAATTTGGGGTCAGGCACAACAACTAGTAAAATCAGAAACAGAGAAATGAGAGGTAAAACAGAATACTTTATATGTTGTCAGAGAGGGAAGATGGGATGAGCACTCTGGCTGCCCGTCTGATCATAGAAGCTAGATATAAAGGATATCTGAACAAAATAAAAAGGAAAGCAAAATTTAGGCAGGTAAATATTAAAGAGTTAAAAGAATGTGAGAGAATGATATGCATGTGTTGTGTACAAATGGGAAAATGTAAGCGATTTTAGAGAGATATTGGGGTATGTGTGTGCGAATGCTGGGACCTTTAGTTCTATTGCTTGTGTGTCATGTACGCAGATGTGACCCCCTCCTTTGCGCTCTCCTGAAAGAAATGTGGCTGGGATGAGAGGTCAGTGATAAGCTGGAAGGACACCATGCCAATTCCAGTTTTTTAGACAAAACATTTATAACAAAATGTGCCGGGTCAATTAATCTAATGGTAAACAATGTGATCACAATTATTTTGAATCTGTTTTCCAAACATGGTAAAATGAAGGTTACATTTAACCGTGTATTACACAAATTGAATATCCTTTGATAGTGGAAACAGTGCATTTAAAAAAGGGAAATTAAGTAAAATTAAGTAATAATGAGTATTAATTTCTAATATGAGTTTAACAATTTTATTAATAATATAGATATATTGAAACTGGTTTAGACAACCTTTGGTTGGAAATTAAATCCAGGTTATTGGGGAAATTTGTAATGAATGAGATTAGTTTAGATTAAGATAACAATTTTGTAATTTTACATTTATACAATAAGCCCTTATTGAGAGAAAAAAAAAGATTAAGATGAGGTTGTTATTTGGAATAAAGTTGCCATAATATTTAACATAGCCAAGATGGATGGGATACATAAGAAGTTCTTCTACAAAAATGAAATTTTAAGGTTTTTGATAATAACTTGATGTGCAGTCCATGATGTGAGAGTAATAATAAATAAAATTTAAATATAACAGACCCATCACATTAAGTCCACACACCCTGTTAGGATAGATGCCACCTGCAGCCTGTTTTATAGTTTTTGATGCTTTCTGGTCCATCATACAGATTCTTGGTCCTTTTGTTTTATTTATTTTTATTTTTGAAAGCCAAAGCAGAATGTGTGGATTGTGAAATGATGTGCCCCTTTTTCTTGTAAGTACAGTGGTTTAAGCAGAAGAATATTTTGGATTTATGGGCATCTCTGCATGACCGCAGGGTATTGTTATCATTTATTATAATATTGCCAGGAAGAAGTTGTCTTTTGAAACATGAAACTGGAGTTCTTACACAAATAGCATGATAGAAAACAAGCCATTGTAATATATTTATGGAAGCTGGACCCAGTAATGAAGGGTTCACCCCGATATATCAGAGCTGTAGCTTTTATGCAAAAGTGCTATTAGACAAAGTTAGATATTGTTTTGGTCAAACATTTAATTTTTAATGGTCCGACATTCTGTGCAGCAAATATACAGCTAACTAAATGTTAGTCTAATGAAAGGTTTAAAATATGAGTTTGTTTATGTACAAATCTAACAATGAAAAATGCGTACATTTATTCAAACGAAAGGAAAAGACACATGTGTTAAATTGATGGTGTAGGAATCAGCTGCTGTGAGCCCAGTGCAGGACACACTCCCTGAAGACCCAGATATTACATTTTTTGTAGATTTGAGTATGCAGTTTATCACCCAGAAGGATACTCTGTATTCAAAGTCATTGGATCCTTTTTCCCCAGCTCAAGAAACAGAGCTCCGTGTTTTAGCAAAGCCTGAGAGCTATAAAAAGAGTGTATATTTATATAGCTAGTCGAGATATAGAGAGCTTTTGGTTCCATTTAAAGGGCCAGAAGTTTGTTTTTACTTCGGCAGGTAAACCAACCAAGCATGCCAAGTTAATTTGATCGGCTGTTTTCAGCCTTCCAGGTTCTTGCTGAGGTAGCCATATTAACTTTCACACATGGAAGCAGACCAGGTGACTAAGGATGCTGCATTTACAGCCCCGGACACTTGATGGGTCTGTGCAACTCACAGATTCCACCCTAGTTCTGGAACAGTATAGCTGGGATTAATAATTCAACTTTAAGGACCCCAGAACGAGAAGAACAAGTGGTCCACGGGGGGCAACTTCTTATGAAACAGGACTTTGGAAAAGGTGATCATTTATGTCTGCCAGCCACTCTTTTCCCTTCAGCTTGACACATGGACCGTGTCATCAGTCACAAGCAGTTATGGCTGCCTTAGTAAATGAGCGTGGGATAGAGCCAGGGTTCTCCACAGTTGTTTTTATAACATACCACTTCTTGTTTTACCTGTTACCAAAGGTGTTACCAAAAGCTGAACATCCCTCCCAGAGATTACAAAAAGATATATCCAGATGCCCAAGTTAGGATCTTACGAGTATGCATTTTGTCTGTATGGACATGTTTTTTGGATGTCCAGTGGCAAATGCTACTGCAAAGGCCGCAGTAAAAAGTGTTATCAGAAGTAGTTTGTAAGTACAGAGTGCCAGAAAGTACAGACAGTAACAGAGGAAATCATTTTTATAGGAAAGTCCTTACTAGAAGTTTTGAGGTTTTATTTTTACACTCCCTACTGTCTACAATGTAGTGGACAAAGTAGAGTAAGAAACTAGAAAACTTTTGCCTGAATGTTTTCTTATATTTTATCAAGCCCCTAAGGGGGATCTTGGACTCTCTCCCTATGGGATTTTGTTTGGGAGTGTGTTACTCACTTGCTTATATTTTGTCTCAGCAGCTGAAGTCCTCCATTCGGATCTCACAGAGAATGTTGCTGATCTTTCAAGGTTTTTTGACAAACTCATTTATGTGTTTTCTCCCCAATTCCAGATCCTAAAAGTTTGGAAGGATCTAAAACTAAAGCCAGGTGACTTGTGGATTGTTAAGAGACATTTATACATAAGGAAAAGTTTGGAGACTCAATACAGCATCTATTTCATGTACAGTTTTTGCAAAACGTGAAGAAAAAGTCACCTGGATCCACACCAGACACTGCAAAAATGACTAAATTAAAGAAATCTCTGTGTTTGATTTGTTTCCCTCTTGTGATCACAGTCTAGGGTACTTTTTGATTCAATTACTTTAATTGTAAGGGATATATATATTTGAAAAGTAGTTCAGCCATGTTGAAGTCATATTTGTCTTTTGTACGTCTTCCATTTTGTGTAGAATTGTCTGTGTTTACATATGCTGATAAGTCAGCATGCCCACAATTCAGCTAGAAGGCCATTCTGGCCACGGGAGTGTACAGCCAGTACTCTGTAAATATGTCTTATCAATCATTTGTTTTTCACAATGAAAAGTCATTTTGTAATGAAAAAGTTGCTCAGCTATTATTTTCTCCACAATGGAGTTTTTTTGCCTCTTTGGCCAGGACTACCTCTACCTAAGCGTGTGGAGGTTCCAGGTTAAAGGTGATAGCAGGTATGGTTAGTGATCAAAATATTGATCAAAAGAGGGGAGACTGTAATGGAAATTTGTAAGTTCTGTATATAATTGTATTGTATTTTGTATGTATTGCACATTGCCCTCACTGTGCACACAGCACTAATAACGTTTTCAGTAAATGTTTACATTCTTTCGAGTCCTGATTAGAATAAGCCTGCCTATGTAACGCCCCTTGTTACCATAAACGTACAATTGTAATATTAATGTGATACCTACGTAATCATGTGCATAAAAACCTTCAATTGCGTCATAATAAAGCAGAACAGTTATTTGGAAAGATGCTGAGCGTATCTTTTGTGTCTGTTCCCTACTGCAGTAGTTATTATTAATTTGGAACCACTAATCAATATGAGGATAGGAGTTGCCTATCATCAATTTAACCGAGTCACTGCGTTCAGAACGATCGGATTTTCCGACAACTTTGTGTGACCGTGTGTATGCAAGACAAGTTTGAGCCAACATCCGTCGGAAAAAATCCATGGATTTTGTTGTCGGAATGTCCGAACAAAGTCCGACCGTGTGTACGCCCTATAAATCTAAAGTGTTAACCTGTAAAGGCTTTTAAAGGCTTTTAAAAATGTATGTAGTTTGTCGCCCCTGCACGTTTGTGCACAATTTTAAATTATGTCATGTTTGCTATCCATGTACTCAGCCTAATGCCGCGTACACACGGTCGGACTTTCCGGCATACTTGGTCCGGCGGACCAGAGTGTGCCGGACAATCCGCCCGTGTGTGGGCGGCGGCGGACTTTTCCAGCGGACTTCTTCCCAAAAGCCCGCCGGACCTAGATTTGAAACAAGTTTTAAATCTTTCCGTTGGACTCAGTTTCGGGCGGAAAGTCCGCTCGTGTGTGTGCTGGTCCGACGGAAAGCCCGCTCGTGTGTAGGCTGGTCCGACGGACCAGATACGACGCGAGGGCAGGGTATTGCATCTCGCGCTCTCTGCAATAGGAAAAACAAATTTTCCTATTGCGGTGAGCGCGGTGCATGCCAGGCCCTTAGGTCTGGTATGGATTATAAAGGGAACCCCCTACGCCGAAAAAACGGCGTGGGGTCCCCCCTAAAATCCATACCAGACCCCGATCCGAGCACGCAGCCTGGCCGGTCAGGAAAGGGGGTGGGGACGAGCGAGCGCCCCCCCCTCCTGAACCGTACCAGGCCGCATGCCCTCAACATGGGGGGTGGGTGCTTTGGGGGAGGGGGGCGCCCTGCGGGGCCCCCCCACCCCAAAGCACCTTGTCCCCATGTTGATGAGGACAAGGGCCTCTTCCCGACAACCCTGGCCGTTGGTTGTCGGGGTCTGCGGGCGGGGGCTTATCGGAATCTGGGAGCCCCCTTTAATAAGGGGGCCCCCAGATCCCGGCCCCCCACCCTATGTGAATGAGTATGGGGTACATGGTACCCCTACCCATTCACCTAGGGAAAAAGTGTAAGTAATAAAACACACTACACAGGTTTTTAAAATATTTTATTAAACAGCTCCGGGGGGGGGGATCTTCCTCCGGCTTCGGGGGTCTTCTTCCGGCTTCGGGGGTCCCTCCGCTTCATCTTCTCCCGGCGTCCGGTTGGTTCTTCTCCGCTCTCTTCTCCCGGTGTTCCTGTTCTTCGGCCGGCTCCTCTGCTGTCTTCAAGTAGCTCTCTTGCCAGCAGAGGTCCGGACTTCTGGGCTTCTGGGCTTCTGGGCTTCTGGGCTTCTCTTCCCCAGATGTTGACACGACGCTCTCTCCTGCTGGACTGCTCTCCGAGGGCTGCGTTGTGACTTATATAGGTGGAGACCCCGCCCCCTTTTGATGTCACAGTCCCTGGGCATGCTGGGACTGTGACGTTTTAGGGGGCGTGGTCACTGGGTGATGTTGACCACGCCCCCTAAAACGTCACAGTCCCAGCATGCCCAGGGACTGTGACATCAAAAGGGGGCGGGGTCTCCGCCTATATAAGTCACAACACAGCCCTCGGAGAGCAGTCCAGCAGGAGAGAGCGTCGTGTCAACATCTGGGGAAGAGAAGCCCAGAAGCCCAGAAGCCCAGAAGCCCAGAAGCCCAGAAGTCCGGACCTCTGCTGGCAAGAGAGCTACTTGAAGACAGCAGAGGAGCCGGCCGAAGAACAGGAACACTGGGAGAAGAGAGCGGAGAAGAACCAACCGGACGCCGGGAGAAGATGAAGCGGAGGGACCCCCGAAGCCGGAAGAAGACCCCCGAAGCCGGAGGAAGATCCCCCCCCCCCGGAGCTGTTTAATAAAATATTTTAAAAACCTGTGTAGTGTGTTTTATTACTTACACTTTTTCCCTAGGTGAATGGGTAGGGGTACCATGTACCCCATACTCATTCACATAGGGTGGGGGGCCGGGATCTGGGGGCCCCCTTATTAAAGGGGGCTCCCAGATTCCGATAAGCCCCCGCCCGCAGACCCCGACAACCAACGGCCAGGGTTGTCGGGAAGAGGCCCTTGTCCTCATCAACATGGGGACAAGGTGCTTTGGGGTGGGGGGGCCCCGCAGGGCGCCCCCCTCCCCCAAAGCACCCATCCCCCATGTTGAGGGCATGCGGCCTGGTACAGTTCAGGAGGGGGGGGGCGCTCGCTCGTCCCCACCCCCTTTCCTGACTGGCCAGGCTGCGTGCTCGGATCGGGGTCTGGTATGGATTTTAGGGGGGACCCCACGCCATTTTTTCGGCGTAGGGGGTTCCCTTTATAATCCATACCAGACCTAAGGGCCTGGCATGCCCCGCGACGGGGCTCGCAAGGTGTCAATCTCGCCGATAAAAGCGGCAAGATTGACATCCTTTTCTAGTCCCGTCGCACCTGAGTCACGTTCAAAATGAACGGACTTGTCCGTGTGTGGGCAAGTCCGTTCATTCTGAAAGTCCGCCGGAACTCCGGCGAAAGTCCGTCGGAAAGACGGGCGGACTTAGCCCGCCGGAAAGTCCGGGTGTGTGTGGGCAAGTCCGTCCGTTTTAAAGTCCGGCGCACCTGGCGGACAAAGTCCGTCGGAAAGTGTGCCGGACCAAGTAGGATAGAAAGTCCGACCGTGTGTACGCGGCATAAGATCATCTTTTTTATTTCATCAAACATTTGGGCAATATAGTGTGTTTTAGTGCATTCAAATTTTAAAAAGTGTGTTTTTTCCCCAAAAAATGCGTTTGAAAAATCGCTGCGCAAATACTGTGTGAAAAAAAAAATGAAACACCCACCATTTTAATCTGTAGGGCCTTTGCTTTAAAAAAATATATAATGTTTGGGGGTTTAAAGTCATTTTCTTGCAAAATAAATTATTTTTTCATGTAAACAAATAGTGTCAGAAAGGGCTTTGTCTTCAAGTGGTTAGAAGAGTGGGTGATGTGTGACATAAGCTTCTAAATGTTGTGCATAAAATGCCAGGACAGTTCAAATGACCCCATTTTGGAAAGTAGACACCCCAAGCTATTTGCTGAGAGGCATGTCGAGTCCATGGAATATTTTATATTGTGACACAAGTTGCAGGAAAAAGACAATTTTTTTTTTTTTTTTTGCACAAAGTTGTCACTAAATGATATATTGCTCAAACATGCCATGGGGATATGTGAAATTACACCCCAAGATACATTCTGTTGCTTCTCCTGAGTATGGGGATAGCACATGTGTGAGACTTTTTGGGAGCCTAGCCGCATACGGGACCCCAAAAACCAAGCACCGCCTTCAGGATTTCTAAGGGTGTAAATTTTTGATTTCACTCCTCACTGCCTATCACAGTTGCGGAGGCCATGGAATGGCCAGATGGCAAAACCCCCCCCAAATGACCCCATTTTGGAAAGTAGACACCCCAAGCTATTTGCTGAGAGGTATGGTGAGTATTTTGCAGACCTCGCTTTTTGTCACAAAGTTTTGAAAATTGAAAAAAGAAAAAAAAAAATTTTCTTTCCTTTCTTCATTTTCAAAAACAAATGAGAGCTGCAAAATACTCACCATGCCTCTCAGCAAATAGCTTGGGGTGTCTACTTTCCAAAATGGGGTCATTTGGGGGGGGTTTGCCATCTTGGCATTTTATGGCCTTGGAAACTGTGATAGGTAGTGAGGAGTGAAATCAAAAATTTACGCCCTTAGAAATCCTGAAGACAGTGCTTGGTTTTTGGGGCCCCGTATGCAGCTAGGCTCCCAAAAAGTTCCACACATGTAGTATCCCCATACTCAGGAGAAGCAGCAGAATGTATTTTGGGGTGTAATTCCACATATGCCCATGGCATGTTTGAGCAATATATCATTTAGTGACAATTTTGTGCAAAAAAAAAAGTTTGTAATTTTCCCGCTACTTGTGGCAAAATATAAAATATTCCATGGACTCAACATGCCTCTCAGCAAATATATCATTTAGTGACAACTTTTTGTAAATTTTTTTTTTGTCATTATTCAATCACTTGGGACAAAAAAAATTAATATTCAATGGGCTCAACATGCCTCTCAGCAATTTCCTTGGGGTGTCTACTTTTCAAAATGGGGTAATTTGGGGGGGGTTTGCACTTCCCTGCCATTTTAGCACCTCAAGAAATGAGATAGGCAGTCATAAACTGAAAGCTGTGTAAATTCCAGAAAATGTACCCTAGTTTGTAGACGCTATAACTTTTGCGCAAACCAATAAATATACGCTTATTGACATTTTTTTACCAAAGACATGTGACTGAATACATTTTGGACTAAATGTATGACTAAAATTGAGTTTATTGTATTTTTTTTATAACAAAAAGTAGAAAATATCTTTTTTTTCAAAATTTTCGGTCTTTTTCCGTTTATAGCGCAAAAAATAAAAAACGCAGAAGTGATCGAATACCATCAAAAGAAAGCTCTATTTGTGGGAACAAAAGGATGCAAATTTCGTTTGGGTACAGCATTGCATGACCACGCAACTAGCAGTTAAAGTGGCGCAGTGCCAAATTGTAAAAAGTGCTCTGGTCAGGAAGGGGGTAAATCCTTCTGTGGCTGAAGTGGTTAACTCAATAAAACAACTTAATTTTTTAAACACAATCTGTGCATAAAAAATATATGCCAAAGCATGGGGTCAATCCATCCCTAATGTTAGGAGCAAATCGCTTCTCCACCCCTGCCCCCATGCTTCAGCAAATATGCTCTTTTTTTTCAACTATTTTGGGCTTTTTAATTTTTTTATTTTGTTTTGTGTTTTTGTGTGTTTTTTTGCACTTTTATATAAACTGTAAACTGTAAACGTTCCAGATTAGGGTCTCTCAAAATGTGATGGCCATCTCATCTTTCGAGACCCTGTGTAAGCGTGCCCTAGGACTGTGCAATGCTGTACCCTATGCTAATACTCCACTAGTGTGTGGTAGTGTTCAAAACATTCACCAATGCAAAGACCAGGTTGGTCAGGACAGGAGAGACAATGAAAGCAAATGTGTCACGAACATATCCACGTTTTCAAGGGACGTTAATGCATTTATAAATAAATCTTAGCTTTCTTCTAACTCTAACGCTACCCTTATGAGTGTGCATGGTTTCCTGTCGTGCAGCTCGGGACCTCCAGGCTGTGCCTGGACCCCCAGAGCGGGGTTACGGGTGGTTGCATTTAGGTATAAACTGGACACCAGTAACATTCATGGGTAAACTAATTTACATCATCAGATTTGGAGGTTTCTGCTTTCCTTTGTTTTCCGTATTTACACATTCATATTCATTTAATATATGTATGTTTTTAATTTAGAGATGTTCATTTGTAATAGAATTATCCACATTCATTGTATTAACATTTGATATTTGTGTGCTAATATGGGGCATTGGTCAGGGTGGCGTGCTGTGAATATGGGATACGTTTTTATACAAATGGGGAATCATTTTCCCTCATTTGAAGATGTTTTACGTGTCCCATGCTGACAGTCACAGGTCGGGTCTTATGCTCTGGTGAATGTGTGCATCGGAGTTGGGATGTTTCAATCTATTGCGTGTTCCCTTCCTCTAATAATGCTCAGTCTGCACTTCCGTGGACACAGGAAGTGGCTGGGGTATGAGCGCCGAGCTGGGCTGTGCAATGACGCTGTCCGTAGACGGTAGGGCGGAGTCGGTCTGCCCTCCGCTATGTCTCTTCACTGATTCTTCTGTGGTGGTGAGTGAGGCTTGGAGCACAGCCGCTGCTGCGCGATGATGTCACCCCCATTGACGGCATCATGTGACTAAGCACCGGAGGCTGTGATTGGCCTGAGCTATCACATGCTCTGAGGGTGTATGACAGACATCCACTACTTTGTCCTGATTGGCTTGTTTGAAGGGTCCAGCGGCGGGGCACACACAGCTGATTACTATTGTGATTTATTATTGTTGATATATGCTGTCGTGGTCTCGGGTATCAGGCTATATGCCCCTGTAGATGGACATTAGTCCGAAACATGTTGGGTTGCTGAAGCCGTTATCCTGTTACCACGCAAACTATCTTTCTACTTTGTTTTGTGATCACTATTTTATCCATTTTACCTGAAGTTTGTGAAACTTTCATTTTTTGTTCCTGATGGTTTTAAATAAACCCTTTTTTTACTGGTTCATGCACCATGTGGAGATTCCCTTCTTTTCCTTACATGGTTTTCATTTGACGGGGTGAGAACCGTATTGTTCGGTCACCTGTGTGCTACAAGAGGGAAACTGATCCATCCATCCATCCAAGGATACACAGACCACCCTACTCCAGAGGCTGTCGCAGATGCATTCATTGGGATCCATCACCAACACCCTCCAGTAGATATCCCTGGGATCTATTGATCCAGAAGCCTGTATGACACCCCGCCATATGGTGTGAGTGTCCATCCCTTCTGGTAAGTGCATTTACCCCTTCATTTCCGTATGGATTTTGAATGTATGAGGATTACCCTCTGAATCTAGGAATTCACAGATGGTTCCTTCTTGTTATGCACATCACAGTTCTGCTGGCAATGAGTTTTCATCACATTTTGGACACTTTTTATGAGAATTTATGTTTTATGTGATTCTTGTGATGCCTAGAATTTACGTTCTATATGATCATTGTGTTTTTTAACATCACCATACACAAGTTTGATTAATATACACACTACCTATTGTATATACTATATATAGGGTGGTCACTCACCCCTTTAGACACATTTTTGTTACATCTCACTTAGCGCTGCATTTTATTATTTTTCACACTTCTACACGGTTACTACACTGGTGATGCTGGGGGCTATTACATTTTAAATAATCCTTTTAGTAGCGCAACAATATCCTTGTTTTTTATATCCACGTTTTCTGCAGACACAACTTCTTCTTTGGGGATTTCTTTGGGTAGGGGTACCAGGGAGGACATACGGAAAATGCCTCTCATGCAGCCGGCTCACTGCATTTGGATTGGGAAGTTGGGCCACAGCATCGTCTGGAAACAGAAGGGCTGTGAGGATCTCTTCCTGGAATTTAAGGAAGGATCCAGTTCGTCCTGAAGCTTTTGTATAGCACATAAGCATTCAGCAGAGCCAATTGGAATAAAAATACAGACACTTTTTCATACCAGCATCTGGCCTTCTGGGCAATTAGGATTGGCGCCAACAACTGGTCGTTGAGGTCCCATGTTAAGGTTGTATTCGTGGACACAGAGGGGTTTCTCCACAACACCAGACGCTGTTTGAATTTGGACCGTCGTGTCTGCACAAAGGTCGAACAGAACGAAAACATTCTTATTATCCCTCCACTTCACAGTGAGCAAATTATTACATTTCAAGCAGGCTCTCTCCCCCAGTTGAAGATGGGAATCTACAAGCCGCTTGTGTAATAATTGTCCACATACAAGTGGTACCCCTTTCCGAATAAGGGTGACACCAAGACCCACACAATCGTACCAGCGCTCCCTATGTAGCCTGGGCAGTTCTCCTGCTCTACGTAACTATCTCTTCCCTCGTAAACCATAAAACTATATGTATAGCCTGTTGCCCTGTCACAGAGCTTATACATCTTGACCCCATATTTGGCACGCTTGCTGGGAAGATACTGTTTGAATCACAAGTGGCCAGAAAATGTAATCAGGGACTCATCAATGCAGACAACTTGATCAGAGTAAACAAGGCTGCAAACTGCTGTTTGAAGTGGTTTACGAGGGGCCAAATTTTGTAGAGCTGATCGTATTCAAGGTCACCCCAAGGATGTCAGAGTTCATTGTCATTGAAATGCATGAACTGCAAGATCTGCTCGTATCGTGTCCGGGTCATGGAGGCAGAGAACAGAGAACAAGGGCATAGGGGCAGAGTACAAGGGCATATGGTGAATTGGGTCATGCCCTTGAGGAGGGATAGGCCCAGGAAGGTCTTAAATTCTGAGACCATATTAGCTCTCCAATCTCTGGCAAGGGCCAACTAGGGATTAGCAGTGATGAATTGACCAACATACAAATTGCATTGGTCCACAATAAATCTGTAGAGATCTTCCGTGAAAAACAGCAGATAAAAATCAAGTGACATAAAATCAACTGTTTCCACCTGAATTCCAGGTTGGCCAGTGAATGGGGGAAGTACGGGTGCTGCAGAAGTGGTGGGCTCCCAATTGAGATTCGCAAATGCAGCAGGAAGGGCACTATGGGCTTGACGGGTCTGTCTTTGTCTTCTTGGTGGCTACGTGTTACTGCAGTGCTGGATGTATGACCAGGATGTACTAGGCCGCTGGCGCTTGCCAGTTCACCAGAGGGATGAGCGACACTAGTACTGGCTCTCTGCTCCATACGAGAGCCCTGCAGTTCTTGCACCTCAACAACAGCAGAAGAACGGGGTCGGGTACACCTGATCTTGGCAGGAACCACTAATCCGTTGTCAGAGCTATCTGTCAGGGTCCTGCTGCTGTCTACAGGTTCGTATTCTGAGCCTGAATCTGACAGATGGGTGAGTTCCTCCACTATCATCTGTCATGCTCAGAAATGTGTAGGCATCTTCACTAGTGTACCTTCGATTGGACATTGAGTCTGAGTGGCTGAGCTGGGTTTATATATGATAAATGAATTTTAATGCTGGTGAATTCTTTAAGTTACATTGGGAGTTATTTACGAAAGGCAAATCCACTTTGCACTACAAGTGCACTGCAAGTGCCCTTGGAAGTGCAGTCACTGTAAATCTGAGCGGGACATGCAAGGAGTATAAAAAACAGCACTTTATCTTGCACACGATTGGATGATAAAATCAGCAGAGCTTCCCCTCATTTCAGTTCTACCCCTTTAGATTTACAGCGACTGCACTTCCAAGTGCACTTGCAGTGCACTTGTAGTGCAAAGTGGATTTGCCTTTCCTAAATAAAATTGCCTTTTGAAATAAAACCAATGTTAATAGACGGGGCCAAATATTTTTATTAAAAAAATAAAATTGTTCATTTAAGAAAAGAGTATTGCGGTGTTGGGTTTTATTTATGTTCAGGCCATACTGTCTGCGATCCCATACAAGGAAAAGAAGGGTAAACCTGTTTTAAGGCCCCCCTTTTCCTTATGGGATCGTGACAGGAATTAGTTTCAAGGCCTCCCGCTGATTTAAAATCAGTGGGAGGCCTGTAATTGGCTTAATCAGGTCAGCTGACCTGGAAAATTCTAGAAACAGCTCCCTCCTCCGTTTTCCTATAGGCTAAAAAAGATCATATGACCCCATGGAAGGTTCTAGAATACCAGGGGATCAGTATAAAAGGGGCCTCCTCTCTGGGTCCGGGGCCAGTCGCCTCAGGGAGGACCATCCAGCAGAGTTTCCCACCCAAACCCCCCCCAGTCGGGTCTTTATTATGTGGTCCCTTTTGTTTTAGTCTCAAAAGGAGAAAGTAGTTTTAAAAAATATTAAATTTATGTCTGAAGTTTATTTTAGCTTGAGTCTGAGTGGCTGAGCTGGGTTTAAATAAGATATATGAATTTTAATGCTGGTGAATTATTTAAGTTACATTGTCTTTTGAAATAAAATCAATGATAATAGCCGAGGTCAAATATTTTTATCCAAAAAATAAAATTGTTGATTTAAGAAAAGAGTATTGTGGTGTTGTGTTTTATTTATGTTCAGGCCATACTGTCTGCAATCCCATACGGATTCATGGGTGCTGTCCTTGAGAATAAAGTTTTGTAAAACCAGGTGCATCATTAAGGCTCCCACTAAGCATGTAACTTGGAGGAATTTAGTGTTTTCAATGTTGCTCTTTAAACACTTGCCACCTGGCCATGGTACATTTACTGCAGGTGGGCAGCAGCTTCAGGTTAAGCGGCGTATGGGTATGTCGTGGCTCATTCCTTGGTTTATGGGTGTGTGCACGAGCTGTCTGAGTTAAAGTAAGATAAGTAACAAATACTACAGCATTGAGAGACAGGACACACATCATTAGAGCAAATTATTTTTACTGTGCAAATGGCCACAAATAATTTTTGCCCATACTTCAGATTTTACTTCAGCAAGCAAGAATAATAAGCAAAGAAGTGCAGGCAGAAAATTGCACTCCTCCCACTAGCTATCAGAGTCTTATGCCACGTACACACGATTGGACATTCCGACAACAAATGTTTGATAGGAGCTTGTTGTTGGAAATTCCGAACGTGTGTAGGCTCCTTCGGGACTTTTTTTTTGAATTTCCAACAACAAAAATTTGAGAGCTGGTTCTCAAATTTCCCGACAACAAAATTCCTTCCCGTAAATTCCGAGCGTGTGTAGACAATTCCGACGCACAAAATTCCAAGCATGCTCTGAATCAAGTACGAGATGGAAGCGATCGGTCTGGTACCTCATACCTCCATGCACCAGTAAAGAGTAAGCAGTACTATGTTCCCCCCTCTGCCTCCAGGCAGCTGCCGGCTGGGTTAAGCCTCTCCCAGTACGAAGTCCCAGTATCAGGCTGCTAAAAGCGCCAGAGTAGCTTGGGAGCTCCTTCTGTGGGTCTCGATGGAGCCGAGCAGTTTTTCCTCTTTAGGAATGAAATCTGCCTTTAAGGTTGGTGTCTGCAACGCTTGTTGAGTTTGGGGAGTTTTAACCCTGCCCTTCTTAACCCCAGGCTGACCCTCTGCAGTATGTATATATATTCATGTATATGTTTGTGTATATATGTGTGTGTTCTTATGTTGGTTGGTATGTATGTATGTATGTGGGGGGGGGGGTTTAATGGAGCGATATGTGCATGTATTTATATATGCATGCATATTGTTTAAAAAAAAAAAGGAGAAAGGAGAGTGTGTAGATGTATATATGTGTATGTATATATTTAGATATACATTAACAGAGGGAGAAGCAAAGTCGCTGTTGCCTTATCTATTTTTCCTCTTCTCGTTCTTTCTGCGGCTGTCTGTCTCTCAGCTGGTCATCCCATTTCTCCACGGTTCAAGTATCAGTCACCACCCATACAAAAGACCCTCAACACTTAGGTGGGGACCACCGTGTCAGTAAGTTTTCAGGAAAAGAGTGCCCTCTCATGCGGATTGCTTTGATTTGCTTCAGCTCCACGAGCCCATGCTCTCAAAGGCCAGAGCCAGAGGCCATAGAAAGGCGGACGTTCTTCAGAGAAGCATAGCTCGGATGCCACTCCCATTCAGGAGAGAGGTTCCAAGGAAAACGTCTTAGCTCTTCTTTCCCAGACCCAGCACCCCAACAAGAGTCCTGCAGGACCTGTGGAACAGTGCCTATGCCCAGGAGGCTGGTGAGTGAAGTCGGCCTGGTTGAAGTTTGCAGCTGACAGGTAATATCGAATGTCCTTATTACTTATAAGGTGGCACAAAACTTCTGTTTTAACCACTTGACGACCGCCTCACGCCGATGTACATCGGCAAGGTGGCACGGACAGGCAAAATCACGTACATGTACGTGATTTGCCTTCCGCGGGTGGGGGGGTCCGATCGGACCCCCCCCCCCGGTGCCCGAGGCGGTCGTCTTTTGTCCCATGGCGATCGGAGGTGAGGGGGAGGCCATCCGTTCGTGGCCCCCCCCTCGCGATCGCCGCCGGCCAATCGAATCATTCCTTTGCTGCTGTATGCTAAACAGCAGCAAAGGAAATGATGTCATCTCTCCTTGGCTCGGTAATTTCCGTTCCGGCCCGAGGAGAGAAGACAGGTATGTGAGTGCACAACACTACACACACACAGTAGAACATGCCAGGCACACAAAACACCCCGATCCCCCCCCGATCGCCCCCCGATCCCCCCCCAATCACCCCCCCCTGTCACAAACTGACACCAGCAGTTTTTTTTTTTTTTTCTGATTACTGCATTGGTGTCAGTTTGTGACAGTTACAGTGTTGGGACAGTTAGTAATAGCCCCCTGTAGGTCTAGGATACCCCCCTAACCCCCCCTAATAAAGTTTTAACCCCTTGATCACCCCCTGTCACCAGTGTCGCTAAGCGATCATTTTTCTGATCGCTGTATTAGTGTCACTGGTGACGCTAGTTAGGGAGGTAAATATTTAGGTTCGCCGTCAGCGTTTTATAGCGACAGGGACCCCCATATACTACCGAATAAATGTTTTAACCCCTTGATGGCCCCCTAGTTAACCCTTTCACCACTGATCACCGTATAACTGTTACGGGTGACGCTGGTTAGTTTGTTTATTTTTTATAGTGTCAGGGCACCCGCCAATTATTACCGAATAAAGGTTTAGCTCCCTGATCGCCCGGCGGTGATATGCGTCGCCCCAGGCAGTGTCAGATTAGCGCCAGTACCGCTAACACCCACACACGCAGCATACGCCTCCCTTAGTGGTATAGTATCTGTACGGATCAATATCTGATCCGATCAGATCTATACTAGCGTCCCCAGCAGTTTAGGGTTCCCAAAAACGCAGTGTTAGCGGGATCAGCCCAGATACCTGCTAGCACCTGCGTTTTGCCCCTCCGCCCAGCCCACTCAAGTGCAGTATCGATCGATCACTGTCACTTACAAAACACTAAACGCATAACTGCAGCGTTCGCAGAGTCAGGCCTGATCCCTGCGATCGCTAACAGTTTTTTTGGTAGCATTTTGGTGAACTGGCAAGCACCAGCCCCAGGCAGCGTCAGGTTAGCGCCAGTAGCGCTAACACCCACGCACGCACCGTACACCTCCCTTAGTGGTATAGTATCTGAACGGATCAATATCTGGTCCGATCAGATCTATACTAGCGTCCCCAGCAGTTTAGGGTTCCCAAAAACGCAGTGTTAGCGGGATCAGCCCAGATACCTGCTAGCACCTGCATTTTGCCCCTCCGCCCGGCCCAGCCCAGCCCACCCAAGTGCAGTATCGATCGATCACTGTCACTTACAAAACACTTAACGCATAACTGCAGCGTTCGCAGAGTCAGGCCTGATCCCTGCGATCGCTAACAGTTTTTTTGGTAGCTTTTTATTGAACTGGCAAGCGCCAGCGGCCTAGTACACCCTGGTCATAGTCAAACCAGCACTGCAGTAACACTTGGTGACGTGGCGAGTCCCATAAGTGCAGTTCAAGCTGGTGAGGTGGCAAGCACAAGTAGTGGCAAGCACAGTAGCGCTGCCACCAAGAAGACAAACACAGGCCCGTCGTGCCCATAATGCCCTTCCTGTTGCATTCGCCAATCCTAATTGGGAACCCACCGCTTCTGCAGCGCCCGTACTTCCCCCATTCACATCCCCAACCAAATGCAGTCGGCTGCATGAGAGGCATTTTCTTTATGTCCTCCCGAATACCCCTACCCAACGAACCCCCCCAAAAAAGATGTCGTGTCTGCAGCAAGCGCTGATATAGGCGTGACACCCGCTATTATTGTCCCTCCTGTCCTGACAATCCTGGTCTTTGCATTGGTGAATGTTTTGAACGCTACCATTCACTAGTTGAGTATTAGCGTAGGGTACAGCATTGCACAGACTAGGCACACTTTCACAGGGTCTCCCAAGATGCCATCGCATTTTGAGAGACCCGAACCTGGAACCGGTTACAGTTATAAAAGTTAGTTACAAAAAAAGTGTAAAAAAAAAAAAAATATATAAAATAAAAAAAAATAGTTGTCGTTTCATTGTTCTCTCTCTCTCTATTCTCTCTCTCTATTGTTCTGCTCTTTTTTACTGTATTCTATTCTGCAATGTTTTATTGTTATTATGTTTTATCATGTTTGCTTTTCAGGTATGCAATTTTTTATACTTTACCGTTTACTGTGCTTTATTGTTAACCATTTTTTTGTCTTCAGGTACGCCATTCACGACTTTGAATGGTTATACCAGAATGATGCCTGCAGGTTTAGGTATCATCTTGGTATCATTCTTTTCAGCCAGCGGTCGGCTTTCATGTAAAAGCAATCCTAGCGGCTAATTAGCCTCTAGACTGCTTTTACAAGCCGTGGGAGGGAATGCCCCCCCCCACCGTCTTCCGTGTTTTTCTCTGGCTCTCCTGTCTCAACAGGGAACCTGAGAATGCAGCCGGTGATTCAGCCAGCTGACCATAGAGCTGATCAGAGACCAGAGTGGCTCCAAACATCTCTATGGCCTAAGAAACCAGAAGCTACGAGCATTTTATGACTTAGATTTCGCCAGATGTAAATAGCGCCATTGGGAAATTGGGGAAGCATTTTATCACACCGATCTTGGTGTCGTCAGATGCTTTGAGGGCAGTGGAGAGATCTAGAGTCTAATAGACCCCAATTTTTTCAAAAAAGAGTACCTGTCACTACCTATTGCTATCATAGGGGATATTTACATTCCCCGAGATAACAATAAAAATGATTAAAAAAAAAAAAAAAATGAAAGGAACAGTTTAAAAATAAGATAAAAAAGCAAAAAAATAATAAAGAAAAAAAAAAAAAAAAAAAAAGCACCCCTGTCGCCCCCTGCTCTCGCGCTAAGGCGAACGCAAGCGGCGGTCTGTCGTCAAATGTAAACAGCAATTGCACCATGCATGTGAGGTATCACCGCGAAGGTCAGATCGAGGGCAGTAATTTTTGCAGTAGACCTCCTCTGTAAATCTAAAGTGGAAACCTGTAAAGGCTTTTAAAGGCTTTTAAAAATGTATTTATTTTGTTGCCACTGCACGTTTGTGCGCAATTTTAAAACATGTCATGTTTGGTATCCATGTACTCGGCCTAAGATCATCTTTTTTATTTCATCAAACATTTGGGCAATATAGTGTGTTTTAGTGCATTAAAATTTTAAAAAGTGTGTTTTTTCCCCAAAAAATGCGTTTGAAAAATCGCTGCGCAAATACTGTGTGAAAAAAAAAATGAAACACCCACCATTTTAATCTGTAGGGCATTTGCTTTAAAAAAATATATAATGTTTGGGGGTTCAAAGTAATTTTTTTGCAAAAAAAAAATAACTTTTTCATGTAAACAATGAGTGTCAGAAAGGGCTTTGTCTTCAAGTGGTTAGAAGAGTGAGTGATGTGTGACATAAGCTTCTAAATGTTGTGCATAAAATGCCAGGACAGTTCAAAACCCCCCCAAATTACCCCATTTTGGAAAGTAGACACCCCAAGCTATTTGCTGAGAGGCATGTCGAGTCCATGGAATATTTTATATTGCGACACAAGTTGCGGGAAGGAGACAAATTTTTTTTTTTTTTTTTGCACAAAGTTGTCACTAAATGATATATTGCTCAAACATGCCATGGGAATATGTGAAATTACACCCCAAAATACATTCTGCTGCTTCTCCTGAGTACGGGGATACCACATGTGTGAGACTTTTTGGGAGCCTAGCCGCGTATGGGACCCCGAAAATCAAGCCCTTTCTAAGGGCGTGAATTTTTGATTTTACTCTTCACTGCCTATCACAGTTTCAGAGGCCGTGGAAAGCCCAGGTGGCACAAAACCCCCCCAAATGACCCCATTTTGGAAAGTAGACACCCAAAGCTATTTGCTGAGAGGTATAGTGAGTATTTTGCAGACCTCACTTTTTGTCACAAAGTTTTGAAAATTGAAAAAAGAAAAAAAAAAAAGTTTTTCTTGTCTTTCTTCATTTTCAAAAACAAATGAGAGCTGCAAAATACTCACCATGCCTCTCAGCAAATAGCTTGGGGTGTCTACTTTCCAAAATGGGGTCATTTGGGGGGTTTTTGTGCCACCTGGGCATTCCATGGCCTCTGAAACTGTGATAGGCAGTGAAGAGTGAAATCAAAAATTTTCACCCTTAGAAATCCTGAAGGCGGTGATTGGATTTCGGGGCCCCGTACGCGGCTAGGCTCCCAAAAAGTCCCACACATGTGGTATCCCCATACTCAGGAGAAGCAGCTAAATGTATTTTGGGGTGCAATTCCACATATGCCTATGGCCTGTGTGAGCAATATATCATTTAATGACAACTTTGTGCAAAAAAAAAAAAAAAAAAGTGTCACTTTCCCGCAACTTGTGTCAAAATATAAAATATTCCATGGACTCAATATGCCTCTCAGCAAATAGCTTGGGGTGTCTACTTTCCAAAATGGGGTCATTTGGGGGGGTTTTGTGCCACCTGGGCATTCCATGGCCTCCGAAATTGTGATAGGCAGTGAAGAGTGAAATCAAAAATTTACACCCTTAGAAATCCTGAAGGCGGTGCTTGGTTTTCGGGGCCCCGTACGCGGCTAAGCTCCCAAAAAGTCCCACACATGTGGTATCCCCATACTCAGGAGAAGCAGCTGAATGTATTTTGGGGTGCAATTCCACATAGGCCCATGGCCTGTGTGAGCAATATATCATTTAGTGACAACTTTTTGTAAATATTTTTTTTTTTTTGTCATTATTCAATCACTTGGGACAAAAAAAAATAAACATTCAATGGGTTCAACATGCCTCTCAGCAATTTCCTTGGGGTGTCTACTTTCCAAAATGGGGTCATTTGGGGGGGGTTTTGTACTGCCCTGCCATTTTAGCACCTCAAGAAATGACATAGGCAGTCATAAACTAAAAGCTGTGTAAATTACAGAAAATGTACCCTAGTTTGTAGACGCTATAACTTTTGCGCAAACCAATAAATATACGCTTATTGACATTTTTTTTACCAAAGACATGTGGCCGAATACATTTTGGCCTAAATGTATGACTAAAATTTAGTTTATTGGATTTTTTTTATAACAAAAAGTAGAAAATATCATTTTTTTTTCAAAATTTTCAGTCTTTTTCCGTTTATAGCGCAAAAAATAAAAACTGCAGAGGTGATCAAATACCATCAAAAGAAAGCTCTATTTGTGGGAAGAAAAGGACGCAAATTTCGTTTGGGTACAGCATTGCATGACCGCACAATTAGCAGTTAAAGCGATGCAGTGCCAAATTGGAAAAAGACCTCTGGTCCTTAGGCAGCATAATGGTCCGGGGCTCAAGTGGTTAAACTCACTGTAATTACTCTAGCTAGCCAGCCCCCTTGTTGCGGGTCTAGCCACTAGCAGAACAACCTGCCTCATGGATCACTCATCCTCTCAGTACTCCTGAGGAGGGGGCACAGCCTGCAAATTATTTTAGCTCCCTTGTACCAGAGGAAGATCTGAAGCTACTTGGTGTCAGTTTTTCTTTGGAGAACTGTGTATCCAGGCAGTCATGAAGACCATTACATGGGTTAAAAGACAAAGTCATATTTACCCTTTCAATGAGCAATCACTTTTCCATTAGGAAACTGGTTTCATTCAAGGCTGATATAGCATTGCTGAAATCCATGCCTACAGTGGGACCAGCTGTTGTGCAATAGGGTGGCGGCTGGGAAGGGCCTGCCACTCAACAGAGGCCCTTACCTTGGTGACGGGTAGTTTGGGTTTCTTTTCCCAGGAGATGGTTGGGGAGGAAATCCCTAGGGCTGATATTTTGGAACCCGGCCAAGATGTATCGGCAAATTTCACTGCGGAAGCAGCAATAGTCTCAACCTGGTGCCTGGCCAAGGCAATGCTATACTCAGTTACGGCTAGGGGTACCCTATGGTTGAGACCCGGGGCGGTGTTTGGCTTCCTAGAAACAAAATTGGAATAGTCACTTTATAGTGCAAGATCTCTGATATGAAACCAGAGACAGCCATGTCGGACGTGACAGGAGGAGGGTACGTTCTTCTTCCATAACAGAAAGCAGGAAAGTAAAAAAATAAATAAATAAATAATAAATAAAGGGAGAAATGTGTTTCTCCCGCTAGGTTCCGCTCCTCTAGGGGCAACCTTTCATAAGGTCCATAAATGAAAATCTTTGGGTGTACCGCAGGTACCCATAAAACCCTTTTACTGGGTGCATGCCCAGACTTTTAAGATAAGTCCCAGTGGGCACGCATCACGGGTTACTGGACAGTAGATTATGCAGATCCTTGGAGGATAGGCACTCATGGTCACTTCGGTGGATTCCTCACTGTTCCTTCTCCGGACCTTTTTCTCCCCCTTGGAGCTGCCAAATCCACCGCAACCATGGCGGTTACAATACTTACAGACACTTCAGACTCAGAGGGGAGCTGTCCTGTTCCCATCTCACAGGAGAGATTGTAGGTTTCCTACCCACCCCTGTTTGTAGGTCACGGGGGTTGGAGAGAAGCATTCGCTTGCAGCAGATGGCTGGAGGCTTTCGCTAGATCATCAGGATTCTTAGCCTTACATCCCCAAAAATTTTTCTTTTCTTTTTTATTCCAATGTAAGTAAATTTGGTGATTGGTTGGACACATCTCCGCTTTATCAGCGTACCTTTTAGCCTATGAATATCTCTAAGAATATTCACAGAGGTTTCAGTGCCGTGTCAGTTGCTCTTGGAGAACAGGGTCTCCAGATTCGCCACTACCTGGGCGTCATTCCTTTCTACATAAAAAAAAAAGGCCAACTTTTGCTTTTGGGCTCTACTGGTTCCTCTGTTTCGCTTCCATCAGAAAAGGACGGTGACAATCATAAGGAGAATTCTGAGATCAGATGCCTCTACTTCCTGGACGACCTCTAGGTGTCTCAGCCTCCTGGCCGTAATGTTGTCATTCATACCAATGATTCCTTGGATGCATGGGCACTGGTGCTAGTTTCAACTACAACGGAGGAAACAGGATCCGGCGCAGCTATGGTCAGTGTCATGCAGTATGTATAGCGGTCCACGGTGATGGAAAGACCTTGAGGATGTCAAGAACCATCTGACTGGATCAATGTGATAAATCATATCGGCAAGACAGCCTGGAAGGCACACTGCGAGGGTCTGTTGGTCAAGGCAAGCGAACATTGATAGCCAAGGAAGGTAGTCTCGAAAGCGCTGGAAGGTCAGGCAGCCTTTTTTATCACTTTGACCTTGCTACACAGAATTAAGGGTGACCAGTCATCTTCCGGTTGAGCAACAGGACAGCAATTGCATATTTTCAGCTCCAGGGAGGATCATGTGGCAATATGCTATTGAGAGATGTAGAACCCACAATGTCTGGGTAGGAAAATCACCAGCAAATTCCGGAAACATTTTACCTCCTAGGGGACTGGAATACATGGACATACTGTCCATCATGCAAGCTTGCCAGAGCATGAGGGGGAGGCTTGTCCACAGGTGGCCTACCACAGACAGGCTTCTTTGCTTCTCACAGCAAATGCCAATTTAAGAAGAGGTTTGACCCGGTTTCCACTCCCCAAAGCAGAGAACAGAAGCTGAGTTTCTCCATGAAACTGCAATCAAGCCTACTGTATATGTTTTTCCCCAACTTCTCTCCTAACGAAATTCCTCTGGAAGCTGTCAAGAATGAGCATGGTAGTCACAACCACCCCTCCATTCTGACCATAGGAGTCTTGGTGCTTCCTGGCTATCTACTTCAGAATACAGAAATCGATTCCCCTTCACACATGCACAGACCAGAGATACAAGCATAATGGCGGGAAGGGGAAGCCGCAGATCCTAGATTGCTCCAGAGTTGCTCCAAGAGTGAGCTCTACTTTGGGGGGTATGAAAGGCACTCTACTAACAGCCTCTATGCCAAGATCTGGAACAAACTTGTGTTTTTTTTCTATTTTGCATGGCAAGATATTATTCTTACTGCACCTCTGGTGGCAGCTGTTCTGGTCTTCTTGTAGGTCAGATTGGATATGAAATTTACCCTATACTCTTTTGAGGTTGCAGGTGTTGGCAAGAGCAAGGTTTAATTTGGCCAAAGGCCCTTTAGTTTGCAAAATTTTGAAGACAGTCAGGAGGTTTCGTCAACCGTGAGAGTGATTCTTTCACAATTAAAATCTTTCAATGCTGTTGGGGTTTATTTCAACTGTTTACTCCAACAGGGCAGTGTTCGGTTTAAGATATCGCTTACTAACCAGTATTTAGCACAAATCGTCAAACAGAAGTCGGTTTGAGTTTCAAGCCCTTAGAGCTTCAGAAAAGCATATTGCTTTTGTTACAGGAGTAGAGCTGCATCCTGTAGTTCAGCTTATATGAGAGGTAGCGACAGCCCTCCATCTATCAATCATCTGTCCATTGCCTAACTTTCCAGACATTCAAGCAAGAAAACCACACAAATTGGTCACTCCCAGAGCTTGAAAGAAGTTTCTGTCCACAATTGCTCTTTTCAGTTCATATGATAAGTCTTTCACTGTTCCAGATGGAATTCATCAGGCAAGAGAGGTTGCCTCCTGGACTTTAGCAAGATTAGTTGTGCAGATGGGAAATGGGTCATGAGCCTCCTTCAGTGGCAGAATGCATCCTCTTCCAGAGGGGTTGAGGCCTCATAGGTGGCCCAGCTGAAAGCATCTATGTGCCATGCTTCTCCCAGCATACCTTTTCAACCTTTACAGAATAGATCTGGGTGCCTTGTCATCAGTGGGCTTCAGAGGAATGACTGCTCTTCTGTCTCATTTGAATATATATATATATATATATATATATATATATATATATATATATATATATATATATATATATAATTTATATAAAATAATTATTTTTGTTTGTTAAGTAGAACCCACCCTGTCGGCTGCTAGGATATGTATCACTAGTATGCTGCCATGGTGGCGTCAGGAAAATGGAAAATTGTATCATACTCACCATAATTTTCCTTTCCTGACACCAATCCATGGCAGCATAGGAACCCACCCTTGTGCGTTTCGGTATCTAGCTAATTACGAAGAATGGGGCAGGGCCTAACTGGCCTTTAATGTATGCTATTTCATTGGTCCTGAGGGAGGGGAGAAAGGCAGAGCCTATCACTAGTATGCCGCCATGGATTGGCATCAGGAAAGGAAAATTACGTGTGATACAATTTTCTTTTTTCTAGTGATCTCCATAATATTTTTTGGCGTTTTTGTTACCACAACATCATTATGATCTTGTATTTTTTAACCTCAAAGAGGTTGGTTGGTGTTGGTGTCCCTCATTAATTTGACATTGTATTTTTGAAATGTACCTGCCTACTCACAAACTGTCCTTTTTTAATTCAAACACATAGCCAATAATTTGTTCAAAAAATTATACATTTATTAAGGGGTCATAACAAAATAAAGAGGAAGGCAACGCTGAATAAACTGGTGAAATTAGCGAAGCCTTTGTACCCCAGGGCACACATCAACTATTTGACAAGCAAAATTTGTAGCTTGAGGAGTCCATTTAAAAGGGAGCACAATCCGGTCCATGACTCCGAGAGTTCAGGAACAGCAGCAGATGACATATATGTCCCCAGTCTGTGGTCATACAACAGCCTGCATCTTTTGCCAGACCAGCCTGAACCCAGGCCATCACTTTCATGTCTTCCTTCCACGCTTGCTTCTTCGCTTGCTTCCAGGCTGTGGCTCTGGTGTTGGAGTTGTGGCAGGAGGTGGAGGAGGTGGAGGAGGAGGAGGTTGGTCCAACTCACACAGGTGGGTTTTGCTTGTAAATTCACCACTCAACCCCTTATTTAGGGCCATATATATCACTTCCTCACAAAAGAGGCTTTGGCCCACCTCCATTTCCTGCACTTTGTTGGCAGTCATGCAGGCATAGGTCTCAAGAAGACTAGGGGGGTTCTGAGGGCCATAAAAGGCTGCCGAATTAACCCAAGTGCTGACTCCTCCATGCTCCCTCCCATCCTTGATGGCGGAGGGGAGGGACCTGGGATTCGGTCAGGCTACTGGGCCCGGCCACCTTCTGGCTGCCACTTACCCCGCCACCTCCTAGCTGCCACTTTCCACAGCTTCCTCCTGGCTGAAGCTTTCCTGTGTATAAAAAAGGGACATAGTTTTAGTTTATTGTTCATCAATAACACAAAATTTTGAGAAATATGTTGAACAATGCTATACCTGACTCAAGCTGGGCTCCTCCACATCTTCTTCCTGGGTGGAAGGCCCAGGTTGGACGTCAGAAGCCTCAGCTGGGGTGGAAGGAAGAGTTGAGAGTGATGGCCTGATTTCAGTCTGGTCTGACAGAGTAGTACCACAGCCTGGGTACATAAATGTCATCTGCTGCGGCTCCTGATCTCGTGGAATCCTGGACCTTCTTGCGCTCCTTATTATAAGTGCTCCTCAGGCCACCAATTTTGCACTTCAAATAGTTGATGTCTGCTGTGGGGATCTGCGGCTTCACAAATTCCAGCAATTTATCCAGTGCTGCCTTCCTCTTTAGTCAATTTGTATAAAAGGGGTGTTTTGTCTGCCACAGACAGGGCAGCTCTCTGCACAAATCGATGAATTGGGGGAGGAAATCATGACTGTTGAATCGATCCATTTTATCTGCAAGACACAACACAAGACAAACCCTAATGTCAAGCTAAACTCTCCTAATCTTGTCCCACTATATGCCTCAATCTCTAAGCAGTATAGGCCACTGATGCCCCAAGTTAAAATTGTACCTTCGTTAGAACAATCGGTGCTTCCGATACCCCTTCCTCTGCTCATAGATCGTAAGTATGACGCACATGTGTTCCGCTATTTATACACTGCGCATGCATGAAACTCTGCCCACCCCTGACCTTCTATCTAGTATATTCCCCGTCCCCTTCTCTTTTGGCGCAGTGGGAAAACACATGGCAGAGAAAGAACAAGTGCATGCAGACAGCAGCAGCAGCAACGACGAAAGGCCGGAGCCACAAACGTCCCGATCCCGGAGGAGATTTAAGGCCTCAAATATGTCCTTTGTAGAGATGGTGGACATCTTGAAGAGGGCCGACTATTATGGGAAACATGGACCCTACCCAAACCCAAATGTGAGAAAGGCCAAGATCATGGCTAAAGGTGTGAAAAGTCTGCACAGGAATTTTGAGGTATGACACAGTAAACAGTCTGTATGTATATTCCTCGCTTAAGGTGTTGCAGCTCTCCCAAAAGTCCACTGGGTGGTAGACATGATTCTGAAAATATATAAAAACAAGAGAGAGCGCACGCCAGCCCTAGTGTGTTATCGTTTAATAGATGAAGATAAGAGTATAAAAAACGAGGGTTGCACTCACAAACATCCAGCGTTAAATGGCATAAACAGCTCCATAATAGCCTCCTCTCCTGGTCTGTAGGGATCAGTTAGCTCACAGCAACTAGCAGCGTGGTAAAGTATTCCAGTAAGCACAGACCGCCTGCTTCCTTGTAACACACACCGCCCAAAGCACTCGCACGGACCAGCCGGCGCTGCCTGACGTCACTCGTGGCCAGGGAGGGGATGTACAGTGATGCAGCTGACTCCTCTCGTAAGCTTCATGCAATTGCTAGGACAACATGTTTAGGAGGCGTGGCCTCCTTCTTCGGGTAACGCCCTCATCTTCTCTAGTGATAATATATGCTCAAACCCCCTGCCCCTCCTATTTATGAACCAATGGCATCATAACAGACCAGGAGCACGGAGTACACAGCAAGAGGTATCTACAAGACGTAGGGGGTTATATAGCAACAGCATCCTAAAATGGTGTTTAGTACAAATAAACATAGAGAATTAGCACTATCTTTAATGTAAATCTAAATAAAAAGAATTATTGTCATATGTAATTAAAACTTATTTAAAAAGTACTTATGTGAACAATACAGTTTTTATATATATATTTTTTTTAAAATGGCAACTTTCAGGTTCGTGGGCACAGTAATCGTTCGTAGCAAACATTGTTTGTTCGCCCACTAATACAATGTTTTTGGCAGATGCAGGTTAACTACATTTGGTCATGCCTATTTGTATTCAAAGAATTTATGACATTGTTGTCTAGATGGGTTTGTAACTAGAATGAAATGCAAACTTGATTCAGTGAAAGGAGAGGACACTCGGCAGCTGTTTACACATCTGGACGCAGGAGCAATAGTGTGGGACACCAGAACAAACTTTTTAGGGTGTCCCACACAGGTGCTCCAGTGGATACTAGGGGTCTCTACATGTGTGATACTTTACCAAAAAAGCTTTAAGAAAGGGAAAAAATCATCTATTCAGCTTGGAACTCTGCCAAAACAGACAATTGTACAATACTTCCAAGCAATGTTTCATATTCCTATTTCTGCCCTCAAATATCTGTGTGCTATGTATACCTATTTTTTATTCACATAGGGGAGAAAAGACTCGGGACATCTGAGGACACCAGGGACCCACAACCTCCTAAAGAAGGGGAACTCAGCACACCACAACCTGAGGATGTGGAGGAAGGAGAGGTTTATGAAGTGGGCGAAATAGTGACCACAACAGGTGAGTGTCTGAGACAACAGCTTCAGGTAATAGATGTATGCCTGCATATTTATAATACATGGTGTGTTTTTTATGTTAAGGTGATGTGGATGTTGTGGAAGAAGAAACACATTTCACAAGTGCAAGTGCACACATCCTCATCGGGGAGATCATGGTGTGCAATAGGGATTTACAGAAGATCAAGGAAGACATCAATGGTGTGGAAAAAAGACTCAAAAACATAATTGATGTTTTAGGCAGAATATAAAACACACCAAAATTGTACTAATAGTTTTTATTTTTCTTATTTTTTAAAAAAATTTTGAAAGCCAAATTTTGAAGATGCACACAGTGGGGCTGATTTACGAAGCATTTGCGCCATGACTTCCGGTGCACGCTGATGCGCAAATTACATTTTCGTATTTACAAAGCATTTGCGCCAGTAACACAGCGCGATCCCCCATTTCTATTCTCTTCCCGGCGCACGGGAAGAGGTGATCTGCATGCCACTATAGACCTGGTGCACGGCATCTTTAACTTCAAATTTAAACAAGCTGGAAGTGCCAATAATATGGGGGTGATGTGGGGTGATGTGGGGTGATGTGGGGAAGTGTAGTACTAACTGTCCAAGTCACAAATATGGCCAAAATAGAATGAGAAAGTGACTTTCTCTGAACAAGCCGGCAGCGCCGGCAAATACATTTAAACTGCGGGAGGTGAATTTATACACTGCGCATGCTCAAACGGCATTTGCGCTTTTTCAAATACTTTAGTTCAGTGCGCCGGCAAAATATTAGTAAATGTCAAGCAATGTAAAAGCATTTGCATAGGTTGAACGGGCACACCTCTAGACTTTTTTTTTTTTTTAACGTTGGTTCACTTCGTGTGGCTCTAATGAAATGTCGGTCCGGCATTACACATAACAGTTCATTGATAAAAATAGCATTAAGAAAACAAACAAAATTCAGAAAAAAAAATGCGTGGGGTTCCCCACGAAATTCAATACCAGGCCCTTCAGGTCTGGTATGGATATTAAGGGGAACTCCATGCCAAAAAAAAATGGCGTGGGGTCCCCCTAAAAATCCATACCAGGCCCTTCAGGTCTGGTATAGATTTTAAGGGGAACCCCGCGCCAAAATTAAAAAAAAAATGGTGTGGGGTCCCCCTAAAAATCCATACCAGACCCTTATCTGGGCACGCAACCTGGCAGGCCGCAGGAAAAGAGGGGGGGGTGAGAGAGCGGCCCCCCTCCTGAACCGTACCACATGCCCTCAACATTGGGAGGGTGCTTTGGGGTAGCCCCCCAAAACACCCTGTCCCCATGTTGATGAGGACAAGGGCCTCATCCCCACAACCCTTGGCCGGTGGTTGTGGGGGTCTGCGGACGGGGGGGCTTATCAGAATCTGGAAGCCCCCTTTAACAAGGGGACCCCCAGATCCTGGCCCTCCCCCCTGTGTGAAATGGTAAGGGGGTACAAAAGCACCCCTACCATTTCACAAAAAAACTGTCAAAAATAGAGTCAGTTTTTGACAATTCCTTTATTTAAATGCTTCTTCTTTCTTCTATCTTCTTTCTCCTTTCTTCTTTCTTCTATCTTTCTTCAGTTTTTTCCTCCATCTTCTTCTTCTTCTGGTTCTTCTGGTTCTTCCTCCGGTGTTCTCGTCCGGCATCTTCCTCCGCGGCATCTTCGTATCTTCTTCCCTTCTTCTCCTCGGGCCGCTCCGCATCCATGATGGCATGGAGGGAGGCTCCCGCTGTGTGACGCTTCTCTCTTCATCTTTTTCTCTTCATCTTCTTCTCTTCATCTTCTTGTCTTCATCTTCTCCTCGGGCTGCTCCGCATCCATGATGGCATGGAGGGAGGCTCCCGCTGTGTTACACTTCTCCTCTTCTGACGGTTCTTAAATAATGCCCCTGCCATTATCGCCATAGTGGCCCCGCCCCCTCTGACGCACTAGGACTTGACAGGGACTTCCCTGTGGCATTCCCCGTATTGTCAGAGGGGGCGGGGTCACCCATTATGTAACCCTGCCCCCTTCTGATGTCACGGGGAATGCCACAGGGAAGTCCCTGTCAAGTCCCAGTGTGTCAGAGGGGGCGGGTTCACCGGGTGGATCCGCCCCCCCTGTTATTTAAGAACTGTCAGAAGAGGAGAAGCATCACACAGCGGGAGCCTCCCTCCATGCCATCATGGATGCGGAGCGGCCCGAGGAGAAGAAGATAAGAAGACGCCGCTGAGGAAGATGCCAGACGAGAACACCAGAGGAAGAACCAGAAGAACCAGAAGAAGAAGAAAATGGAGGAAGAAACCGAAGGAAGATAGAAGATAGAAGAAAGAAGATAGAAGATAGAAGAAGAAGCATTTAAATAAAGGAATTGTCAAAAACTGTCTCTTGTCATTTTTAACATTTTTGAGTTTTTTTGTGAAATGGTAGGGGTACTTTTGTACCCCCTTACCATTTCACACAGGGGTGAGGGCTGGGATCTGGGGGTCCCCTTGTTAAAGGGGGCTTCCAGATTCCGATAAGCCCCCCGCCCGCAGACCCCCACAACCACCGGGCAAGGGTTGTGGGGATGAGGCCCTTGTCCCCATTAACATAGGAACAAGGTGTTTTGGGGGGCTACCCCAAAGCACCCTCCCAATGTTGAGGGCATGTGGCCTGGTACAGTTCGGGAGGGGGTGGCCGCTCTCTCGTCCCCCCCTCTTTTCCTGCGGCCTGCCAGATTGCGTGCTCAGATAAGGGTCTGGTATAGATTTTTGAGGGGACCCCACAACATTTTTTTTTTTTTTATTTTGGCACGGGGTTCCCCTTAAAATCCATACCAGACCTGGAGGGCCTGGTATGGAATTTAGGGGGACCTCCCATGTCATTTTCTTTTAAAAATTTGGTTCGGGGTTCCCCTGTGGGGAATCCCATGCCGTTTTTATCAATGAACTTTTATGTGTATTGTCGGACCGGCAATTCATTAATAGCCGCGAGTAGTTTTAAATGACTTTTTTTCCTTTGAAATGTCATTTTGCTGTCAGACTGTTCTAAACATGGGAAACATGCGCCCCTTTACAGGCATACTATAGACACCCCCAGGTACGAAATTTAAAGGAATATTACACTTTTATTGTTTCACTTTAAGCATTATTAAAATCACTGCTCCTGAAAAAACGACATTTTTAAAACTTTTTTTGCATTGATCCATGTCCCCTGGGGCAGGACCCAGGTCCCCAAACACTTTTTATGACAATAACTTGCATATAAGCCTTTAAAATTAGCACTTTTGATTATTCATGTTCGTGTCCCATAGACTTTAACGGTGTTCGCGTGTTTGAACAATTTTTTTGCCTGTTCGCAAGTTCTGCTGCAAACTAAACGGGGGGTGTTCGGCTCATCCCTAACTGCCGGACCAACATTTCATTATAGCTGCAAGTAGTTTTAAATAACTTTTATTCCTTAAGGGCCAGTTCACACCACATGCAGTCCAGTGCGTTTTTTTCTGCATCAAAAACGCACGGAAAGTAGGTTATATGGTTTTCAATGGCATAGTTCACATCAGTGCTTGCAGTTCCAGTGCATTTCCAATTCCCCCCAAAAAAGTAGAACATGCTGCATTTTTTATGCACTGGACTGTACTAGAATGCTGTAAAATGCATCAAAAATGCACTGTAATGGACCTAAATGCACCAAAAATGCACTGCAACACACTTGTCCTTATTTAAGCTTAAGAAAAAAGAGGGGGGAAAGCACTGGACTGCATCAAAAATGCACCAAAAACGCACTGGAATGCATAAAAAACGTGCATGCAGAAAAGCACCTGGAACGCATCCGGACTGCGTTTCTATGGTGTGATCTGGCTCTTAGGGCCCTTAGGGCCAGTTCACACCATAGAAACGCAGTACGGACACGTTCCAGGTGCTTTTCTGCATACACATTTTTGATGCATTCCAGTGCGTTTTTGGTGCGTTTTTGATGCAGTCCAGTGCTTATCCCCCCTCTCTTTTTTCTTAACCTTAAATAAGGACAAGTGCGTTCCACTGCATTTTTGATGCGTTTTACAGCTTTCCAGTATAGTTCAGTGCAGAAAAAATGCGGCATGTTCTACTTTTTTTTCTGGAACTGGAATGCACTGCAACGGCAAGCACTGGTGTGAACTATGCCATTGAACACCATATAACCGAATTTCCATGCATTTTTGATGCATAAAATATGCACTGGACTGCATTGGTGTGAACTGGCCCTTAAGCAATTTGGCATATTTAAAGGCATTTCTCCTTGTTTCGTTTTTGGGGTTGTCCAGTTGGTGACATTGATATATATCCCTTAGGTATGGTTGCCACCTCATCCCTTTAAACCCGAACGCATATTAATTACACAGTTTCTGTGGCTGATTAAGGTGGTAATTAAACTCACTTGGTGCCTTATCTGCATTTAATTAGCCTCAGAACTTAATACTGTAATTCAAAGGTGTTCGGGTTTAAAGGGATGAGGTGGCAACTCTACCCTTAGGGTGGGACCTGGGCCCCATACTCATTTTAAGGCCAATGACTAGAAGATAAGCCAGCCAAGTGGGGACTAGTAAAATTGCCAAGTCAGTTCCCTTAGACTGCAATGGTATTTGTTATATAACTTTTGCAAGTTAGGCTCTTTAGTTGCCCCCCTGGACTGGGGGGTGTTTTGTCCCATCTGTAATTTTGGTGCATGCTGGATGATGTGCTTAATTTTGGACAGTGGGGTGACTTATTTTGTGCTAGCTGCATTTGGGTTGTTCTGAGCATGCTCAGGGACTTTGTGTTTTTTTGGTTGTGCTTTTTGTGTGTGAACAGCACTTAGTTGTTTCTGGGCATGCTCAGAGTGTGTTTTTTGGGTTAGTAATTTAAGGACATCCTTAACAGGTGTACCCACTTTGAAGTTCAAGGGGTTGTAAAGGTAAAAAATTTTTCACCTTAATGCATTCTATGCATTAAGGTGAAAAAACTTCTGACAATACCGCCGCCCCCAGCCCCCCCCCGTTTTACTTACCTGACGCCTCAAAGGTCAGCTTCTCATTCCCGACATCTATTCCTCCGCTCACCCTGGCCGCTGATTGGCTACAGTGGATGGATTGGAAGCAGCGCAGCCATTGGCTCGCGCTGCTGTCAATCACATCCAATGACGTGGCGCGCTGGGGGGCGGGGCCGAGTGATACAGTGAGCGGCTATAGCCGCCGGCTGTATCACGGGAGCGCGCCCGCAAGCACTAACCACCATGCGAGGGAGCTCACATTAAGGTGGTTAATGCTTGCGGGGAGGAGCTGAAACAGCCGCCGAGGGACCCCAGAAGACCAGGTTCAGGGCCACTCTGTGCAGAACGAGCTGCACAGTGAAGGTAAGTATAACATGTTTGTTATTTTTAAAAAAAAAAAATTTTACCTTTACAACCCCTTTTAGTCTCTACATTGGGTGAACTTGCATTTTGTGTGTTTAATGGACTGTCCATGTGTTTGCAATTGCCTCATTAACACACAAACCTATGTTATATAAAGCTTGCAGATAGCAATCTTTACTTTGCCCTGAAAAGAGCCAAGATTGTGTGATGGTCTGAATTTTTCTTTGCTGAGCTCAATGGAGCGAAAGGGGATTCAGAACACCCTGCAGTTTCAGGTTATGCCTGGTCATCTGCATAAAGTGAGTTTGGAGTTCCTTGTTCAGGATTTGCTGGAGAAAACAGTTGCAGTGGAACAACGTCACATCTATTGTATCCAGGACCATGCAGCACCAAGGTACTATGTTTCTTTTGTGCATAGCAATTTTTGCATGGGAGTTATTGAGAAGTGTAAGGAATTGGAGAAAGCTAACCATGAGTCTATAAGACCTTTCATAGTGGAACCCTTGTATGCTATGGAGGAGAAACCATTGGTTGCACCTGTTTAACCCCTTCACGGACATTGCCTTGGTAGTGGCCTTTTTGAAGAGATACTTCTCTGCAATGAAGGGAGGCTTCAGGCTGACTAATCGTCTGGGGATCTTTAATGGCAAATTAAAGTTTTTTTGTCAAGCTGAAGGTGGATTCTGAAGGGATTGGTGGAGTGCGGCATCCATCAGCTAATTTTTCAATAGCAGGAAATAGAGGGTTTCTCTACTACCCTGGTCAACCGACATACTGCAGAAGATGTCATAAGTTTGGGCATACCACAGATGACTGTAATGCAGAGATGCACTGCTGGAACTGTGGGGAGGAGGGACATGATGCTGGGGCTTGCTTGATTAAGCAGGTCTGTGATATATGTGGACAGCGTGATCATACAGTGAAGAATTGTCCAAAAGTAAGAAGGGCCTATGTCTCTTATGCTGAAGCTGTCAGGCGCACTGCTGAGAGTGGACGACCAGTGTCCACACAGGTGCTGTCTGACTCTCCTGAAAGACAGGAAGAGGAGGAGGTGGTGGTGGTGGAAGAGGAATAAAGTGGGCACCTGGGTGTGGAGGAGAGAGTGGAGGAAAGAGTAGAAGTGCCACCCACTAGTGTGGAACCATTAATAGTGGGGGGTGGAGCAGAGGTGGAGAGGGCAGTGGAGGAGGCTATGGAGGAGTTGGCAGCAGCCTTACAGTGGGAGCCAGAAGTGCAGGAAGCCCGAGAAGAGGAGGTAGAAAAGATGGAGATACTGGGTTCCAAGACAAAGGTGGACGCTTTGGGGAGCCCTAAGAAGAGAAGGGCTAAGAAATTGAAAGTAGAGACAGCTGGGATTGAAACACCTAACCCCATTGAGGTCCTAGGGGACGTTGGAGTGGAGGTAGAATCACCAGCACTAAGTCCAGGGACTCCAGAAATTTTTCAGCCGGCCACATTGTCGCCTAGTCAGGAGTTTTTGGATGATGAAAGCGTTATGGCCCTGAGGAATGTATGTCAGTTTTCTGGCTTAAGTGATAGGTCTGGGGGTGAATTATGCACATCTTCATGTGAATGAGCATCAAGCTGGTGTCCCTCAATGTGAGGGGTTTTGGGTCTCCTGCTAGACAGTGTGCTGTTTTTGAGGACTTGAAGGTCAATGGAGGAGACATCATCTGTCTACAGGAGTGTTTTTTTAATCGACCGCCCAAGCCTGCAGAGTGGGAGGTGGATTACATTTGGTCGGCAGTTGGGGAAAATAGGAATGCTGGCGTAGGCATTATCATTACAAATAGAAATATTTGCATTATGTCTCATGTTGTGTTAGTGCCAGGAAGATTAATTATGGCAGATTTAATTTTGTTTAACCAGAAGTTTAGGCTTTTTAATTTATATGCTCCTGTGAATAGCCAGAAATGTCTTGAGTTTTTTGAAGTTTTGAAGTTACATGCAGTGGGAAGGAGACCTAGTGTGATCATGGGCGATTTTAATACGATCCGATTTGTGAAAGATCGGATAGGAGTAGCGGAGACTAAGTTAGATGTAGGTAGCACTATGCTGAATGGGGTAATTCAGGACTTGCATCTCAATGATGCTCATACTGTTCTGGGTTTGGTGGATCCATATTTCACTTTTTTTTGGAGTGTGGGCGCACCAAATCCAGAAATGATTTATGTTTGTTTTCTGATGCGTTCAGATGTGCTAATGTTAAACACAGGCCAGTAATTTTTTCAGACCATGTGGCAGTGTATGTTGATTTGAGTATGGGAGATTGTCCCATACTTATTGTTGCAGGACGAGCATGTCAAAGCCCATTTTAGTAAGGTATATAGTAGATGGGTTAATAGGAAAAAAGATTTTAGTGATATTTTGGGGCGGTGAGATTGGGTCAAAAGGAAAATTAAATTCTTTTTCAAAAAAAGAGTAGGGATAAAAGTAGCAGTGAGAAAAGGAGATATTCTCGGTTACAAGTCAGGTTGGCTACGTTATATTCATTTAGAAATATGGGCTATGACATGGCCGATAAAATAGACCATGTTAGGAAAAGGATTAAAGAGGTATTAACTGAAAGAGGAAAACAAAAAAATTTTTTTCAAGCGAGAGTTAAACACCTGGAGCAGGATGAAAAATGTTCTAGATTTTTTTTCAAGAAGGTTTGTAAGGAAAAAGGAGTGTTTGAGGGTGTGTATGATGAAGAAGGTAGGGAATGTAAGGGAGAGAATGTGCTGGAAAGTGTGACTAAATTTTATGAACGATTGTATGAGGGAGTGTGTGTTGAGTCAGATACTAGAATGTTTGATATGGTAGAGGATAATTTAGATGAGGATGATAAGGTTTTTTTGCAGAAAGCAGTGAATGAGGAGGTGTGGGAAGCTGTGGCAAGCATGGGGGCGAATAAAACCCCGGGAGGGGATGACTTACCAAGTGAGTTTTTTAAATTGTTTTGGGATATTATTAAGCGGGATGTGGTTGAGGTATTTAGTTACATGATGAGGGAAGGCATTATATCAGAATCTATGAGAGAGGGGGTAGTGGTATTAATTTATAAGAAGGGGGTGGGACAGGGGTGCCCCCTGTCCCCTATTCTCTTTATTTGTTTTATTGCTCCACTGTTAAGGATGATACAGAGGGATAAGGTGGTGAGGGGCTTTTTGGTGCCTGGGAGTGGGGGGAACATTGTGAAATGTTTAGGTTATATGGATGACGTGGTGACAGTGTGTCAGTCGGTGGTGGGCGTAAGAAGGGTGAAGTTACTTTTGTCATTTTTTTGTGTATGTGCGGGAATGAGTGTGAATTGGAATAAGTGTAGTTTGGGTGTGTATGGAAGACAAGTGGGATGTGTGGATGATCAGATTGGGAAGGTTAAGGATGGAGTGAGGATTTTGGGTATTGTGTTTGACTATGGATTGAAAGGGGAAGTGTGCTGGAATGAAGTGGGAGAAAAGATAGCCAAGAAGTTGAGGTTTTGGCGTCTAAGAAAATTGTCGATTTATGGGAAAGTTTTAGTAGTCAAGGCAGTAATCTTACCTTTAATTTTGTATGCAAGTAATATCTTCCCTCCTGGGCAGATAAGATTGAGGAAAATTAATAAGTTATTATTTACCTTTTTATGGGGTCGAAAATGGAAAGAGTTAAGAGAGCATATGTGTGTAGACGTAAATGTAATGGTGGGTTGAGTTTTCCGAATGTGAGAGTGTTTTTGTTAATGCATTATTGGTTCTGTGTGGTGAAAGTTTTGAGGAATGGTGGAGTGTGTGCTAGGATGATAGCTTTTTCAGGTGGGTGGTTGTTTAGGAGATGGGGGTGGTTGGGAAGGGATTCAAGGATACCGGTGGCTTACGTGGTGGCACGCGACTACTGGGTATTGGAAAAGTTTAGGGTAGAGTTTAAGTTGGCAGATTTAGGAGAAGGGGAGAGGGATAAAGTGAAGGTGAGAAAGTGGTTGATAGAGAAGGAGTATGTGTGTGACCTTAGGGGAGTTAATGCGAGGGATTCGCGTGTGTCTGATATTTGTCCGAGAATTAATTGTGGGGGTGTAGAAGACAGTGAGCATGTGTTCTGGGGGTATGGTGTAGCGAAAGATGTGATCAATAAGAGTCAAGATCTGGTGAAAGAAATAACAGGAGTGAAGGTGAGTGGGTGGAAAATGATGATGTGTGGCTTCGGGAAACTGGAAAAAGATAAACAGAGAGTATTTTGGTTAGTGCTATGTGCATTAAAGGAAGTGTTGTGGAATACACGCAACTTGTATGTATATAAAAATGTTTCGTTAGACAGTAAACAATGTATAGGATTATGGCTAAGCAAGCTATACTTTTTTTTCGTGTTGGATAAAAAGAAGGGTGTGGATGTCGAAGGCATCTGGAAATTTAAAAAATGGAGAATGTTGATTAAAAATTAAGTCTCTTCCACGATGATGCAAGACCTTGTTGGAGACAGTGAATGAGCGTCAAGCTGAATAGTCTCTTCAGAGTTTTCTGAAGTGGAATTGAATAAAAAAAAAAAAGAGTACATTTGGGTGTCCTTATTGAGTTTCTAACACATGTATTTTCTATTTGTATTTTGTGTGTTATGTTGTTGCAAAACAGATGTGTTTTTATGCAATTTATTTGTTACTTTGGTTTGCTGGGTTTTTTTTGGGTGGTGGTTATTTTACCATGAAATCTTTTTTATGTTGGCAATTTTTGTTGTTTTTACGTTGTTCACTTTGATTTAACTGTCTGTGCTGCCTTATTTTTATAATTCTTTCTCAAGATGTTGTGCCTAATGTTGTTTTAATCCTTAATAGATGTCCATTTGTGGGTGCACTCCAGTTAACTCCTGTTAATTTACACTACAAAAGGGTCAAACCTCAAATCTATTCTGTTAGTGTATCAAATTAACATACATGTGTGTATTTTGCTTTCCTTGCTTCTTTTCCAAGTCCTGTGTTTTTTTTTTTTTTTTGGACCAATAAAATTGTTTCAAATTCTTTGTTTTATGTGTGTTCTTTTCATGCAACGGATTTTTTTTTTTTTAGTTTTAAGTTACTTTCCTGGTGCCTTCATGGTAGCACATGCATGGATTGTGCTTATGCTGCCATGGATAATGACCAGGAAAGTATCATTTCAGAGTGGTAAGTATTCCATTTTCTTTTTGAGCAGTGGTTTTCAGCCTCAGTCTTCAAGTACCCCCCTGACAGGACATGTTTAGGAAATTTTATCTTATCTAAAATAGCTGTCCAAAATACAAAGCCATTGACTTTGATTTAAAGCACCTGTGCAAGATGAAGGAAAACCTGCAAACATGGTCTGTTGGGGGGTTGAGGACAGGGTTGAGAAGCACTGATTTAGAGCACTGAACTAAAATCAAGCTGAAGACAATCCTATTCTAATTCTGGACATTTGAGGGAAATCAAGATTTTTTTTTTTTATTTACTTTTTTTTTTTTAAAGGTTGGGCTTTGTGTCCCTTTTTTAAAATTGGCTTCACTTCCTGTCACATAGCCAAACAGGAAGTGAGAGTAAAACCCTAATATGTTTCCTTGGGGACACACAGGTCAATCTAACTAGTGCCCCCATTATGCAAATTGCACTCTAGCACTTTGTTGTGTACACCCCAAATTATTAGGTATTTTGGGGTTTATTAAAGGCAAATCCTTTCTGCAATACAAGTGTAGTTGATGAAAATCAGAGGGGTAGCATTGGTGATTTTATCATCCAATCATGTAGAGGCAAAGATGCTGTTTTTTACTTTCCCTTGCATGTACCCCTCGGATCTCCAGCAACTGCACTTCTGAGTGCACTTGTAGTGCAAAGTGGATTTACCTTTTAGTAAATAAACCCCAAGATACATAATAATTTGGGATGTACATGGCAAAATGCTAGAGTGCAATTTCCCGAATGGGGAAACTATTTGGATTGACCTGTGTGTCCCCAAGGACATACAATGGTAGGGTTTTACCCTCACTTCCTGTTTGGCTATGTGACAGGAAGTGAATAATTTTGAATGTGAAATTGGCAAAATTTGGGAGGTGTCTTCACCCTATCAGGGGTGTAGACATCCCCAAAAACTTAGAATCCCTCTGCAGTCTATCCCTAAGCAAAAATAAGAAAGGATTTTCATGAGTTTAACTTTGCAAAGACACATTCCTAAATTCAGTTGTGATGCATGTTAATAGCCCATTTAGACCTTTAATAGAAAGTCATCAGTTGCCTTTGACCATTATTTTTGGCCAGTCCTAGAAATCTGCATCTGTTTTTCTATTAACCACTTGGTGTCTGTGCTATAGCCAAACGACAGCCACAGCATGGACCTGAATTTCTGGGAGGCTGTCATAGGACGGGCTCCCCATATGCTCCCTGCTACACGCGCACTGAGTCACTGAGACTCGGGTGATCACAGATCGAAGTAAGGGCCAATCTGTTTATTTTTTCTATTCACGCTGACAGCATGAGGATAAAAATAAAAGCCGATCACCGACTTAGGTGCAAGGGACATTGGTCCTGAAGAGGCAATTCTGCCTCATCTGTGCCCACCAGTAACACCTTCCAGTGCCACCTATCAATGCCTATCAGTGTAACCAATCAGTGCCGCCTCATCAGCGTACATCAACGAAGGAGAAAAATTACCTGTTTGCAAAATTTAATATCAAAATATCCAAAAATATACAAAATCATTTTTAAAAATCTGTCTTTTCTTTTGTTTGAACAAACACACAGGTGATCAAATACCACCAAAAGAATGCTCTATTTGTGGGAACTTGAAAAAAAAACAAAAAAAACATTTGGCTAAGTATGACCGCGCAATTGTCATTCAAAATGGATCAGCGCTGAAAATTGGTCAGGACAGCAGGGGGGTTTAAGTGCCCAGTAAGCAAGTGGTTAATTTCCATGCCAAATATGGATTTCTGTAATAAAGATGTGTGCCCGCTGTGTATACGGCATGTGCGTAAGCAAGTCGCACACATATGAACGGTACTCATTGTAAATCATGGGGTACAACTTATGATGCAACTTTTCAGTCCCAAGTGGCCTTAGGCTCTCTTTCCACTACTGCGAGTTGTTGTGCGACTTGACACATGTGAAGTCGCAGGACAAGTGAAAACACATGTATTTCAATGTTCCCCCATTCTAATTGGAGCAACTCCAAAAAAAGTTCTTGCACTACTTTGTTCCAACTTCAGTGTGACCTTTTCTCAGATGTTTTGAATTAGTCACATGACATGGCATTAAGGCTCGGTTTCCACTATTGCAAGCCCAAAGTTGCGTGTTTTTTGCCGCAAGTTTCCCACAACTTTTTGCCAAAACTTGAAGCAATGCCTGTGTATTTTTGAGGTCTATGGACCTCAAGTTGCATCAAAGTGAGACCAAAGTAGTGCAGGGACTACTTTGAAGTTGCTGGGACTTGAAGTCGCACACATATGAACGGTACTCATTGTAAATCATGGGGTAGAACTTGTGATGCAACTTTTCAGTCCCTAGTGGCATGACAAGTTGCAATAGTGGAAAACAAGCCGAAAAAGCACATTGTAAATCACGCAAATTTTGGGTTGAAATAGTGGAAAGAGAGCTCCGTCGAACCCCGATGGGCAGGCAGATGACAGGTCTGTCTCTGCACACTGTGCAGGGACAGACCTGTCAGAGCCCCACTCTCCTCTATGGGGGATCGGATGATGACGGACCGTAGAGTCCGTTGTCCCCCGATCTGATCCGCAGATGGATGGAAAAACAGCTTTTTCCCCTGTTACACTTTTTAGGATTGGAGTGGGTCGGATGTCAGCGGACATGTCACCACTGACATCCGACCCTCCATAGAGATCTATGGAGTGTCCGTTCAGGTACGAGGCAGACCTGAAAGGTCCGTCCGTGTGAGGAGAGCCTTAGGCCCCTTTCACACTGGGGTGATGCGGGCTACAGCGTTAAAACTGCGCTATTTTTTGCACTGCTTTACCGGCGGTATTCATCCGCTAGCGTTTTTTAACCGCTAGCGGCCGAAAAGGGGTTAGATCCGCCCACAAAATGCCACTGCAGTGGCGTTTTGCCAGCGGTATAGCCGCGCTGTCCCATTGATTTCCATGGGCAGGAGCGCTTTATACACCGCTCCAAAGATGCTGCTAGCAGGACTTTTTTTAGGCCCCTTTCACACTGGGGTGTTTTTAGGCGCTATGGCACTAAAAATAGTGCCTGAAAAATGCCCTAAAGAAACGGCTCCATTCACTCCAGTGAGGGCTTTCACACTGGAGCGGTGCGCTTGCAGGGCATCAGAAAAAGTCCTGCCAGCAGCTTCTTGCGGTGAACTCACTGCTCCTCCTCATTAAAATCAATGGGACAGCGCTGTGATACCGCCGGCAAAATGCCGATCCAGCGGCGTTTTGCAGGCGGACTTAACCCCTTTTTGGCTGCTAGCAGAGGGGTTAAAACCGCTCCGTGGGGGTTTAAAACCGCCCCGCAAGCAGCCGAATAACGCCGCTAAAACGACGCTTTACCGAAGACGCCCCCACCACCCCAGTGTGAAAGGGGCCTTAGGCTCTCTTCACACTAATGCGGTTTTTGATGCATTTTGCAGAAATGCATGGGAATTTTTTAACAGGGGCTCCTATGAAACATGTTCACAGCAATGCATTTTTGTGCCTCTGCATTTTTGGAAAGGGTCGGGGACTTTTTTACCCCCAAAATGCAGCGTTTTGCTTGTAATAGATAGACCTGCATCCAAAACGCAAGTACCACGTTTTTGCCGCGATTTGCTCTTTTTTAATTTTTTTTTTACACTGTATATAGCTGGTTGCTAAGAAGGGGTCCGGGAAGCTGCCTCATCCGATCCAGCAGCATTTTGCAGGCGCATTTAACCCCTTTTTGGCTGCTAGTAGAGGGGTTAAATCCACCCCGTGGGGGTTTAAAACCGCCCCGCTAGCAGCCGAATAATGCCGCTAAAACGACAGTAAAGCAACGCTAAAAATAGCGCCGCTTTACCGAAGACGCCCCCACCACCCCAGTGTGAAAGGGGCCTTAAGCTCTCTTCACACTAATGCGGTTTTTGATGCATTTTGCAGAAATGCATGGGAATTTTTTAACATGGGCTCCTATGGAACATGTTCACAGCAATGTATTTTTGTGCCTCTGCATTTTTGGAAAGGGTCGGGGACTTTTTTACCCCCAAAATGCAGCATTTTGCTTGTAATAGATAGACCTGCATCCAAAACGCAAGTACCACGTTTTTGCCGCGATTTGCGCTTTTTTAATTTCTTTTTTTTACACTGTATATAGCTGGTTGCTAAGAAGGGGTCCGGGAAGCTGGCCGCCACGTCCTTAACAACCTATGAGTCATCAGCTGTCATCTGACTTCCCGTAAAAAAAAAAATGCCGGTTAAAAAAAAAATCGTGAAAAAAAACAGCGTGGGGTCCCCCCCAGGTCCATACCAGGCCCTTGGCTCTAGTATGGATTCGGAGGGGACCCCCATGCCAAAGTTTTAACAAAAAAATCACCGGGTGATGTTTACCACACCCCCTAAAATGTCACAGTCCCAGCATTCCCAGGGACAGTGACGGCATAAGGGGGCGGGGTCACCGCCTATATAAGTCAGAGCAGAACGCTCTGAGAGCATTCCAGCTGGAGAGAGTGTCCTGTCCACATCGGAAGAAGAGAAGAGGGAAGAAGGCAGAAGGCAGCAGACCAGGCTCCTCCACTAGCAAAAGAGCAGAAGATAGCGGAGGAGCCCAGCAGAAGACCCAGAGAGCATGGAGAACAGGTCGAACAACAGGAGAAAAGGCCAGAGACAGTGGAGAAGAACCGGAGAGACCCCCGAAGTCAGAAGAAGACCCAGAAGTAGGAAGAATACCCCTGAAGTCGGAAGAAGACCCCCCCGGAGCTGTCTAATAAATTACTTTAAAAACCTGTGCAGTGTGTTTTTTTATTGACACTTTTTTCCCTAGGTGAATGGGTAGGGGTACCATGTACCCCATACTCATTCACATAGGGTGAGGGGCCGGGATCTGGGGGCCCCCTTATTAAAGGGGGCTCCCGGATTCCGATAAGCCCCCCGCCCACAGACCCCAACAACCAACGGCCAGGGTTGTCGGGAAGAGGCCCTTGTCCTCATCAACATGGGGACAAGGTGCTTTTGGGTGGGGGGGCCAGCAGCGCGCCCCCCTTCCCCAAAGCACCCATCCCCTATGTTGAGGGCATGTGGCCTGGCACGGTTCAGGAGGGGGGGGCGCTCACTCATCCCCACCCCCTTTCCTGACCAGCCGGGCTGCGTGCTCGGATAAGGGTCTGGTATGGATTCAGGGGGACCCTCCACGCCGTTTTTTTTCGGCGCAGGGAGTTCCCCTTAATATCCATACCAGACCGAAGGACCTGGCATTCACCTGAAGGGGGAACCCATGCCGGTTTTTCTCACGCTGCTTTAATAGGAAGATGTATTTTTCCTATTGCAGCAAGCGCGAGATGTACCTCACCGATAGGATCGCGCTGGAAACATTCTCGAGTGCAGGTACTCCTGTGTGTGCGCTGGTTCACACGCTTGATTAAGGATCTATCCAGCGCACCAATTAAGGTCTGAACCAGCGCAGTGCATTCATCTTAGTAAATGACCCCCAGTGTGTCAACATGTGCTATCTGCCATCACAGGATATCAATGTACGCGTTTTGTGGGTGCAACCCCTTCCTCACAACTCAAGTAGCTGAGAGGAAGGGGTTGTACCCCCGAAACACATCCATTGATCCCCTGTGATGGGAGCTAGCACATGTTGACCTTAGCCATGGGATCAGGAGGGAAATTCCCATTTTGACACTCAATTTGTGTGCATCTTCAAAATTTGGCTTTCACAGGGGTGACATCACCCCATCTGATGAAGGCAATATCAATACAGTTTGGACACACTAATGTCTGATATTGCCTTCAATTTATCAAATTTGAACTTTGTAAGTTCCTGAGTTGTGTATTGTTTTATGGTTTTAAAAACATGCCTGTTTACCACAAAAAAAGGATATTTCTAATGTGTAACAAAAAAAATTGTATAAAAAATATGGTGGTTTGTACAAAAACCCTTTTCTAAATGCACATGTGAACGTGCAAAGAGTAAAATTTTTTATACTCAACAATGTGTGGCTTTTTCTTTCAATGCTCAATAGCAGTTTTTGGAGTAAGTTGGTGTTTACAGTGACAATGTGGGTTATTTACTGAAGGAAAATCCACTTTGCACTACAAGTGCACTTTCAGTGCAGTTTCAGTGCAGTTTCAAGTGCACTTTTGCAGTGCACTTGTAGTGCAAAGTGGATTTTCCTTTAGTAAATAACACCCACCGTGCTTTATAATTTGCAGCAATCAGGCCATTTTCGTCACTCCACAAAATTAATTCATGGTGCTGAAAATGATGAATATGTTTAGCATTAATGCATTACATACATTAACAACAAAAACAAGCTGTGTATGTAGTAGAGCTCGGTCTGGGCGATGACTCCACCATCTGACATCTGGCCATTCTTCCTCACATCCACATAGAGAAAGCCATATGTCGCCGACACCACCGCCAACATCACAACACTATTAAACCCCTTATAGTTGTAATAGTATGACCCCAAGTTGGGGGGTGGGACAATGTGGATGTGTTTCCCATCAATTGCCCCTCCGTAGTAGGGAAAGTCCCACTGCTGGGCACATTGGGAAGCCACAGTCTGCCTTTACTGTGGTGTTGAAGGAAACTGTGGAGTGAAACAAGAAAAAAAATTAGTACTTTTGCACATAACATTGCAAGCAGATTAGACACAAACATTCTTGGTCAACATCAGTATAACATTTTTTTGAAGGAGTATTTTAAAAAAAAATCTAAGGTCCACTTATCAGATTCCTCACCCCATCTGATGGCCCATTGTAAAAATTTTAGGGAGGGTGTGTTTTGGACAGGTAACCCTCTCCACTTCATTGAGAGATGAATGCATGAATAATATGTGTTACTTTGGCTAACCCCTCCTTACTTTACACTATTGGCAGCCCACTGGACAGGTAAGAAGTGTCATAATACAAAAATATTAATACACACTGTCAAAATTGAAGCACATTTTTACATTCTTCAATTACCTATCAAGATAAAAGGAGAACAAAACTTTAAACAGTACTATTTGAAAGTATTCAGGCAGGCCCTTTCACTACATGCTTTGGTGAATTCATACAGAAATCTGACCACAAAAGAGGTAGATATAGTGTGTATGGGTTTGGCAAAGTCAGCAGATAGAAGATTGGTATCGGTTGACTTAGCGGTTGGGGGAGGGAGGGTTCCAAATGATTTTGGGACCCCAAAAAATCCTCTCGCACTCTGCCTGAATTTAAGGACACAAATAACATTTGGACACATTTTAGGGGGTGTTTAGGGTAAAGCACTACCATGGAGCTGAGAAAATACATTGTTAAGTGACTAGGCTAGGTGTGTATGGGCCCAGGATAGCATGCTGGGGAGGTTAGTGAAGGCAAATATGCATGAAGGACAAAAAAGGAACCTGAAAAAATTCCAGCATGCATGAGGACAAAGAGGACATTTACAGCATATTACAATCATGGTAATTAGAGAGTGATGAAAGAAATGCAATACATTAGCAAACATTAAATACATATAATGTGATGTTAAAGGAGAAATCTTACCTTAAAGGGGTTGTAAAGGTAAAAAATTTTTCACCTTAATGCATTCTATGCATTAAGGTGAAAAAACTTTTGACAGTACCGCCGCCCCCAGGCCCCCCGTTTTACTTACCTGACGCCTCGAATCTTCGCTGCTCGTCCTCGTCATCTTCATTGCAGCTCAGCCTGGTCGCTGATTGGCTGCAGTGGATGGATTGAAAGCAGCGCAGCCATTGGCTCGCGCTGCTGTCAATCACATCCGATGACGCGGCGCGCCGGGGGGCGGGGCCGAGTGATACAGCGAGCGGCTATAGCCGCCGGCTGTATCACGGGAGCGCGCCCGCAAGCACTCACCACCATGCGAGGGAGCTCGCATTAAGGTGGTAAATGCTTGCGGGGAGGAGCTGAAACAGCCGCCGAGGGACCCCAGAAGACCAGGTTCGGGGCCACTCTGTGCAGAACGAGCTGCACAGTGAAGGTAAGTATAACATGTTTGTTATTTTTTAAAAAAAAAAAAATTACCTTTACAACCCCTTTAATATAGTCCTTCTGCAGGACCTGAATGATGGCAGAACAGGTCTCTGGAATAATGATCCCCAGAGCCTGGGGGTAGATGCCTGTCGAGAACTTGATGTCCTGCAGACTTCTCCCGTCGCCAAGTAGCGCAACGTGGCGACTAGCCTCTATTTGGGAGTGACGGCTTGCCGCATGAAGGTGTCCTGCCTTGTAATATAAAGGGACAGCAAAGCTAACAAATGGTAAAAAATGGGGTCCGTCATTCGGAGATAATTCCTGAAATCATCAGGATTATTTTCACGGATCTCCCGCAACAAAGGCATGTGCTAAAATTGGTCACAACCAATTCTTCGTCCATGAACTCCTTCTTCCCCTGTTCATGGACTGGACTTGGGTCATACTAAGAACCCCAACACCAACCCCCTGCACAGCATGAACTCTACGATGAGTACGTACCCGCAACATGGCTTCAAAATGGTCGGCTGGTCAGAACGAACTAACAGAACGCACTGAAAATCAGAAAGGCCTGAGAAGAGCGAGCTGAAAATCAGAAACGAGAGGACAAAAACGCACTGAAAATCAAATACATAATATAAAAATACGCACTGAAAACCACATGCGAACTGACTACACGCACTGAATACCAGATATGAACCCACAAGCACAAACTGAAGAGCAGTAGTGATCTGAAAAGCGCGAGGCTGAAAAGCGCAAATTGTCTCTCACCAAACTTCTACTAACACGAGATTAGCAGAAGGAGCCCAAAGGGTGGCGCACTGGTTATTGAACTTCCTCTGTATAGTGCCGTCGTACGTGTTGTTACGTCAGCGCAATCTTGACGATCGGAATTTCCGACAACATTTGTGCGACCGTGTGTATGCAAGACAAGTTTGAGTCAACATCCGTCAGAAAGAAACCACGGGATTTCGTTGTCGGAATCTCCAATTGTATGTACGCAGATTTACCAAAACCATGTAATATGAGGTCAAACCTTAGGAGTTTCAATGTGTATGCAATCAGGCAGGCCCTTGCACTACATGGTTTTGGTAAATCTGAAGGAAAAACTCAGTGAATCTGATAGTGTGTATGGGGCTTTACTGTTTTCTGTCTCCAACACACATTTTCTGAGCTCACCTGTGCTTAATAGGCAGTTCTGAAGGGTAAGGACCTGCCTTCACAAATTAATACTCTACTAGCCCTACCCCAGGCTCACCCCCTACAATGATTATTTGATTATCTTAAAGGTAACATGTACAAAGTGAATTTAAGCTGACATGGTTGATCTCCCTCTGTAAAAATGTGTGTAAATGACTTGCAAAGCTAAAATTGACTCACTATGAACAGTCCCTGAGATCACAACTTTGTTAGCTTTCCCATGGGCCTCCCTAGAGTCCTGGCAATCATCAATTCTGCCCCTATTATAATCCACCACTCCTTGTTACTAAATGGCAAGGGTCAGATAAAATGCATCTCTGGGTTAGTTCCTATAAAAAGATCAATAAAGCAGATTAAAAAAATCATATGACGTCATACTTCACGTAAATGTGTTTTTAAAATGATTTGGTACTAATTAAATAACACCTAGTGTTACAGATAAAAATGGCACAGATTATTTGGTATAAAATAAGACATAGAAGAGAGAATCTCAGTTGTTTGTTGCCTTGGAGACTGAAAGGAATGACTTATATTTCAGTGATGTATGCATTATAAATAAAAAAAATACAGTAGACCAAATTCAGTGAGAACACCTTGCAGTAAGCATATATGTTATATAGATCCTGTTATTATATTTTACAGTGACATCACTAAATTCTGATCATATAGGCATGGGATAATCAAATGATAAAGCCAACACCACATATCTGAATTATTGCAACACAAATTCCTGCAGTCTTAAAAGGTCTGTGAAGCTATGTCAATTGGGACATAGGATCATGCATAGAACAAATCTTAAAGTGGATTTTTACCTTCCCATACCCTCATTTTTTTTAAGCCCTGCTTACCTTGTGGCACCTTTTCCACAATTCATATGCTCACCCAGCGGATCCAGTGATGTCCTGCCAAGATCCTCTTCTCAGCAGTCACCACTGGGATCCTGCAACACCTTATTTGTGTGTGACATTATCAGGCAGGCCGCCGGCTCTCCCAGGATTCCAAATGACGCGTTGCTAGGCCTCCCTCCCCCTTCCTCCTCTGCGAATTAATCTCTATGGTCCCCTGGGATATGTGAAGTACATATCCCAGGAGGCACAACAGGCACAACAGGCACAATACACATCATTCCCTAGGCGAATAAAAAAATATAAAAGCGAATAAAAAAAAAAGCAGATATTCAGGAAGTGAAGCAGAAGTGAAGCATTCCAGTGATTTGTTTGTATTTTTCCGCTTTCCTGATGTGTTCCATACAGAAAAAAATGCAACATGTTCTACCTCTGCTGACTGCACTAGATCCTACTGCACTAGGGCCATTGCAATCCATGTTAAGCACTGTCCGTGCTTTTTAAAGCAGAATAAATGTGCACTGGACTGCATCTGTTGTGAACCAGCCCTAATTCTCAGGTTGGTTGAGCAATGATTCAGATAACTACCCAAGTGTACAATTCACAAATCAATGTTTTCTTAATTTCTTCACTCCAATGCAATTCATGCATTGAATTGTTCACTTGAAGTCCATAGCTATGGTTTGTGGTAGGATCCATTTACAACTATAATTTCAAAGTAATGTGTGAAATACAGTACAGAATGTGCCTTGAACTTTTGAGCAGTTGGTGATGGTAACAAATCTGTAGCTCCCTTAAAGTGTACTCATTCCATGACTATGGACATAAAAGTATTTAGATTTTCTTAACAAGCAGTCAAAAGTGCTAGGACAAGTTCCTATTGATCTCTGTAGCCCTAGGGACCATGGAGCAGTTCTTCCTCAAAATTCACAAGAGATGCAATTAAACCACATTTCCTCTTCACTTATTTTCTATGGTAGCAGGGACTTGGCAAACCTTCTATTGCAAACAAACAGCAGGTGTTGTAAGCTCTTAGAAACCTATAGAAATCGTACTACAGAATCTCTGTTGTAATCTTTGAGGAAGAATTGTATAAGCATGAGCGAGGTTGCCTGTAGTGTTAGTGAAGATGGATGAAGTTCAGGGATTATTTCTTTAAAGCTATTAGGAAGGGGATCTACGTTGTATTTAGGAATGGAAAATTAGTTCTTTCCTCCTTTGATTTTAAAGATTTACCAATGGAACACTGTCAAGGAAGGATTTTCACTGATTGTAATATTCTGTGTTGGCATCTAATCTGATGTTGTTGCTTATTGTATTCAAGATAGCAATTGGCAATTTTTTATTAATAAATTATTGAATAAAGCTTTGGTCAATATAACTCCAAAAAAATGTGGTTGTGCAGTGTGTTATTTTAAAGCCATCAAGATTTCCCTTTTAATCAACCCTTATAAACGCATGATTTATTCCTCTACTAACTTCTTCTACCTTTATGATATTGAACAAAACTATTCAATGCTAAATAAAAAAAAAATGACTCCAATGTTAAAGTGTAGAGAACAATAATAATGAGCAGCTATATATAAACCAAAAAATATAAAAAGTCCGTAACACATAAAAGGGCTTGAGAGTTCACGGGAAGATGATAGATCCCTCGTGACAGGAAGGGGAACAAATTCTTCTGTAATAAATTGGTGACGATATCCTCCACCACAGACACACAGATGTGCTTACCAGATCAGGTGTACCTCTAGTTATAGGAGGTCATATACGTTTATGTCTGTTGAGAGGTAGATGAACATTCCAAAACCGCTGTAGGGGATATCCGGTCCGGCACCATGGAACACCAATCCAGTGATAAAGTGCAGTGAATAATGATTCCCAATGTAACAATGATGTGGAGATGCAGCAGTCCCAAATGAAATAAAGATGCTCTAAGTGTATTCTGTTTGAAAACTGGATGATTTATTCAATAAAATCTAGCACTAACAAGCGCAAGCAGTAAAATGTAGCACAAGTGAGTAGAACCTTAGTGAACACACAGCATCATGAAGGCCAAGGAACACACCAGACAGGTAAGGGATAAAGTTTCGGAGAAGTTTAAAGCAGGGTTAAGTTATAAAAAAATATCCCAAGCTCTGAACATCTCACGGAGCACTGTGTAATCCATCATCCAAAAATGGAAAGCGTATGGCACAACTGTAAACCTACCAAGACATGGCCATCCACCAAAACTGACAGGCCGGGCAAGGAGAACATTAATCAGAGAAGCAGCCAAGAGGCCCATAGTAACTCTGGAGGAGCTGCAGAGATCCACAGCTCAGCTGGGAGAATCTGTCCACAGGACAACTATTAGTTGTGCACTCCACAAATCTGGCCTTTATTGAAGAGTGGCAAGAAGAAAGCCATTGTTGAAAGAAAACCATAAGAAGTCCTGTTTGCAGTTTGCAAGAAGCCATGTGGGGGACACAGCAAACATGTGGAAAAAAGGTGCTCTGGTCTGAGGAGACCAAAATTGAACTTTTTGGCATAAAAGTAAAACGCTATGTGTGGCGGAAAACTAACAATGCACATTACCCTGAACTCACCAATTCCACCGTGAAACATGGTGGTGGCAACATCATGTTGTGAGATTGCTTTTCTTCAGCAGGTACAAGGAAGCTGATTAGAGTTGATGGGAAGATGGATGGGGCCAAATACAGGGCAATCTTAGAAGAAAACCTGTTAGAGTCTGCAAAAGACTTGAGACTGGGGTGGAGGTTCACCTTCCAGCAGGACAACAACCCTAAACATACAACCAGAGCTACAATGGAATGGTTTAGATCAGAGCATATTCATGTGTTAGAATGGCCCAGTCAAAGTCCAGACCTAAATCAAATTGAGAATCTGTGGCAAGACTTGAAAATTGCTGTTCACAGACACTCTCCATCCAACCTGACAGAGCTTGAGCTATTTTTCAGAGAAGAATTGGCAAACATTTCACTCTCTAGATGTGCAAAGCTGGTAGAGACATACCCCAAAAGACTTGCAGCTGTAATTGCAGTGAAAGGTGGTTCTACAAAGTATTGACTCAGGGAGGCTGAATACAAATGCACGCCACACTTTTCACATATTTATTTGTAAATTTTTGTGTATCATTTTCCTTCCACTTCACAATTATGTGCCACTTTGTGTTGGTCTATCACATAAAATCACAATAAATTACATTTACGTTTTTCGTTGTAACATGACAAAATGTGGAAAATTTCAAGGGGTATGAATACATTTTCAAGACACTGTATATACTGCATGTATATGAGTTTCAGGTTGGAAACACAGATAATATCGAGTCAGAGATAATACTTGGCAAAGTTATCTTCAGAGTTTATGCCAAAAGTGTAAATATGATTAAAGCTTGCCTTCACAAAAAAAAAAAAAAAAACAAGCTGCGTAGTAGTGCTTAAGATACAAATGCAGCTTATGAAGCACTACTTATCACCAATCTGATGCTGTTCCCTCCCGCCTTTTGCTGCCATCTTTGATCACAAAACCACCCCTGGGGGGCATCAGCACACCACCCTGGGCTTACAGCATTGCTTACCAAAAGGTAGTTATAGATCATTACATGAGCACTGTTCAATAAAGTAGCTAGGATCACTCATAGCTCTAAAGCATGTAGGTATACAAAAAATAAAAAATAATGGGAAAGGGGGCCAAGAAGAGATGGGAGCAAAGGGCTGGGGGCAATTACTGTTCCTAACCTTGAGCTTTGCTTTACAAGGGAAACTGACTGTGTGGCTCATTATAACTAATCATTGCTTTTCTGCACACAGAAAAATGACACATTAAAAAAATTGATTGCATCAGGTACTTACAGAAACTTTCATAAATAAGCATAATAATATTTGTAATGCTTCTAGTTATGGAAGGGGTAATGCATTCTTGTAAGCTATTATGAAAAATATTCTGAATCTGTATTTTTTTCTTCCAGGAAATTAAACACACACATGGGAACCATTTAATCCATGGTCATTTATAAGTAAGTCATGAAGGCTGGTGACTTACTAAAAAGATGGACAAATAGCCTTTAGATTAAAAAAAATGTTCTAAATTGCCATTTTCAATATATTACTGATCTTATCTAATCTCTGGAATCACAAGACAAAATAAATTCAGTGGAGTTATCATAATGGAACTGAGATTTTTTTCTCTGTTTCCCAATGATGACCGAGTAGACATCAGAGATATGACGGTGGCTTCAAGGCTAATCAAAATTCATTAGAAGGCAAAAGGTTGTCAGTTTGACTGACATGCTGACAATGCTATATAACAGCACATCTCCTTTTAATTTTAGTGTAATCAGTATGCAGAGAAACTCAGTTCAAACAGCATTTGATTTCCCTAATAGCTGACAAGGCCAATGGTTTTGCAAAGTTACCTCTTTGTGGCTGAAAGCCTGTTGTTCCTTTCCAATGAAAAAAAGGAGCAAAGATTCTACCATTAGTATCAAATCAGGTAGCTAATTTTTCTGGCATTCTTTGCCTCACTTCCTGTGAATCTCAGTGAGAAATCCGGCCATGTATGGCATATTATTCAACACATGCATCCTCTGTAAATGTTGTAGCTTAGTGGCAATTATACAGAATTGAAGTACATGTACACCCAAACTGAATAGCTTTTAGTTATGATACACTGTGTATCATAAATAAATGCAATTTTTCTGTTGCAGCTTAGCATTGCTGATCTCTTTCAGCTTCTTAGTAGCTAATTCCCTTCTACAGTCATGCACTCTAGCAATGGCTATATGGCATGTCTCAGAGCAAGTTTCCTGATGGTGATAACAGTGGACCATGTCTATATAATGTATGTGAACATGGCCACTTGTAGTCTTCACTGGAAGCCAATGTGACATTATAGAAGCTAACTGGAAGACAAGGACCAAGCAGTATCATTCTGTAACAGGAAATTCCAGGACAAGGATCATCAGGTATTATTTTATTGAAAGTTGCCAATTTCAAATATTGAAAATGACTTTTACATTGAGTTTAAATTGATTCTAAAGGTAGAAAGTTTTTACCCTAATGCATTATATCCATTAAGATAAAAAACCTTCTGTGTGCAGCAGCCCCCCTCAGCCCCTGTAATACTTACCTGAGCCCTATCTTGATCCAGCGATGTTGCACGAGAACCTTGGCTCCCGCTGCTTTCAATCAAAGTCAGTGAGCCAATGAGAGGTGAGAGGGGACGGAGTCAAGGCAGGACTCCATGTCTGAATGGACACACAGAGCAGCAGCTCGGCTTAGGTACCCCCATAGTAAGCTGCTTTCTGTGGGGTCACTTGGCAGGAGGTAGGAGTCTGAAGCACCAGGGAGGGACCCGAGAAGAGGGGGATATGGGCTGCTCTTCGAAAAAGCACTACACAGAGGAGGTAAGTATAACATGTTTGTTATTTTATGTTTAATATTTTTTATTTAATTTTTTTGATAAGAACAGAACAAAGCAGACAAATAAAAAAAAGTTTTCTGTCATACATTGGTATATATTAAGACGATCATCTGAATGGATACGAATGTCAGAACAGAAGTAACCAACATGAATGAATGATGGAATCAGTTCCAAGTACTAGTTGTAAGGTGCTATGTATTGTCTCACACCTGCAGACATCCCAACTGGGAACAAACTGTGCCATGGTGGGGAGACAACACAACTGGCCCTAAATTTCAATATTATTCTATTGAAATTTTATTTCAATAAAACATCTATTTTCATAATAGCATCCCATCACACATGCGAGTATAAACTCATATCAAAACAAAAGGACAAACATATTGGTACTGTTTCAAATAGATGAGTAATTTTATAGCAGGGTACAAAGAGAAAGGAAAACATAAGATAGATCAAGCCTTTTGAGTTTACATTTTGTACCCCAACCAGGGATCCCAACGTTGAGAGAATTTGGATTGGCTCCCATCTTTGTACGAAACTATGCGTTCAAATAGAAGAATGACATTAATGTGATTTTTAGCTTCAGTGATATTAGGGACAATAGATGATTTCCGTTTTCTAAGGACCATTAGATGGGCTACAGCTCAAATGTTAACCACTATAGGTCTCAGCTGCAGTGGGTAGCTATCTATGTTTATGGAGAGAATAGCTTGCTCTATATGTGCTTTCATCAGGACTAGGGATGAGCCGAACACCCCCCGGTTCGGTTCGCACCAGAACCTGCGAACAGACAGAAAGTTTGTGCAAACTTTAGAACCCCATTAAAGTCTATGGGACTCGAACGTTCGAAATTAAAAGTGCTAATTTTATAGGCTAATATGCAAGTTAATGTCCTAAAAAGGGTTTGGGGACCCGGGTCCTGCCCCAGGGGACATGTATCAATGCAAAAAAAGTTTTAAAAACAGCCGTTTTTTCGGGAGCAGTGATTTTAATGATGCTTAAAGTAAAAAAAAAAAAGTGAAATATTCGCTAAAAATATCATACCTGGGGGGTGTCTATAGTATGCCTGTAAAGTGGCGCGTGTTTCCCATGCTTAGAACAGTCCCTGCACAAAATTACATTTTTAAAGGAATAAAAGTCATTTATAACTGCTTGCGGCTTTAATGTAGTGTTGTGTCCCGGCAATATGGATGAAAATCAGTGAGACAAACGGCATGGGTACCCCCCCCAGTCCATTACCAGGCCCTTTGGGGCTTGTATGGTTATTAAGGGGAACCCCGCACCAAAATTTAAAAAAGGAAAGGCGTGGGGCCCCCAGGCCCTATATACTCTGAACAGCAGTATACAGGCGGTGCAAGCAAGACAGGGACTGTAGGTTTGTTGTTAAGTAGAATCTGTTTGTAATTGTGAACTGGTACATTTTTAAAGTGTAGCTCCAGCCAAAAAATCTATTTTTAAGCTTTTTGGAAAACATGGGGAAGGGTTATCACCCCTGTAACATTTGTTTTGCTGTCTGTGCACCTCTTCAGAAGATTTCACCTCACTTTCTGTCCCAATGACAGATGTTTTTTTTAAATTTGGGGTTTTTAGTGAAACAAGGATTGGTGATAAAGCATCAGTGAAGAGGAGACACGTTTTTCCCATATTAACTCTTACAGAGAATTTCCCTTCCTAGGGGTAGATTTCATCTCACTTCCTGTTGTCTCCTTCCGTTTGCAAGTAGGAGTTGTTTGTAAGTTGGATGGTTGAAAGTAGGGGCCTGCCCTATATACTCTGCAAAAATTGGGGCCTTAGGCATTGGTGTTGCCACAACACTGTAAGCCCTCACAGTTACTCTTGGTGGGCGCAGGAACGGGCCGTGCTGTGAAATATTATATCAAGAATCTTAATTACATGCACCTGTTGAACAAGGGCAGAAAAAGGGGGCCTTTGGTGGTGGTGATGGTGGTGGTGTTGCCACAACGCTGTAAGCCCTCACAGTTACTCTTGGTGGGTGCAGGAATGGGCCCTGCTGTGAAATATTAGATCAAGAATTGTAATTACGTGTCCCTGTTGAACAAGGGCAGAAAAATTGGGCCTTAGGCACTGGTGCCGCAACACTGCAACCCCTCACAGATGCTACAGTTGGAGCGCAGGAATGAGCCCTGTTGCAAAGTATTGCATTAAAAATTGTAATTATACGCCCCTGTTAAACAGGGGCTGAAAAATTGGGCCTTGGGCACTGGTGCCACAACACTGCAACCCCTCACAGATACTCTAGTTTGAGCGCAGGAATGAGCCCTGCTACAAAGTATTACATCAAAAATTGTAATTACTCTCCCCTGTTAAACAGGGGCTGAAAAATTGGGCCTTGGGCACTGGTGCTGGTGCCACAACACTGCAACCCCTCACAGATACTCTAGTTGGAGCTCAGGAATGAGCCCTGCTGCAAAGTATTGCATCAAAAATTGTAATTACACGCCCCTGTTAAACAGGGGCTGAAAAATTGGGCCTTGGGCACTGGTGCTGGTGCCACAACACTGCAACCCCTCACAGATACTCTAGTTGGAGCACAGGAATGAGCCCTGCTGCAAAGTATTGCATCAAAAATTGTAATTATAAGCCCAGGGGCTGAAAAATTGGGCCTTGGGCACTGGTGGTGGTGCCCAGAACCAAAATGTTCTTACAAGCTATCAGCATGAAATTAAGGAGGAACAGGATAGTCACTCAGCATCAACATAGGCAGTCTTGAAGGGATCTCACATTAAAAAAAAATCAATCTGTTACATCAGCATCAGGTGCTTGGTAGCTGGTGATCCAAGACTGATTAATTTTTATGAAGATCAGCCGATCGACCGATTTGGTGGACAGGTGCACTCTGTGCGTTCAGCAGCACTGAAGAAGAAGAACGCTGGATGCAGGACAGGCCAGTAGCTCAATTGCATACTGTGAAAGCTCTGCCCAGTGATCCATCCTCAAGACCCAGTAACACAGAAGATTTTCAGTGGGAAAGGTGTCCAAGTCTGATCCTGCCCCTAGGTAATCCTGCACCATGTGAATCAGACGCTGGCAATGGTTGCTGGAACCGATCAGACCTTGGGGCTGCGGACTAAAAAATTGTCTGAATGCATCGGTCAGATGGCCACCTTCTCCACCGCTCCTTCTGTGACTGACCGAAGCCTCAGCAACATGTTGTCCAGGAGGACCAGGCAATTGTAACCTCCCAGGCTCTGGAAACATGTTGCACAAACCTTTCTGCAAGGCCTCCCGAAGATGTTTCATTCTCTGCTCCCTCTGCGATAGCAAGATAAGGTCTGCAACCTTAACCTTGTAACATGGATCAAGGAGGGTTGCCAGCCAGTAATCATCCCTCCCCTTGATACCACAAATACGAGGATACTTCCGCAGGCTTTGCAGGATCAGGGAGGCCATGCAGTGTAGGTTTGCTGAGGCATTCGGTCCAGCCACCTCCTCCCAGCCACGTACAAGTCCATGGGTTTCTTCGGACTGTAAATGATCACTTGAAGACTGCTACTGATGCTGAGTGCCAGGCTCCACCTCCATGCTGACACAATCCTGCTTCTTCTCCTCCTCCTCCTCGACCTCTTCCTGTGTGATCGGCGGGCATGCAGGAACACTGTCTGGATAAAGGGGGCTTTGAGAGGTAAGGAAGTCCTCCTCTTCCTCCCTCTGTTCTGCCTCAAGTGCCCTGTCCATTATTCCTCGCAGCGTGTGCTCCAACAGGTGGACAAGAGGGACCAATGTGATGTATGCACTGCCATACTGGCGTGGGGAAAAAAAACAAGCTCCCCTGACCCTGTCCTGGTGTCATAGTCGCGTAGGTACTCATTGATGGCCCTCTGCTGCATTTGTAGCCGCTCCAGCATGGCCATCGTTGAGTTTCACCTGGTGGGCATGCCAGAGATTAGGCTGTTGTTGGGATGGTTAAATTCCTTTTGGAGGTCAGCAAGCTGAGCACTGGCATTTTATGACATGCGGAAATGCACACAGACTTTCCTGGCCTGCCCCCAGACATCCTGTAAGCCGGGGTACCTGCCTAAGAACCGCTGCACCACCAAGTTAAGGACGTGAGCCAAACAGGGCACATGGGTCAGTTGTCCCTGTTGGAGGGCGGAGAGGAGGTTGGTGCCATTGTCACAAACCACCATACCTGCCTTAAGCTGGCGTGGTGTCAACCACCTCTGAACCTGCCCCTGCAGAGCTGACGGAATCTCTGCCCCAGTGTGGCTCCTGTCCCCCAAGCACACCAGCTCAAACACTGCATGGCATCTTTTTGCCTGCGTGCTTGTGTAGCCCCTTGAATGCCTACGGAGCACCGTTGGTTCCGAGGACAAATCAGCACAGGAAGAGGCCATGGAGGAAGAAGAAGAGGAGGGGGTGGAGGAGAGAGATGTGGCAGAATCACCACTAGTACAATTTTGGAGGCGTGGTGGTGGAACAACCTCCAACACTACCACACCTTGTCCTGCATCCTTCCCAGCTGCCAGAAGAGTCAACCAGTGCACGGTGAAAGATAGGTAACGTCCCTGTCCATGCCTGCTGGACCATGAGTCAGCGGTAATATGCACCTTACCGCTGACCGCCCTATCCAGCGAGACCAAGATATTGCCTTCCACATGCTGGTAGAGAGCAGGAATCGCCTGCCGTGAGAAAAAGTGGCATTTGGCAAACTGCTAGCCAAGCTGGCATACAACCACTGGGCATGTGGATGGCTGGGAATGAACTTCTTTCGGCGATGCAGAAGCTGGGGCAGGGAAATTTGCCTGGTACAATCTGACATTGGTGTACCGATAGCAGGTTGCCCACAAGTACTTGGCTGTGACACACCTAATTCTACACCTTCATTCCTCTCAGTGCAGGTTTCAGAGAGGACTGAAGGTATAGTGGGGTTGGAGATCCCAGCTGATGAGGAGCAAGGAGAGGTCCACTTTGTTCTTTGGTGTGGGTCTTTTATGTACGCTTGCCAATGAACTGCATGGCAGGTCGACCTATGTCTGGTCAAGCATGTGGTGCCCAAGCGAGTGATGTTTTGGCTACGTGAGATACGCTTGAGATATATGTTGCAAATAGCAGCGGTGGGATGTGATGCACTCGTCTCAAAAAAGGCCCACACCAAAGAACTTTTGGAATAACGTGCAGAGACAGCAGCGCCCTGCACATGCGGAGCTCTGCAGTGTGATGCAGTCAGTGTGCTGCCTTTAAGCTGGCCCCTGGAGGGCATCCTGCCTCGTTGGAGATGTGCATCCTCCTCCTCTCTCCTATCAGGCACCCACGTGGAGTCAGTGACCTCAACATCCCCTCCCTCCTCATAACTGGAGCAAAGCTGGCAGTATGCTGCAGCTGGGGGGAACATGACTGCCAGATTGCTGTCCTTCTTGGGCACTCCCTCTCTCTGGGCTCACGTTACTGCCTTCCTCTAGCTGGGTACCATCATCAGTGCCTTCAAAATGCTGGGAATCCTGCTGGAGCATGTACCCAACACTGTGGTTAAACAGTTCTCCTCAGGAGGACATGGTGAGGCTAGGGAAGGAGTGACTGATGCCATTGAGCCGAAGGAAGAGGCCCCGTTGGCAGCTGCTTTGCCAGACAAATTACCCTGAGCCTGGGTGAGAGAGGATGAGGAGGATGAGGATGGCTTGGTCATCCATTCTACCAAGTCTTCCGCATGTTGCGGCTCAACACGGCCAGCTGCCGAAAAAAAGACAAGCGTGTCCCACGGCCATGTGCTGATGAGGATGCACCGTCTCCACGACCAGCACTGTTGCCTCTAGACACAGAGCCTGCTTGCCCTCTTTCATTGGCTTGTGACTGTCTGCCTCTCCTTGTTGGCCTTCCAGACATACTAATGGCCTGCAGTGAGATGTAGCTGCACTAAGCTGGGATGTATATATATACTGATACTGCAGCTAGCAGAATCAACTGCCTACCTGTAGTATTATTAGTATGAGAACACCAGCAATTGTCTTCAGGTAGCTTTAGGTGCACACTGTGCAGAGGAAACAGTACACTAGCTGTAAATACTGCAGCTGCCTGCCTATGGTATTAATAGGATCAGAACACCAGCAATTGTCTTCAGGTAGCTTTAGGTGCACACTGTGCAGAGGACGCAGTACACTAACTGTAAATACTGCAGCTGCCTGCCTGTGGTACTAAGAGGATCAGAAGAACACCACCAATTGTCTTTAGGTAGCTTTAGGTGCACACTGTGCAGAGGACACAGTACACTAACTGCAAATACTGTAGCTGCCTGCCTGTGGTATTAATAGGATCAGAACAACAGCAATTGTCTTCAGGTAGCTTTAGGTGCACACTGTGCAGAGGACAACGTACACTAACTGTAAATAATGTAGCTGCCTGCCTGTGGTATTAATAGGATCAGAACAACAGCAATTGTCTTCAGGTAGCTTTAGGTGCACACTGTGCAGAGGACGCAGTACACTAACTGTAAATACTGCAGCTGCCTGCCTGTGGTACTAATAGGATCAGAAGAACACCACCAATTTTCTTCAGGTAGCTTTAGGTGCACACTGTGCAGAGGACACAGTACACTAACTGTAAATACTGTAGCTGCCTGCCTGTGGTATTAATAGAATCAGAACAACAGCAATGGTCTTCAGGTAGCTTTAGGTGCACACTGTGCAGAGGATGCAGTACACTAACTGTAAATACTGCAGCTGCCTGCCTGTGGTACTAATAGGATCAGAAGAACACCACCAATTTTATTCGGATAGCTTTAGGTGCACACTGTGCAGGGGAAACAGTACACTAACTATAAATACTGTAGCTGCCTGCCTGTGGTATTAATAGGATCAGAACAACAGCAGTTGTCTTTAGGTAGCTTTACATGCACACTATGCCGGGGGCGCAGTACACTAACTGTAAATACTGCAGCTGCCTGTGGTACTAATAGGATCAGAAGAACACCACCAATTTTTTTCTGGTAGCTTTAGGGGCACACTGTGCAGAGGACGCACTACACTAACTTGTAAATACTGCAGCTGCCAGCTGTACTAATAGGATCAGAAGAACACCACCAATTTTCATCAGGTAGCTTTAGATGCACACTGTGCAGAGGAAACAGTACACTAACTGTAAATACTGTAGCTGCCTGCCTGTGGTACTAATAGGATCAGAAGAACCCCACCAATTTTCTTCAGGTAGCTTTAGGTGCACACTGTGCAGAGGACACAGTACACTAACTTTAAATACTGTAGCTGCCTGCCTGTGGTATTAATAGGATCAGAACAACAGCAATTGTCTTCAGGTAGCTTTAGGTGCACACTGTGCAGAGGACGCACTACACTAACTTGTAAATACTACAGCTGCCTGCGGTACTAATAGGATCAGAAGAACACCACCAATTTTCTTCAGGTAGCTTTAGGTGCACACTTTGCAGAGGACGCACTACACTAACTTGTAAATACTGCAGCTGCCTGCCTGTGGCACTAATAGGATCAGAAGAACACCACCAATTTTCTTCTGGTAGCTTTAGGGGCACACTGTGCAGAGGATGCACTACACTAACTGTAAATACTGTAGCTGCCTGCCTGTGGTACTAATAGGGTCAGAAGAACACCACCAATTTTCTTCGGATAGCTTTAGGTGCACACTGTGCAGAGGAAACAGTAGACTAACTGTAAATACTGTAGCTGCCTGCCTCTGTTATTAATAGGATCGGAACAACAGCAATTGTCTTCAGGTAGCTTTAGGTGCACACTGTGCAAAGGACGAACTACACTAACTGTAAATACTGCAGCTGCCTGTGGTACTAATAGGATCAGAAGAACACCACCAATTTTCTTCAGGTAGCTTTAGATGCACACTGTGCAGAGGACACAGTACACTTACTGTAAATACTGTAGCTGCCTGCCTGTGGTACTAATAGGATCAGAAGAAAACCACCAATTTTCTTCGGATAGCTTTAGGTGCACACTGTGCAGAGGAAACAGTAGACTAACTGTAAATACTGTAGCTGCCTGCCTCTGTTATTAATAGGATCGGAACAACAGCAATTGTCTTCAGGTAGCTTTAGGTGCACACTGTGCAGAGGACACACTACACTAACTTGTAAATACTGCAGCTGCCTGCTGTACTAATAGGATCAGAAGAACACCACCAATTATCTTCAGGTAACTTTAGTCGCACACTGTGCAGAGGACACGGTACACTAACTGTAAATACTGTAGCTGCCTGCCTGTGGTACTAATAGGGTCAGAAGAACACCACCAATTTTCTTCAGGTAGCTTTAGGTGCACACTGTGCAGAGGAAACAGTACACTAACTGTAAATACTGTAGCTGCCTGCCTGTGGTACTAATTGGATCAAAAGAACACCACCAATTTTCTTCGGATAGCTTTAGGTGCACACTGTGCAGAGGAAACAGTAGACTAACTATAAAAACTGTAGCTGCCTGCCTGTGGTATTAATAGGATCAGTACAACAGCAGTTGTCTTTAGGTAGCTTTACGTGCACACTATGCCGAGGACGCAGTACACTAACTGTAAATACTGCAGCTGCCTGTATGTGGTACTAATAGGATCAGAAGAACACCAACAATTTTCTTCTGGTAGCTTTAGGGGCACACTGTGCAGAGGATGCACTACACCATCTGTAAATACTGTAGCTGCCTACCTGTGGTATTAATAGGATCAGAACAACACCAATTTTCTTCAGGTAGCTTTAGGTGCACACTGTGCAGAGGAAACAGTAAACTAACTGTAAATACTGTAGCTGCCTGCGGTACTAATACGATCAGAAGAACACCACCAATTTTCTTTGGATAGCTTTAGGTGCACACTGTGCAGAGGAAACAGTGGACTAACTATAAATACTGTAGCTGCCTGCCTGTGGTATTAATAGGATCAGAACAACAGCAGTTGTCTTTAGGAAGCTTTACATGCACACTATGCCGAGGACGCAGTACACTAACTGTAAATACTGCAGCTGCCTGTATGTGGTACTAATAGGATCAAAAGAACACCAACAATTTTCTTCAAGTAGCTTTAGGTGCACACTGTGCAGAGAACGCAGTACACTAACTGTAAATACTGCAGCTGCCTGCGGTACTAATAGGATCAGAAGAACACCACCAATTTTCTTCAGGTAGCTTTAGATGCACACTGTGCAGAGGACACAGTACACTTACTGTAAATACTGTAGCTGCCTGCCTGTGGTACTAATAGGATCAGAAGAACACCACCAATTTTCTTCAGGTAGCTTTAGGTGCACACTGTGCAGAGGACACAATACACTAACTATAAATACTGTAGCTGCCTGCCTCTGTTATTAATAGTATCGGAACAACAGCAATTGTCTTCAGGTAGCTTTAGGTGCACACTGTGCAAAGGACGCACTACACTAACTGTAAATACTGCAGCTGCCTGTGGTACTAATAGGATCAGAAGAACACCACCAATTTTCTTCAGGTAGCTTTAGGTGCACACTGTGCAGAGGACCCAGTACACTAACTTTAAATACTGTAGCTGCCTGCCTGTGGTATTAATAGGATCAGAACAACAGCAATTGTCTTCAGATAGCTTTAGGTGCACACTGTGCAGAGGACGCACTACACTAACTGTAAATACTGCAGCTGCCTGTGGTACTAATAGGATCAGAAGAACACCACCAATTTTCTTCAGGTAGCTTTAGATGCACACTGTGCAGAGGACACAGTACACTTACTGTAAATACTGTAGCTGCCTGCCTGTGGTACTAATAGGATCAGAAGAACACCACCAATTTTCTTCAGATAGCTTTAGGTGCACACTGTGCAGAGGAAACAGTAGACTAACTGTAAATACTGTAGCTGCCTGCCTCTGTTATTAATAGGATTGGAACAACAGCAATTGTCTTCAGGTAGCTTTAGGTGCACACTGTGCAGAGGACACACTACACTAACTTGTAAATACTGCAGCTGCCTGCTGTATTAATAGGATCAGAAGAACACCACCAATTATCTTCAGGTAACTTTAGATGCACACTGTGCAGAGGACACAGTACACTAACTGTAAATATTGTAGCTGCCTGCCTGTGGTACTAATAGGGTCAGAAGAACACCACCAATTTTCTTCAGGTAGCTTTAGGTGCACACTGTGCAGAAGAAACAGTACACTAACTGTAAATACTGTAGCTGCCTGCCTGTGGTACTAATAGGATCAAAAGAACACCACCAATTTTCTTCGGATAGCTTTAGTTGCACACTGTGCAGAGGAAACAGTAGACTAACTAAAAATACTTTAGCTGCCTGCCTGTGGTATTAATAGGATCAGTACAACAGCAGTTGTCTTTAAGTAGCTTTACGTGCACACTATGCAGAGGACACAGTACACTAACTGTAAATACTGCAGCTGCCTGTATGTGGTACTAATAGGATCAGAAGAACACCAACAATTTTCTTCAAGTAGCTTTAGGTGCACACTGTGCAGAGAACGCAGTACACTAACTGTAAATACTGCAGCTGCCTGTGGTACTAATTGGATCAGAAGACCACCACCAATTTTCTTCTGGTAGCTTTAGGGGCACACTGTGCAGAGGATGCACTACACTAACTGTAAATACTGTAGCTGCCTACCTGTGGTATTAATAGGATCAGAACAACACCAATTTTCTTCAGGTAGCTTTAGGTGCACACTGTGCAGAGGAAACAGTACACTAACTGTAAATACTGTAGATGCCTGCCTGTTGTACTAATAGGATCAGAAGAACACCACCAATTTTCTTCAGATAGCATTAGGTGCACACTGTGCAGAGGAAACAGTACACTAACTATAAATACTGTAGCTGCCTGCCTGTGGTATTAATAGGATCAGAACAACAGCAGTTGTCTTTAGGTAGCTTTATGTGCACACTATGCTGAGGACGCAGTACACTAACTGTAAATACTGCAGCTGCCTGTGGTACTAATAGGATCAGAAGAACACCACCAATTTTCTTCAGGTAGCTTTAGTTGCACACTGTGCAGAGGACACAGTACACTTACTGTAAATACTGCAGCTGCCTGTGGTACTAATAGGATCAGAAGAACACCACCAATTTTCTTCGGATAGCTTTAGGTGCACACTGTGCAGAGGAAACAGTAGACAAACTATAAATACTGTAGCTGCCTGCCTCTGTTATTAATAGGATCGGAACAACAGCAATTGTCTTCAGGTAGCTTTAGGTGCACACTGTGCAGAGGACACACTACACTAACTTGTAAATACTGCAGCTGCCTGCTGTACTAATAGGATCAGAAGAACACCACCAATTATCTTCAGGTAACTTTAGATGCACACTGTGCAGAGGACACAGTACACTAACTGTAAATATTGTAGCTGCCTGCCTGTGGTACTAATAGGGTCAGAAGAACACCACCAATTTTCTTCAGGTAGCTTTAGGTGCACACTGTGCAGAAGAAACAGTACACTAACTGTAAATACTGTAGCTACCTGCCTGTGGTACTAATAGGATCAAAAGAACACCACCAATTTTCTTCGGATAGCTTTAGGTGCACACTGTGCAGAGGAAACAGTAGACTAACTATAAATACTGTAGCTGCCTGCCTGTGGTATTAATTGGATCAGTACAACAGCAGTTGTCTTTAAGTAGCTTTACGTGCACACTATGCCCAGAACGCAGTACACTAACTGTAAATACTGCAGCTGCCTGTATGTGGTACTAATAGGATCAGAAGAACACCAACAATTTTCTTCAAGTAGCTTTAGGTGCACACTGTGCAGAGAACGCAGTACACTAACTGTAAATACTGCAGCTGCCTGAGGTACTAATATAATCAGAAGACCACCACCAATTTTCTTCTGGTAGCTTTAGGGGCACACTGTGCAGAGGATGCACTACACTAACTGTAAATACTGTAGCTGCCTACCTGTGGTATTAATAGGATCAGAACAACACCAATTTTCTTCAGGTAGCTTTAGGTGCACACTGTGCAGAGGAAACAGTACACTAACTGTAAATACTGTAGATGCCTGCCTGTGGTACTAATAGGATCAGAAGAACACCACCAATTTTCTTCGGATAGCTTTAGGTGCACACTGTGCAGAGGAAACAGTACACTAACTATAAATACTGTAGCTGCCTGCCTGTGGCATTAATAGGATCAGAACAACAGCAGTTGTCTTTAGGTAGCTTTATGTGCACACTATGCCGAGGACGCAGTACACTAACTGTAAATACTGCAGCTGCCTGTGGTACTAATAGGATCAGAAGAACACCACCAATTTTCTTCAGGTAGCTTTAGATGCACACTGTGCAGAGGACACAGTACACTTACTGTAAATACTGCAGCTGCCTGTGGTACTAATAGGATCAGAAGAACACCACCAATTTTCTTCGGATAGCTTTAGGTGCACACTGTGCAGAGGAAACAGTAGACTAACTATAAATACTGTAGCTGCCTGCCTGTGATATTAATAGGATCAGAACAACAGTAGTTGTCTTTAGGTAGCTTTACGTGCACACTATGCCGAGGACGCAGTACACTAACTGTAAATACTGCAGCTGCCTGTATGTGGTACTAATAGGATCAGAAGAACACCACCAATTTTCTTCGGATAGCTTTAGGTGCACACTGTGCAGAGGAAACAGTACACTAACTATAAATACTGTAGCTGCCTGCCTGTGGTATTAATAGGATCAGAACAACAGCAGTTGTCTTTAGGTAGCTTTACGTGCACACTATGCTGAGGACGCAGTACACTAACTGTAAATACTGCAGCTGCCTGTATGTGGTACTAATAGGATCAGAAGAACACCAACAATTTTCTTCAAGTAGCTTTAGGTGCACACTGTGCAGAGAACGCAGTACACTAACTGTAAATACTGCAGCTGCCTGCGGTACTAATAGGATCAGAAGACCACCACCAATTTTCTTCAGGTAGCTTTAGATGCACACTGTGCAGAGGACACAGTACACTAACTGTAAATACCGTACTGCCTGCCTCTGTTATTAATAGGATCGAAACAACAGCAATTGTCTTCAGGTAGCTTTAGGTGCACACTGTGCAGAGGACACACTACACTAACTTGTAAATACTGCAGCTGCCTGCTGTACTAATAGGATCAGAAGAACACCACCAATTTTCTTCAGGTAGCTTTAGATGCACACTGTGCAGAGAACACAGTACACTAACTGTTAATACTGTAGCTGCCTGCCTGTGGTACTAATAGGGTCAGAAAAACACCACCAATTTTCTTCAGGTGGCTTTAGGTGCACACTGTGCAGAGGACGCAGTACACTAACTGTAAATACTGCAGCTGCCTGTATGTGGTACTAATAGGATCAGAAGAACACCACCAAATTTCTTCAGGTAGCTTTAGATGCACACTGTGCAGAGGACACAGTACACTTACTGTAAATACTGTAGCTGCCTGCCTGTGGTACTAATAGGATCAGAAGAACACCACCAATTGTCTTCGGATAGCTTTAGGTGCACACTGTGCAGAGGAAACAGTAGACTAACTGTAAATACTGTAGCTGCCTGCCTCTGTTATTAATAGGATCGGAACAACAGCAATTGTCTTCAGGTAGCTTTAGGTGCACACTGTGCAGAGGACACACTACACTAACTTGTAAATACTGCAGCTGCCTGCTGTACTAATAGGATCAGAAGAACACCACCAATTATCTTCAGGTAACTTTAGATGCACACTGTGCAGAGGACACAGTACACTAACTGTAAATACTGTAGCTGCCTGCCTGTAGTACTAATAGGGTCAGAAGAACACCACCAATTTTCTTCAGGTAGCTTTAGGTGCACACTGTGCAGAGGAAACAGTACACTAACTGTAAATACTGTGGCTGCCTGCCTGTGGTACTAATAGGATCAGAAGAACACCACCAATTTTCTTCGGATAGCTTTAGGTGCACACTATGCAGAGGAAACAGTAGACTAACTATAAATACTGTAGCTGCCTGCCTGTGGTATTAATAGGATCAGTACAACAGCAGTTGTCTTTAGGTAGCTTTACGTGCACACTATGCCGAGGACGCAGTACACTAACTGTAAATACTGCAGCTGCCTGTATGTGGTACTAATAGGATCAGAAGAAAACCAACAATTTTCTTCAAGTAGCTTTAGGTGCACACTGTGCAGAGAACGCAGTACACTGACTGTAAATACTGCAGCTGCCTGCGGTACTAATAAGATCAGAAGACCACCACCAATTTTCTTCAGGTAGCTTTAGATGCACACTGTGCAGAGGACACAGTACACTTACTGTAAATACTGTAGCTTCCTACCTCTGTTACTAATAGGATCAGAAGAACACCACCAATTTTCTTCAGGTAGCTTTAGGTGCACACTGTGCAGAGGACACAGTACACTAACTGTAAATACTGTAGCTTCCTGCCTCTGTTATTAATAGGATCGGAACAACAGCAATTGTCTTCAGGTAGCTTTAGGTGCACACTGTGCAAAGGACGCACTACACTAACTGTAAATACTGCAGCTGCCTTTGGTACTAATAGGATCAGAAGAACACCACCAATTTTCTTCAGGTAGCTTTAGGTGCACACTGTGCTGAGGACACATTACACTAACTGTAAATACTGTAGCTGCCTGCCTCTGTTATTAATAGGATCGGAACAACAGCAATTGTATTCAGGTAGCTTTAGGTGCACACTGTGCAGAAGACGCACTACACTAACTTGTAAATACTGCAGCTGCCTGCTGTACTAATAGGATCAGAAGAACACCACCAATTTTCTTCAGGTAGCTTTAGATGCACACTGTGCAGACGACACAGTACACTAACTATAAATACTGTAGCTGCCTGCCTGTGGTACTAATAGGGTCAGAAGAACACCACCAATTTTCTTCAGGTAGCTTTATTTGCGCACTGTGCAGAGAACACAGTACATTAACTTTAAATACTGTAGCTGCCTGCCTGTGTTATTAATACGATCAGAACAACAGCAATTGTCTTCAGGTAGCTTTAGGTGCACACTGTGCTGAGGACGCACTACACTAACTGTAAATACTGCAGCTGCCAGCGGTACTAATAGGATCCGAAGAAAACCACCAATTTTCTTCAGGTAGCTTTAGATGCACACTGTGCAGAGGACACAGTACACTTACTGTAAATACTGTAGCTGCCTGCCTGTGGTACTAATAGGATCAGAAGAACACCACCAATTTTCTTCGGATAGCTTTAGGTGCACACTGTGCAGAGGAAACAGTAGACTAACTATAAATACTGTAGCTGCCTACCTCTGTTATTAATAGGATCTGAACAACAGCAATTGTCTTCAGGTAGCTTTAGGTGCACACTGTGCAAAGGACGCACTACTCTAACTGTAAATACTGCAGCTGCCTGTGGTACTAATAGGATCAGAAGAACACCACCAATTTTCTTCGGATAGCTTTAGGTGCACACTGTGCAGAGGAAACAGTAGACTAACTATAAATACTGTAGCTGCCTGCCTGTGGTATTAATAGGATCAGAACAACAGTAGTTGTCTTTAGGTAGCTTTACGTGCACACTATGCCGAGGACGCAGTACACTAACTGTAAATACTGCAGCTGCCTGTATGTTGTACTGATAGGATCAGAAGAACACCAACAATTTTCTTCAAGTAGCTTTAGGTGCACACTGAGCAGAGAACGCAGTACACTAACTGTAAATACTGCAGCTGCCTGCGGTACTAATAGGATCACAAGACCACCACCAATTTTCTTCAGGTAGCTTTAGATGCACACTGTGCAGAGGACACAGTACATTTACTCTAAATACTGTAGCTGCCTGCCTATGGTACTAATAGGATCAGAAGAACACCACCAATTTTCTTCAGGTAGCTAGGTGCACACTGTGAGGAGGACACAGTACACTAACTGTAAATACTGTAGCTGCCTGCCTCTGTTATTAATAGGATCGGAACAAAAGCAATTGTCTTCAGGTAGCTTTAGGTGCGCACTGTGCAGAGGACACAGTACACTAACTTTAAATACTGAAGCTGCCTGCCTGTAGTATTAATAGGATGAGAACAACAGCAATTGTCTTCAGATAGCTTTAGGTGCACACTGTGCAGAGGACGCACTACACTAACTGTAAATACTGCAGCTGCCTGTGGTACTAATAGGATCAGAAGAACACCACCAATTTTCTTCAGGTAGCTTTAGGTGCACACTTTGCAGAGGACGCACTACACTAACTTGTAAATACTGCAGCTGCCTGCCTGTGGCACTAATAGGATCAGAAGAACACCACCAATTTTCTTCTGGTAGCTTTAGGGGCACACTGTGCAGAGGATGCACTACACTAACTGTAAGTACTGTAGCTGCCTACCTGTGGTATTAATAGGATCAAAACAACACCAATTTTCTTCAGGTAGCTTTAGGTGCACACTGTGCAGAGGAAACAGTACACTAACTGTAAATACTGTAGATGCCTGCCGGTGGTACTAATAGGATCAGAAGAACACCACCAATTTTCTTCGGATAGCTTTAGGTGCACACTGTGCAGAGGAAACAGTAGACTAACTATAAATACTGTAGCTGCCTGCCTGTGGTATTAATAGGATCAGAACAACAGCAGTTGTCTTTAGGTAGCTTTAAGTGCACACTATGCCGACAACGCAGTACACTAACTGTAAATACTGCAGCTGCCTGTATGTGGTACTAATAGGATCAGAAGAACACCAACAATTTTCTTCAAGTAGCTTTAGGTGCACACTGTGCAGAGAACGCAGTACACTAACTGTAAATACTGCAGCTGCCTGCGGTACTAATAGGATCAGAAGAACACCACCAATTTTCTTCAGGTAGCTTTAGATGCACACTGTGCAGAGGACACAGTACACTTACTGTAAATACTGTAGCTGCCTGCCTGTGGTACTAATAGGATCAGAAGAACACCACCAATTTTCTTCGGATAGCTTTAGGTGCACACTGTGCAGAGGAAACAGTAGACTAACTGTAAATACTGTAGCTGCCTGCCTCTGTTATTAATAGGATCGGAACAACAGCAATTGTCTTCAGGTAGCTTTAGGTGCACACTGTGCAAAGGACGCACTACACTAACTGTAAATACTGCAGCTGCCTGTGGTACTAATAGGATCAGAAGAACACCACCAATTTTCTTCAGGTAGCTTTACGTGCACACTGTGCAGAGGACACAGTACACTAACTGTAAATACTTTAGCTGCCTGCCTCTGTTATTAATAGGATCGGAATAACAGCAATTGTCTTCAGGTAGCTTTAGGTGCACACTGTGCAGAGGACGCACTACACTAACTTGTAAATACTGCAGCTGCCTGCTTTACTAATAGGATCAGAAGAACACCACCAATTTTCTTCAGGTAGCTTTAGATGCAGAGGAGAGAGTACACTAACTGTAAATACTGTAGATGCCTGCCTGTGGTACTAATAGGGTCAGAAGAACACCACCAATTTTCTTCAGGTAGCTTTAGGTGCGCACTGTGCAGAGGACACAGTACACTAACTTTAAATACTGTATCTGCCTGCCTGTGGTACTAATAGGATCAGAAGAACACCACCAATTGTCTTCTGGTAGCTTTAGGGGCACACTGTGCAGAGGATGCACTACACTAACTGTAAATACTGTAGCTGCCTACCTGTTGTATTAATAGGATCAGAACAACAGCAATAGTCTTCAGGTAGCTTTAGGTGCACACTGTGCAGGGAACGCAGTACACTAACTGTAAATACTACAGCTGCCTGCCTGTGGCATTAATAAAATCAGAAGGACACCACCAATTTTCCTTATGTAGCTTTAGGTGCACACTGTGCAGAGGACACAGTACACTAATTATAAATACGGTAGCTGCCTGCCTGTGGTATTAATGGGATCAGAACAACAGCAATTGTCTTCAGGTAGCTTTAGGTGCACACTACGCTGAGGACGCAGTACACTTACTGTAAATACTGCAGCTGCCTGCCTGCGGTACCAATAGGATCAGAAGAACACCACCAATTTTCTTCAGGTAGCTTTAGATGCACACTGTGCAGAGGACACAGTACACTTACTGTAAATTCTGTAGCTGCCTGCTTTACTAATAGGATCAGAAGAACACCACCAATTTTCTTCAGGTAGCTTTAGATGCACACTGTGCAGAGGAGAGAGTACACTAAATGTAAATACTGTAGATGCCTGCCTGTGGTACTAATAGGGTCAGAAGAACACCACCAATTTTCTTCAGGTAGCTTTAGGTGCGCACTGTGCAGAGGACACAGTACACTAACTTTAAATACTGTATCTGCCTGCCTGTGGTACTAATAGGATCAGAAGAACACCACCAATTGTCTTCTGGTAGCTTTAGGGGCACACTGTGCAGAGGATGCACTACACTAACTGTAAATACTGTAGCTGCCTACCTGTTGTTTTAATAGGATCAGAACAACAGCAATAGTCTTCAGGTAGCTTTAGGTGCACACTGTGCAGGGGACGCAGTACACTAACTGTAAATACTACAGCTGCCTGCCTGTGGCACTAATAAAATCAGAAGGACACCACCAATTTTCTTGGGGTAGCTTTAGGTGCACACTGTGCAGAGGACACAGTACACTAATTATAAATACGGTAGCTGCCTGCCTGTGGTATTAATAGGATCAGAACAACAGCAATTGTCTTCAGGTAGCTTTAGGTGCACACTACGCTGAGGACGCAGTACGCTTACTGTAAATACTGCAGCTGCCTGCCTGCGGTACCAATAGGATCAGAAGAACACCACCAAATTTCTTCAGGTAGCTTTAGATGCACACTGTGCAGAGGACACAGTACACTTACTGTAAATTCTGTAGCTGCCTGCCTGTGGTACTAATAGGATCAGAAGAACACCACCAATTTTCTTCAGGTAGCTTTAGGTGCACACTGTGCAGAGGACACAGTACACTAACTGTAAATACTGTAGCTGCCTGCGTCTGTTATTAATAGGATCGGAACAACAGCAATTGTCTTCAGGTAGCTTTAGGTGCACACTGTGCAGAGGACACACTACACTAACTGCAAATACTGTAGCTGCCTACCTGTGGTATTAATAGGATCAGTACAAAAGCAATTGTTTTCAGGTAGCTTTAGGTGCACACTATGCCGAGGACGCAGTACACTAACTGTAAATACTGCAGCTGCCTGCCTGTGGTAATAGGATCAGAAGAACACCAACAATTTTCTTCAGGTAGCTTTAGGTGCACACTGTGCAGAGAAAGCAGTACACTAACTGTAAATACTGCAGCTGCCTGCAGTACTAATAGGATCAGAAGAACACCACCAATTTTCTTTAGGTAGCTTTAGATGCACACTGTGCAGAGGACACAGTACACTTACTGTAAATACTGTAGCTGCCTGCCTGTGGTACTAATAGGATCAGAAGAACACCACCAATTTTCTTTAGGTAGCTTTAGATGCACACTGTGCAGAGGACACAGTACACTTACTGTAAATACTGTAGCTGCCTGCCTGTGGTACTAATAGGATCAGAAGAACACCACCAATTTTCTTTAGGTAGCTTTAGGTGCACACTGTGCAGAGGACACAGTACACTAACTGTAAATACTGTAGCTGCCTGCCTCTGTTATTAATAGGATCGGAACAACAGCAATTGTCTTCGTGTAGCTTTAGGTGCACACTGTGCAGAGGACGCCCTACACTAACTGTAAATACTGCAGGTGCCTGTGGTACTAATAGGATCAAAAGAACACCACCAATTTTCTTCTGGTAGCTTTAGGGGCACACTGTGCAGAGGATGCACTACACTAACTTGTAAATACTGCAGCTGCCTGCTGTACTAATAGGATCAGAAAAACACCACCAATTTTCTTCAGGTAGCTTTAGGTGCACACCGTGTAGAGGACACAGTACACTAACTGTAAATACTGTAGCTGCCTGCCTGTGTTACTAATAGGATCAGAAGAACACCACCAATTTTCTTCAGGTAGCTTTAGGTGCACACTGTGTAGAGGACACAGTACACTAACTGTAAATACTGTAGCTGCCTGCCTGAGGTATTAATCGGATCAGAACAACAGCAATTGTCTTCAGGTAGCTTTAGGTGCACACTGTGTAGAGGACGCACTACACTAACTGTAAATACTGCAGCTGCCTGTGGTACTAATAGGATCAGAAGAACACCACCAATTTTTTTCGGGTAGCTTTAGGTGCACACTGTGCAGAGGACGCACTACACTAACTGTAAATACTGCAGCTGCCTGTGGTACTAATAGGATCAGAAGAACACCACCAATTTTCTTCAGGTAGCTTTAGGTGCACACTTTGCAGAGGACGCACTACACTAACTTGTAAATACTGCAGCTGCCTGCCTGTGGTACTAATAGGATAGAAGAACACCACCAATTTTCTTCTGGTAGCTTTAGGGGCACACTGTGCAGAGGACGCACTACACTAACTGTAAATACTGTAGCTGCCTGCCTGAGGTATTAATGGGATCAGAATAACAGCAATTGTCTTCAGGTAGCTTTAGGTGCACACTGTGTAGAGGACGCACTACACTAACTGTAAATACTGCAGCTGCCTGTGGTACTAATAGGATAGAAGAACACCACCAATTTTCTTCTGGTAGCTTTAGGGGCACACTGTGCAGAGGACACACTACACTAATTATAAATACGGTAGCTGCCTGCCTGTGGTATTAATAGAATCAGAACAACAGCAATTGTCTTCAGGTAGCTTTAGGTGCACACTACACTGAGGACGCAGTACACTTACTGTAAATACTGCAGCTGCCTGCTTTCGGCACCAATAGGATCAGAAGAACACCACCAATTTTCTTCAGGTAGCTTTAGATGCACACTGTGCAGAGGACACAGTACACTTACTGTAAATTCTGTAGCTGCCTGCCTGTGGTACTAATAGGATCAGAAGAATACCACCAATTTTCTTCAGGTAGCTTTAGGTACCCACTGTGCAGAGGACACAGTACACTAACTGTAAATACTGTAGCTGCCTGCCTCTGTTATTAATAGGATCGGAAAAACAGCAATTGTCTTCAGGTAGCTTTAGCTGCACACTGTGCAGAGGACGCCCTACACTAACTGTAAATACTGCAGCTGCCTGCGGTGCTAATAGGATCAGAAGAACACCAATAATTTTCTTCTGGTAGCTTTAGGGGCACACTGTGCAGAGGACGCATTACACTAACTGTAAATACTGTAGCTGCCTACCTGTGGTATTAATAGGATCAGAACAACAGCAATTGTCTTCAGGTAGCTTTAGGTGCACACTGTGCAGAGGACGCACTACACTAACTGCAAATACTGTAGCTGCCTACCTGTGGTATTAATAGGATCAGTACAAAAGCAATTGTTTTCAGGTAGCTTTAGGTGCACACTATGCTGAGGACGCAGTACACTAACTGTAAATACTGCAGCTGCCTGCCTGTGGTAATAGGATCAGAAGAACACCAACAATTTTCTTCAGGTAGCTTTAGGTGCACACTGTGCAGAGAAAGCAGTACACTAACTGTAAATACTGCAGCTGCCTGCGGTACTAATAGGATCAGAAGAACACCACCAATTTTCTTTAGGTAGCTTTAGATGCACACTGTGCAGAGGACACAGTACACTTACTGTAAATACTGTAGCTGCCTGCCTGTGGTACTAATAGGATCAGAAGAACACCACCAATTTTCTTTAGGTAGCTTTAGGTGCACACTGTGCAGAGGACACAGTACACTAACTGTAAATACTGTAGCTGCCTGCCTCTGTTATTAATAGGATCGGAACAACAGCAGTTGTCTTCGGGTAGCTTTAGGTGCACACTGTGCAGAGGACGCCCTACACTAACTGTAAATACTGCAGGTGCCTGTGGTACTAATAGGATCAAAAGAACACCACCAATTTTCTTCTGGTAGCTTTAGGGGCACACTGTGCAGAGGACGCAATACACTAACTTGTAAATACTGCAGCTGCCTGCTGTACTAATAGGATCAGAAAAAAACCACCAATTTTCTTCAGGTAGCTTTAGGTGCACACTGTGTAGGGGACACAGTACACTAACTGTAAATACTGTAGCTGCCTGCCTGTGTTACTAATAGGATCAGAAGAACACCACCAATTTTCTTCAGGTAGCTTTAGGTGCACACTGTGTAGAGGACACAGTACACTAACTGTAAATACTGTAGCTGCCTGCCTGAGGTATTAATGGGATCAGAACAACAGCAATTGTCTTCAGGTAGCTTTAGGTGCACACTGTGTAGAGGACGCACTACACTAACTGTAAATACTGCAGCTGCCTGTGGTACTAATAGGATCAGAAGAACACCACCAATTTTATTCAGGTAGCTTTAGGTGCACACTGTGCAGAGGACGCACTACACTAACTGTAAATACTGCAGCTGCCTGCGGTACTAATAGGATCAGAAGAACACCACCAATTTTCTTCAGGTAGCTTTAGGTGCACACTTTGCAGAAGACGCACTACACTAACTTGTAAATACTGTAGCTGCCTGCCTGTGGTACTAATAGGATAGAAGAACACCACCAATTTTCTTCTGGTAGCTTTAGGGGCACACTGTGCAGAGGACGCACTACACTAAATGTAAATACTGTAGCTGCCTGCCTGAGGTATTAATGGGATCAGAACAACAGCAATTGTCTTCAGGTAGCTTTAGGTGCACACTGTGTAGAGGACGTACTACACTAACTGTAAATACTGCAGCTGCCTGTGGTACTAATAGGATCAGAAGAACACCACCAATTTTTTTCAGGTAGCTTTAGGTGCACACTGTGCAGAGGACGCACTACACTAACTGTAAATACTGCAGCTGCCTGCGGTACTAATAGGATCAGAAGAACACCACCAATTTTCTTCAGGTAGCTTTAGGTGCACACTTTGCAGAGGACGCACTACACTAACTTGTAAATACTGCAGCTGCCTGCCTGTGGTACTAATAGGATAGAAGAACACCACCAATTTTCTTCTGGTAGCTTTAGGGGCACACTGTGCAGAGGACGCACTACACTAACTGTAAATACTGTAGCTGCCTACCTGTGGTATTAATAGGATCAGAATAACAGCAATTGTCTTCAGGTAGCTTTAGGTGCACACTGTGCAGAGGACACAGTACACTAACTGTAAATACTGCATCTGCCTGCCTGTGGCACTAATAGGATCAGAAGAAAACCACCAATTTTCTTCAGGTAGCTTTAGGTGCACACTGTGCAGAGGACGCAGTACACTAACTGTAAATACTGCAGCTTCCTGCCTGTGGTACTAATAGGATCAGAAGAACACCACCAATTTTCTTCAGGTAGCTTTAGGTGCACACTGTGCAGAGGACACCGTACACTAACTGTAAATACTGTAGCTGCCTGCCTCTGTTATTAATAGGATCGGAACAACAGCAATTGTCTTCAGGTAGCTTTAGGTGCACACTGTGCAGAGGATGCCCTACACTAACTGTAAATACTGCAGCTGCCTGCAGTACTAATAGGATCAGAAGAACACCACCAATTTTCTTCAGGTAGCTTTAGGGGCACACTGTGCAGAGGACGCACTACACTAAATGTAAATACTGTAGCTGCCTACCTATGGTATTAATAGGATCAGAACAACAGCAATTGTCTTCAGGTAGCTTTAGGTGCACACTGTGCAGAGGATGCAGTACACTAACAGTAAATACTCCATCTGTCTGCCTGTGGCACTAATAGGATCAGAAGAACACTACCAATTTTCTTCAGGTAGCTTTAGGTGCACACTGTGCCGAGGACGCAGTACACTAACTGTAAATGCTGCAGCTGACTGCGGTACTAATAGGATCAGAAGAACACCACCAATTTTCTTCAGGTAGCTTTAGGTGCACACTGTGCAGAGGAAACAGTACACTAACTATAAATACTGTAGCTGCCTGCCTGTGGTATTAATAGGATCAGAACAACAGCAGTTGTCTTTAGGTAGCTTTAAGTGCACACTATGCCGAGGACGCAGTACACAATCTGTAAATACTGCAGCTGCCTGCATGTGGTACTAATAGGATCAGAAGAACACCAACCATTTTCTTCAAGTAGCTTTAGGTGCACACCGTGCAGAGGACACAGTACACTAACTGTAAATACTGTAGCTGCCTGCCTCTGTTATTAATAGGATCGGAACAACAGCAATTGTCTTCGGGTAGCTTTAGGTGCACACTGTGCAGAGGACGCCCTACACTAACTGTCAATACTGCAGGTGCCTGTGGTACTAATAGGATCAAAAGAACACCACCAATTTTCTTCTGGTAGCTTTAGATGCACACTGTGCAGAGGACGCACTACACTAACTTGTAAATACTGCAGCTGCCTGCTGTACTAATAGGATCAGAAAAACACCACCAATTTTCTTCAGGTAGCTTTAGGTGCACACTGTGTAGGGGACACAGTACACAAACTGTAAATACTGTAGCTGCCTGCCTGTGTTACTAATAGGATCAGAAGAACACCACCAATTTTCTTCAGGTAGCTTTAGGTGCACACTGTGTAGAGGACACAGTACACTAACTGTAAATACTGTAGCTGCCTGCCTGAGGTAATTATGGGATCAGAACAACAGCAATTGTCTTCAGGTAGCTTTAGGTGCACACTGTGCAGAGGACGCACTACACTAACTTGTAAATACTACAGCTGCCTGCGGTACTAATAGGATCAGAACACCACCAATTTTCTTCAGGTAGCTTTAGGTGCACACTGTGCAGAGGAAACAGTACACTAACTATAAATACTGTAGCTGCCTGCCTGTGGTATTAATAGGATCAGAACAACAGCAGTTGTCTTTAGGTAGCTTTAAGTGCACACTATGCCGAGGACGCAGTACACAATCTGTAAATACTGCAGCTGCCTGCATGTGGTACTAATAGGATCAGAAGAACACCAACCATTTTCTTCAAGTAGCTTTAGGTGCACACTGTGCAGAGAATGCAGTACACTAACTGTAAATTCTGCAGCTGCCTGTGGTACTAATAGGATCAGAAGAACACCACCAATTTTCTTTAGGTAGCTTTAGGTGCACACCGTGCAGAGGACACAGTACACTAACTGTAAATACTGTAGCTGCCTGCCTCTGTTATTAATAGGATCGGAACAACAGCAATTGTCTTCGGGTAGCTTTAGGTGCACACTGTGCAGAGGACGCCCTACACTAACTGTCAATACTGCAGGTGCCTGTGGTACTAATAGGATCAAAAGAACACCACCAATTTTCTTCTGGTAGCTTTAGATGCACACTGTGCAGAGGACGCACTACACTAACTTGTAAATACTGCAGCTGCCTGCTGTACTAATAGGATCAGAAAAACACCACCAATTTTCTTCAGGTAGCTTTAGGTGCACACTGTGTAGGGGACACAGTACACAAACTGTAAATACTGTAGCTGCCTGCCTGTGTTACTAATAGGATCAGAAGAACACCACCAATTTTCTTCAGGTAGCTTTAGGTGCACACTGTGTAGAGGACACAGTACACTAACTGTAAATACTGTAGCTGCCTGCCTGAGGTAATTATGGGATCAGAACAACAGCAATTGTCTTCAGGTAGCTTTAGGTGCACACTGTGCAGAGGACGCACTACACTAACTTGTAAATACTACAGCTGCCTGCGGTACTAATAGGATCAGAACACCACCAATTTTCTTCAGGTAGCTTTAGGTGCAGACTTTGCAGAGGACGCACTACACCAACATGTAAATACTGCAGCTGCCTGCCTGTGGTACTAATAGGATCAGAAGAACACCACCAATTTTCTTCTGGTAGCTTTAGGGGCACACTGTGCAGAAGAAACAGTACACTAACTGTAAATACTGTAGCTGCCTGCCTGTGGTACTAATAGGATCAGAAGAACACCATCAATTTTCTTCAGGTAGCCTTAGGTGCACACTTTGCAGAGGACGCACTACACTAACTTGTAAATACTGCAGCAGCCTGCCTGTGGTACTAATAGGATCAGAAGAACACCACCAATTTTCTTCTGGTAGCTTTAGGGGCACACTGTGCAGAGGATGCACTACACTAACTGTAAATACTGTAGCTGCCTACCTGTGGTATTAATAGGATCAGAACAACAGCAATTGTCTTCAGGTAGCTTTAGGTGCACACTGTGCAGAGGACGCAGTACACTTACTGTAAATACTACAGCTGCCTGCCTGTGGCACTAATAGGATCAGATGAACACCAACATTTTTGTTCATTTAGCTTTAGGTGCACACTGTGTAGTGAACGCAGTACACTAACTGTAAATACTGCAGCTGCCTGCCTGTGGTACTAATAGGATCAGAAGAACACCACCAATTTTCTTCAGGTAGGTTTAGGTGCACACTGTGCAGAGGACGCACTACACTAACTTGTAAATACTGTAGCTGCCTGCGGTACTAATAGGATCAGAAGAACACCACCAATTTTCTTCAGGTAGCTTTAGGTGCGCACTGTGCAGAGGACACAGTACACTAACTGTAAATACTGTAGCTGCCTGCCTGTGGTATTAATAGGATCAGAACAACAGCAATAGTCTTCAGGTAGCTTTAGGTGCACACTGTGTAGAGGACGCAGTACACTAACTGTAAGTGTTGCAGCTGCCTGCCTGTGGTACTAATAGGATCAGAAGAACACCACCAATTTTCTTCAGGTAGCCTTAGGTGCACACTTTGCAGAGGACGCACTACACTAACTTGTAAATACTGCAGCAGCCTGCCTGTGGTACTAATAGGATCAGAAGAACACCACCAATTTTCTTCTGGTAGCTTTAGGGGCACACTGTGCAGAGGATGCACTACACTAACTGTAAATACTGTAGCTGCCTACCTTTGGTTATTAATAGGATCAGAACAACAGCAATTGTCTTCAGGTAGCTTTAGGTGCACACTGTGCAGAGGACGCAGTACACTAACTGTATATACTACAGCTGCCTGCCTGTGGCACTAATAGGATCAGATGAACACCAACATTTTTGTTCATTTAGCTTTAGGTGCACACTGTGCAGTGAACGCAGTACACTAACTGTAAATACTGCAGCTGCCTGCCTGTGGTACTAATAGGATCAGAAGAACACCACCAATTTTCTTCAGGTAGGTTTAGGTGCACACTGTGCAGAGGACGCACTACACTAACTTGTAAATACTGTAGCTGCCTGCGGTACTAATAGGATCAGAAGAACACCACCAATTTTCTTCAGGTAGCTTTAGATGCACACTGTGCAGAGGACACAGTACACTTACTGTAAATGCGGTAGCTGCCTGCCTGTGGCACTGATAGGATCAGAAGAACACCGCCAAATTTCTTCAGGTAGCTTTGGGTACACACTGTGCAGAGGACGCAGTACACTAACCGTAAATACTGCAGCTGCCTGCCTGTGGTACTAATAGGATCAGAAGAACACCACCAATTTTCTTCAGGTAGCTTTAGGTGCGCACTGTGCAGAGGACACAGTACACTAACTGTAAATACTGTAGCTGCCTGCCTGTGGTATTAATAGGATCAGAACAACAGCAATTGTCTTCAGGTAGGTTTAGGTGCACACTGTGCAGAGGACGCAGTACACTAACTGTAAGTGCTGCAGCTGCCTGCCTGTGGTACTAATAGGATCAGAAGAACACCACCAATTTCCTTCAGGTAGCTTTAGGTGCACACTGTGCAGAGGACGCAGTACACTAACTGTAAATACTGCAGCTGCCTGCCTGTGGTACTAATAGGATCAGAAGAACACCACCAATTTTCTTCAGGTAGCTTTAGGTGCACACTGTGCAGAGAAAACAGTACACTAACTGTAGATACTGTAGCTGCCTGCCTGTGGTACTAATAGAATCAGAAGAACACCACCAACTTTCTTCAGGTAGCTTTAGGTGCACACTGTGCTGAGGAAACAGTACACCAACTATAAATACCGTAGCTGCCTGCCTGTGGTATTAATAGGATCAGAACAACAGCAATTGTCTTCAGGTAGCCTTAGGTGCACACTGTGCAGAGGATGCAGTACACTAACTGTAAATACTGCAGCTGCCTGCCTGTGGTACTAATAGGATCAGAAGAACACCACTAATTTTCTTCAGATAGCTTTAGGTGCACACTGTGCAGAGGACACAGTACACTAACTGTAAATACTGTAGCTGCCTGCCTGTGGTATTAATAGGATCAGAACAACAGAAATTGTCTTCAGATAGCTTTAGGTGCACACTGTGCAGAGGATGCAGTACACTAACTGTAAATACTGCAGCTGCCTGCCTGTGGTACAAATAGGATCAGAAGAACACCACCAATTTTCTTCAGGTAGCTTTAAGTGCACACTGTGCAGAGGACGCAGTACACTAACTGTAAATACTGCAGCTGCCTGCCTGTGGTACTAATAGGATCAGAAGAACACCACCAATTTTCTTCAGGTAGCTTTAGGTGCACAATGTGCAGAGGACGCAGTACACTAACTGTAAATACTGCAGCTGCCTGCCTGTGGTACTAATAGGATCAGAAGAACACCACCAATTTTCTTCTGGTAGCTTTAGGGGCACACTGTGCAGAGGATGCACTACACTAACTGTAAATACTGTAGCTGCCTACCTGTGGTATTAATAGGATCAGAACAACAGCAATTGTCTTCAGGTAGCTTTAGGTGCACACTGTGCAGAGGACGCAGTACACTTACTGTAAATACTACAGCTGCCTGCCTGTGGCACTAATAGGATCAGATGAACACCAACATTTTTGTTCATTTAGCTTTAATTGCACACTGTGTAGTGAACGCAGTACACTAACTGTAAATACTGCAGCTGCCTGCCTGAGGTACTAATAGGATCAGAAGAACACCACCAATTTTCTTCAGGTAGGTTTAGGTGCACACTGTGCAGAGGACGCACTACACTAACTTGTAAATACTGTAGCTGCCTGCAGTACTAATAGGATCAGAAGAACACCACCAATTTTCTTCAGGTAGCTTTAGGTGCGCACTGTGCAGAGGACACAGTACACTAACTGTAAATACTGTAGCTGCCTGCCTGTGGTATTAATAGGATCAGAACAACAGCAATAGTCTTCAGGTAGCTTTAGGTGCACACTGTGTAGAGGACGCAGTACACTAACTGTAAGTGCTGCAGCTGCCTGCCTGTGGTACTAATAGGATCAGAAGAACACCACCAATTTTCTTCAGGTAGCCTTAGGTGCACACTTTGCAGAGGACGCACTACACTAACTTGTAAATACTGCAGCAGCCTGCCTGTGGTACTAATAGGATCAGAAGAACACCACCAATTTTCTTCTGGTAGCTTTAGGGGCACACTGTGCAGAGGATGCACTACACTAACTGTAAATACTGTAGCTGCCTACCTTTGGTTATTAATAGGATCAGAACAACAGCAATTGTCTTCAGGTAGCTTTAGGTGCACACTGTGCAGAGGACGCAGTACACTAACTGTATATACTACAGCTGCCTGCCTGTGGCACTAATAGGATCAGATGAACACCAACATTTTTGTTCATTTAGCTTTAGGTGCACACTGTGCAGTGAACGCAGTACACTAACTGTAAATACTGCAGCTGCCTGCCTGTGGTACTAATAGGATCAGAAGAACACCACCAATTTTCTTCAGGTAGGTTTAGGTGCACACTGTGCAGAGGACGCACTACACTAACTTGTAAATACTGTAGCTGCCTGCGGTACTAATAGGATCAGAAGAACACCACCAATTTTCTTCAGGTAGCTTTAGATGCACACTGTGCAGAGGACACAGTACACTTACTGTAAATGCGGTAGCTGCCTGCCTGTGGTACTGATAGGATCAGAAGAACACCGCCAAATTTCTTCAGGTAGCTTTGGGTACACACTGTGCAGAGGACGCAGTACACCAACCGTAAATACTGCAGCTGCCTGCCTGTGGTACTAATAGGATCAGAAGAACACCACCAATTTTCTTCAGGTAGCTTTAGGTGCGCACTGTGCAGAGGACACAGTACACTAACTGTAAATACTGTAGCTGCCTGCCTGTGGTATTAATAGGATCAGAACAACAGCAATTGTCTTCAGGTAGGTTTAGGTGCACACTGTGCAGAGGACGCAGTACACTAACTGTAAGTGCTGCAGCTGCCTGCCTGTGGTACTAATAGGATCAGAAGAACACCACCAATTTCCTTCAGGTAGCTTTAGGTGCACACTGTGCAGAGGACGCAGTACACTAACTGTAAATACTGCAGCTGCCTGCCTGTGGTACTAATAGGATCAGAAGAACACCACCAATTTTCTTCAGGTAGCTTTAGGTGCACACTGTGCAGAGAAAACAGTACACTAACTGTAGATACTGTAGCTGCCTGCCTGTGGTACTAATAGAATCAGAAGAACACCACCAACTTTCTTCAGGTAGCTTTAGGTGCACACTGTGCTGAGGAAACAGTACACCAACTATAAATACCGTAGCTGCCTGCCTGTGGTATTAATAGGATCAGAACAACAGCAATTGTCTTCAGGTAGCCTTAGGTGCACACTGTGCAGAGGATGCAGTACACTAACTGTAAATACTGCAGCTGCCTGCCTGTGGTACTAATAGGATCAGAAGAACACCACTAATTTTCTTCAGATAGCTTTAGGTGCACACTGTGCAGAGGACACAGTACACTAACTGTAAATACTGTAGCTGCCTGCCTGTGGTATTAATAGGATCAGAACAACAGAAATTGTCTTCAGATAGCTTTAGGTGCACACTGTGCAGAGGATGCAGTACACTAACTGTAAATACTGCAGCTGCCTGCCTGTGGTACAAATAGGATCAGAAGAACACCACCAATTTTCTTCAGGTAGCTTTAAGTGCACACTGTGCAGAGGACGCAGTACACTAACTGTAAATACTGCAGCTGCCTGCCTGTGGTACTAATAGGATCAGAAGAACACCACCAATTTTCTTCAGGTAGCTTTAGGTGCACAATGTGCAGAGGACGCAGTACACTAACTGTAAATACTGCAGCTGCCTGCCTGTGGTACTAATAGGATCAGAAGAACACCACCAATTTTCTTCAGGTAGCTTTAGGTGCACACTGTGCAGAGAAACCAGTACACTAACTGCTAATACTGCAGCTGCCTGCCTGCAGTACTAATAGGATCAGAAGAACACCACCAATTTTCTTCAGGTAGCTTTAGATGCGCACTGTGCAGAAGACACAGTACACTTACTGTAAATACTGTAGGTGCCTGCCTGTGGTACTAATAGGATCAGAAGAACACCTCCAATTTTCTTCAGGTAGCTTTAGGTGCACATTGTGCAGAGGACACAGTACACTATCTGTAAATACTGTAGCTGCCTGCCTCTGTTATTAATAGGATCGGAACAACAGCAATTGTCTTCAGGTAGCTTTAGGTGCACACTGTGCAGAGGACGCCCTACACTAACTGTAAATACTGCAGCTGCCTGCCTGTGGTACTAATAGGATCAGAAGAACACCACCAATCTTCTTCAGGTAGCTTTAGCAGCACACTGTGCAGAGGACGCAGTACACTAACTGTAAATACTGCAGCTGCCTGCCTGTGGAACTAATAGGATCAAAAGAACACAACCAATTTTCTTCAGGTAGCTTTAGGTGCACACTGTGCAGAGGACACAGTACAATAACTGTAAATACTGTAGCTGCCTTCCTGTGGTACTAATAGGATCAGAAGAACACCATCAATTTTCTTTGGGTAGCTATAGGTGCACACTGTGCAGAGGACACAGTACACTAACTGTAAATACTGTAGCTGCCTGCCTGTGGTATTAATAGGATCAGAACAACAGCAATTGTCTTCAGATAGCTTTAGATGCACACTGTGCAGAGGACGCAGTACACTAACTGTAAATACTGTAGCTGCCTGCCTGTGGTATTAATAGGATCAGAACAACAGCAATTGTCTTCAGATAGCTTTAGATGCACACTGTGCAGAGGAAGCAGTACACTAACTGTAAATACTGCAGCTGCGTGCCTGTGGTACTAATAGGATCAGAAGAACACCACCAATTTTCTTCTAGTAGATTTACGTGCACACTGTGCATAGGATGCAGTACACTAACTGTAAACACTGCAGCTGCCAGCCTGTGGTACTAATAGTATCTGAAGAACACCACCAATTTTATTCAGGTAGCTTTAGGTGCACACTGTGCAGAGGATGCCCTACACTAACTGTAAATACTGCAGCTGCCTGCAGTACTAATAGGATCAGAAGAACACCACCAATTTTCTTCAGGTAGCTTTAGGGGCACACTGTGCAGAGGACGCACTACACTAAATGTAAATACTGTAGCTGCCTACCTATGGTATTAATAGGATCAGAACAACAGCAATTGTCTTCAGGTAGCTTTAGGTGCACACTGTGCAGAGGACACAGTACACTAACTGTAAATACTGTAGCTGCCTGCCTGTGGTATTAATAGGATCAGAACAACAGAAATTGTCTTCAGGTAGCTTTAGGTGCACACTGTGCAGAGGATGCAGTACACTAACTGTAAATACTGCAGCTGCCTGCCTGTGGTACTAATAGGATCAGAAGAACACCACCAATTTTCTTCAGGTAGCTTTAGGTGCACACTGTGCAGAGAAAACAGTACACTTACTGTAAATACTGTAGGTGCCTGCCTGTGGTACTAATAGGATCAGAAGAACATCTCCAATTTTCTTCAGGTAGCTTTAGGTGCACACTGTGCAGAGGACACAGTACACTATCTGTAAATACTGTAGCTGCCTGCCTCTGTTATTAATAGGATCGGAACAACAGCAATTGTCTTCAGGTAGCTTTAGGTGCACACTGTGCAGAGGACGCCCTACACTAACTGTAAATACTGCAGCTGCCTACAGTACTAATAGGATCAGAAGAACACCACCAATCTTCTTCAGGTAGCTTTAGCAGCACACTGTGCAGAGGACGCAGTACACTAACTGTAAATACTGCAGCTGACTGCCTGTGGAACTAACAGGATCAGAAGAAAACAACCAATTTTCTTCAGGTAGCTTTAGGTGCACACTGTGCAGAGGACACAGTACACTAACTGTAAATACTGTAGCTGCCTTCCTGTGGTACTAATAGGATCAGAAGAACACCATCAATTTTCTTTGGGTAGCTTTAGGTGCACACTGTGCAGAGGACACAGTACGCTAACTGTAAATACTGTAGCTGCCTGCCTGTGGTATTAATAGGATCAGAACAACAGCAATTGTCTTCAGATAGCTTTAGATGCACACTGTGCAGAGGACACAGTACACTTACTGTAAATACTGTAGCTGCCTGCCTGTGGTACTAATAGGATCAGAAGAACACCACCAATTTTCTTCAGGTAGATTTAGGTGCACACTCTACATAGGATGCAGTACACTAACTGTAAACACTGCAGCTGCCTGCCTGTGGTACTAATAGGATCTGAAGAACACCACCAATTTTATTCAGGTAGCTTTAGGTGCACACTGTGCAGAGGATGCACTACACTAACTTGTAAATACCGCAGCTGCCTGCTGTACTAATAGGATCAGAAGAACACCACCAATTCTCTTCAGGTAGATTTAGGTGCACACTGTGCAGAGGATGCAGTACACTAACTGTAAACACTGCAGCTGACTGCCTGTGGTACTAATTGGATCTGAAGAACACCACCAATTTTATTCATAAGAAACAAAAGAGAAAGCGCCTCTTAAGTATAAGTGTTTATTGAAGTATAAAAAGCACACATAAGCACTTACATATGGGTTGGTGGGTGACAGCTTCCAAAGAGAACTAATCAGAGTATCGTCAGACGTCCATGTGTGTGTGGCTGGATGTAAGCTGGGCGGATGGCCGCGGACCTCCGCACGGAGACGCCGACTGTGGTGCGGTAAGGCTGGATAGGCACTTCCGCATTCCAACAGGGTTCACGTGGGTAATGACGTCACTCGGGTAGCTCGGGTTGACAGGGATCCACTACGCTATTCTGAGCATGCGCGAGGCTCACAATGGACATGAGTGCTCCTTTATCAAGTGTCAATAGGACGGAAAGTGAGGAAGCTTAAATAGCTCTGCATAGGGGACAAATAATAGCTCGAGCCAATTGAAGGGATAGGGCGTGTATGTGGAAGTAAATAACGATAAAAGGAATTGATTCTCTATGGATAACAGTGCAATATACATTTTCAGATAATGGAACTTATCACAAGATATTCTATAAAAATAAGAATAATGATAATAATAATGAATAAATGGAAAAATCTATTTCAGAACAATGGTGAAAATTCAAAAATAATAAATAATAAAAAATAAAAGATAAAAAATAATAATTAAAAATATATAATATACTAAATAGTAATAAACATAGAAAATAGTAATATTAGATCTGTTACTCATAAAAGCAAACACTAGTCTACCATGTTTAACTATATATTATTTCAAATGAATAGTGATAACTTGAAGAATGAATAAGGAAAAATATATTAGTGGGATAATCTTATTAGATGTCCCTCAGTTAAAATGTAATGAAAAATGGGGCTTTCGTATGAGAGCTAATACTAGGTATGGTAAAAGCAATTAAAAACAATTAAAAATAATTAAAAATAAGGGGGGATAACACATATATGTGGGCTCACAGTACATATGTGCAGCATATCAATACAGGGAAGTGAGATACAGACAGTTACAGATTGGATTATTATTATAATATAATAAATTATATTCGTATATTATAGAACTACATTATATGATAGTATTAACCTCTAATTCCTCATTTAACCCATTGGTTGCCAAAGTGTCCAAAATAAAAATCCAAAAAGTTTCACGCTCACATAATTTGGAGAAACGCTCAGCCTTAGATAATTTGCGTGGTATGGATTCAATTACCCATACCTGTAGGCCAGCAGTGGATTGGTGATGGTGTTCGAGAAAATGTCGAGGAACGCTGTGTTCGTCACAACCTTTTTATATAAAACGGCGATGTTTGCCAAACCTTTGTCGCAGGGGACAAATGGTGCATCCAACGTACAATAATTTACACGGACATGTTAGACAGTACACCACGTAGTCAGTCGAACAGTTATAGAAACCTTCTAGCTGATACGTTTTATCCTTGTGTTGAAAACTACGCTGGCCATGTCTAACGAAGGTACAGGTCTTACATAAAGCTTTATTGCACCTATACATACCAGAAAGTGGAATGAGACAAAGAGTATTTTCTGGTTTGGTGGTTTTTAGTCTGCTAAGTGCTAGTTTATTTTTTAGAGTTGGGGCCCTTCTATAGGTGACCTTTGGTTTGTCGCCAAGATCATAATTAAGAAAGGGATCCTGTTTTAGAATATTCCAATGTTTTTGGAATTGGCTATGACCAATTACGGCTCTCTGTACAGACGGTGCTGTGATTGGCCAAGCATGAGGGTAATAGTGCATGCTTGGCCAATCATCAGCCAGCAATGCACTGTGATGCCTCAGTGAATTATGGGCCATGATGCACCACTCGAATTTGACACGAATGCCCCATATCATTCGCAATTCGATGAACGGTCGAACATGCGCTGTTCGAGTCAAACATGGGTTCGACTCGAACTCGAAGCTCATCCCTAATCAGGACCCCTGTCACCTCTGCAAGAAGTCTAAACACTGTGTTTCTAAAGCTCCGGATGTGTAGACACAACCATAGCATATAGGAAAGAGTTCCTACCATACCAAAACCTCTCCAACAGGAGTTGTCCCCTCCCTTCTGAAATCTAGTCATGGAGTACGGAGTAAGGTACCACCTAAGATGAAATTTTTGGCCCATTTCCATGTGGTTCGCATACTTCAAAAAGACATAGTGGTGAAGAATGTCTGTTTGCCACTGCTTCTCTTAGTAGGATTTCTGTAGATCATGTTCCCTTTTTAACATGTTTATTTTTTAAATCAACAAAAAAAATGAGACTTTAATATCACTTTAATATTTCAATGCTTATATGAGATTTCAGTGATTGAGATGACATATTTTTAAAGGCATTTGGTGCATATATAAATTACAGATTTATAAAGTAAATATTAAGAAAAAGAAAACAATATTCAGCTAATTTGCAATATTCGTGTGATGTTTCAAGATAAATAAGTAAGCACAAGCAAATCCTAAAAACATGAATACATTTTGGCTATGATGAAAACACATTTTATAAAATGTACTAATATTCAAAAGTTAAATTATTCCATTCATAATGTCACAGCAAGCACAAAGTAACATAAATAGAACTGTGTGCATTATCAGAAATGTTGTCAAGGTCAGCTGAAAAAGATACAAATGAATGAAAAAAAAAACATCTGCTGCAAAGATTCTTACCTGAAAATTATCACAGTAATAGTACTTCCTGTGGAAGACTTACAATACCAAGTTACCGCCTAACAATTCACATCAGCATTGTCAGCCTGCCATGCAAGCTTCTACAGTTAGCTGTTGGGTTGTCTATTTTATAGATCCGATAGATAACCCAACAGTCAACTGAAGGAGCAGTAGGCTGACAATGCTGCTGGTAGTTTAGTGTTGACAGCCTATAACAAAAAGTCCTGTTACTGATAGGATCTCCAGGTACAACAAACTACAACAGATTCACAAAAAACAATTTCCTTAAAAAAATATAGGGTGAGGCATGGTGCTTATTTTTATTCTTAAAGTAATGACAAATAGACTTTGTTATAGGTAAGTGACACCGAAAGTACCATAATCAGTGGCAGTTAGGTAACTAAGAGTTTCAGAAGGAGCTCAGTAATGTTATATTCTTTTAGAATGTTTTTTCTTTTTTTTTTCTTTAAGACAATGCAGTCCAAAAATAACTGAACAACCCAAATGAAAATAATTTTAAAGATTCAATTTTCTCCACCTCATTCTATACCTAAGTATCCTATTCTAAAATTAAACACTCTTAAAGTAGATCCCATTTAAAAGTATTACACTACCTGCTAATTATTAGGCAGCACTGCTACAGTATTTAATTAGATGTCTCTTAACACATTGTTAAAAGCAATATTTGAAAGAACATACACTTTTTCTGCAAGGCTATTATGTCAAAATGACAGTTATTATTATTATTTCAATTACTTATATAGCTCTGTCAATTTACGCAACACTTTACGTATACATTGTACATTCACATCCGTCCCTACCCTCAAGGAGCTTACAATCTAAGGTCCCTAACTCACATTCATACATACTAAGGCCAATTTAGACAGAAGCCAATTAACCTACCAGCATGTCTTTGGAGTGTTTAAAAATATTTTATCTTGTATAATAATAATTTTGGTGTCTTGTTAGTTAAAGAATGATCAGATAATTTTGCCATAGACAATTTACTAAGATCTCAAAAATGCAGGATGTATGTACTCCTGTAATGTTTGTTAGATTCAAAAGCTTCAGCTAACATCTAAAATCAAATTTGTAAATATGGTAGAGCAGTGCTGCCCAGTAACTCAGTCCTCAAAAAGTCATGAAATAATAAAGATGTTCCATGTAGGGATGAGCCGAACACCCCCCTGTTCGGTTCGCACCAGAAAATGCGAACAGGCAAAAAATTTGTTTGAAAGTGCAAACACCGTTAAAGTCTATGTGACACGAACATGAATAATCAAAAGTGCTAATTTTAAAGACTTATATGCAAGTTATTGTCATAAAAAGTGTTTGGGGACCTGGGTCCTGCCCCAGGGGATATGGATCAATGCAAAAAAAGTTTTAAAAATGGCGTTTTTTCGGGAGCAGTGATTTTAATAATGCTTAAAGTGAAACAATAAAAGTGTAATATTCCTTTAAATTTCATACCTGGGGGTGTCTATAGTATGCCTGTAAAGGGGTGCATGTTTCCCATGTTTAGAACAGTCTGACAGCAAAATTAAATTTCAAAGGAAAAAAAGTCATTTAAAACTACTCACGGCTATTAATGAATTGCCGGTCCGACAATACACAAAAAAGTTCTTTGATAAAAACGGCATGGGAATTCCCCACAGGGGAACCCCGAAACAAAATTTTTTTTTAAAATGGCGTGGGGGGGTCCCCCTAAATTCCATACCAGGCCCTTCAGGTCTGGTATGGATATTAAGGGGAACCCCAGCCAAAATTTTTTAAAAACATGGCGTGGGGTCCCCCTCAAAATCTATACCAGAACCTTTAGGTCTGGTATGGGTTTTAAGGGGAACCCCGCGCCAACATTTTTAAAAAAATGGCGTGGGGTCCCCCCAAAAATCCACACCAGACCCTTATCCGACCACGCAACCTGGCAGGCCGCAGGAAAAGAGGGGGGACGAGAGAGCACCCCCCTCCTGAACCATACTAGGCCACATGCCCTGAACATTGGAAGAGTGCTTTGGGGTTGCCCCCCAAAACACCTTGTGCCCATGTTGATGGGGACAAGGGCCTCATCCCCACAACCCTTGCCCAGTGGTTGTTGGGGTCTGCGGGCAGGGGGCTTATCGGAATCTGGAAGCCCCCTTTAACAAGGACCCCCAGATCCCGGCCCTCCCCCCTGTGTGAAATTGTAAGGGGGTACAAAAATACCCCTACCATTTCACTAAAAAAGTGTCAAAAATGTTAAAAATGACAAGAGACAGTTTTTGACAATTCCTTTATTTAAATGCTTCTTCTTTCTTCTTCTATCTTCTTTCTTCTATCTTCTATCTTCCTTCGGTTTCTTCCTCCATCTGCTTCTTCTTCTGGTTCTTCTGGTTCTTCCTCCGGTGTTCTCATCCGGCATCTACCTCCACGGTGTCTTCTTCCCTTCTTCTTCTCGGGCCGCTCCGCATCCACCATGATGGGAGGAATGCCACAGGGAAGTCCCCATCAAGTCCCCGTGAGTCAGAGGAGGGCGGGGTCACCGGGTGGCCCTGCCCTCCATTATTTAAGAACCGCCAGAAGACGAGAAGCGTCACACAGTGGGAGCCTCCCATCATGGTGGATGCGGAGTGGCCCGAGAAGAGGAAGGGAAGAAGACGCCATGGAGGAAGATGCCGGATGAGAACACCGGAGGAAGAACCAGAAGAACCCCCCATTTCACACAGGGGCCAGGGCAGGGATCTGGGGGTCCCCTTGTTAAAGGGGGCTTCCAGATTCTGATGAGCCCCCCGCCTGCAGACCCCCACAACCACCGGACAAGGGTTGTGGGGATGAGGCCTTTGTCCCCATCAACATGGGGACAAGGTGTTTTGGGGGGCTACCCCAAAGCACCCTCCCAATGTTGAGGGCATGTGGCCTGGTACAGTTCAGGAGGGAGGGGGCGCTCTTTCACACTTTTATTGTTTCACTTTAAGCATTATTAAAATCACTGCTCCTGAAAAAAACGACCATTTTTAAAAACTTTTTTTTGCATTGATCCATGTCCCCTGGGGCAGGACCCAGGTCCCCAAACACTTTTTATGACAATACCATGCATATAAGCCTTTAAAATTAGCACTTTTGATTTCTCCCATAGACTTTTAAAGGGTGTTCCGCGGCTTTCGAATTTGCTGCAAACACCCCAAATTGTTTGCTGTTCGGTGAAGTGGATAACAGCCGAAGTTCGAGTCGAACATGAGTTCGACTCAATCCCGAAGCTCATCCCTAGTTCCATGCAAAAAAAAAATTCCATATTACCATACAGTTACAAATTGAGAAATTTAGGATTATAACCTGAAGTCCCAACAAAATGAATGGAAATCTGAATTAGGCTTTGCAAAAATGTGTATTACAGAGCAGCAAATGATTCAAAATTGTACATAATGATTTAGGAAGCTTGTGGGACCCTGCTTTATTGTGTCCACATTTCAGAATCAACTCCCATGGAGAACAGATGTTTCATACAAATAAAACAAAAAACAAAAAATAAAATGAGGAAGAGAATAAAAGAGATGGTAAATGTGGCTCTATTATAGGGTCGTGGGTGATCCTCAAGGTGTTCTAAATTCCCAGTCATTATATGGTATTGTATGAAAAGCAGGTATGTTAAATTAAAGGTTATGAGATACCCCATTTTGCTTATCCTGCTTTCTGAGTGGGCTTGGAGTTGTGCACACCTCTCCACTTATTTATGTAGATCAGAGTGATATTATATCCCTGAGTGACTCCCTGGCTAGCTCTATTTCTGCTCTATTCTATTGTGTTGTATGGTCAGTAATTTTTTTTGGCTGTGCATGCTGACTTTTTGTACAGGTGATGTTGTTATTCTAGGCATATGATTATCTGCAGTATTCATTTTGGCTTGATTTAAATGTTTGAAGTGCCTTTGTACCTGTTGTACACAGGATTTGCACTGTAGAGAGGGTCCCCGACTTAAGAACGCCCGACTTACGAACGACTCCTACTTATGAACGGGCCTCAATGCCTGCTGCTTGTGCTCCCTCGATGGTCCTGGATATCTCTGAGCTGCTATCTTGCCACATTCCACACTGCAGTACTTCATGTACCGCATGGCCAGAAGAGCCCCAGAAGCGCCCGGGACATGCCACATTCCTGCACAGGCGGAAGCCAGAACATCTCACATCCCTGCACAGGCGGAAGTTACACTTACAAGCAGTGTTCTGACTTCCGAACAGATTTCACTTACTAACAAACCTACAGTCCTTATTGCGTTCGTAAGTCGGGGACCCCCTGTACTGACTGATTTGTTTTACCATTCTGTGCATTGCTTTTCTATCTTTTAAATAAAAATAAAAAATTAGGAGATGAGTTGTAATTTAAAAAATGCTTTATACTTTCTGTATCTCAGTTTTTGGTCATTAGCTTTTCCATTACCTTATGTGTTGTTGAAGTTAGTCTAAGAGGATGATCTCAGTGTTGTGGAGGTCTTTATTAGCTTGGGTATTATTAGTCATGCTGCTGGTATTTAATTGAGTTCTCCTTTAATTCTCGAGAAAAGTATTGGTAGCCGCATAGTGTGGTTCTTGCCACCTCATATGTCATTACAAGAGAAACAAGTCAGAAGGGGGACTCACAGAATTCTGATGGTGTATTTGACACACCTGAGAATGCCAAATAATTACAGCAACTGGAAATCAGAAAAGTAGTGGAGCTTAAAAACATGGGTCACCAGCATTCTTTTTTTTTCCCAAAAATTTTATTGGTATTTGAACAAAATAAAAGAGAATACATGGAGTATTATAGCTAGATGAGTCTGATATACATTGTATATGTCATATAAAGATTAATAGGGATTTATACAAACCATATAGGAGTCACTCTGTGACTTAAACATATGTATATGCACTTTCATTAATGCTAAACCGGTAGGCATGGCAACCTCCATACCCAGACACCCTTTAGGATCAGACTGTGTCCTAGGGTGGAGGGCACCATACTGAACCTCTACTTGTTACCATGTTACAACTGTAGAACAACCAGAAACATATAACGGTAAAACTTTTTTGTGCATTCAAGAGTAAACAGTGGAAAACAATCCATTGCTTCAGTATTGTACTTTTGGAGTGGGTTGTTTGTTCAAGTTTTGAATTAGTAGCCAGGGTTTCCATACAGTAGTGAATTTTGTAGTGGTATTATTCTTTAGCGTGGAACTATATTCATATTCTTTTTGACTAAAGCCATTTGAATCTTAACATCTGAGATGTTTGGGACTGAGGTGCTTTTCCATTTGTGCTTGATAAGTAATCATGCTGCAAACAGTGTGTGCGTTACTATTGTTCTGCATTACTCAGGGTATATATCTATTCCTATGCTGAGGATAGCTAGGGCTGGGGAGGGTTTGGATAAAACCCCTGTGAGTTCTGACAGGAAATAGAATATTTTTCTCCAGAAGTGAGTAATGTGAAGGTAGTGCCAGAATATATGTATCAGGGAGCCTTTGAAAGAACATCCCCTCCAACATTGATTGTTGTCTATGTTTGCAAATTTATTTGATTGGACTAGGGTGAGATACCATCTATGATGGATTTTTTGAGACACTTTCCAGTAACTGATACAGTTAGAGGCTTTATGGTTGTACTGGATGGCCTTGCGTCATTGGGAGTGGGAAAATGTTTTTTGGAGATCTCGTTCCCACCTTTTGTATGCTAAAGATTTAATAAATGTATTGTTTTTGTGTAAGAGATTGAATAGAATGGTGATTAGGGATGAGCTTCAAGATTGAGTCGAACCCATGTTCGCCTCGAACGTCGCATGTTCGACCGTATGCCAAATTGCAAACGGCCCAAGCATGCACTATGACCTGCATGCTTGGCCAATCACAGCGCCATCTGTACAGAGAGCCTTAATTGGCCAAAGCCAGGGTGGCTTTGGCCAATTATAGCTCAGGGGGTTTAATACATGCCCCACACTATATAAGGCCGCCTGCACGTCGGCCCTGTGTAGTGTGTTGCGGCGTTGAGAAAAAGATAGGGAGAGAGAGAGACAGTGTCATTTGATTTAAGTTAGATAGAGTAGGCAGGCGAGTCAGTTAGCTGCACTTACAGTGTATTGTTTTATATATGCATCCTAGATGTTGTATATATATATATATATATACACTGTATTCAGTTTAGCTAGATCCGTTCCTGTTATTCTCTTCCTACTGACAGGCAGGCAGGTGTTTTTACAGTATTTACTGCAACCTGAAGAAAATTGCTGGTGTTCTTCTGATCCTATTAGTCCTATTAGCTACAGTATTTACAGTTAGTGTAGTGTGTCCTCTGCACAGTGTGCACCTAAAGCTACCTGAAGAAAATTGGTGGTGTTCTGATCCTATTAGTACCACAGGCAGCTACAGTATTTACAGTTAGTGTACTGTGTCCTCTGCACAGTGTGCACCTAAAGCTACCTGAAGAAAATTGGTGGTGTTCTTCTGATCCTATTAGTACCGCAGGCAGCTGCAGTATTTACAAGTTAGTGTAGTGTGTCCTCTGCACAGTGTGCACCTAAAGCTACCTGATGAAAATTGGTGGTGATCTTCTGATCCTATTAGTTCCCCAGGCAGCTGCAGTATTTACAAGTTAGTGTAGCACATCATCTGCACAGTGTGCACCTAAAGCTACCTGAAGAAAATTGGTGATGTTCTTATGATCCTATTAGTACCGCAGGCAGCTGCAGTATTTACAAGTTAGTGTAGTGTGTCCTCTGCACAGTGTGCACCTAAAGCTACCTGAAGAAAATTGGTGGTGTTCTTCTGATCCTATTAGTACCGCAGGCAGCTGCAGTATTTACAAGTTAGTGTAGTGCGTCCTCTGCACAGTGTGCACCTAAAGCTACCCGAAGAAAATTGGTGGTGTTCTTCTGATCCTATTAAGTTAGTGTAGTGTGTCCTCTGCACAGTGTACACCTAAAGCTACCTGAAGACAATGGCTGTTGTTCTGATCCTATTAATACCACAGGCAGGCAGCTACAGTATTTACAGTTAGTGTACTGTTTCCTCTGCACAGTGTGCACCTAAAGCTACCTGAAGAAAATTGGTGGTGTTCTTCTGATCCTATTAGTACCACAGGCAGGCAGCTACAGTATTTACAGTTAGTGTACTGCGTCCTCAGCACAGTGTGCACCTAAAGCTACCTGAAGAAAATTGGTGCTGTTCTTCTGATCCTCTTAGTACCACAGGCAGGCAGCTGCAGTATTTACAGTTAGTGTACTGCGTCCTCTGCACAGTGTGCACCTAAAGCTACCTGAAGACAATTGCTGTTGTTCTGATCCTATTAATACCACAGGCAGGCAGCTACAGTATTTACAATTAGTGTACTGCATCCTCTGCACAGTGTGCACCTAAAGCTACCTGAAGAAAATTGGAGGTGTTCTTCTGATCCTATTAGTACCACAGGCAGGCAGCTGCAGTATTTACAGTTAGTGTACTGCGTCCTCTACACAGTGTGCACCTAAAGCTACCTGAAGACAATTGCTGTTGTTCTGATCCTATTAATACCACAGGCAGGCAGTTGCAGTATTTACATTTAGTGTACTGTGTCCTCTGCACAGTGTGCACCTAAAGCTACCTGAAGAAAATTGGTGGTGTTCTTCTGATCCTCTTAGTACCACAGGCAGGCAGCTGCAGTATTTACAGTTAGTGTGCTGCGTCCTCTGCACAGTGTGCACCTAAAGCTACCTGAAGACAATTGCTGTTGTTCTGATCCTATTAATACCACAGGCAGGCAGCTACAGTATTTACATTTAGTGTACTGCATCCTCTGCACAGTGTGCACCTAAAGCTACCTGAAGAAAATTGGTGGTGTTCTTCTGATCCTCTTAGTACCACAGGCAGGCAGCTGCAGTATTTACAGTTAGTGTGCTGCGTCCTCTGCACAGTGTGCACCTAAAGCTACCTGAAGACAATTGCTGTTGTTCTGATCCTATTAATACCACAGGCAGGCAGCTACAGTATTTACATTTAGTGTACTGCATCCTCTGCACAGTGTGCACCTAAAGCTACCTGAAGAAAATTGGTGGTGTTCTTCTGATCCTATTAGTACCACAGGCAGGCAGCTGCAGTATTTACAGTTAGTGTACTGCATCCTCTACACAGTGTGCACCTAAAGCTACCTGAAGACAATTGCTGTTGTTCTGATCCTATTAATACCACAGGCAGGCAGTTGCAGTATTTACATTTAGTGTACTGTGTCCTCTGCACAGTGTGCACCTAAAGCTACCTGAAGACAATTGCTGGTGTTCTCATACTAATGATACTACAGGTAGGCAGTTGATTCTGCTAGCTGCAGTATCAGTATATATACATCCCAGCTTTGTGCAGCTACATCTCACTGCAGGCCATTAGTATGTCTGGAAGGCCAACAAGGAGAGGCAGACAGTCACAAGCCAATAAAAGAGGGCAAGCTGGCTCTGTATCTAGAGGCAACAGTGCTGGTTTTGGGGACGGTGCATCCTCATCAGCACATGGCTGTGGGACACGCTTATCCTTTTTTTTTGGCAGCTGGCCATGTTGAGCCGCAACATGCGTAAGACTTGGTAGAGTGCATGACCAAGCCGTCCTCATCCTCCTCATCCTCTCTCACCCAGACACAGGGTACTTTGTCTGGCAAAGCAGCTGCCAATGTGGCCTCTTCCCTCGGCTCAATGGCATCAGTCACTCCTTCCCTAGCCCCACCATGTCCTCCTGAGGAGTCCCCCGAACTGTTTGACCACAGTGTTGGCTACATGCTCCATGAGGATGCCCAGCGTTTTGAAGGCTCTGATGATGGTTCCCAGCTAGAGGAAGGCAATAACGTGAGCCAAGAGAGAGGGGGCGCCCAAGAAGGACAGCAATCTGGCAGTCATGTTCCCCCAGCTGCAGCATACTGCCAGCTTTGCTCCATTGATGAGGAGGGAGGGGATGATGAGGTCACTGACTCTATGTGGGTGCCTGATAGGAGAGAGGAGGTGGAGGAGGAGGAGGCACATCTCCAATGAGGCAGGATGCCTTCCAGGGGCCAGCTTAAAGGCAGCACACCGACTGCATCACACCGCAGAGCTCCGCATGTGCAGGGCGCTGCTGTCTCTGCGCGTTATTCCAAAAGTTATAATGGTAATGGACTGGGGGGGGTACCCATGCCGTTTGTCTCACTGATTTTCATCCATATTGCCGGGACCCGACAATACATTAAAGCAGCAAGCAGTTATAAATGACTTTTATTCCTTTAAAAATGTCATTTTGTGCAGGGACTGTTCTAAGCATGGGAAACATGCGCCACTTTACAGGCATACTATAGACACCCCCCAGGTAGGATATTTAAAGGAATATTTCACTTTTCACTTTAAGCATCGTTAAAATCACTGCTCCCGAAAAAACGGTAGTTTTTAAAACTTTTTTTGCATTGATACATGTCCCCTGGGGCAGGACCCGGGTCCCCAAACCCTTTTTAGGACAATAACTTGCATATTAGCCTTTAAAGTGAGCACTTTTGATTTTGAACGTTAGAGTCCCATAAACTTTAATGGGGTTCTAAAGTTCACGCAAACTTTCAGTCCATTCGCAGGTTCTGGTGCGAACCAAACCGGGGGGTATTCGGCTCATCCCTAATTGTGATCCCTTGTGTTTTGGGGGACGTAGAGGACCAAAAGAACCATGCTCTGTTCGGTATTTTGATAGTCGATAAAGAGTTTTTTAAAGGTAGGAGGCTATTTGCCTATAGATAAATGCCCCCTGTGGGGGGATGAGATGTCTATTTGATAAAGTTGTAAATGGTAGAATGTGGTTATCCTGAAATAGTGAGCTCACCGGTTGGTACCTAATTTGAGACCAGTGAGATACTGATATTTCGGGGACTATGAATTTAAGAATTTCTATCGGGGTAGGTATAATTTGATTATCTTCTGTTAGTGAAGAGTTTAGGGAGAAGAACCTCCAGGCTGATATAGCTGCTGATATTGTGAGATGATTACATTTTGTTAGGTACATGGTAGTAGAGCCTGACTGGTAGAAGAAGACCTCTCTTACAACTCTGGTTCAAGAGCCACTGGAGTGGGGACAGTGGTCTCATGAGCACAGCGGGGTAGGAGTGCCTCGGGAAGTTGCAGCAGCTGGTACTGTAGCAGGATGGAGATCCTCCAGGGATGGCTGGAACTGCAGAAGACAGCTGAGTCAGTAGTAGGTCAGCGACCCGAAGCGCTGGTGTGTGCAGGAGCAGTGGCAACTGGAATTGGATGACACAAGCCAGAAGATACAGCACACACACACGGAGCAAGGCAACAGAAAGGTCAGACAAGCCGGGTCAAAACGAGTAATCAGGCAGGCAGATTCAGCAGGCTTTAGCAGGGTCAGATGGCAGGCAGAGGTTGGCAACGGGTATCAAGCAGAAGTCCATAAACAGAGTCAGGCAAGCCGGAATCGGGATAGGAGAGAGCAGAGAGGTCAAACAGGGGCCAGGTCAGTAGATAAGATCAGCAAGCAGGTTTCAGGTTACTAGATATGGAGCTGCAGCGGCAAGCCAGGATCGGGATAGGAGAGAACAGAGAGGTCAAACAGGAGCCAGGTCAGTAGATAAGATCAGCAAGCAGGTTTCAGGTTACTAGGTATGGAGCTGCAGACGAAACAGCACTGCACAAGTGCAGCTGCAATTCTTTTAAAGGCCCCTTGGCACCAAACAGCGCTAGCATGAACAGGCATGCATGTTCGCCCGTTCTGTGCTGGCAGGCCCCTGACACATTTCCTCATTTTGTTGGGGATACATTGGACCTAAAGTAGAGAGCTTAGGTCTCCTTTGGTGATGAATGTTTGTTCAATAGAACGCCATAATAATCTTTTATGTCAGGGGGGGTTGAGCCTCCTGCAGTTTTTTGTGGTGAAGAAAGTTTCTGGGATTTCCATAGGTTGTGCTCTATATAGATATAAGAGCTTTGGGAGAGTCATCATTTTGAAGGCAGCTACTCTGCCGGCCCATGAGCGATAGTGTTTGTTTATTAACTTGAGGTCTTTTTTACATATCTGTAAGAATGGTATGAAGTTGCAGGCATATAATTTTGTTGAAGGAGATGTTAGGGATATGCCCAAATAAGGCATGGATGTAGTAACCCATTGAAAAGGGGACTATGGATTTTAAAATAGTGGATTGGTGGCATTAGGGATTTTAATACATAGCCCATTGGATTTAGAGTCATTGACTTTATAGAATGAGCATGTATTGAAGGTATTCAAGACATTCCACACATGTGTGAAGGAAGGAGCCAGTTTTGTTAGGGTTAGAATTATATCTTCCGCAAATATGGTAATTTTATATTCTTGGTCTTTGAGTGGTATTCCGGAAATAAGATTTGAGGAATGGATTCTTTGGGCTAATGGTTCCATCAATTGTGTGAAAATGATTGGGGACAGGGGACACCCTTTCCTTGTACCATTTGTAATGGCAAATGGGTTGGAGAAAGCCCCTTATGAGAGGACTCGGGCTGTTGGATTGGAGTATAAGGCCAGAATGGCTGATAGTATATTACCCTGAAAGCCAAATTTTGTAAGGGTTAGTCTCAGGTATCCCCAATGGATCCTATCAAATGCTTTCTCTGCGTCTAATGTAATAAACAGGGATCGTATGTTTTTATTCTCATAATGTAGGAGCTTTGTTATCTTTCGTGTGGCATCAGGGGCTCCAGTATGAAGCCGACTTGGTCAGGATGGATGAGGTGGGGCATAATTGGGTCTAGCCTTTGTGCTACAAGTTTTACATACAATTTAAGGTTGGTATTCAATAAGGATATTGGGTAGAAATTGAAGGGGTAACCGCCTCCTTCCCTGGTTTAGGTAGGGTTACAATATTTGCAGATAACAGTCGCCAGATGACACAGCACTGTTGAACAGTCGACATAAATGTGGGGCTAGGATATTATCGAATAATTTGTAATATTCAGCTGAAAAACCGCCTGGGGCCTGGCCATTGGGGAGAGCTGTAATGGCTGTTATATATCTTTGGTTGTAAATTGGGTATTTAGACTGGATAAGTGTTCAGTAGATTGTTTGGGGAGGTTTAGGGTATCTAGAAATGTCATTACAATGTTATCAGTAGGTTGAGTAGTTGATGGATCATCTTTTAAGTTATATAGCACCTGGTAATAGGCCCTAAAAACATTCGCTGTGTCTTTCGGATGATACATTTTGCATTGCTGGCGGGATGAAAGATATAGGGATTTTTTTGTTTGGTTCTTCTTTGTTTGATTGGATTTGCCAAGAGTTTACCAGCTTTGTTACCTGTTGCCTAGAAATGAGTGTGTATTTTTAGTAGTAATTTGTCATATTTTGCGCTTAGGAAAGATCATTTCTAGCTTGGAATATTTTGTCGTTAGTGGTTGGTGTTGGGTTATTTTTGTTTGTTAGTTCCAATGCATTTATTTTGTCTAATAGTTCTGTCATCTGCTGTGTCCTTTGGCACTTAGCTTGTGAGCTCAGTTTAATGAGAGTACCACAGATAAATGCCTTATGGGCTAACCATAAAGTAGAGGGATTATCAACACAGAAGCTTCATTAAGTTCAAAGTATTCTTCCAGACAGGTTTTTAGGTAAGTAGTGTAGGAGGGAGTTGCCATCAGGTGTGGACCATTCCTCCAGTTGGTGGCAAAGGAATTTGTGGTTTTGTCCCCAAAAGTCATTGAGATGGGTGCATTGTCCGACCAGGTTATGTTTTGAATATCCATTGCAATGGTGTCTTGGAGGAGTTGTTTATCACCTACGAACAGATCTATTTGGAGTACGTGCAGTGGGGCTTTGAAAAAAAAGTGAAGTCCCTTTCCATGGCATGTTGACATCACCAAATATCGAACAGGTAGTTAGATTGTAGGAATGGGATTAGAGCACATTGTCTTGGTTTTTGGGAGATGGGTCTTTGATGTCTATACATGCATCTGGTGCAAGGTTAAAGTCTCCGCACATGAATGTTCGGTCTTCTTTGAGGGTATTGACCTTCTTCCATATTTTGCAGGGGAAGCGTAATTGGCCGGTGTTAGGGGCGTAGATGTTTACAATGGTGTAACTAGTGTTGTTTAATTCAAAGACTAGAATGAGGTATCTTCCTTGAGGATCTGTATCAATAGATATCAATTTGAATAGCACTGTTTTTTTTTTTATAGCTATGAGCACTCCTTTTGTTTTGTTATGTGATTTGGCATAGAATATGTTTGGAAAGTCTTTGTGGGTCATGTTCGGGGCTGTATCCTGACAGAAGTGTGTTTCATGGAGACATAAAAGGTCACTTTGGAGTTTGTCGGTTTTAGACCATAGAGAGAATCTCTTCCCTGGGTGATTTAACCCTTTAACATTTAGTGATGTTATTTTAAGTGGCATATTGGTTCACAGGATCTTTCGGACAAGGATACAGGAATAGGTCAACTCTTTCTGATGTAGAAGTTATGAGGATGTATGGGTTAATGTCTAGTGGGAGATGTAATTACTTGGTGACTTACTGTTTGAAGCGGTGAGTCTTTTGATAGTGGTGGGGTGTGGCGGTTACAATGAAGGTTGCCGCTACTGGTGAAGAGAAAGCGTAAGGAGTTTGACTGTAAAAAAAAGTATGAAGATAAGTCAATATTTCAGAAGTTAGGTAATCATCAGACTGGCAGTGTTACTTAAAAAAAAGAAAAACAACAAGGAATAAACAAAAGTGTCTAAAAAGAAAACGCAGAATTCTGCATGAGCGTTTTGCACCGCGTCAAATATTGGGGTTAACTGGCTGGTGAGCTAGACTTCAGCGGTTCTTCCAGGACATGACAGTATGGTGTGTCTTAGTGGGACCTATTAGGTGGTCATATTGTCAAACGGGTTAAAGTCATCCCAATCAGTTGTATTGTGGTTTCATTGGTTGCGATTGTGCTGTCAGTGCTCTAACTGTCTCAGTAGCGATAGGCCTTCATCCAAAGTACGGATTGAATAGGATCTGTTCTCTTTTGTAATGATCAGTTTAACTGGGTGGCCGCATTTGTACTGTATTTGGGGGTTTCTGAGAGGTTTAGTTATTGTGGCCAGGTTTTTGCACTGCAACATAGTATATTTAAATAGATCTGCATAAAAAGCCAGGATTAGTATATGGCTGGGGATAGCCAGAATTGTTGCGGGTGGCCCGCATTAGGTTAGGTAGAAGTGTATATGGACAATAGCATCTCTCAGGGTGGTTTATGGAAGGTACAGTGGTTTCGAAAGACAGTGAATGTGATCAATGATCAGTTCCCCTGGGGGGGAGGGGCAAGGGAGGAAGGCTGTCATCAGTTGCATGAAATAATCTCTTAATGCAGACTATTATTATTATTATTATTATACAGCATTTATATAGCGCCAACAGTTTACGCAGTGCTTTACAACATTAGGGCAGACAATACAATTACAATACAATTCAATACAGGGGGAATCAGAGGGCCCTGCTCTTTAGAGCTTACAATCTAGGAGGGAGGGTCAAGTTATACAAAAGGGTAATAGCTGTGGGGGATGAGCTAATAGAGAAAATAGTGCAGTTGTTAAATGGAGGCAGGATGGGCTTCTCTGAAGAGGAAAGTTTTCAGGGAAAAGTGTGGATACATTTGGAGACAGTCTGACAGATTGGGGTAGTGAATTCCAGAGGATGGGCGAGGCTCAGGAGAAGTCCTGGAGGCAGATACGGCAGGAGGTGACGAGGGAGCTAGAGAGCAGGAGGTCTTGGGAGGAATGAAGAGGGTGATTAGGTTGGTATTTTGAGACAAGGCTAGTGATGTAGCTGGGGGCAGAGTTGTGGATAGCTTTGTAACTTAATGTTAGTATTTTGAATTTAATTAGTTGGGCAAGTGGCAGCCAATGGAGGGATTGGCAGAGAGGGGTAGTAGACACTGCAGTTTGTAAGGTGGATGAGTCTGGCAGCATTTATGATGGACTGAAGGGGGGATAGTCTATTTAAAGGTAAGCCAATGAAGAGGGAGTTGCAGTAGTCTATTAAATAGATTCTGGGATGCCTCTTATTTTTAAGTTATTTCTTCTAGAGCGGTGCTCTATGTCTGCTATTTTTGCTTTCATCCATTGTAAATCCTTAGTTTCTTTGTTATGTGCATCCACTAGATCATTAAATGAGGAGGTGACTTCCCCCATGTTTGTTTCAATGGTAGTGACCCTGTCTCCCAAGAAAGAAATTTCAGAGGAGAAGTTTTGTACTAATCTGGTAATTTCAGAATGGATGGAATATATCTTTAAGAGTGGTGTCCATTACAAGTTGGTTCATAGTGGGATATGTGGCATTGGAGCTGTTTAGAGTCTGGCATGTGAGGAGTGGATGCAATGTAGGGCTTACCTCATCGTCTTGCTCTGTCCTAGGTCAGCTGCAGTTTGGATCTGGCAGGACTAGCAAAGGGTGTGGAAGCCACTGAGTTGACAGCAGTTAGACATGGCTGAGAGTGTTCTCCTCCTGCTGCTGTAGTTTGTGTGTGTGGAGGAGAAGGGCCACCTTGTGGAGCGGCCGTGTATCTGCCGGAACCATCTTGGGAATCTCTTCTGCTGGGCATCGGATAGAATTTGGTTAGTTTCCTCGGTGCTGAGCAGTCTTTCCTTCTCTTGGACATGGTCCTGGGTGTTTAGGCGCTATTCCTTGTGATGTCCATTAATGCTTCTGATTGTTGCTATTGCCCTGAATAGTCGCCGTGCTTTGGAGCTGTATTAGCAAGCAGCCATCTCAGTCAGCTTCTGGCCACGCCCCCAGCATCTTTTTTTTAAAGTGTAAGCTTAGTTTAACTTAGACCTTGCAGTGACATGGTGACTTAAAAAGAACAGAACTTCACCACATTTTTAGGGGGATTTGACATCAGTGCAAGTAGTTCTATCACAAAAAATAATAGAACATCAGCAAAATTGTGATTTGTGTGTGGTATTTAAAGGGGTTGCAAACCCTCATGGTTTTTTACCTCAATGCATTCTGGGCATTAAGGTGAAAAACATTTTGTACTGCAACACCCCCTCAGACCCCCCTTTTTCTTACCTAAGCCCGATAGTTCCAGAGACAGGCATAAGCAAAGCAGCTCCAGCCACTGTCTCAGGTCCTCATTGGATAGACTGATAGCAGCAGGAGCTATTGGCTCCCACTGCTGTCAATTAAATCCAGCTGCACAGGATCCAGGGGGGCGGGGCTGAGTCCTCCTGTCTGTGTCATTGGATACAGCAGCAGGACTCGGGAGCACGCCCGCATGAGTGCCCCCATGGAATGTGGCTCTCAAGAAGAGGAGGTGCCAGGAGTGCCATGGGGGGCCCCAGAAAAGGAGGATTTGGGCCACTCTGTGCAAAACCCTTGCACAGAGGAGGTAAGTATAAAATGTTTGTAAAGCTTAGTTTTTTTTTAAATAACAATCACTTTAAGTTGATTCCGTATAGATGAATGGCACAAATGAATTGTGAATAATGACTGTGGAAAAGTACTTCATGAATAACAAGTGGGCAACTGTGGCAGAGAGTGTAGATACAGTTAGTAAACATTATCAGACAGCCATAATATGGTATATGTTATACATCGACAAAGGGAGGCAAACAAAACTTATTTGGAATTACAAAAATAGGTAATTCCAGCCTATAAAGACCATCTCAAATGGAAGAAATCCCAATTTAAAAACACATGCCAGAAAACAGTGTTAATACTTATGTGGCCACTTTAATAGCCAAAGCTGATTTAAATGCCTCTACTAACATTGGTGAGTTCCTGTTAATTATTAAAACTTGGCCTATAGGGATGAGCTTCGAGTTCGAGTCGAACTCATGTTCGACTCGAACATTGGCTGTTCGCAAGTTCGCCGAACAGTGAACAATTTGGGGTGTTCGCGGCAAATTCGAATGCCGCAGAACACCCTTTAAAAGTCTATGGGAGAAATCAAAAGTGCTAATTTTAAAGGCTTATATGCAAGTTATTGTCATAAAAAGTGTTTGGGGACCCGGGTCCTGCCCCAGGGGACATGGATCAATGCAAAAAAAAGTTTTAAAAACGGCCGTTTTTTCAGGAGAAATTATTTTAATAATGCTTAAAGTCAAACAATAAAAGTGTAATATTCCTTTAAATTTTGTACCTGGGGGGTGTCTATAGTATGCCTGTAAAGGGGCGCATGTTTCCCGTGTTTAGACCAGTCTGACAGCAAAATGACATTTCGAAGGAAAAATTCCATTGAAAACTACCCGCGGCTATTGCATTGCCGACAATACACATAGAAGTTCATTGATAAAAACGGCATGGGAATTCAACACAGGGAAACCCCGAACCAAAATTAAAAAAAAAAAAATGACGTGGGAGTCCCCCTAAATTCCATACCAGGCCCTTCAGGTCTGGTATGGATATTAAGGGGAACCCTGGCCAAAATTTAAAAAAAAAATGATGTGGGGTTCCCCCTAAATTCCATACCAGACCCTTCAGGTCTGGTATGGATTTTAAGGGGAACCCCGCGCCAAAAAAAAAAAAAAAAAAACGGCGTGGGGTCCCCCCAAAAATCCATACCAGACCCTTATCCGAGCACGCAACCTGGCAGGCCGCAGGAAAAGAGGGGGGGACGAGAGTGCGGCCCCCCCCTCCTGAACCGTACCAGGCCACATGCCCTCAACATTGGGAGGGTGCTTTGGGGTAGCCCCCCAAAACACCTTGTCCCCATGTTGATGAGGACAAGGGCCTCATCCCCACAACCCTGGCCGGTGGTTGTGGGGGTCTGCGGGCGGGGGACTTATCGGAATCTGGAAGCCCCCTTTAACAAGGGAACCCCCAGATCCCGGCCCCCCCCTGTGTGAAATGGTAAGGGGGTACTTACCCCTACCATTTCACTAAAAAACTGTCAAAAATGTTAAAAATGACAAGAGACAGTTTTTGACAATTCCTTTATTTAAATGCTTCTTCTTTCTTCTATCTTCCTTCATCTTCTTCTGGTTCTTCTGGCTCTTCTGGTTCTTCCTCCGGCGTTCTCGTCCAGCATCTCCTCCGCGGCGTCTTCTATCTTCTTCTCCTCGGGCAGCTCCGCACCCATGGCATGGGGGGAGGCTCCCGCTCTTCTCTTCATCTTCTTCTTCATCCTCTTCTCTTCTTCCTTCTTCTCTTCTTCATTTTCTTCTCCGGGCCAGCATGGGTGCGGAGCGGCCTGGAGAAGAAAATGAAGAAGAGAAGAAGGAAGAAGAGAAGAGGATGAAGAAGAAGATGAAGAGAAGAGCGGGAGCCTCCCCCCATGCCATGGGTGAGGAGCGGCCCGAGGAGAAGAAGATAGAAGACGCCGCGGAGGAGATGCTGGACGAGAATGCCGGAGGAAGAACCAGAAGAGCCAGAAGAACCAGAAGAAGAAGAAGGTGAAGGAAGATAGAAGAAAGAAGAAGCATTTAAATAAAGGAATTGTCAAAAACTGTCTCTTGTCATTTTTAACATTTTTGACACTTTTTTAGTGAAATGGTAGGGGTAAGTACCCCCTTACTATTTCACACAGGGGGGGGCGGGATCTGGGGGTCCCCTTGTTAAAGGGGGCTTCCAGATTCCGATAAGCCCCCTGCCCGCAGACCCCCACAATCACTGGGCAAGGGTTGTGGGGATGAGGCCCTTGTCCCCATCAACATGGGCACAAGGTGTTTTGGGGGGCAACCCCAAAGCACTCTTCCAATGTTCAGGGCATGTGGCCTAGTATGTGGCCTAGCACTCTCTCGTCCCCCCTCTTTTCCTGCGGCCTGCCATGTTGTGTGCTCGGATAAGGGTCTGGTGTGGATTTTTGGGGGGACCCCACGCCATTTTTTAAAAAATGTTGGCGCGGGGTTTCCCTTAAAACCCATACCAGACCTAAAGGTTCTGGTATAGATTTTGAGGGGGACCCCACGCCCCACAACCACCGGCCAGGGTTGTGGGGATGAGGCCCTTGTCCTCATCAACATGGGGACAAGGTGTTTTGGGGGGATAAAGCACCCTCCCAATGTTGAGGGCATGTGGCCTGGTACGGTTCAGGAGGGGGGGCCGCACTCTCATCCCCCCCTCTTTTCCTGCGGCCTGCCAGGTTGCGTGCTCGGATAAGGGTCTGGTATGGATTTTTGGGGGGACCCCACGCCATTTTTTTTTGGTTTTTTTGGAGCAGGGTTCCCCTTAAAATCCATACCAGACCTGAATGGTCTGGTATGGAATTTAGGGGGAACCCCACGTCATTTTTTTTTTAAATTTTGGCTGGGGTTCCCCTTAATATCCATACCAGACCTGAAGGGCCTGGTATGGAATTAAGGGGGACTCCCACGTCATTTTTTTTTTTTTAATTTTGGTTTGGGGTCCCCCTTTGGGGAATTCCCATGCCGTTTTTATCAATGAACTTCTATGTGTATTGTCGGCAATGCAATAGCCGCGGGTAGTTTTGAATGGAATTTTTCCTTCGAAATGTCATTTTGCTGTCAGACTGTTCTAAACACGGGAAACATGCGCCCCTTTACAGACATACTATAGGCACCCCCCAGGTACAAAATTTAAAGGGATATTACACTTTTATTGTTTGACTTTAAACATTATTAAAATCACTGCTCCTGAAAAAACGGCCGTTTTTAAAACTTTTTTTTGCATTGATCCATGTCCCCTGGGGCAGGACCCGGGTCCCCAAACACTTTTTATGACAATAACTTGCATATAAGCCTTTAAAATTAGCACTTTTGATTATTCATGTTCATGTCCCATAGACTTTAACGGTGTTCGCGTGTTCGAGCGAACTTTTTTCCTGTTCGCATGTTCTGGTGCGAACCGAACAGGGGGGTGTTCGGCTTATCCCTATTGGCCTATAGTATTCTTTTCCTGGATTTTAATGAAGAACACACCACTTTGATATTAAAAGAGAGATAAGACACAAATGTATTTCTTCTTACCAACCTATATCTTTGCTTAATGGTGACTTCAAATATTGCCCAAGATAATTACAAGAAAAAAACGCATTTAGTAATGCAGAATGGCCCTGTTTAATCGCATTTTGTCCACAAGAGCATTTGGTCTCACTTTTACTCTGTCCATCCAATATATCTACACCAACCCAACAATGGGAGAAGCTTACCTCTTTTCTATGGAGATTCTTTTACTCTGATTCCTCTATCAAACTCCATAGCTGCATTATAGCCACTACTGCTTCTTCTGAAGCTTCCATATTATTGACTCCTTGACTGTGCTTTAGGAGACTGCACCTAGACCTCACCAGATTGAAGAGGAGGGGCCAGCCTATATCTGTAGCTGGAATGGACTGGGTCTTGCTGTAGGAACCCCCTGGCACATAATGCAATAGAGTAAGCTGAAGAAATGACCAGGGCCCTGTCTTTAAGGCTTCTGTGAGGATATCCCCATGATGGAGGATAAAGTAAGGATGGGGGTTATCCCCTTTTCTATTTTGCCTACATAGCTTCAGCAGTTAGTACAGGATTTAAACATTCATGCTCAGGGTTCCATAGACTCCTAAACCCCCATGGGGTGTGTGTTTGCCAATGACCAGGCCCCCAATGGTCATCTCATGGGATCAAGAACCCCAGTTTAGTTAAAAATTTGGCACCATTTACTTGCATTGGCATGGATTGCACTGCACTTTCCTGTGAATTTCCTCTGGTGGTGCTATAGTGCTCCTACGCAGAAACTTACTGCATGGCCCTGGCACTTACTGCACCCTGACAGGCCGGGCAAGAAGAGCATTAATCACAGAAGCAGCCAAAAAGCCCATGGTAACTCTGGAAGAGCTGCAGAGATCCACAGCTCAGGTGGGAGAATCTGCCAATATGACAACTATTAGTTATGCACTCCACAAATCTGGCCTTTATGGAAGAGTGGCGAGAAGAAAGCCATTGTTGAAAGAAAGCCATAAGAAGTCTCGTTTGCAGTTTGCGAGAAGCCATGTGGGGGACACAGCAAACCTGTGGAAAAAGGTGCTCTGGTCAGATGAGACCAAAATTGAACTTTTTGGCCTAAAAGCTAAATGCTATGTGTGGCGGAAAACTAACAATCCACATCAACCTGAACACACCATCCCCACCGTGAAACATGATGTTGGCAGCATCATGTTGTGGGGATGTTTTTCTTCAGCAGGAACAGGGAAGCTGGTCAGGGTTGATTTTCAAGATGGATGGAGCCAAATACAGGGAAAACTTAGAAGAAAACCTGTCAGAGTCTGCAAAAGACTTAAGGCTGGGGTGGAGGTTCACCTTCCAGCAGGACAACGACCCTAAACATACAGCCAGAGATACAATGGAATTGTTTAGATCAAAGCATATTCATGTGTTAGAATGGCACAGTCAAAGTCCAGACCTAAATCTAATTCAGAATGTGTGGCAAGACTTGAAAATTGCTGTTCACAGACACTCTCCATCCAATCTGACAGAGCTTGAGCTATTTTGTAAAGAAGAATGGGCAAAAATGTCACTCTCTAGATGTGCAAAGCTGGTAGAGATCCCCAAAAAGACTTGCAGCTGTAATTATAGCAAAAGATGAAGAATATAGAAGAGGTGAGAGGCTAGCCTAGGTTATTCTGATAGTGCCACATCCAATGAACAAGATATATATAAAGAGAAGTTCCCCTGAGTGGATTTTAAAGGCACTTAAATGTAATAAGAGAGTATAACAGAGTATGTAACAATATAAAAGTAAACAAATTTTATTTAAATACAAAGTTTAAAAATATTAATGAAACATTAACATATCTATACAGTTCGTTACTATCACCATAGGGTAAAGTGTATAGAAGAACTCTTCTCACACCCAACGTGTTTCAGGAAATAGTTTAATCCTTCTTCAGGGGTGCAGAAAAGGAGAGAAGAGAGGTTCATCTAGGATAATTGACATATGTAATAATAGTGAGTGGATTACCATGACATGTAAAGGCATAAAACTGTCTACTTAAGATAGTGTAATCAAATCACTTACATAGTGTTGAATGGTAAGACAGTTGTTATAATGTTTCATTGGGTTACATTAAAAAACCTGAAGTCAAAATAGCATTGGATGTTAATACTGATGGGATTGCTGCTCTTACGGCACCGTGGGCATCAGAGAGGTCTGTAGATGTAAATTGAATGGTATTATCCTCACTGAGAGGAAGTTCCCCCCGCATTCAGTGGCAACATGGCGACCAAAGTGATATACTGAGGCGAATGGAGTCCCTGGGGGTAGGAAAAAGTATATCAGAGTGAGTCTATTGGATGTGTAGGTTGAGTATTTTAATAATTTTAGGAGTATATAAATACCTGTAGATAATCGTAAATTAATAAGTTTGATGGTAAGGCAAAAAGAAGGGAAGGGATGATATCGGTAACTGGAATAAAAAATATACAAAATTGTATACTATAATGCTGCCAAAAAAAGTCTGTTTGAAAAACGTTAAAAACATAGTTATGTGATACTAGGTAATATATTTAGAAGTTGGGATAATAAATAGGTGTTGGTGAACAACAACAACAAAGAAGATTAATTTAAAACTAATATCTAAATAACCAACCAATTTGGGTGAGGAAATGGTGTGTTAAAGGACAATAGATGTCAGAGCCTATGGCTGTATATTACCTGGTCACTTTATGGTATAGAGATAACATATGGAACAGAGATTTATTTAGAGGATAAGTGTGGTAGACTTTCTTTTAGGGAAGGGGAGGGGGGAAATATTTTTCAAACATAGGTTTAGGTGAGGGACTAGCCAATAGTTACATAGGTGAAATATTAAGAAGTTAAATGGCAGACTAAAATAAGATAAACTATTACCTTGTCAGAGAGGGGTTTAGACAGACCAGCCACACGTCTCAGCATCCAGCTATCCAATGCTAGATCTGAGAGTGGGTAGGTCTGGTTTTTAAAGGTAGGGAACCTAAAACAGCTGGTGCAACTCATTGCACTCAGCTGTAATTGGAGTCCGTTGCCAGGGAGACCTTATGCTGCCAATCACTGGCAATCACTTCGGTCGGCTGTAGCAAGCGGGAGGATAGAGGGGAACAAAAAAGATAATCAAACAAGTATTTGGACACAGGTGGAATGAAAAATAGTCCAGCCAAATTGGTATGAAAGAGTAAAGGTCAAGTTACTATCCAATTGTCAAGGACTATACTCACCGAGGCCGAGATGCCGAGAGCGGCTCGCCCTTACGACCATGCGCACCCGACCCCTGGAGGTGATACAGGGAGTTGGGGGCACGCGGAGGCATGGGCTTCCGGAGGGGACTGGATTCCTGAAGGAAGTCCGTGTAGCCGTGGACACAGAAGAAGCTGCAAACAAATGATTAGCTGAAACTGGGGTACCAAGGCGGGCAAGTCCGTATTCAGGCAGAGATCAGGAGTGGGGTATCTGGCAAGAGCAAGTCCGTGTAACAGGCTGAGATCAGGGGTATCAGGCAGACAAGGGGTAATCCGTTAAACAAGCAGAGGTCAGAGGTATCCGGCAGGCAGAGAGAGTAGTCCGTAAAACTAGCAGAGGTCAGGGGTATCCGGCAGGCAGGGAGAGTAGTCCGTAAAACTTAGCAGAGGTCAGGGGTATCTGGCAGGCAGAGAGAGTAGTCCGTTTACTTAGCAGAGGTCAGGGGTATCCGGCAGGCAGAGAGAGTAGTCCGTTAAACTTAGCAGAGGTCAGGGGTATCTGGCAGGCAGAGAGAGTAGTCCGTTTACTTAGCAGAGTAGCACAGGGAACACACTAGGGAAACTCAGGGACAGAGGACAGGGCACAGCTGACGACTAACCAGCAACCCGACTGGGCGCTGGAGCCGTCAGAAGTAGCCCACCGGCGAGCGCGTCAGCGTGACGCACCGCCGGGCACCCGCACGGCCACGGCGCGCACACGGGGACCGCCGTGCACCCGCGCGCGCCGCACCATTGGGCCGCGAACGAGTGTACGGCGCAGCGTGAGTCCTCCGCGCATGCGCCGTGGAGCCCGGCGGACGGAGGCGGCTTGTGCCTCCTGACAGTGCCCCCCTCCTAAGGGCGGACACTGAACGCCCAGACTGGACATCACTTCCGGGTGGTCTCGGTGGAAAGCTTGAATTAAGCGTGGTGCATGTAGGTTCCTTGCAGGTTCCCAAGAGTTGTCCTCAGGTGGATAACCCTTCCACTGGATCAGATACTGCAGTTGTCTGCCCTTCTTCCTACAGTTAAGGATGGACTCCACCTCAAATTCATTCTCTCCATCCACCCTAACTGGTGGCGGAGGAAGCTCCCCTCTTTCCGGAAAAGTGTTGTCCACCACAGGCTTCAGTAAGGACACGTGGAAGACAGGGTGGATCCTATAAGTCTTTGGTAATGCTAGCTCCATAGCCACAGGGTTGATAATCCTTTTGATGGGGAAGGGACCAATAAACTTGGGTCCCAATTTCCGTGAAGGCACGGATAGTTTAAGGTTGGTAGTGGATAACCAGACTTCTTCTCCAAGTTTAAAGGTTGGATTTTTCCCCCTGCCCCGGTCATATTGCTCTTTGTAATCCGTTTGAGCCCTCTGCAACATGTCCTGAATCCTTCGGAAATTTGCCTGTAAGGAGGCCACTCTGTCATGCACGGCAGGGACTGCTATTTCGGGAACATCGTTGGACAGGAAGGTGGGATGGAATCCACAATTTGCCCAGAAAGGCGTTTGGTTAGTAGCGGTGTGAACAGAATTGTTATACGCAAATTCTGCGTATGGGAGAAGGCTTGCCCAGTCATCTTGAGATCCCGAGCAGAAGCACCGCAGGTATTGCTCTAGGGTCTGGTTCGTCCTCTCCGTTTGGCCGTTACTCTGAGGATGGTAGGCTGATGAGAGGCAGACTTTGATATTTAAGGCTTTGCAGAGCTCCCTCCAAAACTTGGACGTAAATTGTACACCCCTGTCCGATACGATGTTCTTTGGTACGCCATGGAGCCTGATGATTTCCTTGAGAAAAATATTGGCAGTCTCTAAGGCCGAGGGGGTGCCCTTCATGGGCAAAAAATGGGCCATCTTGGAGAGACGGTCAACCACGACAAAAATAGTGGTAAAGCCCCCCGAGGCTGGCAGGTCTACTATGAAATCCATGGAGACGTCAGACCATGGTCGTTCAGGGATCGGTAGAGGTCTTAGTAAACCCCAGGACTTGGTGTTTCGCCCCTTGTTCCGCTGACACGGAGGGCAGGATGCCACATACTCCTTGCAATCCCGTCTCCACCCAGGCCACCAAAAGGAACGGGAAACCAGCTCAGACGTTTTTCTGACTCCAAAATGCCCTGCGAGTCTATGGTCGTGGCACATCTGAAGGGTTAGTGACCGTGTCTCCCGAGGTACAAAAATTTTTCCACGAATCCAGAAGAAATTACCATTTCTCTTCAAGGACTGCACCTCTGGTTCCGTGCAAGAGTTGGATGATGATTTGATGGATGACATCAAATCCACTTGTGCCACCCCAAGGAAGTTTTGGGAAGAAAGGATAGTACCAGGTTCTGACGTCTGGGACTCTGCCGAGAACATCCGTGAGAGTGCGTCTGCCTTTCCATTCTTTGAGCCAGGTCTATAGGATATGTGGAAGTTGAAGCGGGAGAAAAAGAGAGCCCAGCGGGCTTGTCTAGGTCTTAATCGCTTTGCTGTCCGTAAGTACTCAAGGTTCTTATGATCTGTAAATATCATTACCGGATGTAATGCACCTTCGAGCAGATACCTCCATTCTTCAAGAGCAAATTTTATGGCCAGCAACTCCCTGTCACCTACGTCATAGTTTAACTCGGGCGGGCTGAGTCTCCGAGAAGCGAATGCAACGGGGTGAAGGATAGCCTTGGGCCCTTGCCTTTGAGAGAGAATTGCTCCTGTGGCAATTTCCGAAGCGTCCACCTCCAAAACATATGGTTGGGAAGGATCGGGGTGGCAAAGAATTGGAGCCGAACTAAACAGATCCTTTAATTTCAAAAAAGCCTCTTGTGCGGCCTCACTCCACTGGAAAGAGTTGTGCTGACGGGTTAGCTGGGTGATGGGTGCTACAATGGTCGAGAATCCGACAATGAATTTCCGATAAAAGTTAGCAAAACCTATGAAACGTTGAACCCCCTTTTTATCAGATGGAGCTGGCCAATCTTGGATGGCCTGTATCTTTTGGGGATCCATTGCGATCCCGCCGGCCGATATGATGAACCCCAGGAATTGTACCACTGATCTCTCGAATTCACACTTTTCCATCTTCAGATAAAGCTTGTGCTGTCTTAATATAGTAAGGACCTTTTTGACATGCCCCCTGTGTAACTCAATCGTGGGAGAGAAAATGAGTATGTCATCCAGGTAAACGACAAGGAAGTCATCCAGGTATTCTCGGAATATGTCGTTTACTAGGTGCTGGAACGTGGCTGGAGCATTGCATAGCCCGAATGGCATCACCAGATACTCGAAGTGTCCAAACCTGGATCTGAACGCTGTCTTCCATTCATCCCCGGCTCTGATTCTAACAAGGTTATAGGCACCCCGCAGGTCTAATTTGGAAAAGACCCTGGCAGATCGGAATCGTTGGAATAGCTCCGGGATGAGTGGTAATGGGTATCTATTCTTAATGGTGATATTGTTAAGCTGCCGGTAGTCCACACAAGGTCTAAGGGACCCATCTTTCTTCCCGACGAAGAATATTCCTGCTCCAGCAGGTGAGGATGAAGGACGGATAAACCCCTTTTCCAGATTCTCATCGATGTACTGTCTGAGCGCCTCCAGTTCAGTCTCGGAGAGAGGGAATATACGACCGAACGGAATCACGGATCCCGGCAACAGGTCGATCGGACAGTCATAAGGCCGATGAGGTGGTAGGCGGTCAGCCATTTGTTTATTAAAGACCTCCTGGAACTCCAGATATTCAGAGGGAATCTGTTGAAGGTTGTCTGACGAGGTAGTAACCGTAGCACAAACCTTCGGAGTTAAAGGGAGGCAATGCTCCAAGCAGTATGGAGAGGAGAAGGACACCATCTTGGAGCTCCATTGGATCTGCGGGTCATGAGCTTGTAACCAGGGCAGGCCAAGGATGACTGGGAAGATGGGAGAGTGGATGAGGTCGAACCGTAGGAGTTCCCGATGCCCGGAGTCGGTGGTTACTAGGATAGGCTGGGTCTCCTGGGTGATGGGACCTGAACTAGGAAGAGAGCCATCGGCTAGATGCACTTGTAAACCTTGGGCCTTTGTTTGCAAGGGGATACGGAGGCTGCGGGCCAAGGCTGCATCCATGAAGCAGCTACAGGCCCCCGAATCAATGATGGCGGGTAGGCGAGACTCCCCTTCCGGCAGCTGCAAGGAAACAGACAACATCACATAAGATTTTGGAGCATCATTATCCAGATGATTCATTAATCTAGGCTGAAGGAACTTACTGGGCCTTATTGGACAACTGCGCAGGAAGTGTCCCGCTCCCCCGCAGTACAGACACAAATTGGACTGCCGTCTGCGTTGCCTCTCTTCCGAAGTTAGCGGGGCCCGGACCAGGCCTAGCTGCATGGGCTCAGCTTCAGGAGGTGTTGTGGAAGACGGTGATGGCGTGGATGGGGCTCTAAACGACGTTCACGTAGGGCGTGGACCCTGAAACCGCTCCGAGCGACGTTCTCGCAAGCGCCTGTCCAGTTTCGTGGCTGCCTGAATGAGCTCTTCTAAGGTCTCCGGAGTCTCCATCCTGGCTAGCTCATCCTTGAGGAGTTCAGACAAGCCTTGACGGTACTGGTAGCGGAGAGCCGGCTCGTTCCAATTCGTGTCGGCCGCCCACTTACGGAACTCCACCGTATAATCTTCGATGGGTCTCCTTCCTTGGGACAAGTGGTGGAGAGTGGCTTCAGCGGTAGCCTTCCGTTGTGGATCATCGTAGAGTTGGGACATACCCTCGAAGAAGGTATCTATGGAATTTAACACAGGACTTCCCTGTTCCATTAAGCCATGGGCCCAGGCCTGAGGTTCCTCTGACAGCAGCGAGATAGCGAAACCCACTTTAACGATCTCTGATGCAAATGTCCGGGGCTGAAGGGCAAAGTAAAGCGAACATGCGTTTTTAAAAGCTCTGAATCTTTTACGGTCCCCGGAGAACCGTTCGGGCGTAGGGACCCTGGGTTCAGGAAGTGCCATGACAACGGTAGGGCTGGCGGTGGCCTGGGGGAGCGACCCTTCATTGCTGGGTGCCGGAACTGCAGTGGCGGAGGGAAGTATTCCAGCAATCTGTTGGAGACGGCTGTCAATTTGAGTATACCCCTCCTGTAACTTCTGGACTGAGTCGGCCAGGGTGGAGACCTGTTGGCACAGGATCTCCAAAGGAGAGCGCGCTCTGTCGGCCTCGGACATCTGGCTGGTTAGTACTGTCAAGGACTATACTCACCGAGGCCGAGATGCCGAGAGCGGCTCGCCCTTACGACCACGCGCACCCGACCCCTGGAGGTGATACAGGGAGTTGGGGGCACGCGGAGGCACGGGCTTCCGGAGGGGACTGGATTCCTGAAGGAAGTCCGTGTAGCCATGGACACAGAAGAAGCTGCAAACAAATGATTAGCTGAAACTGGGGTACCAAGGCGGGCAAGTCCGTATTCAGGCAGAGATCAGGAGTGGGGTATCTGGCAAGAGCAAGTCCGTGTAACAGGCTGAGATCAGGGGTATCAGGCAGACAAGGGGTAATCCGTTAAACAAGCAGAGGTCAGAGGTATCCGGCAGGCAGAGAGAGTAGTCCGTAAAACTAGCAGAGGTCAGGGGTATCCGGCAGGCAGGGAGAGTAGTCCGTAAAACTTAGCAGAGGTCAGGGGTATCTGGCAGGCAGAGAGAGTAGTCCGTTTACTTAGCAGAGGTCAGGGGTATCCGGCAGGCAGAGAGAGTAGTCCGTTAAACTTAGCAGAGGTCAGGGGTATCTGGCAGGCAGAGAGAGTAGTCCGTTTACTTAGCAGAGTAGCACAGGGAACACACTAGGGAAACTCAGGGACAGAGGACAGGGCACAGCTGACGACTAACCAGCAACCCGACTGGGCGCTGGAGCCGTCAGAAGTAGCCCACCGGCGAGCGCGTCAGCGTGACGCGCCGCCGGGCACCCGCACGGCCACGGCGCGCACACGGGGACCGCCGTGCACCCGCGCGCGCCGCACCATTGGGCCGCGAACGAGTGTACGGCGCAGCGTGAGTCCTCCGCGCATGCGCCGTGGAGCCCGGCGGACGGAGGCGGCTTGTGCCTCCTGACACCAATATCCAGCTAAGTGTCAACGCAGAAGCAGCAAAACCAATCCATATCAAATAACAAAAAACATGAGATGATACATTTTATGGACATGGACTTACACCAAATTACAGCAATGTACAACATAATAGGCAAAAGAAATTAGGAATAGGAAATGAGATTATGTGATTCTCTCTGTAATTAAAACCATTAGCATATATATCTTTCCATGTTTGAATATACTTAATACTCATTGACATTATCATGATTAAATCCATAGTGCGTTTTGAATAAAATACCTCCATTGGCATTTAATAGTTGGGTAAGCCTGTGTGTCCACACATGCATGTGTAAGGTCGTGTGGATAGGGGCACAAAAGTAAAAATCAAATCAAACAGCGGATAAGTGTTGGACATGTAACAATAAATGCTTGGTCTTTTGGAGAAAAAAGGGGGGACAGAGAAACTCAATGACGAAAGTATAAAAGTTTTGTACATTTAAAGATATGGTAGACAATGAGTGCAAGAGAACTGGTATTGAATCATAGTCACGCTGTACATACTTGATCTCTCACAAGAGGGAAAAGAGAAAAAAAAAACACATAGTGAAAATATAAAAAGTTTTACATATTTAAATAGAGGGTAGACAAAAAGTGCGAATGAGACTGGCACTAAATTATGGTGCAACTGTATAAGTCCCTAGTTACACTGAGGGAGGGAAGATGATGCCAAATAAGGATGCTTGTTGGAGAGATGGAAGAGGTAGCATAATTGGTACACCACAGTCAGCAGAAATAACAACAGTGGTTAAGGCTTATTTTTCCATTTCACCAGAGTAAAATCCTTCCAGGAATGGTTTAAAGCATATAGCTTCATTTAGGCCTGGAGGCAAAGTGGCCTTTAGTAAATAGATCCATCTCAACTCCCTTTGAAGGAGGACCTTATTCCAGTCTCCCCCCCTAGGGTTAGGGTGTATCCGGTCAAGAATCAAGAATTTGACTTTTGGAAAGATTCCGCCATGTACTATAGATACATGGCATCCAAGGGGAAGGTCTGGGTCACAAGTTTGCATACTAAGAATATGCCTGTAGGCTCTTCTCCAAAATTCTAGTTTAGTCTTTCCAATGTAGAAGCAGTTGCAACTACATTGTAGCATATAGACCACCTCTGGGGTTCTGCAATTGGCAAAGTGTCTGGGGTAAAATGTTTTTCCGTTGGGAAGAGTAGGGTTTCTCTGCGTAAGCATGTATTTGCAGTAGTGACAGGAGCCGCATATAAAGGTACCTTTATATTTACAGTGTGTTCTGGTTGATTCTTTTCTAAATTCGCTATTAACAATTTTATCACTGATAGACGTGGCTTTTCTAAACGTGAAGAGAGGTTTATCTGGAACAAATTGGCCCAAAGATGGATCTAGGGTCAACATGTGCCAATACCTCTCAATGATTTTTTTGACTTGGTGATGTTGCTGGTTAAATTTTGTAATAATCCGTAATTGATTTGTGTCCTTTCGTTTGGTAGTATGGAATAGAGTATTTCTAGGTTTCATCAATACTTGTTTAAAGGATCTTTTTAGGGAGGTATGAGAGTAGCCTCTTGCAAGGTGTCTATCGCGTAGGTTGCCTGCTTATTTTATAAAGGTTATGTTTAATCCTTAACCACTTCAGCCCCGGAAGGATTTACCCCCTTCCTAACCAGAGCACTTTTTACAATTTGGCACTGCGTCGCTTTAACTGCTAATTGTGCGGTCATGTAATGCTGTACCCAAACGAAATTTGCGTCCTTTTCTTCCCATAAATAGAGCTTTCTTTTGATGGTATTTGATCACCCCTGCCGTTTTTATTTTTTGCGCTATAAACGGAAAAAGACCGAAAATTTTGAAAAAAATGATATTTTCTACTTTTTGTTATAAAAAAAATCCAATAAACTCAATTTTAGTCATACATTTAGACCAAAAAGTATTCGGCCACATGTCTTTGGTAAAAAAAATGTCAATAAGTGTATATTTATTGGTTTGCGCAAAAGTTATAGCGTCTACAAGCTAGGGTACATTTTCTGGAATTTACACAGATTTTAGTTTATGACTGCCTATGTCATTTCTTGACGTGCTAAAATGGCAGGGCAGTACAACCCCCCCCCCCAAATGACCCCATTTTGGAAAGTAGACACCCCAAGAAAATTGCTGAGAGGCATGTTGAGCTCATTGAATATTAATTTTTTTTGTCCCAAGTGATTGAATAATGACAACAAAAAAAAATTACAAAAAGTTGTCACTAAATGATATATTGCTCACACAGGCCATGGGCATATGTGGAATTACACCCCAAAATACATTCAGCTGCTTCTTCTGAGTACGGGGATACCACATGTGTGGGACTTTTTGGGAGCCTAGCCACATACGGGGCCCCGAAAACCAATCACCACCTTCAGGATTTCTAAGGGCGTAAATTTTTGATTTCACTCCTCACTACCTATCACAGTTTTGAAGGCCATAAAATGCCCAGATGGCACAACCCCCCCCAAATGACCCCATTTTGGAAAGTAGACACCCCAAGCTATTTGCTGAAAGGCATGTTGAGTCCATGGAATATTTTATATTTTATATACAAGTTGCGGGAAAGTGACACATTTTTTTTCTTTTTGCACAAAGTTGTCACTAAATGATATATTGCTCACACAGGCCATGGGCATATGTGGAATTGCACCCCAAAATACATTTAGCTGCTTCTCCTGAGCATGGGGATACCACATGTGTGGGACTTTTGGGAGCCTAGCCGCGTACGAGGCCCCAAAAACCAATCTCTGCCTTCAGGATTTCTAAGGGTGTAAATTTTTGATTTCACTCTTCACTGCCTATCACAGTTTCGGAGGCCATGGAATGCCCGGGTGGCACAACCCTTCCCCCAAATGACCCCATTTTGGAAAGTAGACACCCCAAGCTATTTGCTGAGAGGCATGGTGAGTATTTTGCAGCTCTCATTTGTTTTTGAAAATGAAGAAAGGCAAGAAAAAACATTTTTTTTCTTTTTTCAATTTTCAAAACTTTGTGATAAAAAGTGAGGTTTGCAAAATACTCACTATACCTCTCAGCAAATAGCTTGGGGTGTCTACTTTCCAAAATAGGGTCATTTGGGGGGGTTTGTGCCACCTGGGCATTCCATTGCCTCAGAAACTGTGATAGGCAGTGAAGAGTGAAATCAAAAATTTACGCCCTTAGAAAGCCTGAAGGCGGTGCTTGGTTTTCAGGGTCCCGTATGCGGCTAGGCTCCCAAAAAGTCTCACACATGTGGTATCCCCGTACTCAGGAGAAGCAACAGAATGTATTTTGGGGTGTAATTTCACATATTCCCATGGCATGTTTGAGCAATATATCATTTAGTGACATGCCTCTCAGCAAATAGCTTGGGGTGTCTATTTTCCAAAATGCGGTCATTTGGGGGGGGTTGAACTGTCCTGGCATTTTATGCACAACATTTAGAAGCTTATGTTACACATCACCCACTCTTCTAACCACTTGAAGACAAAGCCCTTTCTGACACTTTTTGTTTACATGAAAACATTTTTTTTTTTTTTTGCAAGAAAATTACTTTGAACCCCCAAACATTATCTATTTTTTTTAAAGCAAATGCCCTACAGATTAAAATGGTGGGTGTTTCATTTTTTTTTTTCACACAGTATTTGCGCAGCGATTTTTCAAACGCATTTTTGGGGGAAAAAACACACTTTTTTCAATTGTAATGCACTAAAACACACTATATTGCCCAAATGTTTGATGAAATAAAAAAGATGATCTTAAGTCGAGTACATGGATACCAAACATGACATGCTTTAAAATTGCACACAAACGTGCAGTGGCAACAAAATAAATACATTTTTAAAAGCCTTTAAAAGCCTTTACAGGTTACCACTTTAGATTTACAGAGGAAGTCTATTGCTAAAATTACTGCGCTCGATCTGACCTTCGTGGTGATACCTCACATGCATGGTGCAATTGCTGTTTACATTTGACGCCAAACCAACACTTGCGTTCGCCTTAGTGCAAGAGCAGGGGGGGACAGGGGTGCTTTTTTTTTTTTTTTTTTAATTTTTTTTTTTTTGCTTTTTTTTCTTATTTTTAAACTGTTCCTTTCATATATTTTTTTTTTTTAATCATTTTTATTGTTATCTCAGGGAATGTAAATATCCCCTATGATAGCAATAGGTGGTGACAGGTACTCTTTTTTGAAAATATTGGGGTCTATTAGACCTTAGATCTCTCCTCTGCCCTCAAAGCATCTGACCACACCAAGATCGGTGTGATAAAATGCTTTCCCAATTTCCCAATGGCGCTGTTTACATCCGGCGAAATCTAAGTCATGAAATGCTCGTAGCTTCCGGTTTCTTAGGCCATAGAGATGTTTGGAGCCACTCTGGTCTCTGATCAGCTCTATGGTCAGCTGGCTGAATCACCGGCTGCATTCTCAGGTTCCATGTTGAGACAGGAGAGCCAGAGAAAAACACGGAAGACGGTGGGGGGGCATTCCCTCCCACTGCTTGTAAAAGCAGTCTAGAGGCTAATTAGCCACTAGGATTGCTTTTACATGAAAGCCGACCGCTGGCTGAAAAGAATGATACCAAGATGATACCTAAACCTGCAGGCATCATTCTGGTATAACCACTCAAAGTCGTGAATGGCGTACCTGAAGACATAAAAATGGTTAACAATAAAACACAGTAAACGGTAAAGTATAAAAAATTGCATACCTGAAAAGCAAACATGATAAACAATAATAACAATAAAACATTGCAGAATAGAATACAGTAAAAAAGAGCAGAACAATAGAGAGAGAATAGAGAGAGAGAGAACAATAAAACGACAACTATTATTTATTTTATTTTATATATATATATATATATATATATATATATATTTTTTTTTTTTTTTTACACTTTTTTTGTAACTAACTTTTATAACTGTAACCGGTTCCAGGTTCGGGTCTCTCAAAATGCGATGGCATCTTGGGAGACCCTGTGAAAGTGTGCCTAGTCTGTGCAATGCTGTACCCTACTCTAATACTCAACTAGTGCATGGTAGCGTTCAAAACATTCACCAATGCAAAGACCAGGATTGTCAGGACAGGAGGGACAATAATAGCGGGTGTCACGCCTATATCCGCGCTTTCTGCAGACACAACATCTTTTTTGGGGGGGTTCTTTAGGTAGGGGTACTCAGGAGGACATAAAGAAAATACCTCTCATGCAGCCGACTGCATTTGGTTGGGGATGTGAATGGGGGAAGTACGGGCGCTGCAGAAGTGGTGGGTTCCCAATTAGGATTGGCGAATGCTGCAAGAAGGACATTATGGGCATGACGGGCCTGTGTTTGTCTTCTTGGTGGCAGCGGGACACTACTTGTGCTTGCCACCTCACCAGCTTGAACTGCACTTATGTGACTCACCACATCACCAAGTGTTACTGCAGTGCTGGTTTGACTACGACCGGGGTGTACTAGGCCGCTGGTGCTTGTCAGTTCACCAAAACAATACCAAAAAAACTGTTAGCGATCACAGGGATCAGGCCTGACTCTGCGAACACTGCAGTTATGTGTTTAGTGTTTTGTAAGTGACAGTGATCGATCGATACTGAACTTGGGTGGGCTGGGCTGGGCCGGGCGGAGGGGCAAAATGCAGGTGCTAGCAGGTATCTGGGCTGATCCCGCTAACACTGCGTTTTTGGGAACCCTAAACTGCTGGGGACGCTAGTACAGATCTGATCGGATCAGATATTGATCCGATCAGATACTATACCACTAAGGGAGGTGTATGCTGCGTGCGTGGGTGTTAGTGGTACTGGCGCTAATCTGATGCTGCCTGGGGCGACGCATATCACCGCCGGGCGATCAGGGGGCTAAACCTTTATTCGGTAATAAACGACGGGTGCCCTGACACTATAAAAAATAAACGAACTAACCAGCGTCACCCGTAAAGGTTATACGGTGATCAGTGGTGGAAGGGTTAACTAGGGGGCAATCAAGGGGTTAAAACCTTTATTAGGTAGTATATGGGGGTCCCTGTCGCTATAAAACGCTGACGGCGAACCTAAATATTTACCTCCCTAACTAGCGTCACCAGTGACACTAATACAGCGATAAGAAAAATGATCGCTTAGTGACACTGGTGACGGGGGGTGATCAAGGGGTTAAAACTTTATCGGGGGGGTTAGGGGGGTACCCTAGACCTAAAGGGGGCTAACCCTAACTGCCCTAACACACTAACTGTCACAAACTGACACCATGCAGTAATCAGAAAAAAAAACTGCTTGGTGTCAGTGTGACGGGGGGAGGGGGGATCGGGGGGTAATCGGGGGGGATCGGGGGTGTAATGTATGCCTGGCATGTTCTACTGTATGTGTGTGTGTTGTGCACTCACATTACAGTCTTCTCTCCTCAGCGCCGGAACGGAAAATGCCGAGCCGAGGAGAGATGACATAGAATACAGAGGCAGGGAAATGATCCCATTGGCCAGGAATGATCGCGAGGGGGGGCCACGAATGGATGGCCTCCCCCTCACCACCGATCGCCGGGGAGGATTTGCCGACCGCCGCAGGCACCGGGGGGGTCCGATTGGACCCCCCAACCGTGGGCAGGCAAGGATGTACCTGTAAGTCCTTTTGCCTGCCCGTGCCATTCTGCCGACGTACATCATCATGCAGTGGTCGGCAACTGGTTAAGTACTGAGAGTATGGAATAGAGTTAATCAAAGGTTGAGGATGGAAGCTTGCAGCGTGGAGTATTGTGTTCCCTGCGGTACTCTTTCTATATAACTTAGTACATAGATTTCCCTGTTCACCTTTATAGATTTCTATATCCAAGAATGTTATCTGGTTCTTATCAAAGGACATGGTAAAGTTTAGATTCAAATCATTTTTGTTTATTCTTAAGAGGCACTGCTCGAGTATGTCACAAGGTCCGTCCCAGATGACAAGAATGTCATCGATATAATGATACCAACCCATGATATGGTTGGTATATTGGGTCAAATTTCCGTCGGCCAGAAACATTTTCTCCCACTCCCCCAGGTACAGGTTGGCATACGATGGGGCACAGTATGTCCCCAATGCAACCCCCTGCAACTGGAGGTAGTGGGAGCCATTAAAGGTAAAAACATTGTGTGTAAGGACATACTCGAGCAGTGCAAGAATAAATTTGTTATATACAGAGTCAGTGGCAATATTTTGTTGTAGAATGTGTCTGATAGCTGCTAGGCCTCTCTCGTGTGGGATCAAACTATACAGAGTTTCTACATCTATTGTTACCAGAAGGGCTTGGTCTGAGACATTGAGTTCATCCAAAATTTGCAGGAGGTGGTCTGTATCTCTCACATAAGATGTCAATGAAGTTACATAGGGTCTTAAGAATTCGTCCACTAGTTTGCTGGCATTATCACTAATTGAGCCAATTCCTGAGATGATAGGCCTACCTGACGGGTTTATGGGATTTTTGTGAATTTTAGGAAGTGTGTAAAACGTAGGGACCTTGGGAAAATCATTTCTAATAAAGTTCCATGTTTGTTTGCTAATTGTGCTGTTTAAAAAGGTGGAGTCTACTAATGCATAGAACTTTTATTATATTTTTCAATAATGGTTGTCGGCGATACCAGTCTGGGTTGTTAAGAATCTTTTTGCATATGTTGATGTAATCTTCATTATTAAGGACAACCATGTTTCCACCTTTATCTGAAGGTTTTTTGATTTGTTTGTTGTCAGCAAGGGATTTTAATGCATCTAACTCTCTTTGGCTTAGGTTTAAGGGACCCTTAGTTTTTATCTTTAGTTTCTCCAGATCATTGTTTACTAGTTTCAAAAATGCTGACGCATTTGGGCTGGTACTAGGAGGTGGACAAAAGTCAGATTTTTTCTTGAGTTTCAATTTGGACGGGTTTGCTTTAGTGTATAGATCATGTTCGTCTATAGTCTGTAGTATTCAAGATAGGTCTACCGAATCAATAAGATCTGCCGTATCGCTTTCTTCAAGGAGGGCGATTGGCTGATCTAGAGCTTGATTTTCTTGAGGGGTATGGTCTGTCTTGGTTTGTTGTTTGTGGTAGAGTGTTTTTAGGATTATTTTGCGAACAAATAGCTGAAGGTTCTTATAAAGTTCAAATTTGTCTAAGTTGTGGCTGGGGCAAAAATTTAGTCCCTTCTTTAGAACTGATATCTCATCTTCAGATAAGGGGTGTGAAGAAAGCAAATCCCTTGCTGACAACAAACAAATCACCAAACCTTCAGATAAAGGTGGAAACATGGTTGTCCTTAATAATGAAGATTACATCAACATATGCAAAAAGATTCTTAACAACCCAGACTGGTATCGCCGAATCCCGGCAACCATTATTGAAAAATATAATAAAAAGTTCTATGCATTAGTAGACTCCACCTTTTTAAACAACACAATTAGCAAACAAACATGGAACTTTATTAGAAATGATTTTCCCAAGGTCCCTACGTTTTACACACTTCCTAAAATTCACAAAAATCCCATAAACCTGCCAGGTAGGCCTATCATCTCAGGAATTGGCTCAATTAGTGATAATGCCAGCAAACTAGTGGACGAATTCTGAAGACCCTATGTAACTTCATTGACATCTTATGTGAGAGATACAGGCCACCTCCTGCAAATTTTGGATGAACTCAATGTCTCAGACCGAGCCCTTCTGGTAACAATAGATGTAGAAACTCTGTATAGTTCGATCCCACACGAGAGAGGCCTAGAAGCTATCAGACACATTTTACAACAAAATATTGCCACTGAATCTGTATATAACGAATTTATTCTTGCACTGCTCAAGTATGTCCTTACACACAATGTTTTTACCTTTAATGGCTCCCACTACCTCCAGGTGCAGGGGGTTGCGATGGGGACATGCTGTGCCCCATCGTATGCCAACCTGTACCTGGGGGAGTGGGAGAAAATGTTTCTGGCCAATGGAAATTTGATCCGATATACCAACCATATCATGGGTTGGTATCGTTATATCAATGACATTCTTGTCATCTGGGACGGACCTTGTGATGTACTCAAGCAGTGCCTCTTAAGAATAAACAAAAATGATTTGAATCTAAACTTTACCATGTCCTTTGATAAGAACCAGATAACATTCTTGGATATAGAAATCTATAAGGGTGAACAGGGAAATCTGTTTACTAAGTTATATAGAAAGAGTACCGCAGGGAACACAATACTCCACGCTGCAAGCTTCTATCCTCAACCTTTGATTAACTCTATTCTATACTTTCAGTACTTAAGGATTAAATGTAACTGCACAGACGAGGATACCTTTATAAAAGAAACAGGCAACCTACACGATAAACTCCTTGCAAGAGGCTACTCTCATGCCTCTCTAAAAAGATCCTTTAAACAAGTATTGATGAAACCTAGAAATACTCTATTCCATACTACCAAAGGACACAAATCAATTATGGATTATTACCAAATTTAACCAGCAACATCACCAAGTCAAAAAAATCATTGAGAGGTATTGGCACATGTTGACCCTAGATCCATCTTTGGGCCAATTTGTCCCAGATAAACCTCTCTTCACGTTTAGAAAAGCCACGTCTTTCAGTGATAAAATTGTTAATAGCGAAGTTAGAAGCGAATCAACCAGAACACACTGTAAATATAAAGGTACCTTTATATGCGGCTCCTGTCACTACTGCAAATACATGCTTACTAGGGATGAGCTTCGTGTTCGAGTCGAACCCATGTTCGACTCGAACATCGGCTGTTCGATCGTTCGCCGAATTGCGAACGTTATGGGCCGTTCGCGCTAAATTCGTGTGGCGCGTCACGGCCCATAATTCACTGCGGCATCGCAGTGCATTGCTGGCTGATGATTGGCCAAGCATGCACTATGACCCGCATGCTTGGCCAATCACAGCGCTGTCAGTAGAGAGAGCTGTAATTGGCCAAAGCCAGGGTGGCTTTGGCCAATTACGGCTCAGGGCATTTAGTACACACCCCACACTATATAAGGCCGCCTGCACGGCGGCCCTGTGTAGTGTGTGTTCCGGTGTGCTGAGAGATAGAGAGAGAGAGAGACAGTGTCATTTGATTTGAGTTAGATAGATTAGGCAGAACAGTCAGTCAGTTAGCTGCACTTACAGTGTATTGTGTATATATATGCATCCCAGGTGTTGCATATATATATATACACTGTATTCAGTTTAGCTAGATCCGTTCCTGTTATCTTCTATCTAGACTATTTACATTTAATGCAGTGCGTCCTGCTCACAGTGTTCAGCTAGATCCGTTCCTGTTATCTTCTAGACTATTTACATTTAGTGCAGTGCGTCCTGCTCACAGTGTTCAGCTAGATCCGTTCCTGCTATTTACATTTAGTGCAGTGCGTCCTGCTCACAGTGTTCAGCTAGATCCGTTCCTGTTAAATTCCTACTGACCGGCAGGCTTGTCTGGTTACAGTATATAAAGCTACCTGAAGAAAATTACAGGTGTTCTATTTGATCCTATTAGTACCACGGTCAGGCAGCTAGACTATTTACATTTAGTACAGTGTGTCCTGCTCACAGTGTTCAGCTAGATCCGTTCCTGTTAAATTCCTACTGACCGGCAGGCTTGTCTGGTTACAGTATATAAAGCTACCTGAAGAAAATTACAGGTGTTCTATTTGATCCTATTAGTACCACGGTCAGGCAGCTAGACTATTTACATTTAGTACAGTGTGTCCTGCTCACAGTGTTCAGCTAGATCCGTTCCTGTTATCTTCCTACTGACAGGCAGGCTTGTCTGGTTACAGTATATAAAGCTACCTGAAGAAAATTACAGGTGTTCTATTTGATCCTATTAGTACCACGGTCAGGCAGCTAGACTATTTACATTTAGTACAGTGTGTCCTGCTCACAGTGTTCAGCTAGATCCGTTCCTGTTATCTTCCTACTGACAGGCAGGCTTGTCTGGTTACAGTATATAAAGCTACCTGAAGAAAATTACAGGTGTTCTATTTGATCCTATTAGTACCACGGTCAGGCAGCTAGACTATTTACATTTAGTACAGTGCGTCCTGCTCACAGTGTACAGCTAGATCCGTTCCTGTTATCTTCCTACTGACAGGCAGGCTTGTCTGGTTACAGTATATAAAGCTACCTGAAGAAAATTACAGGTGTTCTATTTGATCCTATTAGTACCACGGTCAGGCAGCTAGACTATTTACATTTAGTACAGTGCGTCCTGCTCACAGTGTTCAGCTAGATCCGTTCCTGTTATCTTCCTACTGACAGGCAGGCTTGTCTGGTTACAGTATATAAAGCTACTTGAAGAAAATTACAGGTGTTCTATCCCAGCTTAGTGCAGCTACAGGCCATTAGTATGTCTGGAAGGCCAAGAAGGAGAGGCAGACAGTCACAAGCCAATAAGAGAGGGCAAGCAGGCTCTGTGTCTAGTGCTGGTCGTGGAGACGGTGCATCCTCATCAGCACGTGGCCATGGGACACGCTTGGCCTTTTTTTCGGCAGCTGGCCATGTTGAGCCGCAACATGCGGAAGACTTGGTCGAGTGGATGACCAAGCCGTCCTCATCCTCCTCATCCTCTCTCACCCATGCCCAGGGTGCTTTGTCTGGCAAAGCAGCGGCCTCTTCCCTCAGCTCAATGTCATCAGTGACTCCTTCCCTAGCTCCACCATGTCCTCATGAGGATTCCCTCGAACTGTTTGACCACAGTGTTGGGTACATGCTCCAGGAGGATGCCCAGCGTTTGGAAGGCTCTGATGACGATACTGAGCTCGATGAAGGCAGTAACATGAGCGCGGACAGAGGGGGTGCCCAAGAAGGACAGCAATCTGGCAGTCATGCTCCCCCTGCTGCAGCATACTGCCAGGTTTGCTCCAGTGATGAGGAGGGAGGGGATGATGAGGTCACTGACTCAACGTGGGTGCCTGATAGGAGAGAGGAGGAGGAGGAGGAGGAGGAGGAGGAGGAGGAGGAGGAGGAGGAGGAGGCGGCAGCACATCACCAACGAGGCAGGATGCCCTCCAGGGGCCAGCCTAAGGGCAGCACATTGACTGCATCACACCCCAAAGCTCCACATGTGCAGGGCGCTGCAGTCTCTGCGCGTTATTCAAAAAGTTCTTTGGTGTGGGCCTTTTTTGAGACGAGTGCATCAGATCGCACCGCTGCTATTTGCAACATATGTCTCAAGCGTATCTCGCGTGGCCAAAATATCTCCCGCTTGGGTACCACATGCTTGACCAGACATATGTTGACCTGCCATGCAGTTCGTTGGCAAGCGTATCTAAAAGACCCACACCAAAGAACAAAGAGGATCTCTCCTTGCTCCTCATCAGCTGAGATTTCCAACCCCACTAGACCTTCAGTCCTCTCTGAGACCTACAGTGAGAGGAATGAAGGTGTAGAATTAGGTGTGTCACAGCCAAGTACTTGTGGGCAATCTGCTTTTGGTACACCGACGTCAGATTGTACCAGGCAAATTTCCCTGCCCCAGCTGCTGCACCGCCGAAAGAAGTTTGCTCCCAGCCATCCACATGCCCAGCGGTTGAATGCTAGCTTGGCAAAATTGCTAGCACTTCAACTGCTGCCTTTTCAGTTGGTAGACTCTGCCCCCTTCCGTGAGTTTGTGGAATGTGCGGTTCCTCAGTGGCAGGTACCCAAACGCCACTTTTTCTCACGGAAGGCGATTCCGGCTCTCTACCGGCATGTGGAAGGCAATGTCCATGCCTCGCTGGACAGGGCGGTCAGCGGTAAGGTGCATATTACCGCTGACTCATGGTCCAGCAGGCATGGACAGGGACGTTACCTAAGTTTCACGGCGCATTGGGTGACTCTGCTGGCAGCTGGGAAGGATGCAGGACAAGGTGCAGTAGTGTTGGAGGTTGTTCCGCCACCACGCCTCCAAAATGCTGATTGTGACACACCTCTCTCCTCCACCCCCTCCTCTTCTTCTTCCTCCATGGCCTCTTCCTCGGAACCAGCGGTGCTCCGTAGGCGTTCAAGGGGCTACGCAAGTACGCAGGCCAAAAGATGCCATGCGGTGCTTGAGCTGGTGTGCTTGGGGGACAGGAGCCACACTGGGGCAGAGGTTCTGTCAGCTCTGCAGGGGCAGGTTCAGAGGTGGTTGACGCCACGCCAACTTAAGGCAGGAATGGTGGTTTGCGACAATGGCACCAACCTCCTCTCTGCCCTCCGACAGGGACAAATGACCCATGTGCCCTGTTTGGCTCACGTCCTTAACTTGGTGGTGCAGCGGTTCTTGGGCAGGTACCCGGGCTTACAGGATGTCCTGAGGCAGGCCAGGAAAGTCTGTGTGCATTTCCGCCGGTCATATAATGCCAGTGCTCGGCTGACGGACCTCCAAAAGGAGTTTAACCTGCCCAAGAACCGCCTAATCTGTGACATGCCCACCAGGTGGAACTCAACGTTGGCCATGCTGCAGCGGCTGCACACGCAGCAGAGGGCCATCAATGAGTACCTGTGCGACTATGGCACCAGGACAGGGTCAGGGGAGCTTGGTTTTTTTTCCCCACGCCAGTGGGCCATGATCAGGGATGCATGCACTGTCCTGTCACCATTCGAGGAGGCCACGAGGATGGTGAGCAGTGACAGTGCATGCATCAGTGACACTGTCCCCCTTGTCCACCTGTTGGAGCACACGCTGCGTGGAATAATGGACAGGGCACTTGAGGCAGAACAGAGGCAGGAAGAGGAGGACTTCCTTAGCTCTCAAGGCCCCCTTTATCCAGACAGTGTTCCTGCGTGCCCGCCGATCACACAGGAAGAGGACGAGGAGGAAGAGGAGGAGGAGGAAGATTGTGTCAGTATGGAGGTGGAGCCTGGCACTCAGCATCAGCAGCAGTCTTTAAGGGATCAGTCCCAAGAAACACATGGACTTGTACGTGGCTGGGAGGAGGTGGCTGCGGACCATGTCGTTCTTAGTGACCCAGAGGACTCCGGACCGAATGCCTCAGCAAACCTACGCTGCATGGCCTCCCTGATCCTGCAAAGCCTGCGTAAGGATCCTCGTATTCGTGGTATCAAGGAGAAGGACCAATACTGGCTGGCAACCCTCCTTGATCCACGTTACAAGGGTAAGGTTGCGGACCTTATCTTGCCATCGCAGAGGGAGCAGAGGATGAAACATCTTCGGGAGGCCTTGCAGAAAGGTCTGTGCAACGCGTTCCCAGAGACTGGGAGGTTACAAACTCCTGTTTCTGGACAACGTGTTGCTGAGGCTTCGGTCAGTCAAAGAAGGAGCGGTGGAGAAGGTGGCCGTCTGACCGATGCGTTCAGACAATTTTTTGGTCCGCAGCCCCAAGGTATGATCGGTTCCAGCAACCATCGCCAGCGTCTGTTTTACATGGTGCAGGAATACCTAGGGGCAAGATCAGACTTGGACACCTTTCCCACCGAAAATCCTCTGGGTTACTGGGTCTTGAGGATGGATCACTGGCCAGAGCTTGCACAGTATGCAATTGAGCTACTGGCCTGTCCTGCATCCAGCGTTCTTTCGGAACGCACATTCAGTGCTGCTGGAGGCGTGGTAACCGATCACAGGGTGCGTCTGTCCACCGACTCGGTCGATCGGCTGACCTTCATAAAAATGAATGAGTCTTGGATCACCACCAGCTACCAAGCACCTGATGCTGATGTAACCGAATAATTTTTTTTGAAATCTCAGATCCCTTCAAAGACTGCCTATGCTGATGCTGAGTGACTATCCCTGAGTAATTATCCTCTTCCTCCTCAATCATCACGCTGATAGCTTGTAAGAACATTTTTGGTTCTGGGCGCCACCACCAGTGCCTAAGGCACAATTTTTCAGCCCCTGTTTAACAGGGGCGTGTAATTACAATTTTTGATGTAATACTTTGCAGCAGGGCTCGTTCCTGCATTCCAACTAGAGTGTCTGTGAGGGGTTGCAGTGTTGTGGCACCAGCACCAGTGCCTAGGGCCCAATTTTTCTGCCCCTGTCTAACAGGGGCGTGTAATTACAATTTTTGATGCAATACTTTGCAGCAGGGCTCGTTCCTGCGTTCCAACTAGAGTGTCTGTGAGGGGTTGCAGTGTTGTGGCACCAGCACCAGTGCCTAAGGCCTAATTTTTCAGCTGCTGTTCAACAGGGGCATGTAATTACAATTCTTGATCTAATATTTCACAGCAGGGCCCTGTGAGGGCTTACAGTGTTGTGGCCACAGCAACACCTAAGGCCCAAATTTCTGCTGAGTATATAGGGCAGGACCCTACTTTCAAACATCTAACTTACAAACGACTCCTACTTGCAAACGGAAGGAGACAACAGGAAGTGAGATGAAATCTACCCCTAGGAAGGGAAATTCTCTCCTGTAAGAGTTAATATGGGAAAACAAGTTCTCCTTTCCACTGATGCTTTCCAATCCTTGTTCCACAAAAAAACCCAAATTTTCAAAAAACATTTTTCATTGGGACAAAAAAGTGAGGTGAAATCTTCTGAAGAGGAGGAAAGACAGCAAAACAAATGTCACAGGGGTGATAACCCTTCCCTATGTTTTCCAAAAAGCTTAGAAAAGATTTTTTGGCTGGAGCTAAACACGTTAAAAATGTTCAAAATTACAAACAGATTCTACTTAACAACAAACCTACAGTCCCTGTCTTGTTTGCACCGCCTGTATACTGCTGTTCAGAGTATATAGGGCCTGGTGGCCCCACACCTTTCCTTATTTTAATTTGGGTGCGGGGTTCCCCTTAATATCCATACAAGACCCAAAGGGACTGGTAATGGACTGGGGGGTACCCATGCCGTTTGTCTCACTGATTTTCATCCATATTGCCATGACCCGACATGACATTAAACCCGCAAGCAGTTTTAAATGAGATTTTTTCCTTTAAAAATGACATTTGGTGCAGGGACTGTTCTAAACATGGGAAACACGCGTCACTTTACAGGCATACTATAGACACCCCCCAGGTACGATATTTAAAGGAATATTTCACTTTTTTTTTTTTACTTTAAGCATCATTAAAATCACTGCTCCCGAAAAAACGGCCGTTTTTAAAAGTTTTTTTTGCATTGATACATGTCCCCTGGGGTAGGACCCGGGTCCCCAAACCCTTTTTAGGACAATACCATGCAAATTAGCCTTTAAAATGAGCACTTTTGATTTCGAACGTTCGAGTCCCATAGACGTCAATGGGGTTCTAACGTTCGTGCGAACTTTCGGTCCGTTCGCGGGTTCTGGTGCGAACCGAACCGGGGGGTGTTCGGCTCATCCCTAATGCTTACACAGAGAAACCCTACTCTTCCCAACGGAAAAACATTTTACCCCAGACACTTTGCCAATTGCAAAACCCCAGGGGTGGTCTATATGCTACAATGTAGTTGCAACTGCTTCTACATTGGAAAGACTAAACTAGAATTTTGGAGAAGAGCCTACAGGCATATTCTTAGTATGCAAACTTGTGACCCAGACCTTCCCCTTGGACGCCATATATCTATAGAACATAGCGGAACCTTTCCAAAAGTCAAATTCTTGATTCTTGACCGGATACACCCTAACCCTAGGGGGGGGACTGGAATAAGGTCCTCCTTCAAAGGGAGTTGAGATGGATCTATTTACGAAAGGCCACTTTGCCTCCAGGCCTAAACAAAGCTATATGCTTTAAACCATTCCTGGAAGGATTTTGCTCTAGTGGAATGGAAAAATAAGCCTTAACCACTGTCGTTATATCTGCTGAACTGTGGTGTACCAATTATGCTACCTCTTCCATCTCTCCAACAAGCATCCTTATTTGGGGTCACCTTCCCTCCCTCAATGTAACAAGGGACTTATACAGTTACACCATAATTTAGTGCCAGTCTCATTCGCACTTATTGTCTACCCTATCTTTAAATATGTAAAACTTTTTATATTTTCACTATGTGTTTTTTTTGCTCTTTTCCCTCTTGTGAGAGATCAAGTATGTACAGCAAGACTGTGATTCAATGCCAGTTCTCTAGCACTCATTATCTACCATATCTTTAAATGTGCAAAACTTTTATACTTTCATCATTGAGTTTCTCTGTCCCCCCTTTTTTCTCCAAAAGACCAAGCATTTATTGTTGTCCACCACTTATCCGCTGTTTGATTTGATTTTTAAATGCCAATGCCAACTATTAAATGCCAATGGAGGTATTTTATTCAAAACACACTATTGATTTAATCATGATAATGTCAATGAGTAATAAGTATATTCAACCTTGGAAAGATATATATGCTAATGGTTTTAATTACAGAGAGAATCGCATAATCTCATTTCCTATTCCTAATTTCTTTTGCCTATTATGCTGTACATTGCTGTATTTTGGTGTAAGTCCATGTCCATAAAATGTATCATCTCATGTTTTTTGTTATTTGATACAGATTGGTTTTGCTGCTTCTGCGTTGACACTTAGCTGGATATCGGATAGTAACTTGACCTTTACTCTTTCATTCCTGTAAAAAGCTGCGCTCAGAAAGACTCAGTCTATACAAATGACATCAAGGAGATTTTCAAGTCCTTTCAAAGTAAGAACACCACCACCGTGTACTTCTAAGCAGTAGTGACAATCCACCGTAGTAGTTAAACCTGCTTACCAGATGGCAAGCATAAAAGGGCAGGTGGCTATAGCCCAGCCAAGGCCTTTTAGCTTGCTTGCGCTCCCGGTGTTCATATGGGGGGTAAATCTCCAGGCTCGCTTGCGCTGTCACATATCACCATTCAACACGAGAACCACGGATAACCCAAAAGGAAGAAGAACTCACCATAGTATAAAATCCTTCAGATATTTATTAAAAAATGTAGTCACTTACAGTTATGTTAGCAGAGTTGCATATACGAAAAGCCGGCCGGCATACAAACAAACGGAGCCCGTTCTCTCACTCCAAAAGCGTGGTGACGTCAATGCGTACCTTCCCAATGGCATCCCTGGCAACGGACTCCAATTACAGCTGAGTGCAATGAGTTGCACCAGCTTTTTTAGGTTCCCTACCTTTAAAAACCAGACCTACCCACTCTCAGATCTAGCATTGGATATGTCATGAACAGGTGTGACCAGAACTGTGTGATCTGCGACATAGAACACCCAAACGTAAATAAGTGAAAATATAATAATTTATTAAAGTAAGTGAGTAATATAGAACAACCAACTCCAATATGACACAGTGCAATAACCAACCACAAACAGAGACCCACAAATAACAACAGACAGATAAGTACAATAAATGGGAAATACCAGGATCATAAACAATAGCCAGGCCAGGGTCAAACACAGGGAGATCAGCAGATGGGGTTAGAACACAGGACAGGGAGAGGATGGATGGATGGATGGATGGATGGATGGATGGATGGATCAGACTGCAGGCAGGGATGCAAGGTAACAGGTGGGGCAGGATAGGGATCTGGACAGGGAGACAGGATCAGGTTCAGGGCACAGGATCAGATCGCTAGCAGGTCAGGAGGCAATGAAGAAATCAAGGCAAACATGTGAGTGCTTGCCGGGTATTTATAGGCCTGTGATTGGCCTCAAGTGACACCTGATTGTAGGAGGTACTGTCTGCTCCACACTGCCAGGATCCATCTGCTGGTGGACGCCAGTACTGCGGCCCAAAGATGACATAACATTAACAGGGAAAAGCTCTACTGGCAGTTCCAAACTGCCAGGAGACACCTGCTGGTGGACCTCAGTACTGCCTGCCAAATAACAGATATTACCAGGGGATGGATCATTTCCTGACAGTACCCCCCTCAAAGGAGCGGCCTCCGGATGCTCCAACTGGTTGTAATTGTCCATAGTCTATGGCATCAAGCAGAACAACAGATGGGGGTACGTCAGGCTGGGCAACAGGCACTTCAGGCTGGGCACCAGGCACCTCAGGGCAGACAGCGGGCTCTGGGTCCTCATGCTGGGCAGCAGGCTCATCGGACTGGACAGCAGGTACCGAGACATCAGACTGGACAGCGGGTACCGAGACATCAGACTGGACAGCGGGTACTGAGACATCAGACCGGACAGCGGGTACTGAGACATCAGACCGGACAGCGGGTACCGAGACATCAGACCAGGCAGCAGGTACCGGACCTTCAGACTGGGCGGCAGATGGTGGCACATCAGGCTGGGCGGCAGATGGTGGCACATCAGGCTGGGCGGCAGATGGTGGCACATCAGGCTGGGCAGCAGACGGTGGCACATCAGGCTTGGCAGCGGACAGGAACACTCCAAGCTGGGCAGCAGGCATGGGCACTTCAAGCTGGGCAGCAGGCATGGGCACTTCAAGCTGGGCAGCAGGCATGGGCACTTTAGGCTGGGCAGCGGGCTCATCAAGCTGGGCAGTGGGCTCATCAAGCTGGGCAGCGGGCTCATCAAGCTGGGCAGCGGGCTCATCAGGCTGGGCAGCGGGCTCATCAGGCTGGACAGCGGGCTCATCAGGCTGGAGAGTGGGCTCATCAAGCTGGAGAGCAGGCACTGGTACTTCCGGCTGGAACACTGGCACCTCAGGCTGGAGCACTGGCACCGAGACATCAGGCTGGAAGGCAGACACCGAGACATCAGGCTGAAGGGCAGACACCGAGACATCAGGCTGGAGGGCAGACAACGAGACGTCAGGCTGGAGGGCAGACACCGAGACGTCAGGCTGCAGGACAGACACCGAGACATCAGGCTGTCTAAACCCCTCTCTGACAAGGTAATTGTTTATCTTATTTTAGTCTGCCATTTAACTTCTTAATATTTCACCTATGTAACCATTGGCTAGTCCCTCACCTAAACCTATGTTTGAAAAATATTTCCCCCCCTCCCCTTCCCTAAAAGAAAGTCTACCACACTTATCCTCTAAATAAATCTCTGTTCCATGTGTTATCTCTATACCATAAAGTGACCAGGTAATACACAGCCATAAGCTCTGACATCTATTGTCCTTTAACACACCATTTCCTCACCCACATTGGTTGGTTATTTAGATATTAGTTTTAAATTAATCTTCTTTGTTGTTGTTGCTCACCAACACTTATTTATTATCCCAACTTCTAAATATATTACCTAGTATCACATAACTATGCTTTTAATGTTTTTCAAACAGACTATTTTTGGCAGCATTATAGTATACAATTTTGTATATTTTTATTCCAGTTACCGATAACATCCCTTCCCTTTTTTTGCCTTACCATCAAACTTATTAATTTACGATTATCTACAGGTAAATTATTAAAATACTCAACCTACACATCCAGTAGACTCACTCTGATATACTTTTTCCTACCCCCAGGGACTCCATTCGCCTCAGTATATCACTTTGGTCGCCATGTTGCCACTGAATGCGGGGGGAACTTCCTCTCAGTGAGGATAATACCATTCAATTTACATCTACAGACCTCTCTGATGCCCACGGTGCCGTAAGAGCAGCAATCCCATCAGTATTAACATCCAATGCTATTTTGACTTCAGGTTTTTTAATGTAACCCAACGAAACATTATAACAACTGTCTTACCATTCAACACTATGTAAGTGATTTGATTACACTATCTTAAGTAGACAGTTCTATGCCTTTACATGCCATAGTAATCCACTCACTATTATTATATATTTCAATTATCCTAGATGAACCTCTCTTCTCTCCTTTTCTGCACCCCTGAAGAAGGATTAAACTATTTCCTGAAACACGTTGGGTGTGAGAAAAGTTCTTCTATACACTTTACCCTATGGTGATAGTAACGAACTGTATAGATATGTTAATGTTTCGTTAATATTTTTAAACTTTGTATTTAAATAAAATTTGTTTACTATTGTTACATACTCCGTTATACTTTCTTATTACATTTAGGTGCCTTTAAAGTCCACTCAGGGGAACTTCTCTTTATATATATCTTACAGCGAAAGGTGGTTCTTCAAAGTATTGACTCAGGAGGGCTGAAAACAAATGCACCCCACAATTTTCACATATTTATTTGTAAAAAATTTGGAAAACCATTTATCATTTTCCTTCCACTTCACAATTATGTGCCACTTTGTGTTGGTCTATCACATAAAATCCCAATAAAATACATTTACGTTTCTGGTTGTAACATGACAAAATGTGGAAAATTTCAAGGGATATGAATACTTTTTCAAGGCACTAATATATATGTATATATATATATATATATATATATATATATATATATATATATATATATATATATATATATATATATATATGTGTGTGTGTCTGTGTGTCTGTGTGTCTCTATGTGGCTATGTCTGTGTAAATCCAGGAAGTGAACAGATAGCAGCTTCAGCTGACCACAGTTAAAGTGGCTTCAGCCAAACTTAGTGGAGGGAGATTTCTGTAGCATATTTGGCAAGGGCAGAATCACAGTATATATAAAATAAAATGCAAAGTGGTTGGAAGGAAGCTTCAAAATGGCAAAGATGTTTTTATTACAAATGATGTGAGCAGACTATAATTCCACTTTATTTATCAGCAAACAGAAAAGTGATAGGCTTTGTCTTCAATTTCAGTTTAAACACAACAGGTAAATCTTTCCATCAGTACAATAGAGTATTTCACGAATAACTTTCAGCATCCCAGTCACAGTATACACAGTATTTCAAAGTCTCTGTTAAAGGCAAGATCATCCAGAAGGTCAAAGTCAGATTATGGAGACTTCCAGGCAGCACCCAGGTCTCCTCACTGCACACAGCAAAACTGCGATCAAAAAGCCTCTCCGAACAGATGCTTAATAAACAGGTCTGAAGGGGCAGTACCCACCATCTACAAATGTCTTGAAAAAGTGTGTGTGTGAAATGCATCGACGGAGGTATCGCCAGACTAGCCTCATGCTCTGCCATACACCCCAGCAATTTTGTGTGGCTTCACTGCACCATCATCTCCCTCTGCTTTCTATGGACAAGTCTACTGATTACTGAACTCACGAGCCACCGTAGTTCGCTTCCTGGTGCGCTGATCGACGACTCCTATGCACAATCAGGACACTACGGTTAATGATAGCACAGCCTTACAGGAACACTTTTTAAATTTCAACTAATGCAGCATCATTCACCTTCATCTTAGTGATTCTTGGGGAAGCACAGACCAGATTGAATGGAGACAGCCTCAGACACTACAACGGAGTGGTGAGAGCCTCCGGGCTGTATCATGTGTATCATTGCTGTCCCTTCCCATACCCATTCCCCCTTACATATAAAATATACCATACACCTATCAGCTGTGAGAATGTGCCTAATTATACTTGCAGTACTGCATGAATTACTGTGCTTAAAGGACTTGTTCATCTAATTTTCTGATCGGCTTGTCTTAGATCCGAGATGCTTATCTATGCATAACATTCGATCAGCCTACAACTACTACTATAGCCTAGATCCGGGAAACTTATCTATACATAACATTTGATCAGCCTGCAACTACTACTATATCTTTTTGCTCCAACTCTAATCTAGGCTTCCCATCAACTAACAGAAACTGGTCCCAATATTTGGTCTTTAATGGATATCTAGCTATGAGTATACTGGCATATGTAGGTTCCATATTATCCATGTGAGAGATATATGCATATATATATATATATATATATATATATATATATATATATATATATATATATATATATATATATATATATATATATATATATATATATATATATATATATATATATATATATTTCTGTCATTTTTTAGTGGTTTTAAACATACTATTTACAGATCAATAAAGCTTGTTAGATATTTCCAATGATATACCATGGTGGATTCTCCTTATTGCTTTCTTGGGATATCTCTTTATCCCAAATCCCCTTTCCTATATTCCAGTGATATATTTGCTTTGGAGGTATCCCAACTGACGAATCGGTAACACCCTATTACTGGTTGAGCTCTCTCACTATTTAATTAAATTGGATTCAGATTAATTTTATTCGTATATTCATCTATAAATAAACCCTCTCTTAACCCTGCCCTAGGCTGACTCTCTACACTGGTCATCTGGAGTCTATTTCAGGGTAAGACTAATTACGTTACCTGGTGGAGCACCAAAGCGCATGAACGATTCGTCATCAAATTCTGTTCTTTTTCTGGAAGATGGACTTTGTGGCTTTTCTTCTGTATAGAGCAATACTGGACATTGTGTAAGGCAAAACATATTAAGAATGCTACAAAGACATCTGTTGTAAAAAACTGCCAATTTGTGGGTTTTAATCTTGGTGACCATCCATGAATCTACACCATAAAATAGGGTGGCTAACTGGCTAAGATGCTGGTGGTCAAGTTACTGCTTTACCAGCTTGTCAATAAAAGATTATTTTTGAAACATTTTGCTTGGGTTGTTTCTCATTCTTCAGATTCGTAATTAACTAGTAAGTGATCCTTTTAATTAACTTTACTAATGATAAAAGAATATGCCCAGGTTTAATTCACTGGGAGTTTGATGAATCTTGTTAAAAACTTAGAGATACAGAACTTTGCTTTGATTTGCTTTGAAGTATGTGGGAGCAAATCTTGTTAGTTGATTCTGGTTATTTGTAGGACTAATAGGGAAGTTAAAGAAAAGACATGGGAAGCTGGGCATGGTCTGGTGAGACATGTACCAATGCCAGCATTAAACAATATATACCACACAGCAGGGTCCTTTCTATGTGGCTTGTAAAATAAATCTAAATATGGCTTAACTGATTGTGTACATTTGATAGACATTTATTTCTACAATCTCATTTTTTTAAAAAGGCCCTATCAACATAAAACAACCCCCCCTGAAAAGAAATTAAATCTTAAAGTACTAGCCCCAAAACAAAAGCACAGGAATTCCTTGTAAAAAATAAATAAATAAATAAATAAATACATAAATAAATAAATAAAGTTTGCAAATGATAAAAAGCAGCTAAAAGTGCTCATGCACATAGTGTCACATCTACCCCAACACAGGTGGTCAGATACTATAGCTGGCAACTGTGTGCTTGACCTATAGCAGCCCCCTTTCACTTAAGGCAAGCAGGCCTACTGGTACTTGGTTGCCCCCAGGACTTATACACAATGCTATAGTGCCTGGCCACCACGCCAGGGCAGATGCGAACTAAGCAAACAGACTACTTGCAGTTAGCAAACAGATAGCATGGTTCTTTGACAGTCCAGGTAAAAGGCAGGCTGAGTTCAGGGAAAAGTCTAATATCCAATCCATGTCATACACATGGAAATCCAAACTAGTAAAACAGGGCAGACAAACGGGGGGGGGGGGTGCTGGATCAGGAACAACAAAGGTATCGCTGTGTCGATCACAAGCAAGGGACAGAGCATTTGGCTTGCTTGTAACAGGTGACTGACCATATCAATCACCTTGCAGGTGGACACAGACAGGAAGAATGCAATAGCCAAAACCCAGATGCTGGAATAAGCAGCAGGAGCACTTAAGTGATCCTGACACCTAGTAGTCATAATAAAGACCTTTGATTTAAATGAACTGGGAACATGAGGGAAGTTGTAGACAAAACCCTGACAACAGTTTACAAAGTTAAAATATAGTTTTTCTAACTGAACTTTTTTTTATGGGGATGGGCTTATCCAAAATCCCTCTTTACTAGGGATGAGCCAAAACCCCCGTTCGGTTTGCACCAGAACATACCGAACAGGCAAAAAATTTGGCAGAACACACGAACACCGTTAAAGTTTATGGGACACGAACATGAAAAATCAAAAGTGCTTAATTTTTGTGCAGGGTTCCCCATATTCAGGTCTGGTATGGATTTTGGGGGGGACCCCTACACCATTTTTTTTTAATTTGGAGCAGGTTTCCCCTTAATTTTCATATCAGACCTAATGGGGCCTGGTATGGATTTTAGGGGGACCCTCATGCAATTTCGTTTTTTTAATTTTGGTTTGGGGTTCCCCTTATTTTTTTTTTTTAATATATATTTTATTGAATTTTCATAGGTATACAGTACTCATAACAAGGGTATGTAATACAGAGTTAATGCGATACAGAGTCAACAAGTAAATCTAAGGTAAACAAAGCTGTACCATATAAGAAACAGTGTTGGTTACAATGGTTATTTCCTTTTCAGATCTTGAAGGAAGATCAGATAATTAGTTGGCAGCTGACAGAGATTTCTGGTTAAGCCTTTTGATTAACCTAGTTGAGGTTGGTGAATCTTAGAAGATGATTCGCTGTTTCCTTTAAAGTTAGGTAAGTGATGGGATCTGGGTGTATGTTAAGTCTTTACCAACCTGATCAGATCAACCTGATCAGATCAACCCTGACCTCTGGGCACCCCTAAAGGGTTCTAACTGTGCCCAGTGGGGGGGTGTATAGATGTGCAGAGATGGAGCATGTCGGTTCGGTACGTGTTGATTGGTAAGGCCTCTGGGGTGATATGTAATATCGTGGGTTTAAGTCAGATGAGTATCGTAGGAAAGAAGGTGTATTGTATTGGGATGAGAGGGATGAGAGGGAAAGGGAAGGGAGACGAAGGTTTAGGTCATGTTAGTCACTTTTGGCTCCGTGTTGCATCTTGTACCGGTGGGGGGAAGAATGGCTGAGATATTTGTCGATTGAGATGTTTTAAAATGTGCCCAGGAAGCCCAGGTATCCTTGTATTTGGATGGGGTGTCTGTAGATTGATGTATGAGATTTTCCATTTCAGCCAATCTGTCCACTCTTTGTATCCATTCTGAGATAGTGGGGGGAGAAATGCTTCTGCATTGAACGGGGATACATTGATTTGCCGCGTTAATGAGGTGCAGAACCAGGGATTTTTTGTATACTGGTTGTGGGATGGAGGTATGGTGAAGTAGGAATTGGGCGGGAGTGAAGTCAGGGGTATATGTCGTTATTTGTGTAATTAGGCGATGGATTTCAGTCCAGTAAGTTTGAATGAGTGGGCATTCCCACCAGATGTGGAGTAGTGTGCCTCGTGCTGCGGTGCATCTCCAACATATTGGAGGGAGATTTGAGTGAAATTTGTTGATTTTATCAGGAGTCCTGTACCACTTTGTGAAAAGTTTATATCTGCTTTCCTGTGTTGATATATTGATTGATCCTTTATGGATATGATTGTATATGTGTCCCCACTCTTCAGGGGTAAGATCTAAGTTTAGATCAGTTTCCCATTGTCTTACTAGTTTATCTTCTTTAACTTTGTGAGTTGAGAATAGAAGCACGTAAATGGTTGAGATGAGATGTCGTTGGGGTTCTGTACTGTTGCACAGGAGTTCAAAAGGTGTAAGTTCCCTGTGCAGAGATGCATTGGATTTGAAGCTTTGAATGAAGCGACGGATCTGCAGATATTTGTAGAAAGGGATGTGATATTCTGGAAATTTGGAGGACATGGCTTGATGTGTCATGAGAGCTTCTTGGTGAAACAGTTGTATTTTGAGTCGGGGTCTTTGTGGATCTACCGTTGGGTTATGTAATGACACTCCCTGTTCGAAGTCTGGGTTATTTTCCATAGGAGTCATGGGACCTGGTGTGGGTCTCAGCTGGAGCGGTTTACAAGCCGCTTTAAAGTTCAGTAGCGTAGAGTTGATGAGTGGATGTAATTTGGCTTCCTTTGGGATTTTGTTTGGATTGATCCATGGTAGGATTTGTAGCGGGATCGGGGTGAATGCGTTTTCAATATGTACCCATTCCTTGTCATTGCTATGTATATGCCAGTCGACAATTCTGGACAGGTGGCAGACCCAGTAATATTTTTGTATGTCTGGTATGTGTAGTCCTCCCTGTAATTTGGGAGTTGTCAGTCTGGTCCAGTTCAGTCTGGGTGGTTTAGAGGTCCAAATGAATATCCTACATATCCTTTTGTATGTAGAAAAAAAGGATAGTGGGAGTTGTATGGGGATGGCTTGGAAGAGGTATAGTAGTCTAGGTAACACGTTCATTTTCAAAATAGCTGTCCTTCCAAACCATGAAAACGTTCCTATATGCCACTTTTGTAGCTCACTTTGGATGGTTTGAAGGATAGGTAAGAAGTTTTGCATATATATATGTCTGTCAGTTTGGTGGGGATTTTGATGCCCAGGTATGTGATAGCATGGGGTTCCCAGCAAAATGGAAAGTTATGTTTACATTGTGCGACTATATCATTCGGTAGTGTGATGTTTAGGGCTTTTGATTTAGAAAAGTTTATTTGTAAGTTAGAAAGGAATTTGAAAAGCGAAAAGTCTTTTAGAAGGTTAGGGATGGTATTGATCAGATCTGTGAGGAAGAGTAGGATATCGTCCGCATAGGCTGCTACCTTGTATTGTTTGTGGTTTATTTCTAGGCCTTTGATATCTGGGTTATCTCTAAGTTTACGAAGTATGGGTTCCATGGTGAGTATAAAAATCAGAGGGGATAAGGGGCATCCCTGTCTGGTACCATTGGACACGGAGAAGGCGTCCGACAAGCGACCATTCACTCTTATTCTGGCCGTGGGGGATGAATATAAAGCTATAATCATTTGAATTAATTGTTGTGGTAGGCCTATAGAGTGTAGGGTTGCTTCCATAAAGTCCCAGGCCACTCTGTCGAACGCCTTCTCCGCATCCAGGGATAGAAAAAAGCCATATGTAGAGGTGGTGGACAGCCAGTGGTGGATATTTAAAGCTTTAGTGGTGTTGTCCCGAGCTTCCCTTCCGGGGACAAAACCTACTTGATCTGTAGACACTAATCTGGGGATTAGGGGTAGTATACGGTTAGCTAGGGCTTTGGTGTATATTTTGACGTCCACATTTAATAGTGAGATGGGACGATAGTTGGAGACCATTGTGATATCCTTACCTGGTTTAGCGATGAGGGTGATGTGGGCTTCTAGTATGTCTTTGGTGGCTATGCTGGAGGGTGTGAAGCTATTAAATGCTTGACTAGTTGGGGGGGTAAGTACATCTGGGAAGGATTTATAATAACTGACCGTCAGGCCATCCAGACCAGGGCTTTTGCCTGGTTTCATTTGTTTTAAGGCTAGTAATATCTCTTCCACTGTCAATGGTAGGTCTAGAGATGTGGATTCTTCTGTTGTGAGGGGTGAGGGAGAATATTGGGTTAGGAATGTCTGAATTGCTGCCTTCCGCTCATCCAGGGTGTTTGTCGTCTGAGGGGTGCGTAAGTTGTATAAGTCTGAGAAATAGTGTACAAATTGTTTTGCTATTTCTTCTGAAGTGACTATTGTTTTACCAGTGGGATCTTTGATCATGTGTATAGTGTGTGCTGCTTTTTTAGCTTGTAAAGCTCTAGCTAATAGCTTCCCAGATTTGTTGCCAAACTCGTAGAAGCATTTTTGTGTTAACGTGTATTTACGTTTAATTTTCTTGTGTAACTCATCCAAGAGTTCTTCTCTTGTTTGCGTTAGTTCTATCAATGCTTCTGAGGCTAGGGATGCTTTGTGTTTTTTTTCCAATGTGGAAATGCGTTTAGTCAGTTCCTCCAATTTTGCTTTTCTAAGTTTGTTTCTTTTCGCGGCCATGGATATGAAGGTACCCCTTATAACACATTTGTGTGCAGCCCAGATTACCTCTGGGGAGGAGTCACCTTGTCCATTTTCTGAGAAAGAATTGGTAAGGTTTTGGGAGATGGCCGATGAAACTTCCGTGTTAGTGAGTAGGGAGTTATCCAAGTGCCAGATGTGAGAGTGAACCATCGTGGTGGGTATGTGTAGGGTCATGGTTATGGGGGGGTTGTGGTCCGATAGAAACATCGGTTCAATAGTTGCTTTCGTGAGAAATGATAGATCGTTTTGGGACACAAAAATATAATCTATTCTTGAATACTTGGAGTGCGGTGGGGAAAAAAAGGTAAAGTCCTTACCATTAGGGTGTAGTGTGCGCCAGGTGTCGTGCAGCAGTAGGTCACTGAATTGTGTTTTGATTGCACATAGGGCCCTGTATGTAAGCGATGAGAGATCATTAGAGGTGTCGAGGGAGGGGTTTAAGGCAACGTTAAAGTCTCCTCCGACGATTAGGGTACCGAGCTGAAAGTCATGAGTAGGCGTGTTTTGTGGAAAAAGGCCACTTGTTGTGTATTCGGTGCATATAGATTGGCAATGGTAAGTTGTTTCTTGTTTAGCTTACCTTTTATGAAAAGGAATCTACACTGTGGGTCCCTTTGGATGTCTGTTATGATGAGTGGACAATTCTTAGACATAAGAATGGATACCCCTTTTGATTTGGCGTCACTATTGGTCGCGTGGTATACTGTCGGGAATTGTTTGTCATGCAGTTTAGGGATGGTGTCTGTTCTAAAATGTTTCCTGAATAAGTGCAATATGGGTTTTAGATTTATGCAATGAGGAGAGTAAGAGAGATCTTTTTTCGGGAGTGTTTAGGCCGCGTATATTTATAGAGCTAAGATTGAGTGGAGTGTATAATTGAGCCTTATCTTGTGATATGGGATTGGATTCCATTTCCTCCGCCGGGGATGGGGGAGACTACGGGACGGAGGGGTAAGGTTTGGGTAGAAGGAGCTCTGTTGTGATTTGAGCAACCTGTAGTATGGTATATAGAGCTCAACGGTGTAACCGATGAGGCAACAAGGATTCTATTCTATCCTCTTGCCTCAATACCAGAAGAGAATCGGTACTGTACAGAGCAAGAGCAGCGTGCAACCCATGCTACACGGATTGGGACACTGCTCCGTTACTGTGTGGGGGTTGGTCTTAACCTGACACAAGAGAGCGTTTAGGAGTTTGAGATATATGAGTGTCCTGCTACCATTTGACCATTGAAAGGAATGAGAGAGGGTGTGTACAATTTCATGAGATGTATTGGCAGAAGGGACTTTATCCGAATGGGGGTGGGGTAGAGGCCTGTGGGTCATGTTCAAGAGGTGGAGTCTAAAAATTATAAGAATAATCACCCTCTTGTATATGAGTGATGTGTTGGTGAGCCATATTATCAAACTTATAGTAGATTCGGACTTCTGGATGTACCACCGAGCCTCCGTGAGGTTTTGGCGCAAAATCTAATGTGCGAAGTTTATAGTACAATGTTGACCGTTCAGCTAAGAGGAGGTCTGTAAATCCTATGGCCTAAACAACCATTAGCAAAATAATATACAGTTAAATATTCTGACTGGAGGAGTAAAACAACTGTGAATAATGGAATCACATGGGAGTAAAACATATTGGAATACCTGTAGAGGGAGGTCTAAATCAGAATCATATGTAAGAGTATTGTCAATGATACGGTGCAAGTTCTTTGCAGATCTGTAGCAGAGGAGGCAAATGATGCCTTCAATCTGTGGCATGTAAACACCGTAAATTGCCTGTGGAGCAGTGACTTCGAGCATCAGTTGTGGGTGTGAGGTTTAGTGATTTCATGCGCTCGTGTGCACCCGCTGACAAGAGTTCCTGTGGTGGTGACAGTCTCAAGAATGGAGGGATATTCTGGCAATCTGCTGGTCATATCTGCGGCAAGGTTCGTGCAGGTCGCCTTGTATGGTTGATCTATAGAATCATTACCGAGTGGACGGGAGGTGTTCAAGTCTGGAACCGGAGGGTGATCGTCGAGAGTTCTTCCATCCAGGGTTCTTCTTTCATGGTATTCTGCAGGTTGGCTTAATGTTTGGTTAGATACCAGGTGTGGCCGTAGGGTATCCTGTGTGATATGTATCTGGAAACGGAGGCTATGATAGACTCGTGCACTTCCTTCCGTGTGGTTTTGGTGATCTGTTGCCGAGCTTTATGGGAGTTGTAGTCTGTGGATTATAGCAGAGCGTAGTGTGTAATCCACCTTTTGTTTTTTGAAGAGGGTATGTTAGGTGTGACCGGCCAGGGAAGCTCTGAGGTATTTGTGCATGGCTTGCATGGCTTGGTGCGTAGTTCCGGTGTTCAGTTGCCAGGCATTATGGGGGACGTAGTTTTCGGCTCATATTTCTGAGCTCCTTTGCAGAGCGTAGTGAACATCTTACTTGTTGCATTATGAAAGGGATAGCCGGTGAGGAGTAGATAGACCGTTATTAAAGTCACAATGGGTACATGTACTCTAGATAGACCGTATGCAGGTATTCATTTTCGATCAGGGAAAAACAGTCAGAACATGAAAAAAATAAAAAATGAAACTGTAGTAAAGAAATATGTTAGCCGAACGTGGCTTAACGGTAACACTGAAGCACTGGATTACTGAGTACCCGCAAGGGACTTCAACGGTCCTGTCTGGCTCTCCTCGAGCTGGGGGAGTTGGATGGGCTGAAGTTACGTTGGTTGATGCGGTGGGCACCGTAATGCGCCGGAGTTGAGGGAGATTGTCTCCTCCTGTGTCCAGTGCTTAGTGCATCCATAGGTTCCTCAGGCGGGTGTTCTCTTCGCATGACAGAGCAGCGAAAATCCGCATACCAGTTAGGTACCTCTACCGTCGGGATGTTTAGGGTGTCACAAAAAAGAGGTATATCTTCAGGCACTTTTAGGAATGCTGTGCGGTCCTGAGAGGTGGCGGCTAGGCAGAAAGGAAACTTCCATTTATATGTGATGCCTTTAGCGTGGAGAGTGTCCCGTAAGGGTCTCAGGTCTCTGCGATGTTGAAGGGTTATGCCTAAGAGGTCCTGATATACTTGGACGGTCTTTCCCTCATGTATGATTTGTGGGGTGCTTCTGGTCTGTCTAAGGATATCTTCTTTAATTTTGAAGTCAATCAGGCAGCAGATGATATCCCTTGGTGGATCTGTGTCCCTTCCTTTGGGCCTCAGTGCACGATGGATCCTTTCCATTGCAATAGGTGTCTGAAGGGGTCTATGTAGAAGACCGTTAAACAGGCTTATTATTGAAGGTGCAATCTGGTCTCCCTCGATTGTTTCAGGGAGTCCTCTGATCCTCAAGTTATGGCGTCTGCTCCGGTTGTCAAGATCCTCGAGGTGTCTTTGCATGTCCCTCATCTGGAGTGTATGAGTGTCGACATGTTGTGTAGTCTTGCGCAGTTGTAGGTCCTGACGCTCAGCCATTTTTTCCAAGGCCTGAACCCTGTCAGAGAGGGCGCGGATGTCTAGGCGTAATTCCGATATGGCTGCTGAAAGGGTATCTTTTATGTCTGCGGCAATCGTCCACAGGTCATGAATATTCAGTTGAGGTTGTGGATGTTCCTCCATAGCATTCCCGACCGCTGAGCTGAGAGGGAAAGTGAGAGGTGGTGCTCCCAGATGTGAGGAAGCTGCGGTCTGTGAATTTCTATGGCGGGAAGACGCCATGTTTCCTCTGCCCACTCGAAACATTTCTGGGATATTGTGTTCTGTATTATCCGGTTGTTCTCTGGGTGAGCGGGACTGAGAGGTCGAGGTGTTCCGGGAGGCAGTCCCCATTTGTTTTGCCGGGTGTAGGTCATTTGAACCTCCGTTAGGCTGAGTTCAGGTCGTGAGGCAGCAGGAGCTTCAGGTCTAAGCAGTCATCTTCATGTCAGGTCAGGCCACGCCCCCTGGGGTTCCCCTTAATATTCATACCAGACCCAAAGGGCCTGGTATGGACTGGGGGGAACCCATGCCCTTTTTATCAATGAGTTTTATCTATATTGCCGACACCCGACAATTCATTACAGCCGCGATCAGTTTTACATGACAATTTTTCCTTTAGAAATGTAATTTTGCTGCTGTACTGTTCTAAACATGGGAAAAATGCACCACTTTACAGGCATATTATAGACACCCCCCAGGCACAATATTTAAAGGAATATTTCATTTTTATTGTTTCACTTTAAGCATTAAAGCAGTCCTAAAAAAACACACTTTTTATGACAATAACTTGCATATAAGCCTTTAAAATGAGCAATTTTGATTTTTCATGTTAGTGTCCCATAGACTTTAACAGTGTTCCGGCGGCTTTCGAATTTGCCCCGGACACCGCATATTGTTCGATGTTTGCAACTTATGCTCAGTCCGAACTGTTCGCCCATCCCTACTCTTTACTGGCTCTTGTAAATATGATGATTCTCTGGGACCCCAAATTTTGAAATAACAAGATTCACAATGGATCCATCGTCACAGTGAATCCAAACCTCATCCCTACACTTTACTTGTGTAGTATAAGTGCCTCATGCAGTTGGAGGCACTTGTTATTGTACAAGAAAATTTTCCAACCTGCTTGAAAATCTCCCAGAGATTTCCATGTTTTAAATTTCCATCTATGTGCTGCTCTCACAATCAGATAAAGAATTTAGTAAGAATCATCCAAATAATAACATTTGTGATTTTTAGGCACATAACTCCCTGAGTAAACAATGAAAATTTGTAAATATGAAAAACACCACTGTGCTAGATAACAGTGTAAAGTGTATCCCACATCAGTGAGTCAACCTCCACTACAGATATTTTGGCTTGCCAGAACTAAATAATCTTCAGAATCATGTGTGGCATATGTTATTATGCAGATCTACCACAATGGTACAGGGGTCACTCACTGGTTGCAGGCTGGACACAGGTTTACTTTAGGCACTCCACTGTATACAAACATGGCCCAAAAAGCACTCACTCCCAAATGCCTCTCGTGTTGCACTGCTAATGATCTAGTCTCACTCCAAGTCCCCTACGCGACCATGCTCAGAGAAAAAAAAAGGTACTCTACATAGTATAAATCTGCCAGGAATTTTATTAATAAAAAAACTAAAATTGTACTTAAATGAGCAGGAAATTAAACAGATACACAGGGCAATGATGCTACGCCATGTCATCTCTTTAATATATACTCTCTCATATCAGATGATAAAAACAAAGCAGAAACCAAACCTGAATAAAAGATGGCCACCACAATACCAAGCCTCATTTTAGATTTAAGATGGCCCTCACAATACCACAGAAGGACCAAGCCTCATTCTTAATCTGAATTTAATACCTAACTGCCTTGATCTGAATCAATGATAGTCGCCACAATACCAAGCCTCATTCTAGATGTAAAATGGCCACCGCAAAACCACAGAGAACCAAGCCCCTTTCTGAATTCAATGTGGTTTCTGGTGACTGGATACCATTACTAGTGCCATCTTGAGGAAATTTATAGTAAATACTTTATAATATTTAAAAATATGATTAAAAAAACACATAAAGCTATAAAATGATTAAATAATAGTTCATCTGATATCCCTAGAAAGCCAAAAGTTAAACAAGTATCTCAAATTCATATATTTATGTTTAACAATAAATATATAAATGTAAGTGCATCATTTCATATAATAATAAATTGAATATACAGTATTAATACATAAATAAGAAAAAATCATTAGAAATTTAAATCTGTAAAATCAATAATTTCAAAATCCAATATTAAAAACCCAATATTAAAAATCAGAGTAGAGGGAGAATATTAACAATTTTTAATAAAAGCATTGATGTCCCAATCAATATTTAAACCATATGGAAAATAAACCTTCAGGTTATAAATCCATTTAGTCTCCAAATGAGACACATCCCTCCTTGAGGCGCTACCTCTCCAATGAGAGATACATTTATCTAACACCATAAAAATAGTACCTGGCAGGTCCTTATTATGCACCAAGGTATAGGGGGTCATTTACTATTGCACTAATATATGTTTCTGCATTCCCGGAAAATAGCACCCAATTAAGGCCAATTAGGACTCCAACTCTCAGAAACTGGGTGTACGTGCAAATGGAAAGTCACGCTATTGCCGGTGAATATGCCTGTCAGATCGGCATATGCGGGAATAGTGAATGTCAATGGGACTTGAACCTGCAAAATCCAAAGTTCTCACTAAAGGCTTGTATGCAAGTTCTTTGCCATAAAAAGTGTATGGGGACCCGGGTACTGGCCCAGTGGACATGTATCAATGGAAAAAACATTTTTTTTTGAAACGGCCATTTTTTCATAAGCAGTGATTTTAGCAATGCTTAAAGTGAAACAATAAAAATGAAAAATTCCTTTAAATATTGTGCTTTGGGGTCTCCTTAGTCTGCATGTAAAGTAGCACATCTTTCCCATTTTTATCACTGTACTGCAGCAAAATGACATTTCTAAAGGAAAAAATGTAATTTAAAACTCCTTGCAGCAGTAATGTATTGTCGGATCCTGCCAATATAGATAAAAAATCAAAGAAAAAAATGGCCTAGGTTCCCCCAACCAGTCCATACCAGGACCTTTGAGTCTGGTATGGATATTAGGGGAACTTTTGGTGTGGGGGCCCCCCCAAAATCAATACCAGACTCTTATTCAAGCAAGCAGCCATGGCAGGACAGGAAAGGGGGGACGAGTGAGCGCCCCCCCTCCTGAACCATACCAGGCCACTTGCCCTCAACAAGCCCTCAAAGCACCTTGCCCCCATGTTGATGGGGACAAGGGCCTCTTCCCCACAACCCTTGCCGGGTGGTTGTGGGGGTCTGAGGGCGGGGGCCTTATAGGAATCTGGAAGCCCCCTTTAACAAAGTGGGACCCCAGATCCCGCCCCCCTTTATGGGAATGGGTATCGGGTACATTGCGCCCTTACCCATTCACCAACAATTTAACAAAAAACAATAGCCTTCCTTTATTGTAAAATAGCTCTGAGCTGAGCCGTGTCTCTCATCTACTCCTGGTCCTGTCCCTCTTGTCACCATCTTCTGTCGCCATCATCTCCTGCCGCCATCTCTCCCGTCACTGCCTACTTCTCCTGCTGCTGTGTTCTTCCTCACCGCCATCTTCCTCTGTCGTGTTGTCACCCGCTGTTTTGTGACAGCTCACCCCCTTTCTTTAAAAAAATGGGGCGGGCTCTCCATGTGACGTCAACAGTGGGTGACAACAGTGGCAGGAGACGATGGCTGCAAGAGAAACAGCACCAGGAGAAGATGACGGCGGGAGACATGGCTTGGTGAGAAGACGTCTCAGAGCTATTTTACAATAAAGGAATTGTCAAAAACTGGCTATTGTTTTTTGTCACATTTCACTGCTTTTTTTGGTGAATGGGTAGGGGTACAATGTACAAACGGCAAAATGCACTAAAAAATGCATTGGTATGAACCTGGGGTTAAGGCCTGATTCAAACTGGAGCGATGCGGGAACCCTGTGAATCCAGTGCGGCTTCCCACATCACATACAACTCGCAAGCAGTTCCCACTGCCATATGCGAACTGCTGGGAGTGTCGGTAGAAAGCTAATGACACCCCTAAATCAGTTTGCATATCACAGAGTGAACTGCAAATTCAGACAGGAATCAGATCGCATGGGTGTTCACGATTCTGCTGCGGACCAAAAAAGGGTCCTATGCGAGTATGGTCCGAATGCGATGGAAATTTAGCCATACGATCTTTTTGGCTGAGTTTGCATCACACAGATATTGCATGTGATTTGCAGTGTGGAGAAAATCACATCTGATGTCAGACAGCACAGCAGTGTGAACTGGTCCTAAGGCCCCTTTCACACTTCTGTGAATTGTCCTGTGACTCCTGCATCCATAGACCTCAAGATTACACTTGCATTGCTTAAAATTGCATCAAATTTGCAGCAAAAAGCTCTGCAAAATCACGGAACTTTCAGGTCGCACAAGTGTGAAAGGAGCCTTATGGACCTCAAATTGCATGAAAAGTTGGCAAGGAACTTGGGTGCCTTTCGCACAAGTGTGAAAGGAGCCTAATAGATTCATTGATAACACCTTTGAATTAGGCCCAATTTGGACCAATGCCTGTGTAATCTTGCAGTATATGTACCTCAAATTGCATCAAAGTCAAACCAAAGTAGTGCAGGGACAAATTTAACCTGCTTGCAGGATGCACAAGTGAGAATAGGGCCTAATTCAAAGGTATTATCCATGAATCTCATTAACACTGCTGCGACCTGAAAGTTACACTATTTTGCTGCCACTTTGCTGCTGCAACTTGGCCCCAACTTCTGGGAATGCCTGTGTAATATTGCACCCTATGTACCTCAAGTCACATGAAAGTCACACCAAAGTAGTAAAGGGACTACTTTGAAGTTGTTGCAACTTGAAGTAGCACAGATATGAATGGTTATCATTGAGAATCATGGGGTACAACTTGTCATGCAGCTCGGAGGTCCAAATTTGCTGGAAAAGTCGCCCAAGTGTGAAACAAGTCATATATTTTAATAGAAAATATTAAATATTTGAATAGAAAGGAGCTCTAATTTAGATTTACATATTCCTTACTGATTTACATCAGCAGAACAAATGCAGGAAGTGATGTGTGCATATGGGCCCAAAGCAAATGTGTGGTGATGCCAAATAAACAAATCAATGAACTCCACCCACACCAAATCTAACTACCACACCCACCCTCTACATTAAGTAAGCACAAGTACATATCCTACACTAACTTGGCAAATGAGCAGCACCTCCTCTTTGCTAAAGAGGGACCTTTGCCATGTCCACTGTCCACCTAGATGGAGATCCTAACCAACACAGGAACTTCCGGGTGATTACAATGACTCATTTCTGGTTCAGAAGGTGAAACCACGCTTTTTTGATTGCAGCTGCAAATATTTGATTGCAACCACAACCGATTAGAATTTTTTATTTTCTTTTTTTTGCAGATATGCAAATCTGTATTTCTACATATAATGATATTTGAAGGCAAACTGAAGGAAGTTTGATAAGAAAGGGTGTTATGGGCAGAATTCTCTGCCATTCATCCCAGGGCTGTCAGCAACAAACAGCAGCAGTCCCCTCAAGCAGGAACATCTCCTCCCTGTACAAAGCACAGGCCGCAGCTCGTCCTGGCACCATGGCCAGCAAGATGGCTCTGGCCCACCACGAGGCAGACTACAGCGAGGAGTCACTCTCAGCACCTGAGGATGGGGTAAGAGACGTTTCCTCCCCTGACCATGCCTTTACCTACGTGGACATGACCACCATTGCCGCAGACATAAAGGAAACTTTTTCCACAGCCATCACAGACCTTAAAGCGGATCTGCTGGTGCTAACAGAAAAACTTGCCTCTACATACAGAGAGGGCAGGAAAACAAATCTATTCAATGCCTGGTACATACCACTGACTTCCACACAGCACATCTAATAGAGATGAACAGGCAAATCGAGGACTTAGACAGCCATGGCAGATGCAACAAAATTAGGGTGAGGGGAGTCCCGGAGTCTATCCCCCCTGACCAAATCAAACATGCTCTCCAAAAAATCTTTAATGGCCTATTAGAAAGACCAGAGGATGCCTCCATTGAATTTTTCAGAGCTCATAGAGCCCTTCAACCTAAAGGACCGGACACCTCTCCTCCAAGAGACATAATCTGCTGCTTGCTGAATTTTCCCACGAAGGATGAAATTCTGAACAAAGCAAGAATAAATGATCAAATTTTGTTTAAAAATGATGCCATTATTCTCTATCCATTAAAAACAAAAGACATACATATAGATGGAAGTTTCCCTTTGCCTTGAGCATCACTAATAATGGCAAAATTCATATGCTCCGCACACCAGAGGATCTGCCAACATTCTGTGATGCCATACAAATTCCACAAGTTAGTGTTCCAGAGTGGTATGCGGAATTTAGAACCCCGGAACTGCCTAACAGCCCTCCACCCTCTCCACTCTTTTCGTCTTCAAAGCAGCAGAATGAAAAATCCAAAGCGAACAAATATCACACTGGGAGCACCGGAAGGGTATCATATCAATCCAAGTCTCCCAGGACACCAGGACCAAGAGACATCTTTTGAAATGTTTGACCTATGTCACACTATAGCACTTGTTGCAGTTACTTGATCCAATGTTGAACTTTGATTATTGGTCAGGAACCTTTAGGAACAGAGACTCGCCCATACCATGGGCTAGAGACAAGATTTGGGGCAGGTCTACATCTGGCCTCATCCAAATCAAACGTCCTATATTCTCCACTGACATCCTCCTGGGATCCCTGTAAATTCCTACCCCATTGATACCCTTCTACACCGCCCATCTACGCCAACTATATTTGAAGTTTGGAAGAACATCACACACAGAAACTGTTGCTATTACTAACATCTGCTCGTGGTTAAATCATCTTTCCATAAAGTATAAGACCCATTTTTCTCTTGTCATAACCATCACAAGACAAGGTGTTGAAGGTCCAGCTCTATTACATCATAGACCACAGCTTTTCCTGACCCTGAAAGAGACTGAATATCCCCATAGACCAGGGATATGCAATTAGCAGACGTCCAGCTGTTGCAGAACTTCAAGTCCCATGAGGCATAGCAAGACTCTGACAGCCACAAGCATGACACCCAGAGGCAGAGGCATAATGGGACTTGTAGTTTTGCAAAAGCTGGAGGTCCGCTAATTGCGTATCCCTGTCATAGACTAAACACACTATGCTCATCTACTGTTTGTAGCTATTTCTTCACATACCAACTGTATCATACCTCACAAACAATCACACCTATTGGGTGCACCCCTACTATGAAGACCTCACGCAGGAGTGAATATACCCTCCCCCCTCTCTCCCTCACCCCCTTCTTCCCGCCCCACTCCCCTTCCACCCCCTATCGCTACCCCCCCACCCTTACCTCTCCTCCTTCCCCTACCCTTACCCTTACCCTCCCCCTTCTGGTGCCACCATAAAGAGATCTGTTTTCATTTGTATTTCATTTTAGAGTTCAAAAGAAAGGTTATAGGTTCGGAACTACAAAGTAATTACTAACATTTGTTCATAATTTGTGGGTTGCCATTTAGCTCCTCCCATGCATCTCACAAGTAGTTACATAAGCAGTTCTATAAACTGCTTTGTTGCTAGATTATTGAAACTACCACCACTTTTTTTTTGCCTCAGGTGTGATACAGCAAAAGGCGTTGTTACTGTATCCTAGTGCTTTATTCTCTCTATATAGATATATATTCCTACTTTTCTTCTTATCTCATCTTTACTGTTACTTCTTTCCTGACATCCCTAGACTACTGAGTTACCAGGTCCACATCGACCGAACAGAACGAGAGCCACCCGATCCAGTCGAGGGAACGAGTGGGTATCATCCACCTCACTGTATGTACAGAGACAGATCCCTGCTCCATATTCACTGCAACTTGATCCACAATGACCTTTTCTGCCCTCAGAAGAGGCCCCACAGTGGTCTCTTTTAATTGCAGAAGCCTAAACATACCTGAGAAAACAATTTCACTTCTACGGGAACTAAAAAGAAACAATCCACAAGTGTTTTTTCTACAGGAAACCCACTTCCGCACAGTGCGTATTCCTAGCCTGACAAACAAACACTTCACTAGAGTATTCCACGCCACCACATCTACATCAAAAACCAAAGGAGTGTCCATTTTGGTGAACAAAGAGACGCCATTTTTTCCTTGAACAACAGCTCTGTGACCCTGAAGGCAGATACCTTTTTCTCAAAGATATTCTAGCAGGCAGACCTACTACATATGCTAATGTCTACTTCCCAAATACCGCACAAATTTCTTTCTGCAAACATATTGTAGAAAAACTCAAATGGTTTGCCACAGGATGTATCATCCTGGGAGGTAATTTTATTGTACCCCTAAACCCCTCTGTGGACACCTCAAATGAACACTCAAATATCAAATACAGCATACTTAAAAAACTCAAAGAACTACTGTGTCGACATTAGTCGATGCTTGGAGAACATTACACCCAGATGACCGAGACTTTACACACTACTCTGTGGCCCACGACAAGTACTCACATATTGATTACATCTTCATAACCCAAAGAGACTTGGCAAACCTCAAGGAAGCAAGGATAGGTACTCAAACAATTTATGACCATTCCCTAGTTTCCATACAACTGTTACCATCAACTCACCTTTGGGAGGCACAAAAAAGTACTATAAGAGGCAAATTTATAAAGTGGGTCGTGAAACTCAAACGAGAAAGAGACTCTGAAATTATCAACCTAGTTGACAAGATTGCCACACTAGAGATATATATACAAAATAGATGCAGCACTAGTGACTTAGCAAAATATTCAAATTTCTCAAATTTTCAAGTGAAAAAAGCTGAAAAAGAAAGACTAAGGCAGAGTCCCAAAAATTTCAGTCCATAAATGAGAAAATGACAACAACTATCCGTGTTAAGTATAGATTATAAGCTGTAGAGGAGGAAACCGTGAAAGATCCTTCACACAATGTGCATCCAGCACCGCACCCAAGTGAGTAAGTAGCCTGCTTACCAGCTCTCCATGACCACTAGAATAGTAGTTTTACCAAGCTCAGGGAAATCGGTCTCCCCAGGACCCTTAATATTGTCTGAAACTGCAGCTTTGCTGGTAAGACTTGGAAATATAAAAAAGAATATCTCCCATAGTGCAATAAATTTATATAAAGTAATTTAATTACATAAGTGGGTTGCACTTACAAGATAAAAGCCGTTCATAAGCAGTACAGCAACATGTCTTGTGATAAAAAACCACGGCATCTCCACAGGCTTCGCTTCACTTCCTGGTTCCTTTGTCCATCAACCTCCTGAAAGGAAAAAAACGTGATGACGTCACCGTCGCAGGCTCTGGCCTACATGTTTTGTCACTATTGGAAGTCATATGGGAATTGGCCAGGTGACTGTGTCATCACACATGCCATTTATATAATCCGTGGCACCATTTTAACTACTGGCCTCTAGATTAGTATGTTAATAGATGTAAGGTGGCACCGCCATTTTAACTGTTTGCCACCCATTCAAACAATGAGAACAAGTAAGTAGGAAAGCCAAAAAATAGAACAGAAAAGAACCCCGCCATCTAGTGGCAGAAATATAAAATAGCCGAATAGAGGAATGTATTATAATAATAAATGGCAAACTCAGAAAGGAAGCCAAAAGCCATACAGACGCTGCATGCTTATAAATGAAAATGCAGAGTAATAAATTACTTACAGGAGTGCAATCTTAATAGTAATATAAACCATTACAAATAAAATGAAAATAGGAAAAAATTAATTGTAAATAAATCTAAAAATTAAAAATAAAAAAATAAAATAATAATATATAAAAAGATTTTAATCCATAAGCATTATTTATAAAACAGTTAATGATAGTCTAAAAAAAGCCGAAGATTTCATAGCAAAAATCCATCTAGTTTCTAGCTTGAAAATAGATCTAAACATATTTGTACCCCTCCAATAGGGTTGAATTTTATCAAAAGCCAAAAAGAGGGTCCCTTTATGTTTCCTATCATGATGCTTAGCATAGTGTCTAGATTATGCTTTCTAAAACTGCACTTAATGTTCCCCACGTGTTCAGCTAAACGTACATGCAATGCCCTTTTTGTGCAGCCAATATACTGTTTAGAGCATGGACATTGAATCATGTAAACAACATATTCATTAGAACAGGTAATGAGTGATTCTATATTATACATTCTATTTGTCTGAGTAGATTGAAAAGTTTCGCATTTTCGCCCTCTGAATGAATTGATCTGACAAATGCTACGTTTTCTACAGGGGAAAAATACTTTCATAGATTGAAAGAATGAAATTGTTTTCGGGTGGGGGGGTTTACTATATTTGGGGCAATGTTATGTCGCAAAGATGGAGCTCCTCTGTATATTACTAAGGGGCGGTCTGGGATTAATGAACCAAGTATTATGTCATTCTTTAGTATACCCCAATGTTTATTGAGGATCTTCTTAACAGAGACATTTTGGTTAGAGTATCCTGTGATCATAGACCATCCAAATTGTTATTTGGTCCACGATTGGTCTCTCTTGTTCTATTTAGCATATGACCCCTATCCATATTCCCTACTTTTTCAATAGTTTTATAAATATCCCTCTCCTGATAACCCTTTTCCAGAAACCTTGATCTCAGCACTTGTGCCTGCTGATGGTAATCAGAAATATCCGTGCACTTACGCCTAATGCGTTGAAAGTGGCCTCTGGGAACTGCATTTAACCATGATACATGGTGGCAACTGAATAGGGGAATGTAAGCATTATGATCAGTCTCCTCAAAGTATACGGTAGTGGTCAGACTCCCGTCTTTAACCATGATATTAAGATCAAGGAAATTAATCTGGGAGTGACTCACTTCATACTGTAAGGAGATGCTTCTATCATTCTGATTGAGAAGGAGGAGGACATCATCAATGTACCTCCTCCAAAGACATAACTCTCTTTGGGGATCTGTATCAATCATCTCTTTCTCCCAACGGGCCATAAACAAATTAGCTAGGCTGGAAGCAAATTTTGTGCCCATAGCCACTCCACAGGTTTGTAGGATAAAGTCACCCCCAAACCAGAAGTAATTATGACCCGTTGCGAAAATCAGAAGTTCTATGATGAAGTCTTTCTGCATTTGTGGTAAAGAGTGATCCTGTTCAAGATAAAACTTCACTGCCTATAGGCCCTGCTGGTGAGATATGATAGTATAGAGAGAAGCCACATCGGCTGTCGTCTTAATGTAGCCCTCTCTCCACTTACATTCTCCCAACAAATTAATAACTTGTGTTGTGTCTCTCGAATTAGAGGGAGTCGCAGTAACCAGAGGCTGCACAAAAATCATCCACATATCTGCCTATCCTCAATGCCACTGACTATAGGGCGGTCTGGCGGTTTTGAAAGATTTTTATGGATTGTAGGCATGTAGTACATAGCCAATAATATATAAATGTAGCGCTGATAGTGGACAAACTAGAGAGTGATGAAAAAATCAGTAGAGGTAACCTACTGAAACAATAAAATAAATAGATGTGGTTGAGTGATGGAATAAAATTTCAATTAAACCAAAATAAAATTATAGTCCCATAATAAAATATATATAGTGAATCCAACATGAGTGATAAATCTTCAGGTCTGTATTTCATCAGCATACAATTTGGAACAGGAAATAGATGCAATACGCTTACCAGAGATGGTGGATTCGGATGCCAGTGACACTGAATCAAACAGGCTTAGAGATCCAAGACGGAAGTGATCATCCAAGGAACCCCGGATCTCAAGGGGAATCCCTCCTCTGTTCTACCGATCCAGACTGCCAATCCAAAGAGGCCGAGGAGAAAGATGGAATGTCCAAACCTCATAGGAGTCCCGGAGGTATATAGAAGCTTGGAAAAAATGTATAAAATGCGCCAATGGTGCAGATCAAATGGTATGTTTATTGGGTAACATCAAAAACCCAAAACAATTAAAATGACGTGATCACGTGGATAAAATCAAGTGTAGGGAAGAGTGTAGCTCTCCCGACGCATTTCGTCCAATTGGACTTCAACAGGGGCGTCAAACTCATCCCCTACACTGTTACAATATATATATAGATACTACACAAATAATACAACCAATCAAACGTGAATAGTCTGGTCACATGGTAGATTGGCAGGTGATAGGGCAGAGAGGAATCAGCTGTTTGCCATATGATCGAACCCCCAACCAATGAGAAGAAAGCCTGTGTCTAACGGTCAATCAATTGTCAGGTAAACAAATGATGGTAATGATGCCACATGTAAAAAGCCCACGAAAATTAAATCCCGGCAGAGCTGCAAACATCTATGCCCAATCAGAGCTATCGGGAGTCACACACATAAAAGGTAAACAAAAAAGTCACATGACCGCATCTCTTCCGATGCGGCCATGTGACTTAAAGCGTCCAGCCTGCCCAATCAGAGCTATTGGGAGTCACACACATAAAAGGCGTGCTCCTCTGCCGTACAAGAAACAGAGTAACAGAAAAGTCACTTGACCACGTCTCTTCTCTTACTGCAGCATCCCATGGTGTCACCTGTGTAAGACACCAAAATAACGCATATAATAACCACAAATTTAGATGTGCTCTATGTATGATTTTTTATTGCACATTATTGTTTTTCACAAGTCGATGTTTACACAGTTCACTGTGTCTTCTTTAGACTGTTTTATGCATATTTTAGGTTTATTATTTGTGGTTTTTTATATGCGTTATTTTGGTGTCCTACACAGGTGACACCATGGGATGCTGCAGTAATTGTCTGCGGGCATTTCTGGGTGTCCCCTGAATAGGACTCATGATACGCCGCTATGCTACGTGCCCGGCGTTATGTTCTGGCCGGGCCGTCCTGTGGGGCCTTTCCATTGGCTCCATGAGATCATGTGACTCTGCCATATGACAGGTCATGTGTTCCCGGGCTTGAATCCTTGTAGATTGCGTCAGTTCCTTGTACGCGATCGCGCAGGGTGGATGCTGTAAGTCACATGGCCGCGTCGGAAGAGGCGCGGTCATGTGACTTTTCTGTTTACATCCTTGTACGGCGGAGGAGCATGCCTTTTACGCGTGTGACTCCCGATAGCTCTGATTGGGCAGGGTGGATGCTTTAAGTCACATGGCCGCGTCGGAAGAGACGCGGTCATGTGACTTTTTTGTTTCCATGCTTGTACGGCGGAGGAGCACGCCTTTTATGTGTGTGACTCCCGATAGCTCTGATTGGGCATAGATGTTTGCAGCTCTGCTGGGATTTAATTTTCGCTGGCTTTTTACATGTGTCATCATTAGTACCATTTGTTTACCTGACAATCTATGGGCCATTAGACACAGGCTTTCTTCTCTTTGGTTGGGGGTTCGATCATATGGCAAACAGCTGATTCCTCTCTGCCCTATCACCTGCCAATCTACCATGTGACCAGACTACTCACGTTTTTACACACTTGAAAAAGGAGTGCGCACGCCCAGTGTGAGCTTCGCGCATGCTCTGAAACACGTTGTGGTCTGTTCTATCCCGGTGACGTCACACGCCCACGAGCGCCCTGTCAGACCAACGGAGCTTCTATCCAGCCCAGCTGCAAGATTTTCCTTGCGGGGGGACCGCGGCCATCCCTTCGGAACTATCTCACAGCCTTTTTGCCATGGACGCTGGGACTGATCCAGGATATCTTCCCCTTCGGAGCCGTACTTCCCTTACCTTATTGTAAGTGTGGATTGCTTGTTTATTGCTACAAATAAATACCTGCACTCAGAGGTGCTTTCTTTTGTTTTTCTTCTCACGTTTACCTAGAGAGCTGACTTCGCTCACCTGGAAAGCCTGCCCTCAGCGCTGGTTCTTATATAAGGACTCTTTGTTTTCCTACCACAGCTTTTAACTACAGTGGCTAATTGTTATGGACATTTTATAACTTTCACCAACTATAGTCCTATTTGCATTTTATCCTCAGCTCACTGTATAAATTATTATATATTACATTGCATGATTATTGGTCCTGTGCGCTGGCACATATGTGTATATATTCACGTTAGATTGGTTGTATTATTTGTGTAGTATCTATATATATTGTAACAGTGTAGGGGATGAGTTTGATGCCCCAGTTGAAGTCCAATTGGATGAAACGCATTGGTCGAGCTACACTCTTCCCTACACTTTTTTATCCACGTGATCACGTAATTTTAATTGTTTTGGGTTTTTGATGTTACCCAATAAACATACCATTTGATCTGCACCATTGGCGCATTTTATACATTTTTTCCGAGCTTCTATATACCTCCGGGACTCCTATGAGGTTTGGACATTCCATCTTTCCCCTCGGCCTCTTTGGATTGGCAGTCTGGATCGGTAGAACAGAGGAGGGATTCCCCTTGAGATCCGGGGTTCCTTGGATGATTACTTCCATCTTGGATCTCTAAGCCTGTTTGATTCGGTGTCACTGGCATCCGAATCCACCATCTCTGGTAAGCGTATTGCATCTATTTCCTGTTCCAGATTGTATGCTGATGAAATACAGACCTAAAGATTTATCACTCATTTTGGACTCACTATACGTATTTTATTATGGGACTATAATTTTATTTTGGTTTAATTGAAATTTTATTCCATCACTGAGCCACATCTATTAATTTTATTGTTTCAGTAGGTTACCTCTACTGTACTGATTTTTTCATCACTCTCTAGTTTGTCCACAATCAGCGCTACATTTATATATTACACGTTTTGAATATTGGTCACATTTGTATGTAGCAGCTTCATCATTGTTCACTAGGTTAGCGCAGTGTTATGTATACTTTATTTTGAGTACATAACCGATACCCTTGGCACTGAGGGCACCAGGTATGCCCTTTATTTTTTATTCAGAATTCCTAGCCGAAACCTATCATCACTTAAACTCAAAAGTTCTCTCTTAAATGTTGCTGTAGGATTTGAAGCCATTGGTGTTTAAGTTACACGGTCAGATAGAAGCCTATTCATCTCCTTCAGATAATTACATTTGTCTACGATGACGATACCGCCTCCTTTGTCCGCGGGATGTATGACAATGTCATTTCACGCGCAGATTTGCTTAAGGCTTTGTTGGAATTCACTCTTAGTTCTAATTCTCTGTATTTTAAATGCTACCAAATCCCTAAGGACCATTTCCTTAAAAACTTGTACCGGGGGGTTGAACAATGAAGCATTTGAAAAATCCGTATGTCGAATTTGAATAGTATCTCCACTTCCTAACCTAATCTGAGATGAGGAATTAACCACATCACCTGTAGTAATCTGAGGTGGGTTGTTGGAAATTAATTGACTCTGATTTCCTATTGGATTATAAATGAAATGTCTCTTGATATTCATCTTAAGGATAAATTTATGCACATCAATAAATGTCTCAAATTTATTGAGTCTCGGGGGGGTGCAAATTTAAGTCCCTGGCTGAGAACTCTGTTCTCCTTGAGACAATTGAACTGAGCTTAGATTGAAAACTCCACTGATATCTAATGCTTTCTTTTCTTTGGCCTTGATCCTCCTTCCCCCTCGAATGCCTCTCTTTTTTTGTGTCCTCTTTTGGCTCTGATGTTGCCCATAGGAAAAAAAACAAGACTGTTCCATTTTTACAAAATCTGTAGGGGAATCTTGATAATCCTCTCTCTGTCATATTGGGTAATCAGTATATTGATTTAGGTGTCTAGTTATAACATGTCCTGCCTCAAAATTCTCATCCCGATGGTATGAGAGAGGGGCAAATCTGTTCTGAAGAGGAATTTGGTTATCTCTAGGAGTCTGCCCACTTAGACCTGACCCATATTGATTTCTGTAGTCCCTGGGGTCCACCCTATGGTCCCAGTGTCCCCGATGATTATAATTCTCTTTACGGGGGGCCCTTTGTGATGGAGATCCTCCTCTAAATGTGTCCTTATGGGCTGAACCTCTCCGATGGGTCTGCTGAAAACCACCAGATATATGAGGTTTTGTACCGTTATTTTAATTATTATTATATTTCAGTTTAGAGGTAGTATAACCTCTCTGGTTATTCAGAGGGGTGGCGTATCCCCTCTGTTCATTCATAGTATTCCCTCTAGCTTGCAGGGAGGGAGATATATTAGAAAATAGAGTAGGGAGAGACTGAGGTAGAAAAGTGGGAGGTATAGCTACTCCCTCACTTTCCATAGGCTTATCCACTTTAATCTGCAACTTAAATATGATTTTATTAGAATAATCAGCAAAGTTGCAATTGTATTTTTTCTTCTTTTTGATCTTTTGATCGTTATCTTCTTTTTCAAAAAATGGTCTCATTTGGTCAGATTTTTGTTTATAAACTTCCTGATCCTTAAATGGGTTTAATTTATCCTTAACCACAATATTTTCCTCATTGAGTATCCTGAGTTTATTTTGTTTCTAAAAAATTGGAGAAATTTAAAGCGGAGCGCCGCCAAATTTTTTTTTTACAAGTCAGCAGCTACAAATACTGCAGCTGCTGACTTTTAAAACATGGACACTTACCTGTCCAGGGCGCCCGCGATGTCGGCACCCGAGGCCGAACCGTCTCTCGGTCCTCAGGTGCTGCCGCCTCCATCTTCAGTAAGGGAATCAGGAAGTGAAGGCTTGCAGCTTCACTTCCCGGTTCCCTACTGTGCATGCGCGAGTCGTGCAGTGCAATATGGATGGTCCCTGCTGTCTCTGGGACCCGTGTGTTTCCCAGCAGACAGCAGGGGGAATGGGAAGTGGCGTAAATACCTGCAGATTCTGCAGATATCTATGCCAGAAGTGGGTGCAAATACCTGTATTGTACAGGTATCTGCACCCCCTCCCCCCTGAAAGGTGCCAATTGTGACACCAGGGGGGAGGAATCCGATGAGCAGAAGTTCCACTTTTGGGTGGAACTCCGCTTTAATACCAGTCTCGATGAAGTGCACAAACCATCCCTCTAGGTCGGTCTCACCCTTTTGGGGCTCACCTCCCATTTTAGACTACGAGGTACCATTTTTTGTGCAACGTACTGTTCAAGATATGCTACGTCCCAACTGGGACTGTAACCAGATACCAGAAGATTTTTGAGTCTGAGGAAAAGACCACCTATCTCATCAGTCTGCTCCACATTCCCATCAAACACCCCCTCAGTATTGATATTATGTTGGGATCAGTATTCAAAAATGTCCATGATGAATGGCATGCGGGATGACACAGTCACCTTGGCAATTCCCAGATGACATCCGATAGTGATGAAACGTGCCTGTGACGGTGACGTCATCACGTTTTTTTCCTCTCAGGAGGTTGATGGACAAACAAACCAGGAAATGAAGCGAAGCCTGTGGAGATGCCATGGTTCTTATCACAAGACATGCTGCTGCATTGCTTATGAATGGCTTTTATCTTGTAAGCACTACCCACTTATTTTATTAAATTCATTTATATAAAGTTACTGCACTATAGGGGAAAAATTATTTTTTATATTTTCAAGTCTTACCAGCAAAGCTGCAGTTCCAGACAATATTAAGGGTCCTGGGGAGACCGATTTCCCTGAGCTTGGTGAGACTACTAGTCTAGTGGTCATGGAGAGACTGGTAAGAAGGCTACTTACTCACTTGGTGCAGAGCTGGATGCACATTGTGTGAAGGATCTTTCATGGTTTCCTCCTCTACGGCTTATCATCTATACTTAACACGGATGGTTGTTGTCATTTTCTCATTTATGGACTGACATTTTTGTGACTCTGTCAAAAACCATTCAAACACGCTTTGTCTGGGCCAACAAAAAACCCTTCATTAGCTTCAGTCACATGACCAAATCAAAAGCATGTGGATGCATGGGACTCCCAAATTTCAGGCAATACTACTATGCCATACATATTGCAAGGGTGGTTGACTGGAATTGTCACGCAGACACAATGGATTGGATACACTTAGAAAGAACCTTTTCTACCTCAGTATTGGAGGTTACCCCTTGGATCCCTCCACTGAGGTGCCCTAAAATGCTTCTGCAACATTCATTAAGAGGAGCCACTTTAAAGACCTTTCACCTCATCATTAAAAGGAATGATATCTCCTCTTCTCCTGGACCACTCACCCCACTAACAAACAACCCTGACTTCATTCCAGGAATAAAAAAAACAAACAAATCACCATGGCCTCAGGTAAACCGTTCTTGACAACTTATTGTTTTAAAGCGGGGATTTATAAACTTAAATCTATACTGACAGATGAATTCAAATTCACTGACCTTGCATTCTGGACATACCCACAAATGCGTAGCTACCTCACAACACGCAAATCCAAAAATGTATTTAACAAGCCATTAACAACCTTTGAGATACTTTGCCTCAAAGGGGAAAGAACAGACAGAACCATCTCCCAATCATATGCATGGCTACAACAAGATGCTGACCAACAGAAAGATAACTTTAGAGAAAAATGGGCAGACATGTTGGGTATCGACATCTCTGACCGTCAATGGTCCAAAGCCTGTATACTATCACATAAATGCTGGCTAAGCTCAAAACCACAAGAAACAGCCTATAAAATTCTCACTTAATGGTATGCTACTCCAGATAAACTCAATCATTGGTTCCCACAATCTTCAGACAAATGCTAGAGATGTGGGCAATCACGAGGCACGATGTTCCACATATGGTGGGATTGTACACATATCCCTCCATTTTGGACACAAATCAAAGACTTAATCATTCAGATTATGGAAACGAAACTGCGATTAATGCCTGAATCTTGCTTGCTACACATAAACTGTAGGCCACTGCAAAAATACAAACGTTCTCTTACTAAACACATGCTCAATGCCGCCAAATCCCTTATACCCTTGCATTGGAAATCTGTCTCTGTGCCAACAATTAAAGACTGGCTAGTAGCTACTAAGGATGAATGATATTCATGATATGGAAAGATTGATTGCAATTGCAAATAAATCCACCTCTCGATTTCATGATACTGGGACAACTTGGTTCATGTTCGAACTATCCGATCTATACTGTACCTAGAGCTCATGAACAAATAGAGCAACTTTTATTTTGACTCACTCTGTGGGTACTCCTTCATCCTTTTGGCAACTTGTACATTCTCAATGGATCAAAACAAATCCCCTCTTTTTTTGAACAACCCTTATCCTCAGAGTCTACTACCTCTTCCCCTCTTACCCTTCTTCATTCATTCAACTCTATCTATCCTTTCCTTCTTCTCTTGTCCCCATATGGGACACCTTAGTTTTATGTTGAGATAAAAGAAGAGCTTAATTTCAACTCCTGTTGCAATATTATGATACTTTAAAGATAACCCCTCTATGTATACTATAGATTGATTAAGGGTTCAAATCTAGTAGCTGTATGATAATTAATACATCCAAAGTTCAGTTTTACATTGTTTGTTTGTTAATAATACTTACTACATTGGAGTCAACTTCTGTACCTTTGGCAAAGAAAAATGCCCTTTTTGTATGTTATAACATCTTAAAAGATGGATGTACCATATAATTTTTCAATAAACTTATTGTTACAAAAAAAAGAAATGGTGTCTCTGGGATTGCAGCAGGTGAGTTACAAAGACAAAGGCCCAGTTTGAGCCCAGTTTCAGCTGAACTCACACAATTTCATTCCCGCATGTCAGTATCGACTGCGGGGGGAATTTCAGAGACATCGGTGCGAGTTTTTGCAAAGATGTCAATGGAAATCGCACCCCGAGAGAGGAGTGGGGCCTTGCGCATGCGCAGTAGGGTTCCCGGCGTGAATCCATAAGGCTACACTGACGGGTTCCCTTACCCACAATGGCGGCGGCAGCACCCAATAGCTGATGGAAACATCAGCTGCAGTGCCGACATGGACTCCAGGACAGGTAATTGTCCTATTATTAAAAGCCAGCAGCTGCAGTATGTGTAGCTGCTGGCTTTTAATTATTTTTGGGGGGACGGACATTTGCTTTAACATCAGTCCCTGTCTGCAATGAGCTTCCAATCTAAAGTCCAAAACTACCTCCCCTCCTACTACTTCTTAGATAGAGGCTTATCAACTTCACCTTTTCATCTTTCACTTTATCACTTTTTCAGGAGTTACACCGGGTCCATTATTATTTACAAATTATATACAATGTATTATTGCTATATTCATACACATATTCATTATTTGTTCCCAGATGTCCTTGTCTGATGAGTCACACGTCATTACTGCTTGTTACGTGGGGATTACATTCCCAGACTCACTTATCCCTTAACACTGTCCAGTGTTGCGTTTTGATATATTGCCACCTCAGCTCCTGTGACAAATGATGCTCCCGGCTCACTTTGTGTCCACCACCATATGCCGCACTCATTACCCTTGTTTGTAAGTATGGCTGTATAATTATTCATCTTTTTATCCCCCTTTTCTTTATACTCCCTCTCTTTTAGTCAGAGTGTGGTTTACTATACTTATATATTTTATAGGAATTTCTGTCGCATCTGCTCCTGATGAGTGGATATATCCACGAAATGCGTCAAGCTTTGTTGATGCCACAGCTACACTACTTCACGGAATGCTATTTACTCATTATTAGACCATCAGTCTTTTTGGGAAAGACGCAACAAGTTTTTCACACCTGGATTTGGAGATCCTCTGCCATTCCTCCTTGCAGATCCTCTCCAGTCCTGTCAGACTGGATGGTAAACGTTGGTGGACAGCCATTTTTAAGTCTCTCCAGAGATGCTCAAATGGGTTTAGGTCAGGGCTCTGGCTGTGCCATTCAAGAACAGTCACGGAGTTGTTGTGAAGCCACTCCTTCATTATTTTAGCTGTGTGCTTAGGGTCATTGTCTTGTTGGAAGGTAAACCTTCGGACCAGTCTGAGGTCCTGAGCACTCTGGAGAAGGTTTTCGTCCAGGACATCCCTGTACTTGGCCGCATTCATCTTTCCCTCTATTGCAACCAGTCGTCCTGTCCCTACAGCTGAAAAACACCCCCACAGCATGATGCTGCCACCACCATGCTTCACTGTTGGGACTGTATTGGACAGGTGATGAGCAGTGCCTGGTTTTCTACACACATACCACTTAGAATTAAAGCCAAAAAGTTCTATCTTGGTCTCATCAGACCAGAGAATCTTATTTCTCACCATCTTGGAGTCCTTCAGGTGTTTTTTAGCAAACTCCATGCAGGCTTTCATGTGTCTTGCACTGAGGAGAGGCTTCTGTCGGGCCACTCTGCCATAAAGCTCTGACTGGTGAAGGGCTGCAGTGATGGTTGTCTTTCTACAACTTTCTCCCATCTCCCGACTGCATCTCTGGAGCTCAGCCACAGTGATCTTTGGGTTCTTCTTTACCTCTCTCACCAAGGCTCTTCTCCCCCGATAGCTCAGTTTGTCCGAGCGGCCAGCTCTAGGAAGGGTTCTGGTCATCCCAAACATCTTCCATTTAAGGATTATGGAGGTCACTGTGCTCTTAGGAACCTTAAGTGCAGCAGAATTTTTTTTGTAACCTTGGTTAGATCTGTGCCTTGCCACAATTCTGTCTCTGAGCTCTTCAGGCAGTTCCTTTGACCTCATGATTCTCATTTGCTCTGACATGCACTGTGAGCTGTAAGGTCTTATATAGACAGGTGTGTGGCTTTCCTAATCAAGTCCAATCAGTATGATCAAACACAGCTGAACTCAAATGAAGGTGTAGAACCATCTCAAGGATGATCAGAAGAAATGGACAGCACCTGTGTCACAGCAAAGGGTCTGAATACTTAGGACCATGTGATATTTCAGTTTTTCTTTTTTAATAAATCTGCAAAAATGTCAACAATTCTGTGTTTTACTGTCAATATGGGGTACCGTGTGTACATTTAATGAGGAAAAAATGAACTTAAATGATTTTATCAAATGGCTGCAATATAACATAGAGTGAAAAATTTAAGGGGGTCTGAATACTTTCCGTCCTCACTGTATATACATGAATTTACACTCATATTTATACTTCTAGACTTGCATTGTGTATGTACTCTATCTTTACAGACACACAATGCTTATTTGCATCCTTCATCTAAAGTCCCCCAAAAAAACCCATGTTCTTAAGTCCAAAACTAAGTTTCTTAAATCAGAGACTATTTTGACAGGAGACAAATAATATGCCAACATGTCTTTGGATTGTGGTGAGAAACCCACACAGGGAGAACATATAAACTTCATCACAAGCATTAGCACGTTGGGGAATTGAACCAGCAACCCCAGTGCTGCTAGATGGAATTGCTACCCACTTAGCCATTGGGCAGCCTCACACATGTAGGCTGCATCTCTGTGGTGTGAACCAGCCCTAAGTCTAAGTCCATAGCCATGCTGTGTGTCACAAGCAATATACAATATATTGTCCTAAGTATTGGGACACATGACTTTATACGCACATGAACTGAAATGGCATCCCAGTCTTAGTTCGTAGGGTTCACAGTGGGTTTGGCCCACCCTTTGCAGCTATAACAGCTTCCACTCTTCTGGGAAGGTTTCCACAAGGTTTAGGAGTGTGTATATGGGAATGTTTGACCATTCTTCCAGAAGTGCATTTGTGAGGTCAGGCACTGATGTTGGACGAGAAGGCCTGGCTTACAGTATCCACTCTAATTCATCCCCAAGGTGTTCTGTGGTGTTGAGGTCAGGACTCTGTGCAGGTCAGTCAAGTTCCTCCACCCCAAACTCACTCATCCATGTCTTTATGGACCTTTCTTTATGCACTGGTCCAAATCATTTGGTGGAGGGGGGATTATGATGTGGGGTTGTTTTTCAGGGGTTGGGCTTGGCCTCTTTCTTCCAGTGAAGGGAACTCTTAAGGCATCAGCATAACAAGACATTTTGAACAATTTTATGCTCCCAATTTTGTGGGAACAGTTTGGGGATGGCCCATTCCTGTTCCAACATGACTGCACATCAGTGCACAAAGCAAGGTCCATAAAGACATGGATGAGGGAGTTTGGGGTGGAGGAACTTTCTGGCCTTCACAGAGTCCTGACCTCAACCCGATAGAACACCTTTTGGCTGAATTAGAGCAGAGACTGTGAGCCAGGCCTTCTCATCCAACATCAGTACCTGGCCTCACAAATGCACGTCTGGAAGAATGGTCAAACATTCCTATAGACACACTAAACCTTGTGGACAGCCTTCACAGCCTTCCCAGAAGCTATTATAGCTGCAAAGGGTGGGCCAAATCAAATTTTAATCCTACAGACTAAGACTGGAGTGCCATTAATGTTCATGTGTGTGTAAAGGCAGGTGTCCCAGTACGTTTGGCTAGAAAGTGTATCTGGCAAGATTTACAATGGTGGTGGAACCCTCCTACACTATATTTAGACTAGGGATGAGCCGAACACCCCCCTGTTCGGTTCACACCAGAACATGCAAAAAATTTGTTCGAACACGCAAACACCGTTAAAGTCTATGGGACTCGAACATGAATAATCAAAAGTGCTAATTTTAAAGGCTTATATGCAAGTTATTGTCATAAAAAGTGTTTGGGGACCCGGGTCCTGCCCCAGGGGACATGGATCAATGCAAAAAAGTTTTAAAAACGGCCGTTTTTTCGGGAGCAGTGATTTTAATAATGCTTAAAGTGAAACAATAAAAGTGTAATATTTCTTTAAATTTCGTACCTGGGGTGTCTATAGTATGCCTGTAAAGGGGCGCATGTTTCCCGTGTTTAAAACAATCTGACAGCAAAATGACATTTCAAAGGAAAAAAAAGTCATTTAAAACTACTCGCGGCTATTAATGAATTGTCGGTCCGACAATACACATAAAAGTTTATTGAAAAAAAACGGCATGGGATTTCCCCACAGGGGAACCAGAATTATAAAAAAATGGCGTGGGGTCCCCCTAAATTCCATACCAGGCCCTTCAGGTCTGGTATGGATACTAAGGGGAACCCTGCGCCAAAATAAAAAAAAAAAAAAAGGCGTGCGGGTCCTCCTCAAAATCCATACCAGACCCTTATCCGAGCACGCAACCTGGCAGGCCTCAGGAAAAGAGGGGGGATGATAGAGCGCCCCCCCTCCTGAACCATACCAGGCCACATGCCCTCAACATTGGGAGGGTGCTTTGAGGTCCCCCCAAAGCACCTTGTCCCCATGTTGATGAGGACAAGGGCCTCATCCCCACAACCCTTGCCCGGTGGTTGTGGGGGTCTGCGGGTGGGGGGCTTATCGGAATCTGGAAGCCCCCTTTAACAAGATGACCCCCAGATCTCGCCCCCCCTGTGTGAAATGGTAAGGGGGTACAAAAGTACCCCTACCATTTCACAAAAAAAGTGTCAAAAATGTTAAAAATTAATAACGCCTTTTTTTTTGGTTCGGGGTTCCCATGCCGTTTTTTTCAATGAACTTTTATGTGTATTGTCGGACCGACAATTCATTAATAGCCACGAGTAGTTTTAAATTAGTTTTTTTCCTTTGAAATGTAATTTTGCTGTCAGACTGTTCTAAACACAGGAAACATGCGCCCCTTTACAGGCATACTATAGACACCCCCCAGGTATGAAATTTAAAGGAATATTTCACTTTTATTGTTTCACTTTAAGCATTATTAAAATCACTGCTCCCGAAAAAAAACGGACGTTTTTTAAAATGTATTTTTGCATTGATCCATGTCCCCTGGTCCCCAAACACTTTTTATGCCAATACCATGCATATAAGCCTTTAAAATTAGCACTTTTGATTTCTCCCATAGACTTTAAAAGGGTGTTCCGCGGCTTTCGAATGTGCCGCAAACACCCCAAATTGTTCGCTGTTCGGCAAACTTGCGAACAGCTGATGTTCGACTCGAACTCGAAGCTCATCCCTAATTTAGACATAGTTTTAGTACCTGAGTCAGGAGTTACGTTTAACAACATAGGGAGATCAAACAACTTCTCTACATGAAGCGGCATGTTTGGGAACCCAGACCCTCAGAGATGTTAAGCAGAAGTTCAAACCTCTAAGCCATGGAGCTACCACGTGTGGAAACCTCCTACACATAAATACACATATATTGCGATTCTTTGGGCATATACAGTATCTCACAAAAGTAAGTACACCCCTCACATTTTTGTAAATATTTTATTATATCTTTTCATATGACAACACTGAAGAAATTACACTTTGCTACAATGTAAAGTAGTGAGTGTACAGCTTGTATGACAGTGTAACTTTGCTGTCCCCTCAAAATTACTCAACACACAGCCATTAATGTCTAAACCGCTGACAACAAGAGTGAGTACGCCACTAAAAAAATTTCCAAATTGGGCCCAAAGTGTCAATATTTTGTGTGGCCACCATTATTTTCCAGCACTGCCTTAAACCTCTTGGGCATGGAGTTCACCAGAGCTTCACAGGTTGCCACTGGAATCCTCTTCTAATCCTCCATGACGACATCACAGAGCTGTTGGATGTTAGAGACCTTGCACTCCTCCACTTTCCATTTGAGGATGCCCCACAGATGCTCAATAGGGGTTAAGTCTGGAGACATGCTTGGCCAGTCCATCACCTTTACCCTTAGCTTCTTTAGCAAGGCAGTGGTCATCTTGGAGGTGTGTTTGGGATTATTATCATGTTGTAATACTGCCCTGTGGCCTAGTCTCTGAAGGGAGGGGGATCATGCTTTACTTCAGTATGTCACAGAACATGTTGGCATTCATGGTTCCTTCAATGAACTGAAGCTCCCCAGTGCCAGCAGCACTCATGCAGCCCCAGACCATGACACTCCCATCACCACACTTGTCTTTGTACTCCTCACCTGGTTGCCACCACACACGCTTGACACCATCTGAACCAAATAAGTTTATCTTGGTCTCATCAGACCACAGGATATGGTTCCAGTAATCCATGTCCTTATTCTGCTTGTCTTCAGCAAACTGTATGCGGGCTTTCTTGTGCATCATCTTTAGAAGAGGCTTGTTTCTGGGATGACAGGCATGCAGACCAATTTGATGCAGTGTGTGGCGTATGGTCTGAGCACTGAAAGGCTGACCTCCCAACCCCTTCAACCTCTGCAGCAATGCTGGCAGCACTCATACCTCTATTTCCCAAAGACAACCTCTGGCTATGATGCCGAGCATGTGCACTCAACTTCTTTGGTCGACTATGGCAAGGCTTGTTCTGAGTGGAACCTGTCCTGTTAAACCACTGTATGGTCTTGGCCACCATGCTGCAGCTTAGTTTCAGGGTCTTGGCAATCTTCTTATAGCTTATACCATCTTTATGTAGAGCAACAATTCTTTTTTTCAGATCCTCAAAGAGTTCTTTGCCATGAGGAGCCATGTTGAACTTCCAGTGACCAGTATGAGAGAGTGAGAGTGATAACACCAAATTTAACACACCTGCTCCCCATTCACACCTGAGACCTTGTAACACTAACGAGTCACATGACATCCAGGAGGGAAAATGGCTAATTGGACCCAATTTGGACATTTTTACTTAGGGGTGTACTCACATTTGTTGCCAGCAGTTTAGACATTAATGGCTGTATGTTGAGTTATTTTGAGGGGACAGCAAATTTACACTGTTATACAAGCTGTACACTCACTTCTTTACATTGTAGCAAAGTGTCACTTCTTCAGTGTTGTCACATGAAAAGATATAAATAAATATAAAAAAAATTACAAAAATGTGAGGGGTTTGCTCACTTTTGTGAGATACTGTAGGTGGTGGAATTATATTACTCAAGAGTTATTCTTCTTGATTTATTCTGTGATATTTGGTGGTTCTTTGGTGGGTTTGTGTAGAATAGTGATGTTACCCTCTAATGTTTGGGAATTACATTTTGATTTCTGATGTTGGCACACATATCACATTTTTTGGGCTCAAATTATGATTATTTGGAAATAATAAAAAACACACAAAATTGTGACTCGTTTTAAATTTGCATCAGCTATGGTATTGTTTGTGGTTTGTAAAGACACCTGTGTGAGTTTGGGTAAAGATTTTTGTGAGATGGAGAGTAACAAATAAAAGTGACAAAGAAAAATATATTTTACCAAAACATCAAAACATTCCACATTCTAGCATTCTTAAAAACAAAATAGGTGAAGTAGAAGCAACATTGTTGCAAGGAAAATGTATTTCAGAGAAAGATACATTTCATCTCAACATTAAAAGTATTTATTTGGGGAAGTTACAATTGTTTCATTAGAATTAATGGCTGAAATTTGCATTGGACTATATAGTGCTGATTTTCACTCTCAAAAACGCATTTTAGCCCAACGCTAATTTTGGTATTTACTATAGCACCCTGTAAAAAAGCCATGAGAGTTAAAATGAGAGTAGTTTTCAGGTCTGAGCATGCTCAGTTGTGCTGGCACCTAGTTGTACAGAGGAGGAGAATTTATCTCTTCTCAGACTTTTAAAGATATTTCAGTGTAGAAATAATTTTTTAGCAGTTTTTAAACAGATTATCTTTAAACAATATACTGCATATTTCAGTACCATTTAGGCAATTATATCATGCTCTAGACATTATTTCCATGTGCACTACTTCAGGTTTTAGCAGACTAAGGGTTTGGGTGCTATTTATTTTCAGGGAGCTATAGTAAATTTGATTTTGGGAGTATTTTTTCACCAGCACTATAGTGAATACCACTTTAGCGCTAATTAGCGCTAATTCATGGTAATTAGCACTAATTAGCACCGCAGTGCTATAGTAAATGACCCCTATAGTGTTTAGAAACACTATGTCCCCTGAATACTCTTCTAATGTTACCATTGTGTTCCCCTAAATGAACACTATGTGCCCTTGTGGTCCTACCCACATATTGGAGACCAAATGGGCACTGTAACATGTAGACAACATGAGTAGATGAACGAGTTATAAAGGACTGCATCTTATACATTCTACTGGTAACTGAAGAGGCAAAGGAGCTGATTTTTCTGTCCCAGCAATGAATATTCTGACAAACCTGACACTTTCTACATGGGTAAAACCCTATTAAATTATGAAAAAAGAAAGGCCTAACTGGGTTATCCAAAACATTAGGGGCAACCCGATTTCCCAAGGAAGGAACTCCCCCAAATATAACTTGCAGTCTCTCGGGCAACTTTGGACCTAGGATTCTATAATTTTTAAGAATATGTCAATGCCATTTAATAATGTTTTTTACAGCATAATGTTGCGTGGAGAAGGATGTTATCAGTGACCAGGCAAACGTGTTAGATCCCTGGTCATCAGACCTCAACCTCTGCACCAAAAGATCACTCTGAACCTCCTTAACCTGAGAAATAGTAGAATATAGTATCTCAGCCTCATAACCCTTTTCAATGAATCTCTACCTCATAACATCAGCCTGTATAAAAAAAAGTCTTCCCTACATTTGTGCCTGATCCACATAAATTGGCTTCATGGAACAGGTGTTAACCAAAAACAGTGGTGACAACTTGTCAACGGAATAAAGTTACCCACTTGCCACCATCTAGCTTAATCCTCAAGTCCAGAAATTGAATTGCCCTTTATTAACTAAGCTTAATTCCTCAATCATTGCTGTTCATCTCTTTCATGAACAATTCTAATGAGAGGAGGTCACCTTTCCGAAGGAGGAGGATATCATCTATATAACATGCCCATAGAATCAATTCTGGTTTCTGTTGGGCATAGATGATATCCTCCTCCCATTTGGCCATAAATAAATTTTGCCCCCCATTGCAACACTCTTATTTTGAAGAAAATATTGTCCATCAAAAAAAAAATAGTTATGGGTGGCAGAAAACTTAGTAACTCCATAAGAAAACATCTTTGCCAGGTACCTACATTGGACTTTAAATCCAAAAAATATTCAACTGCTTCAAAACTCATAAAATGAAGAATAATGGTGTATAACCGGTTCCCGACCAGCTCACATAGATAAACTGTAGCACAATAACACCACTGCGCGAAACCCCGTACGGGTACGGGGTCTCATTTAAGAGCTGCCAGAGGGCACGCGTGCACCGCTGCACAGCGGGGGACCCGATGCGCGTGGCCAGCAGGAGCGATTGCCACCAGCCATGCATGGCCAGCAGGCACGGTCACCGCCAGCCACACACGATCGCAAGCACGAGAGCCACAAATCCCTGTTCTGTCAGGGGAGAGGAGACATATCGTTTGTCCCACTAAGTAGGAAAAATGATATGTCTCCTCCCCCAGTCAGTCCTATCCCCATAAAGTTAGAACACATCTAGGGAACACGCATTTAACCCCTTGATTGCCCCCTAGTGTTAACCCCTTCCCTACCAGTGACATTTACACAGTAATCAGTGCATATTTATAGCAATGATCACTGTATAAATGTCAGTGGTCCAAAATATGTGTCAAAAGTGTCCGATCTGTCCATCGCAATGTCACAGCACTCCTAAAAATCACAGTTTACCGTCATTACTAGTAAAAATGCCATAAATCTTTCCCATAGTTTGTAGACACTATAACTTTTGTGCAAACCAATCAATATATGCTTACTGCGATTTTTTTACCAAAAATATGTAGAAGAATATATATTGGCCAAAACTCATGAAGAAATTTGTTTTTTAAAAAAAATTGGGGGGATATTTATTATAGCAAAAAGTAAAAAATCCTTTTTTTTTTCAAAATTGTAGCTCTTCTTTTGTTTATAGTGCAAAAAATAATAACCGCAGAGGTGATAAAATACCACCAAAAGAAAGCTCTATTTGTGGGAAAAAAAGGACGCAAATTTTGTTTGGGTACAGCATTGCATGACAGTGCAATTGTCAGTTAAAGCGATGCAGTGCCAAATTGTAATAAGTGCTCTGGTCAGAAAGGCGGTAAAATCTTCCAGGGCTGAAGTGGATAAGGATGTACCATCAGTGATAACCATACACAGGCCATTCTAACATTTTACAGAGTTCAAAATATTATTAACATGACAAGTTTCTTTAAAAAAAAAAGGCATCTGGGAAACCAAAGGCTGCAAGTATTGATCTATGTATTTGCCTACCCTGGAGGTACAGTAACAGAATCCATTCCATTATCATTTGGATGCCCAGGGTCTTTATGAACTTTTGGCAAATAATATATCACTGGGCTACTAGGGGCCAAAAGGACCAAGAAACCTTTTTATTTTTAATCCGTGATCCCCTGGCTGTATCCCCTGGCTGTATCCCCTAGTGACTATTCTCTGTAATTCCTTTTTTTAAGAAACAACAGGATTACTCTTCAAAGGAATGTAAGTATCATGATTACTCAAGATATGATTCATCTCAGACAGGTAGTTTATCTAGGACCACAATGCTTCCATCCTCATCCATGGGCCTATCAATAAGATCCTTCAGATCACATAGCTTCTGTATACCAACCTCCAGGGTATTTTGCATCCTCTTTTTTGTTGCCTATAAACTATCCAGATCCTTCAGGAAAAAATCGCAGAACACCCTGAAGAGAACATGGCTCCAGGTGGGTTAAACAATGAGGCGTTAGATAAATTAGAGTGCTGGATATCAGTAGTAACTCTATTCCAATCTTTAACTGGATTAGAAATGTAAAAATCTTTTAATGTTTAGTTTACAAATATATTTTTGGATATCAATGAACGTCTGAAATTTATTTAGTTTGAAGGGAGGGGAAAATTTCAACCCCTTATCCAAAATGGCCTTTTTCTCTAGATAAATCCATTTTATTCAGGTTTAAAATACTTGTACTGTACCTTCTACATCCTTTTTCTTTTGTGAATATACTCGCCAACCACCTTGAGTTCTTCTCGTAGTGTGACTCTACATTTTTGGCCCTGACACAGTGAGGAAAACCCAAATGAGAGGCTCTATCTTGATTTTGATTGCAATTGGATTGTAATTGGATTGATTATTATTTTTTTTTCCACAAAAGATTCCACAAAAGATTTTTATTTCGTAAACATAAAGCAAAACATACAGAACAAGCGTATTGTCTTGAAACAGCAGTTGACAAAATAACATGGAGGGTATCTATGTCTTGATACAACATAAAGCTCGCTAACATTAAATGAACACAATCGAAGCATAAAGTTGTGAATTTGCGGAATTGGGTGGAGGATCATAATTTCTATTGTTCCCTCCCCCCAACCCCCCCTCGCCAAAACTAGGGGCAGGGGAAGGTACAGTATCTCGAACGTGTTCAACATGTAAGTTGCAGTGTATCCCAACTGGACACAGACAGGGTACCCCTCCATATAGAGAATATAGGAAAAGAAAAGAAAAGAAGGAAAGAGAAAGAAGAGAAAAGTTAGGAGAGAGGATCAAACAAGGGGGGGTAGAGGAGAGGGGAAGGGTAGGGCAAACATAATATGAGTAAGGAAATCGGAGGGGGGAAAGCGAGTGGATCCGCACCTGATCCCCCTCCCACTCGGCAGAGGAGACATTTCTGCATTTTCCAGACAGTTTAATGTACATACTGAAGGTAGCGTTCAGTAGTAATGAAATGGGACCAGCAAGCCCAGGTTACTGAAAATTTATGCATTCTGTCTTGCGAGGTATAAATTCAGTTCTTCCATTTCTTTTATGGAGGAAAGCCGTGCAAACCATTCCCTGACTGTTGGGGTGACAGTAGAACGCCAATGCTTGGGTATACAGAGTCTGGCGGCATTAACCATATGCATGGCCAGTGATTTATAGTAATCCTTTTTGGATATTGTTGTATGGTGGAAGAGAAATTGGGACGGGGAGTAGTCTAGACTGTAGGTCTTTATGTGCATGATGAGGCTATGGACCTCCCTCCAAAAGGGCTGGATATTCTCACATCCCCACCATATATGGAGCATTGTTTCCAAACCCGAGCCACATCTCCAGCATGTATCAGGGATGCTGGAGGAGAATTTATGGAGGCACGATGGGGTCCTATACCACTTGGTGATCACCTTATAACCATTTTCTTGGATAGCCATGTTCAGCGAGCCTTTATGCGCGTATTCGTACACAGTATCCCAGTCTTCTGTGGATAGGGGAGTTTGGAGATCTCTATTCCAGGAAATTTGTGAGGGGGCAGGAGACTGCGTTGGAGATTCTAGGAGGAGGGAGTAAAGGAGGGAGATTAGGTGTCTTTGCAGCGTTTTGTGATGGCACAAGGATTCAAAGGGCGTGAGTTGTCGTGTCCAGACAGACTGACTAGCATGGGTTGTGAGGAAGTGTCTAATTTGTCTGTAGGTCCAGAATGATAGAGAAGATGTCTTGGTGATGGATTTTAAGGATTCGAAGGATAGGGGTCTTTCATTAGAATAGAATTGAAGTGCAAGAACATCTTCAAATGGGCATTCCTGACTCAAAAAATTCTCAGAGGTCCCCGGAGGGAAATCGGGGTTCCCCCCGTAGAGAGGTTAAAGGGCTCGGTAGAGGGATAGATGATCCATGTATCAAGGTCTTTTTGAAGCCCAGGAGTGTAGAGTAGATAAGCGGGTAAGCTGAGAGATCGTGGGGCCAGTTCTTGGAGGATAGCCATGGGAGGAGGTATAAGGGTCCTGACGAGAATGATTTCTCTAGGAATACCCATGATTTTTTAGAAGCATGGATGTTCCAATCAGCGATCCTCGTGAGGTGACATGTGTCATGGTATTTTTGGAGATCTGGTAAACCTATTCCCCCTCTGAGTTTGGATAATGTGAGTCTGGTAAATTTAATACGGGGCGAAGAATCCCTCCACAGGAAGGCGGAGCAGGCTCTCCGGTAGGATTTAAAAAAGTTTGCTGGTAAAGAAATGGGAATTGATTGCATGATATAGAGTAGGCGAGGCAGGACAATCATTTTAATCAGGGCAGAGCGACCGAACCAAGAGACGTTTAAGCTACTCCAATCTTTAAAGTGTTTTTGGATCTGGAGGAGGGCCGGGTGAAAGTTTTTCAAATATAGGTCTGACAGACGAGTGGGAATTCGAATGCCAAGATATGTGAATGTATCTCGTTCCCAACGAAATGGGAACGACGCTGGGCAAAGTGCAACTGCCTGGGATGGAAGGGAGACGTTTAGTGCTTGAGACTTGGCATAGTTGATTTTGAGATTAGATAAGTTGCTAAAGTGTTCAATATCTTTGAAGAGGTTGGGCAGGGAGATATGGGGCGATTGCAGAGAGAGCAGAATGTCATCAGCAAAGGCTGCGACCTTAAACTCTCTGTTCTTCACCGTAACCCCTTGAATATTTGGATTTTCTCTCAGCCTGTTGAGAAAGGGTTCCAGGGTTAAGATGTAAATCAAAGGTGAGAGTGGACACCCCTGATGGGTGCCATTGCTGATGGGAAAGGCGTTCGACAGGTGGCCATTGACTTTCACAGCTGCGGAGGGGTTTGTGTAAAGGGCCATGATGTATGACAACATACGAGTCCCCAATCCTACGGCAGCGAGTACCTCCTGCATATAGTCCCAGGCCACTTTGTAGAACGCCTTCTCAGCATCAAGTGAAAGAAAAAACCTTGTGATTTGGAAGATGTAAGCCAATGATGTAAATTTAGTGTGCGGATGGTGTTGTCCCTAGCCTCCCGGCCAGGAACAAAACCGGCCTGATCTAACAAGATAAGGTCAGGCACCAAGGGAAGGATTCTATTTGCTAATACTTTTGCGTAGATTTTGATATCCACATTCAGGAGAGATATCAGTCAATAATTAGCTACTGTGGAGGAGTCCTTGCCCTCTTTAGGGATTACTGCTATGTGTGCTGCTAACATTCTATCTGGTTTTATCTGGGGATTAGACAAGGCATTGAACATGTCAAGGAGTTTTGGGACTAATAAGTCAGTGAAGGCCGTATAGTATTGGAGGGAGAAGCCATCTGGGCCTGGGGCTTTGCCTGTTTTCATTTGCTTCATAGCTGAATCTATTTCAAGCGCTGATATAGGGCCCTCCAGATCCTGGGACTGCTGGGGAGATATTGGCTTCGGGCTATATCTGGATAGGAATTCTTTGATTAGTGCAGTGCGTGTGTTGACATTAGATTGTGGGGAGCTGGTGGGCTGCAGATTGTATAATTTGAAATAGAATTTTTCAAATGCTTTGGCAATATCTTCATTCTTGACCAGAAGGCCTCCCCCAGGGTCATGTATATGGTGAATTGTGGATGAGAATTTAGATTTTTGAACCGCGCGTGCCAGTAGGTGACCGCATTTGTTACCCTGTTCATAGAAAATCCTCTGGCCAAGGATGTAGCGTCTTCTAGGGAGTTTGCCCAGCTCCTCTAGGAGCAAGGAGCGAGTATGTGTTAATTTCTGTAGGGTAGCTTGTGCGTGAGTACGTTTGTGAGCAGTTTCAAGGGATCCAATCGTCCTGACAAGGGAGTTTATGTAAGACTGATGTTGTTTCTTAGCTTTTGTGGCTAGGGCAATAAGTTCACCTAGAATCACGCACTTATGTGCTTCCCAAAGGGAGATAGAAGAGATCTCCAGGCTTGAGTTTTCAGCAAAGTATTGCTGGATCCTCGTGCGGATATGTTCTAATACTACAGGATCTTTGAAAAGGGAAGAGTTCAAACGCCAAGTCTTTGTTTCGGGGTTGAATTCAGGGAAAGATAAGGACACTGTAATCGGGTGGTGGTCCGACAGGAACATCAGTTCTACAGTGGACTGCAAGAGGAGCGGGAGGTCTGACTGAGAGAGAAAAAAGTAATCAATCCTGGAGTATTTTTGGTGTGGGGCTGAAAAAAAGTATAATTCTTATCCGAAGGGAACAAAGTGCACCAGGTGTCATGCAAGGTTAGAGATTGAAGTTGTAGGTTAATCTGGCGTAACGCTTTGTAGGTCAAGGTAGAAGTTCCTGTGGAGGAATCTAGTAAGGAATTTAGGGGGACAAGTCCCCTCCTAGAAGCACTATACCTGTTTGGAAAGTAGCCAGTAGGTCACACGTTTTTTTAAAGAAGGTGACTTGGTGATCGTTTGGGCAGTAAATATTAGCCAGTGTAATCGGATTTGAAGCATAAAAGCCCTTAAGGAAGAGGTAGATGCCTTCTGGGTCGACAAGTGAGTCAGAAATATGAAAGTTAGCGTTTTTTGAAATAAGAATGGATACTCCTTTTGTCTTATGCCCCGTACACACGGTCGGACTTTGTTCGGACATTCCGACAACAAAATCCTAGGATTTTTTCCGACGGATGTTGGCTCAAACTTGTCTTGCATACACACGGTCACACAAAGTTGTCGGAAAATCCGATCGTTTTAAACGCGGTGACGTAAAACATGTACGTCGGGACTATAAACGGGGCAGTGGCCAATAGCTTTCATCTCTTTAGTTATTCTGAGCATGCGTGGCACTTTGTCCGTCGGATTTGTGTACACACGATCGGAATTTCCGACAACGGATTTTGTTGTCGGAAAATTTTATCTCCTGCTCTCCAACTTTGTGTGTCGGAAAATCCGATGGAAAATGTCCGATGGAGCCCACACACGGTCGGAATTTCCGACAACACGCTCCGATCGGACATTTTCCATCGGAAAATCCAACCGTGTGTACGGGGCATTAGAGTCAGGGTTAGTGCAATGAATCCGCGTTCGGTAAATGTGGTTGGACAGTTTGGGGACAGCGTCTGAGCAGAAGTGTGTCTCCTGTAGGAATATGAAGTGGGCTTTGTGTTTAGTGAGAGAAGATAAGACTTGTGATCTTTTTTCTGGTAGATTAAGGCCCTTCACGTTTAGAGATAGGCACTTCAACATCAGAGAAGACATGGCTTGGACCTGGGGTTGCAAGGTTTTCTGTGTTTATACGCTGTGGTATTGTGGTACTGCCTTCTCCAATTAATGTCACGCGCAGAAAGGAAGATGATCAGGGAATACCACTAGGAGGGACAGGGGCGGATCCAGTCAGAAAACAAAAAGTAAGGAGAGAGAGAGGAGGAGAGGAACACAAAAAATATATAAGAGAGGGGGAGGGGGGGAAGAGAGAGGAGGAGAACAGAGAGAGGAAACAAAAGAAGGGAAAGAAAAGGGAGAAATGTGGAAATCTAAGGGGGGAGCGAGGAAGCAACTGGAAAAGATAGGAAGAAAATAAGAGAGAAGGAGTAAAGGGAGAAGAGGAAAAAGGGGGTAAGAGTTCAACCAGAGGTGGTGATAGTCTGGCTACTCCACCTAGAAAGAAGAAAAGTCTGAAGGTTCAGCGTAGATCCCAGTGGGACCGCTGTGTGGGAACGTGAGAGAGGACTGTGACCACAGAAAGGTTGCGATCCGGGGAGAAAGGATTTAACCGTGTTTAGGATAGGGTGAGTACAATGGGGAGCTTATCAATAGTGCAATAAAAAACATCTTAATAACCTGAGTGCAAAAGAAAACAGAAAACAGAAAACCAGAGTGTCTTGAAGATCTTGATACCTCAGTTTAAACATATAAAACATCACAGAAAATCTTGCCAAGTGCCTCCATTGAATGTATCTCCTCATTGCAGAGAAAGAATATATGCAGTCAGGGGAGGCCAGATAGAGCATTGAATTTAGGTGTTTGTTTGAGAGCCTGGGGTGTCAAGGGAGGTATGAAGAGGCATGCGGTGCAGGCAACCCCTACTTGAAAGGATGGTAGGGATACGTATAAAGGTTACCTCTTCAATCTCGGATAGTTGGGAGGAACATCTGTTTGTCACTCGAGGGTAGTTTCGACTGACAACCCAGGCTGACAAAGAAAAACATAGTAAAACATTTAAAGATAGAATATGCATACTCATATGGTAGCAAGCTAAAGATTAACCACCATTTAACATAACTTTACCAGAGATCCTGCCAGTTGCGTGAGTGCATTTCTGTGTACAGGGGTATGGGGATGGAAAAGAGCTTCATTCCATGTATGAGATGACAATACGGAGGAAGTTCAACAAGGGGGAACAAGGGAAAAAAGGAGTATCAATTCTTTAAGTGGGGAAACAGTTCTCCCAGTCAGGGATCACAGGTTTTTTTAAATGGTGATGCGGAACGGGACTAGATCTTTCCCAAAGATGTTGGTGTCAGCTTCAGTGCATATCAAATGCTGCGTGGAGAGTTCTGTGATGAGTAGTGTGGGACGTGGTAGAGGTCTCCAGGAGGATTGGTTAGTGTCGCTTCGGCACCAATGGTCCTATGTGAAATCCGCTTAGCTGGTGAAGCAGTGCATCTGAAGTGTACTCGTGACCAGCCTTTACGTGAAGCTTGAAAGTTTGTTGGAGGAGCCAGAAAGGGCAAGGTTCCTAAGGGGGAAGTATGGGCACTGATGAGTGGGGAGGGAAGGGTAAGTGAATGTGGATAGTTACTCACATATGGAGACACTTGGCAGGTAGGGGGTATGAGGAATTAGCTGTCCATGCGGTCTCTCCTCCTAGATGGTGTAGACGGAGAATCCGGGCTTTGTTGGTGTTGATCCCGGCGAGAAATCCGATTGCTCGGAGAGGACTGTTCGGTTCTGTATCTGCAGGATCTGTGTCTTTGGGTCTTCGGTGATGGTTGGAGAGAGACCGGACGCCAGGTTTCAGAGGGAAAGTATGGAGCGTACCATTCCGGAAGCTCGACGTGAGGAAGATCAAGTTACTCGCAAAACCCTAACAGGTCTTCTGGCGGATGCTGAAAGACCGAACGGGAATTTCCATCGATACTGTATATTTCTGGCACGTAGGATTTCCAGCAGGGGGCGAAGGTCCTGAAATAACTTGATTTCTCGCCATTATGGAGGATGCAGCCTTTTTCTCTGGCTTTACGGAGAATTTCCTCTTTGAGCGGGAAATTTACCACACAGCAAATAACATCCCTCGGTGGTTCATTTTCCCGGGGCAACGGGCGCAAGGCATGGTGGGCTCTTTCCATGTCTATGGGGGAGTCTGCCGGGTGGTCAATCAGGTCATTAAAGATTGTGCATATGGTTTGTTGCAGTGATCCCGGTTCAATATTCTCAGGGAGCCCCCTCACTCTAATGTTGTGCCTCCAACCGCGGTTGTCGAGGTCTTCAACATGTCTATGGATATCCAGGAGTTGGGAGAGGTGGGAGTCAAAGGAGGTTTGCACCTGTCTGATAGCAGCGGCGTGAGTCTGAGAGATTTGTTCCACCCAATCGAGCCGATGTGCCACCGCATAGATTTTGGTTTTGAGGTCAGCGATCACTGTTGTAACGGTGTTTTTAATGTCAGTAGCAACTGCTTCTAGGTCCAATAGGCTGGGGGGTTGAGATCGCCCTGCATTAATGCCTGAAGCCCCTGCAGTCGGTATATCGGATTCCATGCTAGGCGAGGCCTGAGTTGGGGCCTGGGAGGCCGCGTGTGCAGCCATGTGCTGGGTCCGAAATAGCTCCGGTATATTTTTGCTGAGCTGCGTACCTGAGTCATTTATAGCTCGGGATGTAGAGGAGCTCCAGGTGGATCTGCTCATGGTGGTTATGGGGTGTAGGCTCCCCTAAAAGGCACTTTTCAGTCCCCGGATCGCAGGAGCTCTTGCCTTATGCTGCCGTCTTGGTCACTGTCCAGGCCATGCCCCCCTGGATTGATTATTAGACTGGGATCTTTGTGGTGAATTTCTATAATGGCTACCATAATTGATATTGAATAAGGATTAAAGTTCTTCTATAGGCAAATCTGTAGTTAGAAATGACCAGCATAAACATTTTCATATCAGAAAAATAATTACATAGACATGTTATTTTTTTTAAATAAAATACTCTTCGATCAAAATGAATAGGTTGCAGTGTATTTTACAACAAAATTAACAAAGAGTTAATATAAAATAATTGTTGTACCAAGTGTGACACCATATTAGTTCTATTACTGCACTTAAGAAATATAGAATTAAAACAAACACATAACAATGTATTCTATTTAAATTAAAATAAGAACAAACACTTACTGTAACAATTTATTCTTTTTCCAATTAAAACTAAAACAAACACATAACAATATTTTATTTCCCATAAGCAATATTAAAACAACAAAACCTCTTTGAACTGTGAAAATAGGCTTGATTAAATACAACTTTTCTAGTGAGTGCCCAAAAAAAGGATTCCAGTATTACACAGGTACATTGCATGGAATAGTGTTGTATGTAAAATGATGTATTTTTGTGCATAAAAACAGATTAACCTTAAAGTGAAACTAAACCCATTAATTTAAGGGCTAATTCACACATTGTGTGGTGACAGACATTTTACTGCATTGTAAACCGTAAACCACAAGGACACACCGAAAACAATGGTTTCTTGTGTATCCCATTCACACAGCACAGCAGCCCTGGGCTGTGCTGCAGCATGCTGCAATGAAATGCAGGCATGCTGCATTTTATCGCAGTGCACTGTAAAGAATTGCATGGTACTGCACTGCCCCTTAGCGCAGCTGGAAATGGACAGCTGAAAGACAGGTAAAGCGCTATGGCAGCTGTCCATTCCTATGCAAAAGGAGCCTAACAGTTTCCCAGAACAGTTATATTCAAGGCATACCATGAAAGATAACTGTCACAGTTGCTTGTACTCTCAGCCAAACTGTCAAGCCATCAATTGGCTGGTGTCATAGATGAGTACATGTGCAATATCATGGCAATGTCAGATCAAACAGAGACTAAGATGGCAACTTCCTTGTCTGTAAATGATATGAGACTGTAGTTCCACTTTAAAGGTGGCAAATATATTTTAGACATTTTATGTACTAGTAAATCTGTGCCTGTTCCAAGGTTGGTGTGGTGTAAGGGGAGTTTAGGCACAGTGGAAAGCAAGCATTCAGGTGTATTGGTGAGGTGGTGACCTCAGATGGGGAGGTGTAGTGCTCAAGAGGGTTCAGTGTTGGAGGCAGGTTGAGAGGCATGTGGGCACAGTTATCAGAGAGGGGACCGTGTGCAGATGTAGTGGTGAGAGTGGGGTGGTGCAGGTGCACTGGTGAAGTGGGGCACATAGACACAGTGCAGTAAAAAGAGGGTGCCATAAGTAGGTTTGATTGTAAGAGTGGGGGAGTGCTGACCTGTGATGCCTTCCTGGACAGCCTGGTGTGGTGCGACTTGGGAAAGGCTGTGAGAGCAGGGGGTTGAATATAGGCACAATAGGCATAACAAAGATACGGTGGTAGAAATACAGTTGTGGTGTTGAGGGTTGGGAGCACAGGCACAGATGGCTAAATGTGGAGACTTGTAGATACAGGGAGTGGAGAAGGGGTGTGATCAGATATGCATGTGTGGTGGTGAAAATGGAGAAGTGGTTGTGTTAAGCTTGCAGGTGTTGTGAGAGTAGAAGTGGGATAGGTTTAGGTGTGCAGGAGTGGTGGTAAATGTGTGGAAAAGGTGTGGTTAGTCATGCATGTATGACGGTGAAAACAGAAGAGAAGTGGGGTTAGGCATTTCGATGTGGTGGTGAGAGTAGAGAAGAGTGAGGTTAGGCATGCATGTATGGTGATGAGTGCACAGAAGGGGTGGGGTTAAGTTTGAAGATGTGATAGCAAGAGTTTAGTAGGGGTGGGGTTTGGTGTGGTTAAAGAGTGGAGGAGGGGTGGGGGTTTGGTGTGGTGAAAGAGTGGAGGAGGGGAGTGTTAGGTGTAAAGTGTTGTGGAGAGAGTGCAAAAGAATTGGGCGTTAGGAGTGCAGGTGTGTTGGTGACAGCAGTGGGTTTAGAGTGGAAAAATGTGTAGACACAGAGTTGAGACCAATTGAAGTATGCTAACCTGTGACACTTCACACAGAGAGAAGAAAGTGGTTAGAGAACCTTGACTGTCTCTCTTCGCTCAGCACCTGCACCCCGGCTCAGTACTTATGTACTTGCTCCTGCAGCCACTGGTCATGCAGTGCAGGTCCATGGCAGTTTAAGAAAGGGGCCTGCCACTAGTACCATATCTTCCAGCTGCCCCTTCACCCTGTGCCTGTGCTCCAGTTTGCAGACAAACACAGCCAGGCATAGCCAACATTTCAGCTTTTCCTCCAGCACATTCCTGCAACTAGTAAGACACCAATGCCTCAATACTGCCCAATTTTCACCTAGCAGCAGCTGCTAGGCCATTTGGGAGGCAAAGGTGACAGCACAAATCTTCAATTTTTTTAAATTCACGCCTACTTCAATAGCAAAAACAGTGGAATGCTTCTTGCATTCTGCAGTGCTATAAATTGTGTGCAGGGTGATAAAGCTATGATTAATGCTTCAATCAAAATGCATTAGCATTTTGCTGGGTTTGTTTGCATGCTCCAGACTGCTCATCTTTTATTGAATAAAGCATTGTGAAGGATTGTGGTCCAACAAATGATAACCTTTTTAACAGAGAATGAATGATGGGGCCAGAAAGTCACCAGATGTGGTGGATTGACTTCCCAAAGGAGGTAAAAGAAGACTGTGTGTGTTTCATGGTGTACAGTGTTCAAATTTATTGCAATGCCTTTACCCTTACATGTATGCCCTTTAGGCTGACCTTCTGAATAAATTTATTCAACGGGGTTCCTTCTAAAGTTAAGAGACCTTACCCCCACAAGTATAGTTAATATTGGACTGCAATATACTTTCTAGCTGTCACTTAATTTTCTTTTTCTGCTTTAAATATTGCCTTCCACATGCTCTGTGCAAACAATAAAATCAAACAATTCAAGTATCTATCTAGATAGGTCATGAGTTAAATAATATAATAATATAGTTCTATTATACTCCCAATCTCTATTTCTGAAAGCAAAAGCATAAAAACATTTTTAATACAATTTGATTCCATTTGGACAAGACTACAGTTCTGCAGAGTGTAAGATTTGTCAGGATAAGTGTCATTTTTAACAGAAAAGATAAACTGTGAAGTATTTGGCTTCACAAAACATCAGAAGATCCATCAAAAGAGTAAGCCAGCTTTGTGATTCCTTCTTAAGGCATATACAGCGATGCAGTGGTTTGGAAGATAGACTATGGGCAGGATATTTATTAATATGAGATACAAAACAAACATTTTCTTTTATAAAAGGATGTGCTTCTGTTAACTCCATAATTTGCTGTTTATAAAGGCTGCATACATCACAGATGCTGCAGCAATCTCTCTTTCCACACTTGGGTTCACAATAGGCAGACAGCAGGGAATTATGCTCCGAGGAGATTAACTGGAGACTCAAAAACAATACTTAACTCACAGCAAGACATTCAGATGTGCCACGCTGCACTGAGCGTAAAAAGCTGACATAGTCCGGGAGTTCTAACATTCATTTTCATAACACATTTGCTTTTAGCCACAAAAGGGAACATTTAACCCTTTATTCTAAGCATAGATTAAATTTGAATCTTAAAAGGTTAAATATTGTATCACATTTTGGTAGCAAGCCAATGGAGAAAAGCATCTTATGTTTGAGTGCTTTTTGGCAGAAAAATGCAGTTAAACTGAATGTCATGCAGAATATCATACAGATATTATACATACAACCCTAGAAGTGCATGTCATCATAGCAGCCATAAAAAGCCACCATCTGCCAAAACATTGATTTCAACCTGTGTGATGTTGAAGTTCAGTGAATGCACAGTCAAAAAAAAATTTACATTTTTCACAGGACACTGATAACCCTGTTTAACCTTCCAAAATGTTTGGTTTAGCTTTTCTACCTACAAGCTAGCCTGAACCCAGAATTTGCTTAAAAAATAAAGTTAATTTAAATGAACCCTTTTCTTTGCTAATGTATTAGGAAAAACTGCCATATGAACTAATCAGCTTAAAACCCCCAGTGCATAATCTGTTCACCTTTCGGTACCACCATCTTGACCCCGTTACAGCATAATGAGGGTAAATCTAGGCTGCGAATCACAGTTCACCTGTCAAAAACTCATATATAGAGCAGCAATGTCCAAGGTACTTTGAGAGACACATTAACCCCTTCAGCCCTGGAAGGATTTACCCACTTCCTGACCAGGCCATCTATAGCGATACGGCTCTGCATCGTTTTAACTGGAAAATTTGCGGGCGTGCAACGTTGTACCCAAACAAAATGAATGTCCTTTTTTTTTTCCACAAATAGAGCTTTCTTTTCGTGGTATTTGATCACCTCTGCGTTTTTTGGGTTTTTTTTGCGCTATAAACAAAGAAAGACCGACAATTTAAAAAAAACAATATTTTTTATTTTCTGCTATAAAACACACCCAATAAAAAAAATTTAAATCTAATTTCTTCATCAATTTAGGCCAATTTGTATTCTGCTACATATTTTTGGTAAAAAAAGTTATAGCGTCTACAAAATTGGGGATAGATTTATGGCATTTTTATTTATTTATTTTTTTACAAGTAATGGCGGTGATCTGCAATTTTTGGTGGGACTGCGACATTGTGGTGGACAGATCAGACACCTAACTGACATTTTTGACACTTTTTTGGGAAACAGTGACAATATTACAGTGATTAGTGCTAAAAATATGCACTGACATGTAATAATGGCACTGGCAGGGAAGGGGTTAACATCAGGGGCAATAAAGGGGTTAAATGTGTTCCCTCAGTGTGTTTACAAACTGCATGGGGGGTGGGCTGCCTGGGACAACACACAGATCTGTCTTCCTGCAGAGCAGAAAGACAGGATCTGTGTGTCATTCCCTGACAGAACAGAGATCTGCCTTCTTTACTTTGGCAGATCCCCATTCTGTGACTGCAGGGAATGATCACACACCTGCTGATTGGCTCCCCCATTGGCCACATATGTCCACAGATCACCGCATATGAGCCGATGTATAACTACTACGATTTGCACAGCAGAGCCAACCTGCCGCAGTATAACTGTGGCGGCTGGTCAGCAAATTGATAAAAATTACAATTTTATTTAAAAAAACATGTCCTAAAGTACAATTCTAAAATATAGAACATTTCAGCAAGAATGGCCTGAGAGGGCTAAAGAATTTGGCCCGAATAGAATGGACATGTGGCCGCCAGCTTTAATTATTTAATTAAAAAAAAAAGAGTCATGGTCACTTTAAGAAAATGGGTAGTATGTCAGGTGGGAAAATAAGGGTCATGTGACATTGGAGTAGATTTCAGAATGTCACATGACCGTATTGGACTGTTCCAGAAGGTCCCATGACCAGTGGGAACATTCTGTAAGCAGGGCTCATCTATATAAAGGGGTCCCCCGCGGTATTTTCCTCACAGCTGGTCAGAGTACAGCAACAAGCACAGCTCAAAAGTGATATAATACTAGAGCTACTGCTGTACAGACCATGAAGACCCTCATGCGCTGGGTGTTGGAGCAGAAAGGGGACAGCGGAGGAGAGGAATGACTGGAGCTGGGTGAAGAAGTTGCCGTGTGGGACGAGCAGGTGTATGAAGATGACGGACTAGTAGCAGGAGAGGTACCTGGCTCCATTAATAGGAGAGGTGGACCTGTGACTCGCAGCCTACAACTCTGCCAGAAAAACCATTGCTGCCCCCCACCCCAACCTCTCCCCCCTCAGAGTTAGTAGAAGCAAATATGGCGCAGCCGGGGTGTGGCCTGGACCGGCATGGTGTGAGTAGTGCTGATCGGGAATCGGGAACTCCGCTTGCCCAAACTCCATCACCGCAAATCCTGGTGCTAATATCGCTTCTCATACCCCACAAACACAGCCTCCAACTTCTCACACCCTCAGTGACCATGTCCCCACTTGAAAAAGTGACAGACACGATTGCGCAGTTGGACAAATACTGACTCAAAGAGAATGGGGCCCCGGGAGAAAATGGCCCAGACACACCTCCACATGTGGACTCGGCCGCGGAGGACACTGCATGAGTGCTGGAGGCAATATCAGACTGCAAAAGCACCTTAACCTGGAAAATCAAGGAGATTAAAATTGATGTGTCCCTGATCTGCCAAGACCTACAGAAACTCAGAGACCGGATCACAGAAACAGAAACCCACATTAGCTGCGTGGAGGATGAGGTGCCGCCATTGCAGGTTGCATCTGAACGGCTCCAACACCAGCTCAACACAGTATTAGCCAAGCAAGACAACATGGAAAACAGGCCTCGCAGGTGTAATCTGCGGTTTGTAGGGCTGCCTGAGGGAGCGGAGGGTAATGACCCCCCTCATTTCTGGAAAACCTACTCATATCCACATTTGGGAGATCTGAGTTCTCCACATCGTTTGTTATGGAGAGAGCCGACAAACTGGCTGCCAGACCCCCTCCCCAGGGTGCACCCCCCTGGACATTTATTGCAAAACTTTTGAATTTCCGAGACCAAGATGCTGTCCTCCGCCTCACCAGAAGGGCAACATCCCCTTCAAAAATGGCGAGATCAGGGTTTTCCTTGATTTCTCCGCGGAGCTCCAGAAGAAGAGAGAGCACTTTACCGAAGCCAAGCGTTAACTAAGGATCCGGCATTACTCATACACCATGCTCTTCCCCGCCAGACTCCGCATTGTTGGAGAAGACAGAGCGCACTTTTTTGACACACCAGAAGCCGTCTTCGTCTGGCTGGAAGACAGAGCGGCACCCAATCAAGCCCCCACTTAAGACACAGACAACCTACATCACTACACGCCTGGTCCTTGCCACGATGGATGGCATGCTGAACACCCAATCTATCGCCACAGACTATCCCTTAACAAGGTACTGTGTCTCTTACCCTCTGCCCTCTACCATCCATGACTCCACATGTCGGCTGTTCTCCTCCAGAATATCCGCACTACATCACCTTCCCCCTGAACATACCTGCTGCCCCTTATACCCATTTATTCCCCTCCCTCCCCTTATCTGGACCCCCCAAAGGTAAGAAGTGATCGAAGCCCCAAACATTTGTTTTCTTTTGCAAGCTACCACCCGCTGTGATGCCCGGGGCATGGATTCAAACCCCCACATCCTTATGTTTCCCCCACGCACGCTATCCTGGAGGCGTTGTACCGGGAGTCTCACTCCTCACGCTGCTGCACATTCTTCAGCAGACAACCATCTCCCTAGTTACGGGAGTCCTAATGGGCCCTGCTGTTTTTATTGGCAACTGTAATGTTTGTTATGCAATTCAAGTACTATTTCCCTGGCCTGTCCGGTCTCAGCAGTTAGCCCCCTGTCCGGACATGCCAGAGCGTTATTCCAAGCTCTCTTTGAGTTTTATTGTTGGTTTAATGTTTTGCAAATGATTGATGAAAAGAAGAGTTTAATTGGCGGTATTTGATCAATAACACCACACACAAGCGATGCACTGGGGCCCCACTAGTAGGTGTGCCTCCTGGGCCTCACTGGATCGCTTACCTATATCCTGTCCTCACCACCCTGGGTTCCTCACGCCTTCCACCCTCTTGTTTACGGGATGGGCCAGTGCCACAGGGTGCCAACTTGGGCTGGTGGGGACACCGATAGTCATTCTGCTATGCTATGCCTAATTTGAAATGTATTACATGGAATGTACGTGGTATTAGAGCCAAGCCTAAAAGAAACGTTACCCTATCATATCTTAAGGCACAACGTGCTGAGGTCATGGTACTGATGGAAACCCACCTCATGGGCCAATTACTGTTAACACTCAAGAAACCCTGGGTGGGGTGGCTATACCAGGCCCCTCACACCGCTAACTACAGAGGGGTCACAATCTTAGTGGCCAAAAGGGCCCAATTCACTTTATTGACACTCAGATCTGACCCCCAGGGCAGGTTCCTATTTCTACATGCTAGAATCAATGGACTTGAGCTCCTACTATTGGCCATCTATATACCACCCCCTTCCAATTTAATGTACTGACAGAAGGCTTATCTTTTTTATCCCAATTTCCGACTGTTCAGGAAATTTGGATGGAGGAATTTAATAATGTTGTAGACAGGGAATTGGACAGACTAACGTTGACACCCCCCCATAATCCCACCCACTCCCACACATGATTTGGCAAACTCCTCACTGAACTCATCCTGCTGGACACCTGGAGGCACTGCCATCCCCAAGACAAGGTATTTTCTTGTTTCTCAGCGACACATAACCCTATGTCATGAATAGACTTAATATTAATATCCCGTTCTCTTCTCCCACTCCTGGGTGATGTGGGATTTAGCCCTTGCATTCTCTCTGACCATGCTCCCTACTGGACTGAGCTCAGACTCGACTCCCCCCCCACAACCTATGTGTGGAAACTTAACCCCTTTTGGTTATCAGTGGTTCCTGACATAGAGGGGGCCGGAGATGAATGGGAATTCTTTTTCCAAACCAATAAGGACACAGCGCCATTTGATGTAGTTTGGGATTCCTTTAAATCCCATGCTCATATGACACTCTCCCATCGCATATCCAGATATAGGAAGACCTCATCACAGGTGGTCAGGCAGGCAAAACAAAACCTGGCGGATGAAGAGAAAATTTTCTCTAACAACCCCTCACCAGCCACAGCCGACTAGCTGAAACTACAGGCTTGGGTGGTAAATAGCCTCCACTTTGAAAAAGCAGAGAGAAAAATCTTTTATAGTAAACAGAGGATGTATGAATGTGGGGAACGGGCGGGACGTCTCCTTGCCTACCTAGCACATCTGGAACACAGGCCACAAGGTGCTGACAAGGTGGCAGGAGAGTTCCCTTCCTTTTTCGCATCCCTATACTCCTCTACTACCAACAACCCCAGGGAGGAGGTGGTGACTCTTCTAGCTAGCATTGACCTACCCACACTATCCTAATCTCAGACTGAGATGTTGGAAGCTCCCATCTCCAAGGAGGATATAGTAGAGGCGATGTCCCACCTCAACCCATCGAAAGCTCCTGGCTCAGATGGCCCCCCTTGAATTTTACACAACCTACAGTAAAACCTTAGTCCCCAGACTACACAAACTATTCTCCCATATGTTTGAATCCGGTTCCTTACATTAAATCAATGTGTGAAGCCTTACTAGTACTCATACCCAAACCAGGCAAAAATCTAGAACTCCCCGAATCGTATCACCCACTATCCCTTCTCCAACTAGATATCAAGATCTTGGCCAAAGTCCTGGTGCTGCGATTGAACAAGGTGATCCTCACCCTGATCCACCCGGATCAGACTGGGTTTATGCCAGAAAAAAACACGGCATTTAATCTATGCAGATTATATATGAATCTACAGACCGGACATGACCAGATGGGATCCAGAGTCGTGGTGTCTTTAGATGCCGCAAAGGCATTCCATTCCGTAGCGTGGGACTACCTCTGGGAATGTCTGGCACGGTTTGGATTCGGACCCAACTTTGTCAAGTGGATCCAACTCCACTACCAAAATCATAGCGCCAGGGTGTTGATCAATGGGAGGGTCTCTGATGCCTTCCCCCTCTCCAGGGGCACGCGTCAGGGATGTCCCCTATCTCCCCTGTTATATGTTCTAGCAGTGGAACCCCTGGCATCCTTACTATGATAACACCCGGGAATCAAGGGTCTGCAATGTGGGCACTTGATAGAGACTGTAAATCTATATGCAGATGACATGTTATTGTACTTAGCAGACGCCGGCCCCTCCTTAACAACAACACAACAGCCCTGGAAGCAACTTCAGAGCCCCTACAGAAACCCAGGCCGCCTTATTTGTGTTCCCTTATTTGTGTTAGTTCCATGAAATATCTAGGTATAACAATTACCGCTCCCTAGAGGAATATGTCAAGCTTAACATAGAGCCCTTGTTCGTGACCCTGAAAACCAAGACGCAGACATGGTCCAAACTGCCCCTGGGTGTAATGGGCCATGTAAACTTAATCAAAATAGTCCTACTTCCCAAGTTCCTATATGTACTGTGGCATACTCCAGTTTAATTACCTCTTAGAATCCTCAAATCCACAGAAGCCATTCTTAACTCCTTTGTGTGGGGCAAAACCCGTCACAAACTGTCATGGCAAGTGCTGAAGAACCCCACTGATTTAGGGGGCACAGCACTACCAGACTTTGATTTATACTATTTAGCAGCGCAATTGTCCCACTTTTTCTACCTAGATAAAAATGACAAAGAACGTTATCTGGCCCTCGTATGCTCCCCGTACACCCACATACATACCCATTCTCTTCAGAGACCCGGCAGATCCCTGGGTGTTGGGAAACCGAAAGGGACTACTGTACAATCATTGTAAAATTTGGGAAGTGGTGACAAATAGACTGAAAACCCCTCCTACACACTCGCAGACACCCTTCTGGGACAATCCAGGCCTAAAAGAATTATTAACGGTACCAGACCACAATGTTTGGATTAACCAGGGTGTGATGAGCCTAACAGATGTATATTGTGATACTACATTGAAGTAGTTTCAACAACTTAAGGATGAATTCAATCTTCAATCTCCCTAACTCCATGCACTTGCCTATCGATTGAAAGATCGTTGGGCTGGGGATGTGGAGGAGATGGAGGATGACGAATGGGAAGACGCACTAGATGCCTGTAAAAAGGTCTCTACCAAACTCTCAGACCACCTCACACAACTTTACATCATGCACAGATCTTATCTGATCCCCCTGCATTTGACCAAATACAACCTGACCATAGCCCACTGTGCCCCAGATGCGGTAGCCCCTTCAGCAACTTCTTCCATCTCATTTGGTCATGCTCAATAATACAAGACTACTAGTCCCACATACTGAAATTTATACATGACGAGATGGGGTCCCCCCTGACATTATGCCCTAAACAATGTCTACTTGGGAGTGTTCCCAGACCCAGACCCGGACAAATTTCATGATATATTCTTACAAGAAACACTATTTACAGCCAGATTACTCATAGCATGCAAATGGCTCAGGGCGATACCACCGACACTCCAAGAATGGATATCCGCAGTTAACAGTGTTTTACCCTACAAAAAAGAACTCTATGCCCACAGGGGCTGCCCCGCCAAAAATGGAAAGATTTGGGACACTTGGTTAGATAATGCAGCCACGTGCTGAATGACCCTCCTTAATTTTGAACACACCATTTGTTGACTAACTTCTCCTTATAACATACCCAGAAAGTTGGAACACCCGTGATTATGGATTAGAATACTGTGCTTGTGTAACACATGTAGAACTGTATGAGCTCTCCAGTATATGCTACCTTTTTCCACTGTATCTTGCTTATTGATTATAATACCAATGTCAATACTCTGTAAACATGCACTCTTCTCAAATAAACAACCAAGTTATTTGGTAAAAAAAAAAAAAAAAATGGCGCCGCCGGAATAGTGCGGGGACCAGAAGACAGAGGAGCTAGCCTAAGAGAGAAGAGGAGGAGGAGAATGCTATCTCCATCGTTGCCCAGAAACAGAGGAAGGTAGGCTCTTGTATCAGCATCCAAGGTGAAGGCTGAGGAGGTGGTAGTCTCAACACAGAGCGACAGTCAATCAAGACTCACTCATGCACAAAAACAAGTAATGCCTACAGTGACCACTGGAGGCTTTAGAGAGCAGTAGCTGCTAAATTCTCCAAGGCAAGCTAATGCAACATCTAGTGGTCAGGGTGAGTTGGCATAGATCTTAAAAAATATAATGGTTTCTATAAATAGGTTAGCTGACAGCATTAATACTCCTAGTAATGATAATTCTAGTTACTATAATGTATGGGTTAATGAATCCAGGAATAGGATTGAAAATGTTTCCAATGTCAACAGTACTTCTTCAATTTCATCGGTTAATACTGATACCTCTAATACTTTTCCAGCGGAACTGAATATTGTTAATTCTTCAGTTTCAGAATCATGTCTAAAAGAGATTTTACCAGTACGGTGCATCATTTAGACAAAAATATCCATTTATCTATCATTGAAATGGGGTAATAAGGATATAGGTTTATAGCACCTCAAAAACTGGTATACCCTAAACAACAGCCATCGGTCACAGTGTCCCCTTATGAAAGGGGTTACTGTTTCACATTTAACGAGAACCAGTGCAAATGGGGGGGTCATGCAAATACAAGCATGAATGCTCGCACTGCTCAGGCCCCCACCCCTTACTCAAATTTTTCAAAAGGAATACCAATATACACAGTCAAAGAGAATACCATTTAAAAGGCTTGCACACCGGTGAACCTACCAAACATGCAGCAATGATTGGAAATGTATCCAGACCAGGAGACAGCCAAGTTTTTAATTGAAGGTTTCTCCAGAGTTTTTCCTTTGCCAGTTTTTAAAGGTGAAGGATGCAATTGGTCAATAATTTAAAGTCAGTATTACAATTTTCCCATATTGTTAAGGAGAAACTAGATAAGGAAATTGGGGAAGGTAGAATAGCAGGACCATTTAGTCCCCTCATTTAAAAAAAATAGAATATATCCCTTAGGAATTATCTCTAAAAAGGATCCCAACTCATTTCACTTAATACATGGGCTGTTCTATCTCATGTGTAGGGATGAGCTTTGAGTTCGAGTCGAACTCATGTTCGACTCGAACATTGGCTGTTCGCAAGTTCACCGAACAGCGAACAATTTGGGGTGTTCGCGGCAAATTCGAATGCCGCGGAACACCCTTTAAAAGTCTATGGGAGAAATCAAAAGTGCTAATTTTAAAGGCTAATATGCAAGTTATTGTCATAAAAAGTGTTTGGGGACCTGGGTCCTGCCCCAGGGGACATGGATCAATGCAAAAAAAAGTTTTAAAAACGGCCGTTTTTTCAGGAGCAGTGATTTTAATAATACTTAAAGTCAATCAATAAAAGTGTAATATCCCTTTAAATTTCGTACCTGGGGGGTGTCTATAGTGTGCCTGTAAAGGAGCGCATGTTTCCTGTGTTTAAAACAGTCTGACAGCAAAATGACATTTTGAAGGAAAAAACTCATTTAAAACTACCCGCGGCTATTGCATTGCCGACAATACACATAGAAGTTCATTGATAAAAACGGCATGGGAATTCCCCAAAGGGGAACCCCGAACCAAAATTAAAAAAAAAAAATGACGTGGGGGTCCCCCTAAATTCCATACCAGGCCCTTCAGGTCTGGTATGGATATTAAGGGGAACCCCGGCCAAAATTAAAAAAAAAAAATGACGTGGGGTTCCCCCTAAATTCCATACCAGACCCTTCAGGTCTGGTATGGATTTTAAGGGGAACCCTGCGCCAAAAAAAAAAAAAAAAAACGGCGTGGGGTCCCCCCAAAAATCCATACCAGACCCTTATCCGAGCACGCAACCTGGCAGGCCGCAGGAAAAGAGGGGGGGACAAGAGTGCGGCCCCCCCTCCCTCCTGAACCGTACCAGGCCACATGCCCTCAACATTGGGAGGGTGCTTTGGGGTAGCCCCCCAAAACACCTTGTCCCCATGTTGATGAGGACAAGGGCCTCATCCCCACAACCCTGGCCGGTGGTTGTGGGGGTCTGCGGGCGGGGGGCTTATCGGAATCTGGAAGCCCCCTTTAACAAGGTGACCCCCAGATCCCGGCCCCCCCCCTGTGTGAAATGGTAAGGGGGTACATAAGTACCCCTACCATTTCACGAAAAAAGTGTCAAAAATGTTAAAAATGACAAGAGACAGTTTTTGACAATTCCTTTATTTAAATGCTTCTTCTTTCTTCTATCTTCCTTCATCTTCTGGTTCTTCTGGCTCTTCTGGTTCTTCTGGTTCTTCCTCCGGCGTTCTCGTCCAGCATCTCCTCCGCGGCGTCTTCTGTCTTCTTCTCCTCGGGCCGCTCCGCACCCATGGCATGGGGGGGAGGCTCCCGCTCTTCTCTTCTTCTCTTCTTCTTTTCTTCTTTTCTTCTTTTCTTCTCTTCTTCTCTTCTTCTTCATTTTCTTCTCCGGGCCGCTCCGCAATCCATGCTGGCATGGAGGGAGGCTCCCGCTGTGTGACGGCGCTCCTCGTCTGACAGTTCTTAAATAACGGGGGGCGGGGCCACCCGGTGACCCCGCCCCCCTCTGACGCACGGTGACTTGACGGGACTTCCCTGTGGCATTCCCCGTGACGTCACAGGGAAGTCCCGTCAAGTCACCATGCGTCAGAGGGGGGTGGGGTCACCGGGTGGCCCCGCCCCCCCCCCCGTTATTTAAGAACTGTCAGACGAGGAGCGCCGTCACACAGCGGGAGCCTCCCTCCATGCCAGCATGGATTGCGGAGCGGCCCGGAGAAGAAAATGAAGAAGAAGAGAAGAAGAGAAGAAAAGAAGAAAAGAAGAAAAGAAGAAGAGAAGAAGAGAAGAGCGGGAGCCTCCCCCCCATGCCATGGGTGCGGAGCGGCCCGAGGAGAAGAAGACAGAAGACGCCGCGGAGGAGATGCTGGACGAGAACGCCGGAGGAAGAACCAGAAGAACCAGAAGAGCCAGAAGAACCAGAAGATGAAGGAAGATAGAAGAAAGAAGAAGCATTTAAATAAAGGAATTGTCAAAAACTGTCTCTTGTCATTTTTAACATTTTTGACACTTTTTTCGTGAAATGGTAGGGGTACTTATGTACCCCCTTACCATTTCACACAGGGGGGGGGCCGGGATCTGGGGGTCACCTTGTTAAAGGGGGCTTCCAGATTCCGATAAGCCCCCCACCCGCAGACCCCCACAACCACCGGCCAGGGTTGTGGGGATGAGGCCCTTGTCCTCATCAACATGGGGACAAGGTGTTTTGGGGGGCTACCCCAAAGCACCCTCCCAATGTTGAGGGCATGTGGCCTGGTACGGTTCAGGAGGGAGGGGGGGCCGCACTCTCGTCCCCCCCTCTTTTCCTGCGGCCTGCCAGGTTGCGTGCTCGGATAAGGGTCTGGTATGGATTTTTGGGGGGACCCCACGCCGTTTTTTTTTTTTTTTTTTGGCGCGGGGTTCCCCTTAAAATCCATATCAGACCTGAAGGGTCTGGTATGGAATTTAGGGGGAACCCCACGTCATTTTTTTTTTTAAATTTTGGCCGGGGTTCCCCTTAATATCCATACCAGACCTGAAGGGCCTGGTATGGAATTCAGGGGGACCCCCACGTCATTTTTTTTTTTTTAATTTTGGTTCGGGGTTCCCCTTTGGGGAATTCCCATGCCGTTTTTATCAATGAACTTCTATGTGTATTGTCGGCAATGCAATAGCCGCGGGTAGTTTTAAATGAGTTTTTTCCTTCAAAATGTCATTTTGCTGTCAGACTGTTCTAAACACAGGAAACATGCGCCCCTTTACAGGCACACTATAGACACCCCCCAGGTACGAAATTTAAAGGGATATTACACTTTTATTGTTTGACTTTAAGCATTATTAAAATCACTGCTCCTGAAAAAACGGCCGTTTTTAAAACTTTTTTTTGCATTGATCCATGTCCCCTGGGGCAGGACCCAGGTCCCCAAACACTTTTTATGACAATAACTTGCATATAAGCCTTGAAAATTAGCACTTTTGATTATTCATGTTCGTGTCCCATAGACTTTAACGGTGTTCGCATGTTTGAACGAACTTTTTTCCTGTTCGCATGTTCTGGTGCAAACCGAACAGGGGGGTGTTCGGCTCATCCCTACTCATGTGCATATTTCGAGAAATTTGCATCATTCCTTCAATGGGTGGTTTCATTTGAATATGGTCATGATGGTATATTAAACTACCTTGATGACTTCCTGTTTATTGGCCCTACCTAATCTCCTATTTGTTTATCCATGCTGAATTGTTTGGTTCAATCACAAAAAAATTTGGAGTCCCCCTGGCTGATAAATTTCTAGGCATAAGAATGGACACAGAATTTTTAGAATTTCAGCTACCATAGAATATAGATTATACCTATGATTTCTTGGATGTTAAGGCATAAAACATTTTTATTAAAAGAGCTTCAATCCTTATTAGGGTGACTAGCATTTGCAACCAGAGTTATGCTGGTGGGCAGGATATTCTCGCAAAGGCTATATATAGCTATGTCAGGGCTTAAACCCCCATTTTTACACATTAGGTTAACAATGGATCTTAAAGAGAACCTCATAGTATGGATGACATTTTTTGACTTATATAACGGGCATTCATTTTTTCAAACAGACTTTGCATTCTCATCAGATATGGAACTATACATGGATGCAGCTGGATCGTTAGGGTTTGCTGCAATATGGGGCAGTCACTGGTGCTGTAGTGTATGGCCAGAAAGATGGATACAAATGAAAGCCACTAGAAATATAGTTCTACTCGAATTATTCCCATTAGTTGTAGCATTAGAAATATGGGGTGAAAAATTTGCCAATAAAAGAATATTAATTAACTCCGACAATAAAGGAGTTATCTATGCAGTAAATTGTCTATCAACAAAATCCCTTCTGGTAGTAAAATTACTTAGGTATCTGGTATTTTTATGTTTACGCTTTAATATCTTGTAAAAGCAAGACATGAAAAAACATTCAAAATCTCGGTTGAATATACACAAATTCCGTCAGCTACTGCCAAATGCAGACAAGGAAGGACAGGCATGTCCCGAACATCTATGGAACCTGATTTAAAAATTTTGATGAAGTCAGTCAAGAATTCCGTGGCTAATAGCACATGGGCTGAATACTCAGCCACATGGCAAAGGTGAAATAAATTCACTAGGGAATTTGGGCTGCAGTTTGATCCTCCTTCAGAGACAAACATTGAAATATTTTTATGTACCCTAATGCAGGCAGAAATATCCTATAGCCAGATTGATAAGATATTAGCAGGGGTGTCCTTTTTCTTAAATTGCAAGGCTTCCCTCAGTGTACATCCTTCTTCTCTATAAAACAAGTCCTGATAGGTTACAAAAAGAAACATTATTTCCCAGATACTAGAAGGCCCATCTCTTTCTCGTTGCTAAAAGAAATTTGTAGGGTTACAAAAATGGTATGCTTCTCGGGATTTGAGTCAATTTTACTTAAAACTGCCTTTGTATTAGCATTCTCTGGTGCTATGAGAATATTTGAACTGTTACCCAAAAACAAAAAGTCTGTGTCTGGCCTGTTATTCCATCATGTGATGGTTCACAGGGCAGGACTTAATATATTTATTGCGAATTCCAAAACAGACAAAACAGGTAAAGGTGTATGGATTACTTTTTATAGTTTCGGAGAAGATGAAATTTGTCCATTAAGAACGGTAAACGAGTATCTAGCAATTAAACCGTCCGGTGAAGAAAATTTTTTGGTTCATTTGGATGGGTCACCCCTTTAAGGATATCAATTCAACATGGTTGTCAAAAAATGCATGTTGAAGTTAGGGTTACAAGCACTTAATTTCACATCCCACTCATTTAGGATCAGTGCAGCAACGGAAGCTGCAAAATTGGGCCATGAAGATGCAATAATTTAAAAAATAGGCAGATGGGAATCACAGTAGATTAACATTTATGTCAGACCTGATCTCTCACTTTCATTTCTTTTTATAAGTAATAGAAGAATGATTTGGCTCCTGGGCCACTCCTTTATTTTTTGGGCTAACAAAAGATCCAGGATGCATTGCTATACACCTAATCTATCAATGGATCCTGAGAAATTTCAAGTGTTATGGAGAGGAATGCATGGTTTAAAATGGTTAAATTTGTCTTTTTAGCTCTCTAGGTTATTGGAATTATATATAAAAGTAGTATAATAGAGACGCGGCCTATTGTCTCTATATACAGCAAGTGATCCGAGTGAAGCCCCGGTCCGGACAAGGGAGAGAGAATATCGATTTGGACGTCTGCAGTTCTGGATGACATACATGCTTAGATTTATCTCTTGTCTGGTAAGAGTTTGTCTAAAGAGGGGGTTCCTCACACACACACCCTCTTTCTATTCGAGCATGTGTAGTGTCTGGACTCCCCTTTTTTTCTTCTGGTAACAGCTGCCCTTTCTGAAAAGGCTACTTTTGAAGACTGTTTCCTCCTAAAAGAAGTTTTACTTCCAAAAGGACTCTTTGATCCGTTTTTTGATTAATGAATGTGTTGGTCATCATACTATTATTATTATTATTTGAATACTATTTTTTGGATTTTTAGTTGATCTTATAGATTTGATAAATTTATCATTTGATCACTTATGGTGTATGAACCTATTTTACAAGCGCTGCCCGAGTCCATCGGACTTTTCTGTCATGTAGGTTATTGGAATTGTGGCCAGTCCCAGAGATCCTAATCGTCCACTTGGGGGGAAATAATGTGGGGAAAGCTAAAACCCTAAAACTGATGTTTGCAATGAAGTGTGATCTACATCAGTGGCGGCCCATGCACTGTGAGCGCACGGGGGCCGCCCCCTCATCAATGCGCCTTGCCCCTTTCAGGATGCGGGATGCATGTATTCCTATGGCAGGGTGGGAGGGGGTGGTACTTTTTGAAGCACCTGATTAGAGCCAGAGGCGGGGGTTAGGTGCAGTGCTCCCAGAGCTGTGCTCGCGGGGGTGTCGGTGCTGCCAGAGCCACGCTCGTGGGGGGTGGGATTGGTGTTTCCAGAGCTGTGCTCACCGTGGGGGGGTGCTGCCGCCAGAGATGCACAGGGGGTGGGGGTTGGGTGTTGCCAGAGCCACGAGTGGGGGGGGGTCGGTGGGCACAGTGACTGCATATGATGTGCACAGGTGGCTGCATATGATGGGCACAAGTGGCTGCATTTGATGGGCACCATGGCTGCATATGATGGGCACAAGTGGCTGCCTATGATGGGCACAAGTGGCTGCATTTGATAGGCACCATGGCTGCCTATGATGGGCACAAGTGGCTGTCTATGATGGGCATAAGTGGCTGCATTTGACCGGCACAAGTGGCTCCATATGATGGGCCCATGTGGCTGCATTTGACGGTCATAAGTGGCTGCATATGATGGGCACAATGGCTGCATATGATGGGCACAGTGGCTGCATTTGATGGGGACAATGGCTGCATTTGACAGGCACAGTGAGGCTGCGATTGATGGGGGGGGGGTTCGGTATTTTTCAGTTTGTTTGAGCCCCCAAAAAATTTTGAGCACTAGACAGCACTGATCTACATACATTCAAATTGTCTTCCCCGAATACCACTATAATTTTTTCGGAAATAGTTCCAAGGCTCATATGGCTATAAGATTTTCAATTTAAAAATTTGGAAAAGCTCAGGGGTCATGTAAAAAGATTCACGGAAAAATTAATGCCGCTTATTAGAGGTTTTTCCTCTAGGCATAGGGATTTAGAGGGAGGTTTTGAAGGTTTATACAGGGCAGATGGAGTCCATCTGTCTGATATAGGATTAGACATTTTCAATGTGGGATTGCAGAATAGCATTGAATTGGCTGTGGTTGTGGGATAGGCTGGCCTTGATAATTCAACCCTGGCATGTGAGGACTTGTTTTATTGGTATTGCTCGAGTCCTGAAGACTGAGTTGTTTGTATTTATTATTTACAAGTGAGAATTTTATGTATTAATAAAATGATTGAATTGATTTAAGTTATTTACAGTTTACACTAATAAACGTGCCGCGGCCAATTATCAATTACGTCGTTGAGTGTCTTTATTCATTAAAAAGTAAAATTTGGTATTAAAGGAGGGATAGGTGTGGCCTACATTTCCATGGCCTGAGAGGGCTAAAGAATTTGGCCCGAACAGCATGGACATGTGGCGGCTCCCAGACAGCTGTCTTATTTAATAAAAAGAAGAAAAAAGAGTCATTGTCACTTTAAGAAAATGGGTAGTAAGTCAGGCGGGAAAATAAGGGTCATGTGACATTGGAGTAGATTTGGGAATATTACATGAATGGATTGGAATGAACATGAACATTGGAATGTTCCAGAAGGTCACATGACCAGTGGGAACATTCTGGAAGCAGGGCTCATCTATATAAAGTGGTCCCCCATGGGAATTTCCTCACAGCTGGTCAGAGTAGAGCAACAAGCTTCCCACCCCCCCCCACCCTTGTTGCAGGCACGTTATGTGTTTTTTTCACCCTTTACATTTAAAGGGGGGACTTGTTTTATTGATATGCGATATTGGTCAAGTCCTGAAGACTGAGCTGTTTATATTTATTATTAACAAGTGAGAATTTTATGTATTAATAAAATGATTGAATTGATTTAAATTATTTACAGTTTACATCAATAAATGTGCCGCGGTCAATTATACACCAAGTTACGTTGTTTAGTGTTTTTATTCATTAAAAGGTAACATTTGAACATTTGGTATTAAGGGAGGGATTGGTGTGGCCTACATTTCCATGCACATAAGAAATGTATATAGTTACATAATTGGCCACATGGCTAATAATGCATGGAAATTAGATTATTGTACATTATCTCTCAACGCATTTCACAAGACAAAAATCGCTTCATCAGGAGAAATAGAAACTCATGTATCTGCAAGGAGAAGCCAGGTTGTTAGAAAGAGAAAAAAAAACAAAAAGGGGAAAGGGGGGAAGGGGGTATTTAATGGAGGAAAAGTTCCAAAAAGTGTACTTATAATTCGACCAGTGTGTCCAAAATCCACCATGTTGGATGTAAATCCCAGTAGTAAAAAATGGTAGCAAGCCCCAACAAGCATAAGGAGGAACCTGTGCATACACTAGAGGCTATGGGTAGTGATTGGAGATGGAAAAGAGGGATTGGGTGTTGATTTTTGATATACTATTACCAGTGCTATTTATTCTATTTGGTCTGCACAAAGCAGGTAATGGAGTGGTTTGCAACTGCTGTGAAGATGATTATGAAGGTACCCTAGTGTCTACAAATTTGGAGAATGGACGGGCTTAGGTAAGGTAGCTAATGGATTGTTTATGCTTTATTTATATTTTATAACGGTCTACAAAAAATGAAAATATGTCTCTCTAAGTGATTAAAATTAATAACACTGAAAAAACACAAAAAAATAGCTGCTTAAGTGTTTGCCCCCTTCAAGTTAGTATTTAGTGGATGTACTTTTTAAAGTAATTATAAAAATATGTGAAGTGAGCGCTAAACCAATAAACAGCTGCTAGCAAAAAGACAATATACCTAAACCTTCAAATCAATAAACATAAACATTGGACTTTTTTTTGGATTATTACAGAAAGACTATTTCTACTTTTATGATTACTTTCACTTTTGAGATTTGTATATTTCACAGCACTGCACATTTTGTATGTTTAAAGTAATTATAGCCTTGATTCTTAATTAATATGTCTGTTTCAGATCTTCACATCCGTTCAGTTTATCCCTATTCTTTACTGCCCTGTTCTTACAGGTTGTATGGGGGTCATACCTGAATACCTTTATTAAGGTCTATCCACAGACCCTCATTGGATTGAGAGCCAGGTTTTGCCTTGGCCTTTCTTTGAAATTAACATTGTTTTGGGTGCATGCATGAAGCTGGACATGGCAGACGCTTCTCTGTAGAGCTCCGCACTCCCCGCTGCATATTCGGGACCCAAACGGACAACTGAACCGTCTCTTCAGCCTCACTTTTCCAGGGTTCACCTCACCGATCTCCAGAGCACCCTCCAGTATGGTCCTAACGGGGCATCAAAGGTAAAACAAAGCCAAAACCTATCAAAGAAGCATTAGCCCGTGCCTCCTCCAAGATGGCGGCGAAGGCCCGGGCCCTGGCTGAACAAGCTGCATCTTCTCCTGCTCGGTCTGACATACCAGATAGCGATGATGAAAATGACATGCAATCTACTCCTGGTGGTTCCCCTATCATCCGACAGTCAGGTATGTCTCAATCTGCTTTTCTTAGACTCATGGAGACAATGCTTCATAAGGCCCTAAAGACAACCTCAGACCAGATCACTAACAATCTGACACGTGAAATCCGTGAGCTGGGTCAACCCACAGCAGATCTGGAAACTAGGGTTGACGATATGGAAATAACTTTACAGGAGCAGGCTCAGGAGCAAATAGCCCTCCGTGAGGAGAACTCTATGCTACTTTCTCACCTGGAGGACGCAGAAAATCGCTCTCGCAGATCCAATCTACGCCTCTGTGGTATACCAGAGATGATTGATGATCTACAATCATTTACCACTGCATTATTCCAGGAACTAGCACCCTCAATATCTATCGAGCACCTTGAATTTGATAGGATCCATAGGGCGCTCACCCGTCGCCAGGCTGATGGGCCACCACGGGACATTATTGTCAAGCTGCATTTCTTCCGCACGAAGGAGCAGCTGCTGGCAGCAGCCGGCAACAAGAACTCCCTTCAGTTCCAGAGCCACACATATCAGTTGTTCTCTGACCTGGCACCCCTCACCATTGCAAAGTGCCGCGCCATGGCGGTTCCCATTTGCCCTGCAGTTCTCTTATCAAGGACAACAACACACTTGTGCTATGCCAGATTCATTACAAGGGCTGTTGGAATCGCTTCACCTGACCCCTCCAGACCACCAGTCTGAAACATCGCTTCCTTGCACACTGGCTCGGTCAGCCTCCCACCCATACACCACGACCCCGAAACGAAGCTATCCTGACCCTATTTCAATCCGGAAAGGAACCCTGCTCGATCACCTGGAAACAAACATCTCAGCCCAAAATCTCAAGCTCTTCATTGAACATATAAAAGCTGTCTTATTCTTATTCCCTTTCTCGCATACAGGTTCTCGGTTGCACCCACAGAAATTGACTTTTAATTACATCAAGAGGACTTTCCGGCGACCAAGACCTGTTAGACAGCTACAGCCGGTTATGTTCTCTCCACGTCCTGGATGTTAATCTTCAGGACTCCTAGGCCCCCTTGGGCCCTTTAATGTTCAGTTGTTTTTCTTTTTGTTTTATTGTTTTACCATTATATTGTTATGCAAATTCAATTATACAATTGTAAGTTGTATACTTCTACTCAAATTTATGCAGGTCTTTATTTAGTAGGCCTGACCAACCCCGCTACCTTGCCATTCCCACCCTCGATCTTTAGTAATATAGCATCATTACTGTTTATATTTGTTGGGCTTGAAAATCATTCAGACCCAGTATAACTCACAAAATACCCTCCCATTACCCTCCCCCCATCTTCTTCCCATCTCTCCTCATCTCTCCTCCTCCTTCCACCCCTCCTTCCTCCCTTTCCCTCCCCCTCCCCTCCCCCTCCAATTACCCACCCCTTCCCCCTCCTACCCCTTTTCCACCCCCTTATGTCCCACCCACATTTCATCTATTCATCGGAATGGCACTAAGAGGACACCTATTTATACAGTTTTCAGTTTTACAAATGTATTCCTACTCAAGTTTTTGCTGTTAATTGATACTCCTTGGATATTTGCAGAGTTAAACGTATTAAATTGATTTTATTATCCCCATTTGCAGTGGGGAGCAGTCACTACTCCCCCCTTTTACGATACACCCGCTCTCTGACTAGCTAGTTGGTCACGGGGTTGGTGCACTACTTGGTCGGGCATTACTGACCCATCGTCTCCCCACTATGAAGATGTCTCTGTACTTTGCCCTACACCTCATGTTCTCCCTTCTCTTCTTCCCTCACTTTTCTTCTTCTTACTCTATACTGTTATTCTTTCTCTTCTCCTTGGTCGGTGGGCTCACACGGGCCCCAACCCCTAACAACATCTCCCCATGTGCCAATAAATGGCCCAGTTGAATGTATTAACCTTAAACGTTAAGGGTCTTAATTCTCCACATAAACGGGTGAAGGCCTTTCAAACGTTTGCATCCCTAAAGGCCAGTGTAGTAGCCCTCAAGGAAACCCATTTCTCTACACGTAACACCCCAAACTTTTTTAGCTCTAAATACCCACAGGTATTTACCGCTTCTGCGGGAACAAAACATAGAGGGGTTCTGCTGGCCTTCCATCATACCTTGCCATTCACTCTATTGTCTGAAATAAAAGACCCAGAAGGTCGGTATTTAATTCTAGTGGGATTGTTGCAGGATATTGCAACAACTTTTGTCTCCTATTATGCCCCCTGTGACAGACTCACCCAGGACAGAGGCTATTGGAGGGGACTGAACGCAAGCCTCTTGCCCACCGATTATGGGCCCTAGTATTTGGGGGAATGGTGCTCTCTGTGAGCTGCATGCCTGGGGACCCTGGGGTTGGTGTTACTTTGGATTCAGCTCCATGTCCCCCCAAAACACACAGACTCTGGGAACCCTTTATATGCCATATTAGAATGATAAGACAGAATTATACTGTTGGGACACATCCTGTGAGGAGATGGTGTCATCAACTCCAACTACCTGTGTTTATGTTAATTGAGTGAGCTGATCACATTAGCCACCAGCACTGGCTAGGAGACAAACTGTTGATGAATAGGCTGAGGAGGGGGGAGATTGTTGTTTGTATTGTTAATTGTAATTAGCTCCAGCTATTGTGTTTATACTACTGTGTGAAGCTTGGTGCCCACAAGTCTGTCATCTGGTCTGGGTAAATGTTTTAGTAAATTAGCTCATGTTAATTAGGTTAGCTTTGAGTCAGCCTGCTGTATAAATGTGTGTGAGATCTCAAATAGAGTTAGTCCTGATGTACTCCAAGACTGGTGTTGTCTAGTTCTTGGGGATTCCTATAGCCAGATCCATTGGACTCGTGTTCCAGAACTTAGGAAGCGGTATACTGACAGAAGCACTCAAGCGGAGTGTGGGACGTTCCGTGACACCCCCAATACAAATCCAAACCCCTTTTTCTCACACTTGCTGCAGGTAATAAAGACACATTGTAAGGGAACCTTGTTATTGTGTGGCGACTCTAACTCAGTCCTACGACCTCACATGGATAAGTCACCCTATACTCCAGAGCATTACACCCCCTCTACACAATTTCGCAGACAATTACAAAAGGCCGCCCTTCGAGATACATGGAGAGAATGCAACCCCACAAAGAAAAATTATACATTTTACTCACACCCCCATAATTCCTTCTCCAGGATTGATCATATCTTTATTTCTATAGCATCCGCGCCACTCCTACTTCTTTCTCATATCCAACCAATTATATGGACAGATCACTGTGCTGTGGTCACCACGGTATCATCCTTGATACCACAAGCCACCAATAGATGGTGCATGAATGACACACTTTTAACCAACCAGTCGTACTGCCTGGATATCCAAATCGCCCTCAAAGACTACCTTACACAGTGCTACCCCAGACATCTCCCCCATACTGCTCTGGGAGGCACATAAACCAGTAATAAGAGGCACATGTATCTCAGTCGCATCACATCTCAAGAGAGATAGAATCCTTAAGCTACACCAGCTCGAGTCAGACTACCATAACAGCTTTTTCCAATTTCAATCCTCTCCTACCGAAGCACAAAAAATAATCTTGGAAAAAACTAAACTTGAACTAGATATACTTCTAGCCGAGTCGGCTGATAAAGCTATTCGTAGATCCAATCACACGATTTACACCAAAACCAACAAACCAGATACCTTCCTGGCTCTACGCCTTCATAGGCCGGATCGTGTTCGTGTTCCCATTAGACTCAGATTGACTAAAGACTCGGTTACTAGTAACCAGATGAAGGTACTCTCAGAGTTCCGTAAACAGTTGGCGAACCTATACGAGACTGAAGCCGCATTTCCTTTGCGTCAAGCAGAGAAGCTTTTTCATAACCTGCCAATCCCTACGCTATCAGACGCCGATCGTGAGTCTATGGAAAGTACGATCACAACCGAGGAAGTTATATCAGCCATCAAGACACTTAAACCCCACAAGCGTCCGGGCCCGGACGGTCTTCCCAGCCTCTATTATAAAAAGTTTGCAACCGAACTAGCCCCCCTCCTCACTAATACTTTTAATGCTTTGCTCAGACAGCACTCCTTTGGTCGAGACACATTGACGGCACTCATATCTATGATCCTGAATCCAAATACTTATAATACATTGTGGTCTAATTATAGACCAATATCCCTTTTAAATGTGGATATAGAGATCCTGGCCAATATTTTAGCTTTACGCCTCAGTCCGATTATTGGAGGATTGATACATAAAGATCAAGTAGGTTTTATGCCTAAACGGCAAGCAAGCGATAATGTTAGGCGTGTAGTCCTTCTGCAACACTTAGCCCGCACACGAAAAATACAGATGCATCTCCTCTCCCTAGATATTAGGAAGGCTTTCAACACAGTGACCTGGCCCTACCTGTTTTACATCCTCCAATGCTGGGGCTTTGGCCCACATTTCCTTGGTTGGATCAGTGCCCTATATACCCATCCACAAGCATACGTACAATACTCTGGGTTTCGTTCAGAACCCCTTCCCATTTCACGAAGAACAAGACAAGGCTGCCCCCTATCTCCCCTACTTTTTGCTCTCGTGATTGAACCTTTAGCGGCCCTGATCAGAGCGAACCCTGATATCCGAGGTTTAGAGGTAGCCTCAACCACACACAAAATGTGCCTCTTCGCTGATGACGCACTATTGTTTGTTAGGTCACCGCACACTACCCTTCCTAACCTTCTGAATATTTTAGATAAGTTTGCTTTGGTCTCCGGGTTGGAGGTTAATCAAACAAAATCAAAAGCCCTCAATGTGTCTTTTCCACAGGCCAATCTCGAGCTGCTTCACCAAAACTTCCCTTTCCACTGGTCCTCCTCATCAATACTCTACCTGGGAATTAAATTGACCAGTGACCCATCTAGCCTGTTCCAAACTAATTATCTCCCAATGCTAACCCAACTATCTTCTCTACTTAACTCTTGGCAGCCCTTATGTGTCTCCTGGCTTGGTCGTGTTGCAGCTGTGAAAATGTCTTTGTTGCCAAAATTACTGTATCTATATAGAGTACTTCCAATTGTAATCCCCCCTTACTAGCATAGGATCATACAAAACCGGGTCTTTAAGTATATCTGGGGCCCCACTAAACCCAGAGTTGCTAGGCCGGTTTTGCTTCGTAACAAGCTCAGTGGAGGCCTTGGTATACCCAATTTTCTACATTACTATCACGCGGCCCGACTGGCCAAGTCCATACTATATCATTCTAAGTCCGAAACACCTATTTGGGTTAGTGTTGAAGCCATTGATCTCCACCCAATCACTGTAACCAATTTGCTATGGCTACCCCCAGTGGCACGAGGCCCTATAACCAACCCAGTAACACAACACACCCTTAAACTCTGGGATAGGTTGAAGATCCCCTTCAAATTGATCTCTCCGCACTCTCCACTCCTATTATTTCTTGGTCACCTGCTTTTCTACCCGGCGTACACAGAACCAACCTCATTCCAAGCCTGGGCCCCGGCGGGTCTGACTCGCATATGTGACTTAATTGATGGCAATACTTTAAAATCTTTTCCAGCTATTCAATCACAAGCACACCTACCACATAGAGAGTGCTTTTGTTACCTTAAAATTGTACACTTTGCTCAAACGACTATAAGATCTAGCTCTGGGCTAGAAACTCTAACTGAATTTGAGAATATGTGCGACTCGGACTCGCATGCTCCAGGTATTATTTCTCGCATTTATACCCATCTCACGTCACCACCCTCTACCCTCCCCACCTATGCTCAGCGATGGTCTAGAGACTTAAACATTGATCTGGAGGCGGAAGACTGGACGACCATTTGGACTAATACCAAAACGCATCCCAAAATGTTGTTGCCGCAGAAGCAAACTATAAAGTGCTAATGCGATGGTATCTAGTCCCAACCAGAATCGCTAAATTTCTGCTCGAATATTCCCTGAATTGTTTTAGGGGTTGCAAGGACAGAGGAATGCACATGCACATCTGGTGGGCATGTCCACTTGTGCAGCGTTTCTGGGCAACAATATTCCAAATGGTCTCTACACTCCACCAAATTACCTTGGACCCTAGCCCAACTATAGCCCTACTCAACTTTATTCTGCAAGACTACTCGATAGCACAACACCGTCTCCTCCCTCACTTATTCACTGCAGCCAAGCAAACAATTGTGAAGGCCTGGAAGACACCCACACTCAATATAGCTGAACTGAAAAACAGGATCACTCAGGCAATGATACATAGCAAAATTGAAGTGACAATCCTAGATAAGGTTCCCCAGCACTTTAAAACCTGGCAACCTTGGATTTTTTAACTTTCAGCTAGTAATGGACCTTGTGATATCAGACAGAGTGCCCAATTATTGAAACCTTTATTGTATTATATTACCGTTATATTGTTTTGTCGAGATGCGCATTCTTTTATGTACACACAATACCTCATACTGAAATGCTTGTAACAGATGCTTGTTAAATACCAATAAAATATTTGAAAAGAAATTAACATTGTTTTTAAACCATTAATAAAAGTCCAAATGCAGCTCTTAATTTCTTAATTTCAAATAACCAATCTTTCCAAGAAGGGATAGATATGAAAGGACCCTTTACTGGCTTTAGTGTGGAAAACCACACCACACCCAATGCGAATCCAATCTTCTTACCAGAAAGTGGTGATAAATAGGCATGTAATCATCAATCACAAAGCATCACAGCATCACTTCTCCCAACACCGATGGTAAATAGAAACTGATCCGATCATAAGACTTGTAATGGGCACTTTTTCACATAAAGCCACCAAAATCACGAACTCCAGAGCCAGAATAGATGTAATTATCCAGTCAATAGGTCAGCGATACCCAAATGAAAAGAATAAGGCAGCAATAGTGAAGCCCATCAGGTTTGAAAAGCTAATTTATTGTAGTTTACTTACAATTAGTTACAGGATACAGTCATACAGTCATAATGATGTGTAAAACCGCGGCTCTCAGTGTACTTGCCTCTGCCCGTCTGACATGTTTCATCCAACGGGATTTCATCGGAGGCGTTCATCAGGTACATCAGGAGTTGTAACTCCTACAAAGTGGTCATAGAACTCTTTACAATCTCCCTTATTAGTCTCATATGTCACGTGCACACAATCGGAATTTCAGCCCGCAAAAGACCGCGTGCGTGCTCCAATAAATTTTAATACGTTTTAACCACTTCCCACCCGGCCAATGTATATATACATCCGGGTGTGCACTCTCTAGTTCTGAGTGGGCATTCCTGAATGTCCTTCAGAAGGAGTGGGATCGCGGGGGCGCGCGCCCGCGTGATCCCGATGCGCGCACACCGCATCTCGGAACGGCAGGAGGGCACTGTGATTTGCCCTCCTGATCCGCATGATGGCTGTGTCTAATCACAGCCATCATGATGTAAACAGAGAGGGGGGTGATGTTAGTCACGGGATCGCGCGTCCGCGTGCCCACGCAGCGGCATGATCCCGATCTGCCTGTGCCCCCCAGAGACAGGAAAGGTGTGCATGACAGGAGGGCCATGTGATTGGCCCTACTGATCACATGACAGCTGTCCAATCACAGCTGTCATGTAATGTAAATAGAGAGCAGTTGTAACTGCTCTCATCTTTTCCTCTCCTCACAGAGAGCCTGTCAGTGAGGAGAGGAAGAGACAATCTGTGCTGCAGCCGGGAGATCAGTGAGTTTTTAACTGTTTGTCTGCTGTTTATCCACTGACCACCCAGCTAGTGTCCCTAAAACACAGTGTCCACAAAACAAAGTGTCCACACAGTGAAAACACCTGTCATACAGCTGTCCCAGTGAACATCTGCCCGTCAACATCTGGCACATCTGCCAGCCAACATCTGGCACTTCTGCCCATGAACATCTGGCACATCTGCCTGTGAACAGCTGCCTGTGAACATCTGGCAAATCTGCCCGTCAACATATGGCACATCTGCCGGCCAACATTTGTCACATCTGCCCACATGGCTAAATGATCCTACAGCAGCGAGGAGGCTCTCCAGATGCTCCAGAGTATGTCAGACGAGAGTAGTGGGGAACTCTCTCTGTCAGACTCAGATAGTGAATATGAGCCAGTGGAAAGTAGTGGCTCTGAAATAGAAACTGAGGAGAATAGAATCTTAACAAGGGGGATCAGGAGATAATGAGCAGGCACAGACATCCACCAGCAGCGCAGCACTCCAGGGCATCCACCAGCAGGCATCCACCAGCCATGCAGCACTCCATGATGATATGCAGCCATCCACCAGCATTGCAGCACTCCAGGGCATCCACCAGCAGGTATCCACCAGCAGCGCAGCATGCCAGGATAGGCAGGCATCCACCAGCAGCGCAGCACACCAGGATAGGCATACATCCACCAGCAGTTCTGCAACCTTCCTGGAGGATAGGCCAGATGCTAGCAATGGGCCGTCCCATCAACAACAAGGAAGGGCCCATACTAGCCTCCCAGATGTTCTACTGTATCCAACATGGCTGCCCGATATGTCAGTAGAACCTGTAATTCCCCCTTTTACAGCCCAGCCAGGCCCTCAGATACAGTCAGAATATATAACCCCAATTTATTATTTTCACTAATCGTTACCGATGATCTCCTAACCTACATTGTGGAGCTGTGTAATCTATACGCCAGCCAACATGTAGCCAACAACCCAAATTCTTCATATGCCCGTCCATTTGTTTGGAAACCCCTCACCGTGGAAAGGTTTAAAATTTTTCTTGGCCTAACCCTCAACATGGGGCTGACAAAAAATGAACTCCATGCCTACTGGTCTACCCAACCTATCCACCACATGCCAGTCTATTCATCTTTTATGCCCAGAACCCGTTATGAGATGATTATGAGGTTTCTACATTTCAACAACAATGCCCAATGCCTCCCTCAAAATCATCCCAATTATGATAAACTATTCAAAATTCGGCCCCTAATCATTTTTTTGTGCCAGCTTCAAGCAGATGTTTACCCCTGATATAAATATATCTGTAGATGGATCACTAGTACACTTCACCAGAAGACTTGGCATAAAGCAATACCTCCCCAGTAAAAGAGCCAGACGTGGGGTAAAATTTTATAAGGCATGTGACAGGGCCACGGGTTGCACATATGATTTTATAATTTATGAGGGAAAAGACAGACAGCTAAACCCCCTGGATAACCTACCTACATGAAAACAAGTGGCAAAATTGTCTGCCAGCTGATCAAACCATTGCTTGGGAAAGGTTACCACCTATACGTAGACAATTTCTACACGAGGCTCCTACTTTTCCGCCATCTGTACCAAAAGAAGACTGTGGTCTGTGGGACAGCATGGACCAACAGCAAAGGCTTTCCACAGAGATTGGTTGCCGAGAAATTGAAACAGGGGGAAATGGCCAGTATGCGGACTGAAGAGGTACTAGCACTGAAGTGGAAAGATTAAAAAAAGAGATGTCTACATCCTTTACACAATGCATGATGACACCTTGGTGGAACTGCAGAGAAGAAGAGACCCCGTCCGGAAGCCAAAATGTGTGCATGAATATAATCTTTACATGGAGGGGTGGACATGAGCGATCAGATGATGCAGCCCTACTTGGCCACCAGGAAATCACTGTTTTGGTACAAAAAAGTTGCCATTTATTTGATGCAACTAGCCCTGTTCAATTCGTATACCATTTTTTCTAAGTGCACCCAAAGTTCCCTATCCTATCTAAAATTCCAAGAAGACGTGATCACAGCCCTTCTCTATCCCCATAGCCAAGCCCCTCAACTAATTCGCTCTGATACATTATCCAGACTCCACGAAAGGCACTTTCCCGAAATCCTCTCTCTTACCCAAACAGGTTGCAAACCCCAAAACAAATGTTGTATGTGTTCAAGTAGAGGAATGCGTCGTGACACCCAATACTATTGTCCCCAATGTCCCTCCCGGCCAGGCCTCTGTATTGGAACGTGCTATCGGAGCTATCATACTTCACAACACTATTAGTAAAGTGAAGATGATTTTTTTTCCAGTTTCCACCATCTGCCATTTCTGTGAATGACCTGGACTGTTTACGACTATGCCTCTGCCAACCATGTTTCTACCTTCAACGTGAATTGACCTCGGCCTGTTAAATTACCATGCTTTTTGCCTGCCTCCTGTACTGATCATTCGAGTACAGCACAGGAGTCCCACATATTTGAGGGGCTCCAGAAAAGATTTTCTGAGTGGAGAAAATGTTTTTCTCCGTGTTTTTGTTTTCTCGGATTAGGGTCTGGAGACTCGGAGGCTTCGTAGAGATTTGGGTGGGAAGAAGCCTCTACTCCTGTCCTCAGGTCTTACCTGACCAAGGCCTAAATGTTATAGTGCTGCCATCTGAACTGGTCATGCCTCTGCCTGCCACCTGAACTTGTCATGCCTCTGCCTGCCACCTCAACTGGCCATGCCTCTGCCTGCCATCTGAACTGGCCATGCCTCTGCCTGCCACCTGAACTGGCCATGCCTCTGCCTGCCACCTAAACTAGCCATGCCTTTGCCTGCCACCTGAACTGACCATGCCTTTGCCACCTGAACTGGCCATGCCTCTGCCTGTTACCTGAACTGCCTGCTAAACCATGGAACCATGTTCATACTTTTCCATGTCTCTGTCTGCTGCCTGGACAATTCCTGGACATTTCCTTTGGCTGTCTGGACCAATGCGTTGACTGCTCTGGAATGGTATTCCTGCCTGCTAAAACCATAGGTGAGCCTTTTTTATTAGAAAAGAAAAAAGTCTCTGGGAGACTCCACTGGCTGCCATAATTTTACTTAAAGCGCTTTTTTACTACAGAAATGTAAGTTGTTTACCTATTTTTAAATAAATTCATTACTTAAACGGTATTATGCTATGTGGCCCCTTTTTATCTCATATGGGCTATTCCCCTGAGACGGTCCACTGGACGGGTTGCCATTCATTATAAAGAGGGTTCCCTCACGGTTCCGGACAAGTTGGGAGTTCCGCTGCCATCCAGTTGAGAGGTCCCTTCCTTTTATTACCTGTTGGTGATACAAGCTTGGTTGACTCATCGAACATATGTTCCTATGAGTCCAATCCCTCTGGTAAGCCTTCATTTCTTCCGTGTGGAGGGTTCATCACACTCACTTCTCTTCATGAGTTATCCACGTGGTGATTAGGAGGTTGCATGCAATCATTGGATTATGAATAATTTTCCGTATTTAAAGTGACATCTGAAGATTACCAGAGACTGTGTTTTTGTGCACTGAGAATTGATAAAGACATTTTTTCTTTTCTCTTTTAAATTCTCCTTATGTATATGTAACATCATAAGCTTGCAATACTTTTAGCGCTACACTTGTTTATGTATTTGTGAGCCTTTTTTTTACCCTTTGCTCAGCAGAATGTATTTTGGGGTGCAATTCTTGATGTGTAAAGGGTGTTAGAAGCCTGACGGTGCTACTTGCATGTTGGGCCTCTGTATGTGGCCAGGCTGTGGAAAAGTCACACACATGGGATATCGCCATACTCAGGGCGAGTAGCAGAATGTATTTTGGGGTGTCATTTTTGCTATGTACATATTATGTGTTAGAAAGATCTTCTAAATTGACAACTTTGTGAAAAAAATAAGTTTTCATTTCTTTTCCACATTTTGCAAAAACTTTTAGAAAGAAATGACATGTTCAAAAGACTCATTATGCCTCATAGAATATACATTGGGTTGTTTTCTTTCCAAAATAGGGTCATTTTGTGGGTAATTTCATTGTCCTGGTTCTCCAGGGCCTTCAAAAATGTGATAGGTACTCAGGAAATGAAATGTGCAATTTATGCCTTTAGAACGCCTGATGGTGCTACTTGAATGTTTGGCCTCTGTATGTGACCAGGCTGTGGAAAAGTCTCACACATGGGGTATCGCCATACTCAGGACGAGTAGCGGAATGTATTTTGGGGTGTCATTTTTGCTATGTACATACTATGTGTTAGAAAGATCTTCTAAATTGACAACTTTGTGAAGAAAAAAAAATATATATATTTCTTAATTTTCCAAAGCATTGTGGGAAAAAAATTGCAACTTCAAAAAATTCACTATGCCTCTTACTAAATACCACAAATGACCCCTTTTCCAAAAAGGGGTCATTTGGGGTGCATTTGTACTTTCCTGACATTTTAGGGCCTCAAGAAATGAGATAGGCCATCAGTTCATTACAATTGATCAATTTTCAATAATGCATAGCTTAGTTTGTAGACTCTATAACTTTCACACAAACCAATTATCATACACTTATCGGGATTTTTTATGTGACTGATAAATAATTGGCTGTACTAATGATAATTTTTTATATATCATACTAAAGGGGTGTATACTTATGCAGTCACTTTAAAAAAATAGACATATCAATATTACATCTATTTTGATTCAATAAACTATGACAATAAAACATGAAAACTTTCAAGACTGTGAAAACTTTATATAGAAACTATGGGGTGGATGTACTAAAGACATAAAAGACTGTTCACTTTGCAAGTTAGGTTGCACTCTGCAAGGGGATTTCACCCAGAGTTTAGTGAATGTGGGGAAACTTCACTTTACAAAGACTCGGAAAAGGCAAAGAAAAACAGAACAGGATTTTTGCTTGCATGGGATTAGATGATAGAAGTCAACAAAGCTTCACTGCATTTACTAGACTCCCAGTAGAATTCAAAAGAAAAAAGAGGAAGCCTTCTCAGCGATACCCTTATCTACGATATTGAAAAAGTGACTACTAAAATAAATGTCCCCAAGGTATATGATGCACTGTCCTGATAGTTCTCAAAAGTAGCCTTGAGATGCATGTGGATATTGGCTTTAATCCAAAGTGGGAGCAGGGCTGCCTTTTCTGAATGGACAGGGAACACAAAGCTGCAACAGAAGAGGGGAGTGGGAGAGAAGCACCAGGCAACCACTAGGTTCAGCACAGTTCATTGTAAAAAAGTTAAAACACATATATGATTTCACTCACAAAGGTGTGGGATTACAAGCAGTGATGTGTCGGTGAGAGCTCTGGAGAACGTCCAACAAGTTACAGAGCCATCAGTCCGTGGTGCCATGATGACTGATAAGCCCGGGACTGTGTATGCTGCTTGTGGACACCATGGAGTGAGCTGTCAAACCCGGGATGTGACCTATCAAGCCCTCAAAGCTGGATGGCCAATCAGAATGTGTTTTGGAGGCAAGCCATGCCTCAGTAGAATTCCTTTGCAAAGTTAAACTTCCCTTGCAAATTGAACAGTCTAGTTATATCAGATGTGTGCAATCAGCGCCACCTATAAATATATATACTATTTTTATTTGTATTTTTATTGTAACCCCTACACTAAGCGATCAAACAAATAACTATATATCAAACTCTGTGTTCAGTAGCTGCTGAACACCACATTAAAGAATAAAGAATATATAAACATATGGTGCAGCACTGCTGAACATTCAATACTGTGAACAACTCCTAATCAATCACAAAAAACAATAATAATGTGAAATAAACATAATAAACATATAGGTGTGTAAAGTAAAAGTCCTTTATAAATATATTCCACTGCTGTGCTCAAATTTTCTTAAACAGATGAATTAGTGCCACCACCATCAGGTGAATTGAACGCTCCCCTCACTCCTGTTAATAACAGAATTATTTTACAACTCCCGCCAGTCTCTATGAAGTGGATATAAAACATTCTTCCTTAGATCTAGTACTCCTGTCTGGGCCAATACTCCTCACACAGACCACATATAACGCAAAGGTAACTCTATAGTGCTCTCCGTTTAAATAATTTATTAGGATGCCCCAATAAAAATACACTTACAGGAAATCAGATTAAAAACAGCATGTATAAATCACCAAATGATCATCAGACTGCTCACCACACCATTCGGTTTTTGGCAGCTGTGTCTGACGTCCTGGACTGAGCTCCTCCCTTCTATACGCATATCACCATAGGATTGTCTTCTTCAGTATGAACCGAACAGCCTAGTTGTCTTTTGTAAATCAACCACTATATGCTTTCTGTATCTAATAAGCAGATATGCAATTGTTTTGCTGCACACTGTAAATAACAGGAAAAATGGCATAGGTGAGGCTATCTTGCATTTCTCATTGGCAGGTACAAAGGAAGATGGCAGGTAGCTGGATCATTCCTACAAAATCCCTGACAGAAGCCAGGCTGTGGAAAAGTGGAATCGGTGTGATCTGCACATGGAGTCATCAGGAGGATAGGATTAAAAGGATAGGTTTTAACTTTCATAACATGTTATTATTATTATTATTAATATGCCCCGTACACACGGTCGGATTTTCCGATGGAAAATGTCCGATCGGAGCGTGTTGTCGGAAATTCCGACCGTGTGTGGGCTCCATCGGACATTTTCCATCTGATTTTCCGACACACAAAGTTGGAGAGCAGGAGATAACATTTTCCGACAACAAAATCCGTTGTCGGAAATTCCGATCGTGTGTACACAAATCCGACGGACAAAGTGCCACGCATGCTCAGAATAAATAAAGAGATGAAAGCTATTGGCCACTGCCCCGTTTATAGTCCCGACCTACGTGTTTTACGTCACCGTGTTTAGAACGATCGGATTTTCCGACAACTTTGTGTGACCGTGTGTATGCAAGACAAGTTTGAGCCAACATCCGTCGGAAAAAATCCTAGGATTTTGTTGTCGGAATGTCCGAACAAAGTCCGACCGTGTGTACGGGGCATTAGACAGGATTTATATAGTGACGACAGTTTACGCAGCGCTTTACAACATTAGGGTTAAGTTATACAAAAGGGTAATAGCTGTGGGCGATGAGCTAATGGAGAAAATAGTGCAGTTGTTAGATGGAGGCAGGATAAGCTTCTCTGAAGAGAAGAGTTTTCAGGGATCGCTTAAAAGTGGATACATTTGGAGACAGTCTGACAGATTGAGGTAGGGAATTCCAGAGGATGGGCGAGGCTTGGGAGAAGTCCTGGAGGCGTATATGGGAGGAGGTGATGAGGGAACTAGAGAGCAGGAGGTCTTGGGAGGAATGGAGAGGGCGATTAGGTTGGTATTTTGAGACTAGGCTAGTGATGTAGCTGGGGGCAGAGTTGTGGATGGCTTTGTAACTTATTGTTAGTATTTTGAATTTAATTTGTTGTACGAGTGGCAGCCAATGGAGGGATTGGTAGAGAGGGGTAGCAGACACTGAGTGGTTTGTAAAGTGGATGAGTCTGGCAGCAGCATTCATGATAGACTGAAGGGGGTATAATCTATTTAAAGGTAAGCCAATGAGGAGGAAGTTGCAGTAGTCGAGGCGAGAGATAACCAGGGAGTGAATCAGGAGCTTTGTGGTTTCATTGGTTAGAAAGGGATGTAGTTTAGAGATGTTGAGGAGGTTGAGGCGGCAAGCTTTGGAAAGTGATTGGATGTGGGGCCGAAAGGAGGGTTTAGAATCCAGGATAAAACCTAGCACCCTGACATGTGGGGATGGGTGGGTGGTTGTGCCATTGCTCTTGACAGACAAATCAGGGGAAGAGGCACGTGGGGGAGGAAATATTATAAGCTCAGTTTTGGGCAAGTTGAGTTTGAGGAAGTGGCGTCAGCCATATAGATATGTCAGTTAGTAAGTTAGTGATGCGTGAGGAGACTGATGGAGTCAGTTGAGGGGTTGAGAAATAGATTTGTGTGTCATCAGCGTAGAAATGATATTGAAAGCTGTGAGAGGCTATCAGCTGACCCAGGGAAGAGGTGTAGATTGAAAATAAAGAGGTCCAAGAACAGAATCTTGGGGGATCCCGACGGAGAAGGGAAGAGGAGTGGAGGAAGTAGAATTGTAAGTGACACTGAAGGTGTGTTGGGATAGGTAGGATGAGAGCCACTGAAGAGCACAGTCACGGAGACCGAGGGAATAATGTTTTTTGAGGAGGAGTGGGTGGTCAACCATGTCAAAGGCAGCTTAAAGGTCCAGAAGTAGGAGTACAGAATAGTGTCCATTGGTTTTAGCAGTTAGTAGGTCATTTGTGAGTTTTAAAAGAGCAGTTTCTGTGGAGTGTTGAAGGAGAAATCCAGATTGAAGGGGATCAAAAAGGTTGTTCTTAATGAGGTGGTCACTCAGTTGGTTGTAAACCAGGCGTTCAAGGAGTTTAGAAGAAAAGGGGAGCAAGGAGATAGGGCGTAGGTTGTTAAGATTGGTATGGTCCAAGGACGACTTTTTAAGTATGGGGGTGACCAGTGCATGTTTTAGAGCATTGGGGAAGATGCCAGAGGTGAGGGAGAGATTGAAGATGTGGGTTAGAGAGTGTAGGATGGAATCAGGGGGCGACCGTAGCATTTGAGAGGGAATAGGGTCCATTGGGCAGGTGGTTAGGTGGGCGATAGAAAGGAGTTTGGCAACTTCGTCTGTAGTAGCAGATTTGAATAAGGGGAGTGTCAGTTGTGCCTGTTGACATGGGGTCTTAACTGAGGGAGATACCTGTAGAGTGGAGATTTCATCACGGATTGTATCAATCTTGTTTTTGAAGTGATTAGCGATCTCCTGGGCAGTGATTGAGTCAGTGGGTGGAAGCAGTGGAGGAAGAAGTAGAGAGTTGAAGGTAGAGAAGAGTTTACGGGGACTGGATGAGAAGGTGGTAATAAGAGATGTAAAATAAGTTTGCTTGGCAGTCTGGAGGAAAGAATAGTATTTTTGGAGGGCAGATTTGTAATAGTTGAAGTCTTTGAGAGACTTAGTTTTGTGCCACAGATGCTCAAGAGCACGTTTTTTGAGAATTTTAGTGTCATCTGTTTGCCAGGGTTGTAGGGGTCAAGGCCTGATCCTGCGTGTAGTGAGGGTGAATGATGTAACATGTTATGAAAGCACCGCCCCATGCCTCCCCCCTATGCTCTGACATCTACCCTGGCTGTGTCACTCATTCACAGGGCCCCGTGAATTGAAAACTACAAATCCCAACAGCCTAAGTGGATAGTTCTCAATGAACTATCACGGCACTATAGAGCGCCGCGGTAGTTCATTCATGCTTCCTGTCAGTATGTATCAGGTCTTCCTGTCAGATACACTGACAGTGTACACTGTCAGTGTAATGCTTTACAGGCTCCTGCAAGAAAAGATAAAAAATGCACATTGTTTTACCTGCAAAAAAATGTGCATTTATTATTTTTGCGCAAAAGGTGAACTTATCCTTTAACTATACACTGCACATGTGTGGGACAGATTGTTTTCATTAGAGATTTTTAAAATGATCCTTTCCAAGTATCCTTTTTGTGATGCAATAAAGAGTCATTATACTTACAGTATCTCACAAAAGTGAGTACACCCCTCACGATTTTGTAAATATTTTATTATATCTTTTCATGTGACAACACTAAAGAAATTACACTTTTCTACAATGTAAAGCAGTGAGTGTACAGCTTGGATAACAGTGTAAATTTGCTGTCCCCTCAAAATAACTCAACACACAGCCAATAATGTCTAAACCGCTGGCAACAAAGGTGAGTATACCCCTAAGTGAAAATGTCCAAATTGGGCCCAATTAGCAATTTTCCCTCCCCAGTGTCATGTAACTCGTTAGTGTTACAAGGTCTCTGGTGTGAATGGGGAGCAGGTGTGTTATTTAATATAATTTGGTTTTATCGCTCTCACTTTCTCATACTGGTCACTGGGCAATCAACATGGCACCTCATGGCAAAGAACTCTCTGAGGATCTGAAAAAAAGAATTGTTGCTCTACATAAAGATGGCCTAGGCTATAAGAAGATTGCCGAAACCCTGAAACTGAGCTGCAGCACGGAGGCCAAAACCATACAGCGGTTTAACAGGACAGCTTCCACTCAGAACAGGCTTCGCCATGGTCGACCAAACAAGTTCAGTGCATGTGCTCAGCATCATATCCAGAGGTTGTCTTTGGAAAAAAGAGTGCTGCCAGCATTTCTGCAGAGATTGAAAAGGTGGGGGGTCAGCCTGTCAGTGCTCAGACCATACGCCACACACTGCATCAAATTGGTCTGCCTGTCGTCCCAGAAGGAAGCCACTTCTGAAGATGATGCACAAGAAAGCCTGCAAACAGTTTGCTGTAGACAAGCAGTCTAAGGACATGGATTACTGGAACCATGTCTGATGAGACCAAGATAAACTTATTTAGTTCAGATGGTGTCAAGCATGTGTGGCGGCAACCAGGTGAAGAGTACAAAGACAAGTGTGTCTTGCCTACAGTCAAGCATGGTGGTGGGAATGTTATGGTCTGGGGCTGCATGAGTGCTGCTGGCACTGGGGAGCTACAGTTCATTGAGGAAACCATGAATGTCAACATGTACTGTGACATACTGAAGCAGAGCATGATCCCCTCCCTTCAGAGACTGGGCCTCTAAAGAATTTAATGGTAAAGGTGATGGACTGGTCAAGCATGTCTCCAGACCTAAACGTTATTGAGCATCTGTGGGGCATCCTCAAATGGAAGGTGGAGGAGCGCAAGGTCTCTAACATCCACCAGCTCTGTGATGTCATCATGGATGAGTAGAAGAAGACTCCAGTGGCAACCTGTGAAGCTCTGGTGAACTCCATGCCCAGGAGTGTTAAGGCAGTGCTGGAAAATATTGGTGGCCATACAAAATATTGACACTTTGGGCCGAATTTGGACATTTTCACTTAGGGGTGTACTCACTTTTGTTGCCAGCAGTTTAGACATTAATGGCTGTGTGTTGAGTTATTTTGAGGGGACAGCAAATTTACACTGTTATAAAAGTTGTACACTCACTACTTTACATTGTAGCAAAGTGTCATTTCTTCAGTGTTGTCACATGAGAAGATATAAAAAAAATATTTACAAAATTGTGAGGGGTGTGCTCACTTTTGTGAGATACTGTATTGCTAACCAATTAAGCCAATGCCTGTGCAATATTATTATTATTCTTGTTAGGAAGATTACATCTGCAATTTAACATGAAATTAAGCGGAATAACAAAATGTTATTTAACGTCCTGTATTCTTCTCATAATATCACTATAGGATATAGATTAAATTTTTTTATTTACACTACGTATACTAAAAAAAGAAAGATCCCAAAAATAATCTCCAGATCGCAACATTAATGTTGGATGTCAATACAAAAAGAAACAAATACTCCTGCGCTCACAATATTGCCGTAGGGTAAATTAGAGAAGAGGATCTTCACAAATCGTGCCACCACATCAGCTGTGCTGCCAATCTCAACAGGTCAGGGGAAACCCAGAGAAAACTCTAAAAGAAAACAGGGATAGAGGGCGCACCAGCCTTGCGCATTACCTTTGCAACACTGAAGTTTATTTAAAAGTAAAATTGCATACTCACAAACGAGTGATAAAATCAGGCAGGTAATAAAAAGTCCATCATTTGCATCACCCAGCAAGATCTGCTGGCCAGTAAACTTGTGAGTATGCAAATTTGATTTTAAATAAACTTCAGTATTGCAAAGGTAATGCGCAAAGGCTGGTGCGCCCTCTGTCCCTGTTTTCTTTTAGATTAATGTTGGATGGTCTGAATGACATTTTCAGTTACTACACAAACATTAAATGCTCACCTGAGTGAACTAAATGTAATCCAGGTTTTTAGGAATCTTAAACTTGTAAAAAGTTACTGTTTTTCTAATTTGTGCCATGGTCAACCCAACTTAATTTTATGTTAAAGTGGTTGTAAACCCTTACATACACCAAGTGAAGTGACTGGCCATAGGTGATACACTGAGATGAAACAAATCCTTCAATATAAGTTGGACCTGTCTATCTGCAGTCTTATCCTCCCTGCATCCGTTAGTGGACAAAGTGCAGAACTTTAAAGCTTGTATGAGACTTCAGAAAAAATGGGGCGGAGAGCTGGAGTTAGGCCCCTTTCACACTGCTCTGTGGCAAAATTGTGGTAAAAACGCAGCCACAGAGCTGTGTTTCAGGTGCATTTCTCCTGCATTTATGGTGCGTTTTGCGCTACCTGTACCTGTGAAAAGTGGACACGTGAGTCAAAAACGCATCAAAAAGGGGTGCAGTTTTACATACATTTTACTAAGATTTTGCCATGATTTCCATTCTTTTTAATACAAAGCTGTGTTTTTGCTGTGGTTTTTGAAAATCGCACCAAAGATGCAGCACGCAGGACTTTTTAAAATGCACCACACCCATAGCGCAGTGGTGTGAAAAGTCCCATAGGCTTTAAAGGGAGAAAAATTTCCTGCGTCTTTCTTGCAAGATAAAAATGCAGGAAAAATGTATCAGTGTGAAAGGGCCCTTAGGCTTCATTCACACAGTGTAGCACAGCGACAGCTGCTGCAGCTTGTTTTTTTAGCTAGTTTTTGTTTTTTAGTGAAGCATTTTTGGAGCGGCACCATTCATTTGAATTGGCCTATCTCGGCTCCAAAGAAGTTCATGTACCAAATCATGGCACAGACCCAGGAGCATTTGCATTTGCGATTTTTGCCGTGATTAGACATGTGCACTGCTGAAAAATGTATTTCTTTTAGTTTTCGTTTCATTCATTTTTTTTTCGTTTATCGGATCATTTGTTATGATTAGCATTCGTTACTTCAAATCATTCGTAACTTCGGATGCATTCATATTTGTTTCATTCCATTCGTTTAGATGCGGCATTTGTTACTCCAGACTTCGGACTCGAACCATTCGTTCATTTGAAGATTGGTTCTATTCATAACCTTCGTTAGTTTGGATTTTTTAATTTTATTTGTTATTTCGGAGTCGGCTGAGACAGCAGTGGGAGCCATTGGCACCACTGCTGCCAATCACAGCCAGTGAGCCAATGAGGAGAGAGGGGGGTGAAACGGAGCGGAGTGGAGTGGAGTGGAGCTGCAGCTCTATGTGTGAATGCAGAGCTATGGCTTGGGAGCAAGCCTGCTTGTGTGCCCCCATTGCAAGCTGCTTGCTCTGGAGCACTTGGCAGGGAGGAGGGGCCAGGACCACAGGCATGGGACCTGAACAGAGGAGGATAGGGGCTCTCTGTGCAAAACCACCGCACAGAGTAGGTAAGTATGAAAAGTTTGTAATTGTATTCATTTTTTTTATTTTTTGAAAGCTTCAATATTACTTTAGGGGGTGTGGCCGGCTGCCAAGCGGGATGGATGCTCATTGAAGCAGCTGCACAGCGGGGATTGATCAGAGCACACAGCGGAGCATGGTGCGACAATTTGGCATTGCTCCGACTCCACACACATCCATTAAACCGTGGGACCATGTCCAAGAGGCGAAAGGAGCGGGGGAAGCCCAGGAAGATGACTGAATTCTTTCCCCCTCCGCTCCGCTCATTAGGCCAAGATGCCACCGGCTCCATGTCAGCAGCAGCGTGGCACAGCAGGGAGAGGGGAGACGAAGGTGCTAAAGACTACAATGCTCAACGCAATGGAGTACACCCCTCCTGAGCCTCCACACCCTCATCCATCCTAGCTAAGCCTAGAATGGCTACTCAAGACACAGCAGCTGCAATGGTGAATCCTGCTCTCCCTGACATAGGGGATTTCAACACTACACAATATCACTTTAAGCTTTATCACGCCAGTATATTGCATAAAAGTTGGACTATTGTGATATTATTGCAGTCAGAAGACTTTGTTGATTATATTTTTCTGTAACTATATTGGGGTGCAAAAGGAATGAGAGGGCAGAGTAGTGGCCGCAGTTGCTGCTACTGTGAGCCAATATCTCCACCCCCGTAAAAGGGAGAAGGGGGGACTATTGCGGTACTTGATAACAGTAAACATTCATAGATATAAGCCAGAAAAAAAATATAAAATATTTTTATAAAAATTTACTTTTAATAGAAAACATGTCTATAAAAAATACAATTCCACATACAATTACAAATACACAACAACACTCCATATACCCATAAAAAAGGAAATACCACATAGTCTAGGCCAGTGGATTCCACACAGTTTTAAATGGCAGGTGTGTGTCAACTTTTATTCTCGACCGGTTTCGCGGTTAGCACCGCTTCTTCAGGAGAACCAAATCTACAATATGACATAGAGTAGTTTTAATTTTAACATAGATATATGTGTAAATCAGATTGTTGCAGCACAGTTGTTAACAGGTTATCAAAACACTTTATACAGAACATATAAAAATAAGGACAAGCTCACCCATTCAGGAGATTCCTGTGGGCATGCAGGACCCCATAAAATTCCCCCCGCGGAGGACACAGGGGATGGCAAACAGCCTCTGATGGATAAATATTTGATTAGTGGATACATACATATCCCCATGTTATGATATAAAGGGGAGATGTGCCCATACCATGAGATTAGGATACCCTGAAATAGTGGTATATGAAGAATGATGGAATTCCGTGGGGAAAGATAGGAAGACAGGGGGGAGAAAGAAAAGGAAAGGGGAGGGGGGGGGGAGGAAAAGAGCGAGTAGAAGATGAGGAAACAGGGAGTGGGGAAAGGGAAAAAAGAGGGGGTATGAGGGGAGGAGGAAAGGGGGAAAGGAGGCACCGGGGAGGGAAAGGAAGGGAGGGAATGTAGGGGGAGAAATTGAGAAAGATAGGTGGGGAGGACAGGGGGAGAGGGAAGCAATATAGTAGGAAGGGGGGAAGGGGAACCGGAGGGAGGAAAAAAAAAACAGGAGAGGGGGACAAATGGGGAAGGGGGGGAAAGGGGAAAAGGGGGAAGATAAGGGAGGAAAAAAGGAAAGGGGGGGAGGGAAAACCAGAAAAAAGAAAGGGGGAAGGGGGGGAAAAAGGAATAAACAAGACTGGGGAAGAAGGGAGGGAGAGAAGGGGAGGGGAGGGAGGGGAGTGAGAAGGGAGAGGAAGGGAAAGAGAGAGGGGGAGGGGGTGGGGAAGGATGGGGGGGAAAAAGTGGAAGAGGGGGGGAGATTGGAAACAGAGGGGGGAGGGGGGAAAGGAACAAAGGAAAAGGAAAAGGAGAGAAGGAGAACCCAACAGACCACCATCCAAGCAGGAACTAGGGGTAGTAAGAATTATAAGAAGAAGCTGCACACTAACAGTGGCAGGGCTGGCACTCACCAACTGAAAATTAAGATAATGTGTGACGCGTGAGCTGGAGCTGGATATAGAGATTCGCCCTATAAAAACATCGTAAGTAACATACTGACTTCAGGCACCCCTGTATCTAGGGCCGTGGGTGTGTCCCAGAGGAATCACTAAAGTCAAGGGAAATTGCATGAATAAGAATTACTTGGCATATTACAACGGAGGCGAAGTTGAACAGATGTCAGTGGTGGAAGAGGTGACTACCAGAGGCATCAGTCTCCTGTGAACATTGATATAATGGGATAAGGGATAATAGGGGGAAGAATGATACAATAAAATAAATTAAGATAAACTGGATAGGTATATTAATTCCCTCTCAGGGCTAGGGGGACACATCCATAGGGTATTTAACCCTGGATGTAAAGGTAGGTAGGATGTCAGGCACAATTGGAGACACAGGGCGACAGAGTAGGCGCCGAGTACAGCAGTCCCGCACAGCCACGGGACAGGATGGTAGGCAGACAAGTAGCACACAGAGGGAAGCGATGATACTAACCTTGGAATCCAGCGCTGGCTCCGTGTCAGGAAGCTGTCTGGCTCGTATAGCGGCCATTGTTGGCTGCTATAAGGGCTCCCCAACGTAGGCGGTCCCTGACGTCACCGGGTCTGTTCGCCCGCACTGCGCAGGTGCACATAAATGTGCTACTGCGTAAGCGCGCGCTCCTGTCAAAGGGAAACAAGTTCCCAGACACGGAGACACAAGCAGCAAGCAGCTGCCAGGACAAACATGCGTCTGCCGCGGGAAGAAGGACCGGGACCCGACAAATGCCAACAGGTCCTGATAGAAGCAGGGAGATTGTCCTTTTACAGAAACTTTATTCAAAATAATGAACAACCCTTGATAGAAAAACCAAAACATATATATACAATATACAAAATATGATAATTACTCAGGACCTATTGGGTCCCAAACAGCATCAAGGGTGGTCACAGGCAGGTGAACATGTTATGTCTTGAAGCATCCTACAGTACAATCAGTGGAATCAATGATGACCCCATACAGAAAGGGGGGGGGGACCAGAGGGGAGGGTGAGGGGAGAGGGGGGAGGGGGGGCCGAGGTGAAAAAGAGGGGAAAGAGGGGAGGGAAATAAAAAGAGGAAGGGGTACATGGACGGGGAGGAAAGGAAAGGAGGAGGGGGGAGAGACAGGGGGACAGGCAAAGGGGAGAAGTACGAAGAAGAGGAGGGAATAGGACACACAAGAAGGGAAACCCCAAAATCTTATAAGAATGCCTTATATGATACTGCCTCATTGAGGCCAGGGGGGTAGTGGCGTTGAGTCGCTCGATCCAAAGAGCCTCCTTTTGGAGTATCGAGCGATCCCAATCGCCACCCCTAGGGTTGGGTTGAACTACCTCTAATACCAGAAATTTGACGACCGAGTTGTCAAATCTCCGGTACAAGCCAATGTGTCGGCCGATCGTGGTTAATTTCCCATTTTCCGAATTGTACAGATGATCTCCAATTCTTTGTCGAAGTTCACGGATCGTTTTGCCTACATAAAATGCTTTACATGTGCAATTCATTAAGTAAATCACTCCTTTTGTGCCACAGTTGGCAAAGGTGCGTGGAGCAAGGGTCTCCCCGTTGGGTAGAACAAAGTGTTTACCTTCGTGGACCCAAGGGCACCGGGGACAATCCCCACATTTGAAGGTACCGTTGGGTCCAGCCCTCGGGGGTCTGATGGGAGTATAATGACTAGAAGTCAATTGATCCTGTAACGACCGGGCCCTACGGAAGACAACTTCCGGGGTGGATCGAATATATTTGGCTAGCGTATGGTGCCCAGCCAAAAGGTGCCAATGTTTGGTTAAGATGTTGCGGAGTAGGTTATGATGTGCAGAATAGGTCTTAATTAATCTCACAGTATCTTTTGAGGAGGAAGGTTCCCTACGTTTAAACAGTAGGGAAGTCCGTGAGCGTGACATGGCCTTATTGTATGCTTTCCGTAAATTTGTGGGGGGGTAACCCCGCAATAGTAGGCATTCTCGTAATGCCTTGGCCTGTAGTTGAAAGTCACTGTCTTGGGTGCAATTTCTACGTAAACTTAGGTACTGAGCATAAGGTATGCTTCGCACCAAGGAGGTTGGATGTGCTGATACCCCCTCTTTTTTCCCTTTCCCCACTCCCTGTTTCCTCATCTTCTACTCGCTCTTTTCCTCCCCCCCCCTCCCCTTTCCTTTTCTTTCTCCCCCCTGTCTTCCTATCTTTCCCCACGGAATTCCATCATTCTTCATATACCACTATTTCGGGGTATCCTAATCTAATGGTATGGGCACATCTCCCCTTTATATCATAACATGGGGATATGTATGTATCCACTAATCAAATATTTATCCATCAGAGGCTGTCTGCCATCCCCTGTGTCCGCCGCGGGGGGGAATTTTATGGTGTCCTGCATGCCCACAGGAATCTCCTGAATGGGTGAGCTTGTCCTTATTTTTATATGTCCTGTATAAAGTGTTTTGATAACCTGTTAACAACTGTGCTGCAACAATCTGATTTACACATATATCTATGTTTAAAGTAAAACTACTCTATGTCATATTGTAGATTTGGTTCTCCTGAAGAAGCGGTGCTAACCGCGAAACCGGTCGAGAATAAAAGTTGACACACACCTGCCATTTAAAACTGTGTGGAATCCACTGGCCTAGACTATGTGGTATTTCCTTTTTTATGGGTATATGGAGTGTTGTTGTGTATTTGTAATTGTATGTGGAATTGTATTTTTTATAGACATGTTTTCTATTAAAAGTAAATTTTTATAAAAATATTTTATATTTTTTTTCTGGCTTATATCTATGAATGTTTACTGTTATCAAGTACCACAATAGTCCCCCCTTCTCCCTTTTACGGGGGTGGAGATATTGGCTCACAGTAGCAGCAACTGCGGCCACTACTCTGCCCTCTCATTCCTTTTGATCTTGATATTTTGGGATGATGGTACTAGTACCCCTTAAATTTCTATAGTAATTTAGGCTCCTTACTCTGTATATTGGGGTGCACAAAATATAAATGCTGCATTGATAAAAATTACAGGAAACTTCAAGGCAATCGAATCATATCATGTCCAAAATTTGTTACCAAAAGAACACCCTACATAGTTACATAGTAGGTGAGGTTGAAAAAAGACTGTCGTTCAGGTGCTTATCTAATAGTTTTTTGAAACTATTGATGCCCCCGCTGCAACCACCGCCTGTGGAAGGAAATTCCACACCCTTGCCGCTCTTACAGTAAAGAACTCTCTACGCAGTTTAAGATTAAACCTCTTTTCTTCTCATGTTAGTGAGTGACCATGTGTCTTATACCCTGTACACACGGTCGGATTTTCCGATGGAAAATGTTTGATGGGAGCTTGTTGTTGGAAATTCCGACCGTGTGTAGGCTCCATCAGACATTTTCCATCGGAATTTCTGTCACACAAAATTTGATATCTGGATCTCAGATTTTTCCGACAACAAAATCCGTTGTCATAAATTCCAATTGTGTGAACACAATTCCGACGCACAAAGTTCCACGCATGCTCAGAATCAATCAGAAGAGCCGCACTGGCTATTGAACTTCATTTTTCTCGACTCAACATACGTGTTGTACGTCACTGCGTTCTTGACATTCAGAATTTCCATAGTTACATAGTAGGTGAGGTTGAAAAAAGACACACGTCCATCAAGTCCAACCTATGTGTGTGATTATGTGTCAGTATTACCTTACATATCCCTGTATGTTGCGGTCATTCAGGTGATTATCTAATAGTTTCTTGAAGCTATCAATGCTCCCCGCTGAGACCACCGCCTGTGGAAGGGAATTCCACATCCTTACCGCTCTTACAGTAAAGAACCCTCTACGTAGTTTAAGGTTAAACCTCTTTTCTTCTAATTGTAATGAGTGGCCACGAGTCTTATTAAACTCTCTTCTGCGAAAAAGTTTTATCCCTATTGTGGGGTCACCAGTACAGTATTTGTAAATTGAAATCATATCCCCTCTCAAGCGTCTCTTCTCCAGAGAGAATAAGTTCAGTGCTCGCAACCTTTCCTCATAACTAAGATCCTACAGACCCTTTATTAGCTTTGTTGCCCTTCTTTGTACTCGCTCCATTTCCAGTACATCCTTCCTGTTGACTGGTCCCCAGAACTGGACAGCATACTCCAGGTGCGGCCGGACCAGAGTCTTGTAGAGCGGGAGAATTATCGTTTTATCTCTGGAGTTGATCCCCCTTTTAATACATGCCAATATTCTGTTTGCCTTATTAGCAGCAGCTTGGCATTGCATGCTGAGCCTATCATCTACTAGGACCCCCAGGTCCTTTTCCATCCTAGATTCCCCCAGAGGTTCTCCCCCCAGTGTATAGATTGCATTCATATTTTTGCCACCCAAATGCATTATTTTACATTTTTCTACATTGAACCTCATTTGCCATGTAGTCGCCCACCCCATTAATTTGTTCAGGTCTTTTTGCAAGGTTTCCACATCCTGCGGAGAAGTTATTTCCCTGCTTAGCTTAGTATCGTCTGCAAATACAGAGATTGAACTGTTTATCCCATCCTCCAGATCGTTTATAAACAAATTAAATAGGATTGGTCCCAGCACAGAACCCTGGGGAACCCCACTACCCACCCCTGACCATTCTGAGTACTCCCCATTTATCACCACCCTCTGAACACGCCCTTGTAGCCAGTTTTCAATCCAGGTACTCACCCTATGGTCCATGCCAACGGACCCTATTTTGTACAGTAAACGTTTATGGGGAACTGTGTCAAATGCTTTTGTAAAATCCAGATACACCACATCTACGGGCCTTCCTTTATCTAGATGGCAACTCACCTCCTCATAGAAGGTTAATAGATTGGTTTAACAAGAACGATTCTTCATGAATCCATGCTGATTACTGCTAATGATATCGTTCTTATTACTAAAATCTTGTATATAGTCCCTTATCATCCCCTCCAAGATTTTACATACTATTGATGTTAGGCTAACTGGTCTGTAATTCCCAGGGATGTTTTTTGGGCCCTTTTTAAATATTGGTGCTACATTGGCTTTTCTCCAATCAGCTGGTACCATTCCAGTCAATAGACTGTCTGTAAAAATTAGGAACAACGGTCTGGCAATCACCTGACTGAGTTCCCTAAGTACCCTCGGATGCAAGCCATTCCAACAAGATCTGTGTGACCGTGTGTATGCAAGACAAGTTTGAGCCAACATCCCTCTGAAAAAATCCATGGATTTTGTTGTCGGAATGTCCGACCATGTGTACGGGGCATAACTAAACTCCCTTCTGCGAAAAGTTTTATCCCTACTGTGGGGTTACCAGTATGGTATTTGTAAATTGAAATCATATCCCCTCTCAAGTGTCTCTTCTCTAGAGAGAGAATAAGTTCAGTGCTCGCAACCTTTCTTCATAACTAATATCCTCCAGACCCTTTATTAGCTTTATTGCCCTTCTTTGTACTCGCTCCATTTCCAGTACATCCTTCCAGAAGACTGGTGCCCAGAACTGGACATCATACTCCAGGTGCGGCTGTACCAGAGTCCTGTAGACTATATGTTCCTAAAAATGTGTAATAAATGCAAAGCTCTGGGACTTAAAGATTTATGGGGAAAAAGGTCCAGGACTCAAGTTGTTAAGGCCTCAAAGAAACTCTATAGAATCTCTATCAAAGAATTACTAGAAAATAGGTTAGGGTAATACAACTTCAACTGTCCCTTGGAAAAAAAAACTATGATTAATGTTTTTAGAAATGGCCCTTTATTCATCCTTGGAAAGAATTAGAAAGAATAATGTCCAATAATTTAATATAGAATGTGAAGTAATCCTAAACTCACAAAATGTTACCGTAACTATTGATATTAAATAATATCATCCATAAACATATGCTTTAATTTATACAATTTGTATTTTCCAGAGATGGCTTTGTCTAATGAATTAAAGAAAGAAAAAAAAAAAACATATGGTTATTTAAAAATGTACATGCACAGAGAGCCCTTGTAGACTGCAGTAATATTGCTGAATGTGCATAGCTTTGTGTCAGTTTCCTGCTGTTTGGGCACATGAGAAAGCCTTTAAAAATAAATTCCTGAATTGCTTAGCAAGTCAATTATTATTCAGAATGTTTTGCTCTCTAGAGTCAGGCTACCTAGAAGAACTACTTTTAAATCATATCAGCTGGATTACTGGAGAAAAGGAGTTGCTTTGAACAGGCTGGGTTGGGGAACTTCTCCATTGCTGGTTTAATAGACATCACTAAGCAATTCTCCTGAGAAAGCTGCAATGTGTGCTTTTTGCACTTACCCCGTGATGCAAATAAAAACTGATTTCTCATATGAATATTGCCTATTAAGGGGCAAAACATGATAGCTGTTTAGTAATAGGATAAAAAAAACCTGTGATTTTCCTTCATGTATGCACCAATCTTATAGAAACAAAAAGTGATGCCAGAAAAAAAGACTAAATAGTCTATCAAGTCTGTCCCTGTTTTGAGACTTTGATACCAACTGGTCAAAAGGGTACATCTCCTTGGACAGCCACAATAGATCCTAGGTCAGGACAGCAACTTGGCATCCACAGTCACCTGCAACGGCACAAGAATAGTGTTCCAATAGGGAGCCACAAACAAGTGTGCATGAGTGTTCACATACCTCCTCTACTGCCACTACCGTCTTCTCTCTACTTTTTTTCCAAGAAAACAAAAACTGAAAAGGGAACATTAATCCCAATGCATCAAAACTTCATAAATCATACAGTGGCAACATTTTATTACAAGTAGTTCCTGCCGTGGACACCAGATAGAGACTGGCGGAACACATACACATACAACAAACCACAAAGCACAATAGGCTACCTACAATTAAATAAACATATATAAAGTATGCCTAAATAGATGTAAAATTTAAAAACAATCAAATATAATACAAAACATCAATCATACAAAATGTAAGGTAAAATCAGGAAAGTCCCAAAAGAGCCTGCATAGTCTATACAAAATCTAATGAAATGTAGTTCAGTAGCTTCAATATCTGTGCAGCTGGTAACAAAGTAAACACAGGCTCCACCATTAAAAAATTATATTACCATGAATGAAAATAATATCCACTCAAAAGGTGTTCATCCTCTAAAAACAAATTGAGTGTCTCCTCCTCTCTCTCCTGTTGCCATCAGTGGAGATGCAAAGTGAGAGTATTCTGACAAACTGTAATCACAGTGCTGTGTGTATAGTTTAATGACACAAGCAGGCAGATGAACCAGGAACCAGAATGTCTGCACACAGTGCTTCCGGTTTAGGCAAAGCATCTCCTGTTGCCATGACAAAGTTTCAAGACATTCATCTCCTTGTCAAGTCAATACAAACAAGGAGAACTAGGTGCTTAAATAGAAGGATCAAGCTATTGAGGCCCCTTTCACAGTGACGGAGTCCGCCAGCTGATCCGCCCGCTCAGCAGGCAGGGGGGCAGTGAAGCTGGAGGGGAAAATACTCTATTCTAACCCCTGGTCAAACACAACCCTATAATTAACAGAATGTGAGCATAATAGTAAATTATTTTAAAATAAAAAATATAAGAGAAGACTACCAAATCCTATAAATAGACTACCGCTGTATATTTCAGTGCATTACTGCACATTTAATGCAGTATATTTGGGTACGGTATTGCAGGTGTACCGCAGTATATTGCAGTGCATTCCTGCACTTTTAATGCAGTATGTTTCAGTGGGTTATTGCTTAACGCAGTATATTTCAGTGCGTTAATGCACGTTTACCGCAGTATATTGCAGTGTGTCAGTGCAGTTTTACTGCAGTATATTGTAGTGCATCAGTGCAGTTCCACTGCAGTGTATTGTAGTATGTCAGTGGAGTGTGTCTGTGTAGTGAGTACTCAAGTTAAAGTGCACCAAACATCACTTTCCATTGATTAGATTGGAGTTCGACCCAAAGTGGAACTTTCACTTATCTGATTCCCTACCTTCCGATGCCACATTTGGCACCTTTTGGGGGAGGGGGGAGCGGGTACCTGTTTTTGAAGCAGCAAAGTGCATCAGAAGTCCGGCCCCCTTCTCCTCCTTCCCCTGCTGCTGGGCCAGTAAGAGAGTGTAGCGTGCTTCACGCATGAGTTATTTGAACACAGAGTCAGCCACCTGCTCCTTGATGGTGTACAGGTATTACTTGATTCTGATGTTGGTAGGAACATGAGTCTACAGAGAGGGGAGAACACTGGTAAACAACAAATTCAAAGTCATGCTCCCCCAGCCACAGCATATTGCCAAGTTGGCTGCAGTGATGAGGATGGAGGGGATGATGATTATGAGATCACTAATGTGACTTGGGTGCTGGATATAGCAGAGGAGGAAAATGAGGGTGAGGCACAACCCTAATGAGGCAGCCATCATAGAAGAGTAAAGAGCAGACACCCTATTCCCCCAAATTGTGGAGCTGATATCTCCAGGCCCACTTCCCACAGCTCAGGTGTCTGGGCCTATTTTAGCACATGTGCACCTGATCGCACTGTTGCAATTTGCAAACTTTGCCTCAAGCAGATCAAGCATGGCAAAATCACCTGCCATTTGGGTACCACATGCTCAACAAGGCATTTAACTTCCCGCCACTCAGATCGTTGGCAAGAACACCTGAAAGCAACACAAAAGTGACGCAATTCTGCTCCTCCTCACTCCTCACCTTTCCGGTCTACCCCTGCGATACCTCATGACCTCTCAGCAGCCTCCACTGACAGGGATGATGGTATAGCAAAGGGTGTCACAGGTCCTTGCAGCACGTCTGCCAGTAGCAAAAATGTCTCTGCCCCATCTGCTGCAGCAAAACAACAAAAACAATACAGTTACTGCCACCCACATGCCCAGTGTATAAATACAAGCTTGTCAAAGCTGCTGTCTTTACAACTCCTTTCCGTCTGGTAGATTCTGCCCCCTTCTGTGATTTTGCGGAATGTGCTGTACCACAATGACAGGTTCTCAGTCACTATTTCTTTTCATATAAGGCCATTACAGCTCTGTACCATCACATAGAAGAAAATGTTTTGGCATTGTTGGGAAAGTTAGTCAGCTGCAAGGTCCATATTACTGCTGACACATGGTCCAGCAAGCATGGTCAGAGATACTATATTTTGTTCACAGCACACTGGGTTACTCTGCTTGCAGCTTGGAAGTATGCAGGACAGGGCTCAGTAATGCAGCTTGTTGTGACACCACGTCTCCATACAGCTGGTGATGATGCAAGATTTGTCAGCTCCGCCCCCTCCTCCTCCATGTCCTCCTCTGCTAAATTGTCCTATAAACAACCAGTACCCCTAAGCGTTCAAGAGGCTATTCAATGAGTCAGGGTAAAAGTTGCCATTTAGTGCTTCAGCTGGTATATGTAGTGGACAGTAGCCAGCCTGGAGCAAAGAATCTTGCAGCTCTGTAGGAGCAGGCCCAGAGATGGTTCACACCATGCCAGCTGGAGCCAGAAATGGTGGTGTGCGATAATGGCACAAACCTCCTGTCCACCCTTAGACAGGGAAAGTTGACACATGTGCCATTCCTGGTACATGTCCTCAATTGGGTGGTGCAGCATTTCTTAAGCAGGTACCCAGAGTTGGGAGTTGGAAGATCTGCTAAAGCAGGCCTGAAGAGTCTGTAGCCATTTCAGGCGGTCATACTATCAGGGATCATGAACCAGGCAGAGACAGAAAATGCAGTTAAAATCACAGTAAAAATAATACAGAACAGGAACGTAGTCAAAAACAAATGCCTAGGTTAGGAATCCAAAACGGGTAATCAGACGAGCCAGGATCGGGAAGTCAGGAATCAGTGTTGTTGGAAGCCAAAGATCAGGATCAGAAACCAGAAGAAACGTCAGCCAGGCAAAATCACAAAAAGCACAGACACGCTGGATATGTTGACCAGGCGAAGGCACGGAAGGCATGAGCAAGGCAGTTTAAATAGCAAAAAGGGGCTGGCTGTAGGCACGACTAATGAGGCAGGTAATGGTAACCAGGTGAGTCACTGTTGAAACAATGACGGGCTGGTAATTAACTGACAGCTGATCAGCTTTGAGCACTAAGAAGAGAGCTGCTAGAAGCCCAGCTCTGACACATACACAGCCAGTGCTCAGTTGGCTGAAATTCAGCTGGATTTCCACCTGCCTGTAAACAGCCTGATTTGCGACATGCCCACCAGGTGGAACTCAACTTTGACAAAGCTGCAGTGGCTGCACGTGCAGAAGAGGGTCGTCAATGAGTACCTGTATCAGTATGGCACAATGGCAGGCTCATGCCGGCTCTGCTTTTTTTCCCATGCCAATGACTGCTGATAAAGGATGCATGCACTGTACTGTCACTTTTTGAGGAGGCAACAAGGATGGTGAGCCGTGACAATGCATGCATCAGTGACACAATCCCTGTTGCGTTCCTGCTGGAGCAGACTTTGCATTATGGCATTATAGACAGGGCATTCGAGGAAGAGCAGCAGGAGGAGGACTTCCTTTTCTCTCAAGACCCACTTTATGCAGACACCATTTTTGCGACTCCACACGACACACAAAAGGAGAGGGAGGAGGAGGAGGGGGATTTTTGCAGTTTTGGAGGCATTGAAGCAGAGGAAGACATATGTCAACCCTTAACAAATGGTTTTCAATCCCAAGAACACTTGGGAGTAGTACGTGGCTGGGAGGAGGCAGTTCCAGATACTGTAATCCTTAGTGACCCGAGGAGTCTGCTTCTCATGCCTCCGCAAACTTGCTATGCATGGGCTCCCTCATTCTTCAAAGCCTGCAAAAGGACCTGAGAATATGTGGCATTAAGTAGAAGGATCAATATTGGTTGGCAACCCTCCTTGACCACTGTTACAAGGGGAAAGTCTCAGGACTCATCCCGTCCCCACAGAATCTCTTGAGGACGCCTTAAACAGAAGTTTATGTAACACCTTTCCTGACTCTGGTAAGTTACAGTCTGGTGGAAAACTTAGTTTTGAGGCTTTTGTTGGTCAAGAGAAGAGTGATAGAGAAGGGGGCCTCCTCAGTGATGCCTTTCAAAATTTTTTTAGTCCTCGGCGCCCAGGGCTGTTAGCTTCCACATCCCATCGGCAGCATCTGCATCATATGGTGGGAGATTATCTAGAGGCAAAAACAGACATGGAGAGCTTTCCAGTTGATGATCCACTGGGTTACTGGATCAGGAGAATAGACCACTAGCCAGAACTTGCCCAGTATGCAATTGAGCTGCTGGGCTGCCTGGAATCCAGCGTGCTTTCTGAATGGGCATTCAGTGCTGCCATACCCTTTTTATGACCAATTACCTGTATATAAGCCTTCAAAATGGGCACTTTGGATTTTTCCAGTTCGGGTCCCATAAACTTTAATGGGGTTCATTATTTGGTTCCAAACTTTTGCAATGTTCAAAAGTTCTAACGCAAACCAAACCGGGGGTCGTTTGAGTAATCTGTTTGTAAGTAGACACGGGCCAGTCAAGATGGCACTCTGACTGACATAATCATCTATCTTACTACAGTTTTTCTGTAGCCAGCAAAACTGGCCTTTAGGTATGTTATTCTTCCAGAGCCGATGCTGGTAGTTATTAAAATGGAGGTAGGAGCTGCCACCCATGGGTTTAAAGTGGTTTCTAGTAATAATGGAACTACCTTCATGGGTCAGCTCCAGATCTAGGAAAACCAGAACCGTGGGGTCCACCATGGACATGAAGGTTAGGCCAAAATCATTTTCCTTACAATACTCCAGAAACAAGACTGGAGCATTCGAATACTCCTCACTGATTATAGTTATGCCATCAATATATCTACATAATTGATAATGTGTACTGTGAGGGTCATTGTGCCAATTAGAGAGTTCCTTACAAAGATAAAAAGCGGGGGAGGGGGGAGAGAAGCGCCAACTTGTTAAGCCACTTCTAGTGCAGTATCATTTTATTAACAAATTTCAAATGTACAAAGGTAATATATACACTCACGTGGTGTCCAGTAAAGTAAGGCTCTTCAAATTGACAGTGTCAGAACGAGGGTACCCAGATGTCAGAAGCAGGCGCCACATGTCAGCCAAAGCTACGGCCACAAGGCAGGGACTTGGGGAGACATGTCAGGATCTCTCAGTGTCGGAGCAATTCCAGAGCTGTCAAAACTTGGTTCAGCCTACCACAATGCTGGCCAATCAGAATGCATTTCAAAGGCTGATGAGGGAGGTGTGGCCTTGCCTCTGAAAAGCATTCTGATTGGCCGTGGTAGGCTGAACCAAATTTTGATGGCTTTGGAATCACTCCAACACCTGAGAGATCCTGCTGGTCTTTCCCCAAGTCTTTGCCTCATGGCTGCAGCTGAGGATGACATGTGGCTCCTGCTGCTGACATCTGGGTACCCTTGTTCTGACACTGTCAACAAGACAAGCCTTATTACTGGACACCATGTGAGTGTATATATTACCTTGTACATTTGAAACTTGTGAGTAAAATAACACTGCACTATAAGTGACTTGGCTCTACTCTCCTCCCCTCCCCCAACTTTTTGTCTTTACAGCCTTCGGGTTCCCAGCCCATCTTTGAAGAAGTCTTGCCACCATTAGCAGCCATACACAAGAGACTTCAAATGTGTTTATGACCTCGGAAACTTACCTCTGGACTATTTTAGATTTATCACCTGGACTGATTTAATCACAGTCAGCATTATTTATATTATTATTATTATACAGGATTCATATAGCACCAACAGTTTGCACAGCTCTTTACAACATGAGGGCAGACAGTACACTTACAATACAAATCAGTACAGGAGGGATCAGAGGGCCCTGCTCATTAAAGCTTACAATCTAGAAATATGCTATATACATTGCCTGTAGCCAGCAGGTTTTTTAGCGCTGAGCTTCACACTTTATGTGTGTTATCTCCTCTTTTCTTACTGATTTGCATAGTTGGAGCATGGTTAGCTCCCATGGCAGTGCCGTGGGTTTGCAAGAATAATTGATCCAAAAAGGAGAAATAATTATGCTCCAAGCTAAAGTGAGTATGATTCATGATGAACCTAATTTGCTTGAAATTCATGTCAGGATCTTGAGCTAGAAAATATTAAATGGCATTTAAGCCAATCGTATGGGGAATCAACATATAGCACAAACTTACAACCATGGATACCCGGATATCCAGTGAAATCACAAAAAGACAGAGAGGGCACACAGATCTAGTGTATTATCCTAAAAATATTGCTTTATTAATGTAAAAAATGGTAAGTATTATACGCACAAGATGACAAACGTAAGCATACCACATGGTACAGCATCATTGAATCCACATTGCATCATATGAATCCACATTGCATCATATGAGAGCCCTCTGGGCTCTGAGGAAGAGGCTAGTCCTCAAACACGTTAACCTATTGGTTAACATGATATGTTGCAATGTAGATTCAATGATGCTGTACCATGTGATGTGCTTGTTACATTTGTCATCTTGTGAGTATAATACTTACCATTTTTTTTACATTAATAAAGCAATGGTTTTAGTCTAATACACTAGGTCTGTGCGCCCTCTCTGTCTTTTTGTGGTTTCAGTTGTTCCAGACTTCCCTAGTCTTAAGAGGGCAACAAGTAGGGATGAGCTTCGAGTTCGAGTCGAACTCATGTTCGACTCGAACATTAGCTGTTCGCAAGTTCGCCGAACACCGAACAATTTGGGGTGTTCGCGGCAAATTCGAATGCCACGGAACACCCTTTAAAAGTCTATGGGAGAAATCAAAAGTGCTAATTTTAAAGGCTTATATGCAAGTTATTGTCATAAAAAGTGTTTGGGGACCCGGGTCCTGCCCCAGGGGACATGTATCAATGCAAAAAAAAGTTTTAAAAACGGACGTTTTTTCAGGAGCAGTGATTTTAATAATGCTTAAAGTCAAACAATAAAAGTGTAATATCCCTTTAAATTTCGTACCTGGGGGGTGTCTATAGTATGCCTGTAAAGGGGCGCATGTTTCCTGTGTTTAGAACAGTCTGACAGCAAAATGACATTTGGAAGGAAAAAACACATTTAAAACTACCCGCGGCTATTGCATTGCCGACAATACACATAGAAGTTCATTGATAAAAACGCCATGGGAATTCCCCCCAGGGAAACCCCGAACCAAAATTAAAAAAAAAAAAATGACGTGGGGGGTCCCCCTAAATTCCATACCAGGCCCTTCAGGTCTGGTATGGATATTAAGGGGAACCCCGGCCAAAATTAAAAAAAAAAAATGACGTGGGGTTCCCCCTAAATTCCATACCAGACCTCTGGTATGGATTTTAAGGGGAACCCCGCGCCAAAAAAACAAAACAAAACGGCGTGGGGTTCCCCCAAAAATCCATACCAGACCCTTATCCGAGCACGCAACCTGGCAGGCCGCAGGAAAAGAGGGGGGGACGAGAGTGCGGCCCCCCCCCTGAACCGTACCAGGCCACATGCCCTCAACATTGGGAGGGTGCTTTGGGGTAGCCCCCCAAAACACCTTGTCCCCATGTTGATGAGGACAAGGGCCTCATCCCCACAACCGTGGCCGGTGGTTGTGGGGGTCTGCGGGCGGGGGGCTTATCGGAATCTGGAAGCCCCCTTTAACAAGGGGACCCCCAGATCCCGCCCCCCCCCCCCCTGTGTGAAATGGTAAGGGGGTACTTACCCCTACCATTTCACTAAAAAACTGTCAAAATAGTTAAAAATGACAAGAGACAGTTTTTGACAATTCCTTTATTTAAATGCTTCTTCTATCTTCCTTCATCTTCTTCTGGTTCTTCTGGCTCTTCTGGTTCTTCCTCCGGCGTTCTCGTCCAGCATCTTCTCCGGCGTCTTCTCCGGCGTCTTCTATCTTCTTCTCCTCGGGCCGCTCCGCACCCATGGCATGAGGGGAGGCTCCCGCTCTTCTCTTCATCTTCTTCTTCATCCTCTTCTCTTCTTCATCTTCTTCATCTTCATCTTCTCTTCTTTTCTTCTGCGGGCCGCTCCGCATCCATGCATGGAGGGAGGCTCCCGCTGTGTGACGGCGTCTCCTCGTCTGACGGTTCTTAAATAACGGGGGACGGGGCCACCCGGTGACCCCGCCCCCCTCTGACGCACGGGACATGACGGGACTTCCCTGTGGCATTCCCCGTGACGTCACAGGGAAGTCCCGTCAAGTCACCGTGCGTCAGAGGGGGGCGGGGTCACCGGGTGGCCCCGCCCCCCGTTATTTAAGAACCGTCAGACGAGGAGACGCCGTCACACAGCGGGAGCCTCCCTCCATGCATGGATGCGGAGCGGCCCGCAGAAGAAAAGAAGAGAAGATGAAGATGAAGAAGATGAAGAAGAGAAGAGGATGAAGAAGAAGATGAAGAGAAGAGCGGGAGCCTCCCCTCATGCCATGGGTGCGGAGCGGCCCGAGGAGAAGAAGATAGAAGACGCCGCGGAGAAGATACTGGACGAGAACGCCGGAGGAAGAACCAGAAGAGTCAGAAGAACCAGAAGAAGAAGAAGATGAAGGAAGATAGAAGAAGCATTTAAATAAAGGAATTGTCAAAAACTGTCTCTTGTCATTTTTAACTATTTTGACAGTTTTTTAGTGAAATGGTAGGGGTAAGTACCCCCTTACCATTTCACACAGGGGGGGGGCCGGGATCTGGGGGTCCCCTTGTTAAAGGGGGCTTCCAGATTCCGATAAGCCCCCCGCCCGCAGACCCCCACAACCACCGGCCACGGTTGTGGGGATGAGGCCCTTGTCCTCATCAACATGGGGACAAGGTGTTTTGGGGGGCTACCCCAAAGCACCCTCCCAATGTTGAGGGCATGTGGCCTGGTACGTTCAGGAGGGGGGGGGCCGCACTCTCGTCCCCCCCTCTTTTCCTGCGGCCTGCCAGGTTGCGTGCTCGGATAAGGGTCTGGTATGGATTTTTGGGGGAACCCCACGACGTTTTTTTTTTTTTTTTTTTTTGGCGCGGGGTTCCCCTTAAAATCCATACCAGACCTGAAGGGGGCATTGATCCATGTCCCCTGGGGCAGGACCCAGGTCCCCAAACACTTTTTATGACAATAACTTGCATATAAGCCTTTAAAATTAGCACTTTTGATTATTCATGTTCGTGTCCCATAGACTTTAACGGTGTTCGCGTGTTTGAGCGAACTTTTTTCCTGTTCGCATGTTCTGGTGCGAACCGAACAGGGGGGTGTTCGGCTCATCCCTAGCAACAAGACGAATTGAATTTATACAAGCCAGGACTGAGATATAGCCTACGTACATTGTATGGGTCCACTCCCAAGCGCAGGAGGTTTTTGTGTTTATGTGAACATCCAGTGTCCCAATTATAATTTCATAGGATATGGATCAGATGTCAAGAATCTTTAATAAAGGAGAGCAGGTTGAAAACCAGTAGTTGTAAAAAGTGATCAATATACAAAGAGATCCCATTGGTCAAAATGTTGGTACTGGCTATTGTTGGTCATTCAGGTGTGTCCAAAATACTTTTGTGGATCTTTGGCGGGTCGTAAAAATAGGGAGTACTATACTTTTTAGGAAGGAGACATTCACTTTCTTTTTTTTGCTCTCTCTTAAGCTATATCGTTATTATTTGACTGTAAACGAGAGTAGGCTGCAGGCACACAGCAAAGAGCTGAGGTTTTACTAACACTAATGTAAGGAGAGCTATGTATGGCCTCTATTGTACTGAGGCCAAGTAGAGCTTGCTTATAATTGGGACTTAGCTCGAGCCTAACTGCTCTCTGCTAGCCCTTTCTCTTATGCCGCGTACACACGATCGCACATTCCGACAACAAAATCCATGTTTTTTTTCCGACGGATGTTGGCTCAAACTTGTCTTGCATATACACGGTCACACAAATCTTGTTGGAATTTCTGAACGTCAAGAACGCACTAGAAAAGGGAAGTTCAATACCAAGTGCGCCACCCTTTAGGCTCCTTCTGCTAATCTCATGTTATTAGAAGTTTGGTGAGAGACGATTCGCGCTTTTCAGCCTTGTGCTTTTCCGATCGTTCTCCACAACTCTTTAAAGAGAAATTTAATGAACTATGTTGCCTCAGTTGGGTCTGAGGCCGGACTTAAAGAAGAAACCCTGACGGCGCTTGAAGCTGGCCATCCTGGCTTGCCCCCCCAAAGCACCCGAGAAGTAAGACAGAAGTATGTTGAGTACTTTGCGGGTAGGGGGGCCATCGATATGCCAGAAAATGTTTAAGAAACATTTTCAAATAAATTTTTTATTTAAACTGAAATAAGATTTACTTAGATTAACTGCTTGTCTCCTAGGTTCTCCAATGGGCTTCTTTTTGGCCATTTTCTTCAATAGTGCAAATGTAATTTATTTGATACATGAGGTGACAATCTCTTCTTCAACAAACTATTATTATGTTGTGGGTCTGCTACACACACCTTGTTTTTGTTGTTAATGTATGTAATGCATTACTGATAAAAATACACATAATTTTCAGCACCATAAATGAATTTTGGTGAGTCACGAAAATGGCATGATTGTGGCAAATTATAAAGCACTGTGGGAGTTATTTACTAAAGGAAAATCCACTTTGCACTCCAAGTGCACTGCAAAAGTGCACATGAAACTGCACTTGAAACTGCACTGAAAGTGCACTTGTAGTGCAAAGTGGATTTGCCTTTAGTAAATAACCCCCATTTCAGTGTAAACAACAACTTCCAAAAGTCCAAAAAATGATATTGAGCTTTGAAAGAAGAAGCCACGCATTGTTGAGTAGAAAACTTTTTACTCTGTGCACATTCACATGTGTGTTAGAAAAGGGTTTTTGAACAAACAAACATATTTCAGTAATAACATTTTTTTGGACAGTACAAATAGCCTTTTTTTGTGTTAAACAGGCATGTTTAAAAACATAAAACAATACACAACTCAGGAACTTACAAAGTTCAACTTTGATAAAGTGAAGGCAATATCAGACATTAGTATGTCCAAACTGTGTTGATATTGCCCTCATCAGATGGGGTGATGTCACCCCTGTGAAAGCCAAATTTTGAAGATGCACACAAATTGAGAGTCAAAATGGGGATTTCCCTCCTGCCTAATGTCGAGTTGCGAGGAAGGGGTTGCACCCCCAAATGCGTACCTTGATATCCCGTGATGGCAGATAGCACATGTTGACACACTGTGTGCATCTTCAGAATTTGGCTTTCAAAATTTTGGAGAAAAGTTAGAAAATTAGAAAGAATTTTAGAAATGTAGGTGTGTTTTTGATGCCTAAAACAATAATGTTTTGAGTCTTTTTTCCACATCATTGATGTCTTCCTTGATCTTCTGTAAATCCTGATTGCACACCATGATCTCCCCGATGAGGACTTGTGCACTTGCACTTCTTCAACAACATCCACATCACCTAAAAAAACCCCACCATGTATTATAAATATGCAGGCATCCATCTATTACCTGAAGCTGTGGTCTCAGACACTCACCTGTTGTGGTTACTATTTCACCCACTTCATAAACCTCTCCTTCCTCCACATCCTTTGGTTGTTGTTTTTGGATTTCCCCTTCTTTAGGAGGCTGGGGGTCTCTGGTGACATCAGACGTCCTGAGTCTTTTCTCCCCTATGTGAATAAAATAAAGGTATACTTAGCACACAGATATTTGAAGCAAGAAATAGGAATATGAAACATTGCTTGGAAGTGTCATACAATTGTCTGTTTTGGCAGAGTTCAAAGCTGAAGACATGATTTTTCCCTTTACAAAAATGGAATACTTACCTTTTTTGTTAAAGTATCACACATGTAGAGACACCTAAGATCCACTGGAGCACCTGTGTGGACACCCTAAAAAGTTTGTTCTGGTGTCCCACACTAGTACTCCTGCGTCCAGATGTGTAAACAGCTGCTGAGTGTCCTCTACTTACACTGAATCAAGTTTGCGTTTCATTCTAGTTACAAACCCATCTAGACAACAATGTACTAAACTTCTTTTAAGACAAATAGGCATGACCAAATGTAGTTAACCTGCATCTGCAAAAAACATTGTATTAGTGGGCAAACGAACAATGTTTACTACGAACGATTACTGTGCCCACGAACCTGAAACTTGCCATTTTAAACTGTACAACAGTAAAGAAAAGCACATGGAGCAGCATGAACATAATAAGAAGAATAGGAACATACGACAAAATACTTACTTTTTTGCAGCACTCTCTTGATTCTTTTGCACTGATCCTGCTCCCTCAATTTGAGGTGTGACCATCAGTTCCTCAGTTGATCCTTGGAACGCCGTACCCCAAAATTCTTCAGCAGACTTTGCACAACTTTAGTCATGATCTTGGCCTTTCTCACATTTGGGTTTGGGTACTGTCCATGCTTCCCGTCATAGTCGGCCCTCTTGAAGATGTCCACCTTCTCCACCATCTCTATAAAGGCCATATTTGAGGCCTTAAATATCCTCCGGGATCCTCCGGGATCAGGACGTTCGTGGCTCTGGGCTTTTGTAATTGCTGCTGCTGTCTTCATGCACCTGTTGTCTCTCCGCCATGTGCTCTCCCACTGCGCCGAAAGACAAGGGACGGGGAACATACTATATAGAAGGTCAGGGGCTGGTGGAGTTTCACGCATGCGCAGTGTAAATAAAGCGTAACACATGTGTGTCATATGTACGATCTGTGAGCGGAGGAAGGAGTATCGGAAGCGCCGATCATTAGAACGAAGGTACAATTTTAACCATCAGTGGCCTATACTGCTTCTGGATTGAGGCCTATATTGGGTCAAGATTAGGAGAGTTTAGCCTGACATTAGGGTTTGTCTTGTGTTGTGTCTTGCAGAGAAAATGGATCTATTCAATGATGAGGACTTTATCCCCATATTCATTGCTATGTACAGGGAGCTGCCCTGTCTGTGGCAGGTAAACCACCCCTTTTATAACAATAAACCAAAGAGGAAGGCAGCGCTGGATCAATTGCTGGAATTTGTGAAGCCAATGATCTCCACGGCAGACATCCCCTATTTGAAGGCCCTAATTGGTGGCATGAGGAGCACTTATAATAGGGAGCACAAGAAGGTCCAGGATTCCCAGAGAACTTTAAAACTTTAACATTTCAGTAAAAATAAAAAGAGAGAAGAAAGGATACAAACAGACAGAATCTTATCTTCATAGTAAGATAACTAAATAAGCAAGAATGGGGATACAATATACTAAGAGGAGACAAATAGATAAATAAAAATCACCTGGGCAAAGGAACAGCCTCACCCCCCATCCACACCCACTTCCAATATTATAAAATTAATATTACACCTTAATTCCACCCCTATTTTCCAACCCTCCCCCTCCCCTTTAAGTGAGCTTATATTTAAATTTCTATATCGGGTTTATCAATTTTTTATTGCTTTTCACCTTATTTTTACCTTTTACCTTATTAAAATTAGTTATCTCTTTACTTCCACACTATCTAACATTTCCCTTTCCTATTATTTTATCTATTCTGGTTGTTTTTCCGACTCTGTTATACTTTTTACACTTTATACGGGAGGACCTATTTTTTCCAGCCAGGGCCTCCACATCCTGTCAAATTCCTTGATATTACCTCTCTTTGTATACACTACTCTTTGTCTACATAAGGTCTCATTTATTGTCCTAATCCAGTCTCTAACTATAGGGGGAGCCTTCGATTGCCATCCCAATGCAATCATTTTCCTAGCTTGAAACAAGGAGAGGTGAGAGGTGTCACCCCAGTATGCGTTGACCCACATCCCTAACATGATACGAAACAGAAACACACTCACAAGGAGTGTAACTCCTCTAATGGGACTTTTGAAAAGGGTCACTCGCATTATAAGTACAAGAGTAGTGGAAGTTTTTTTTAAAATGTATAATATTTATTAGAAAAAATATTTAAAAGAGGATCATCATGACCTAACAGTAATCCATAATTAAAAATGGATGCATACAAATGATAAGAAATGGATAAACATAGGACAATGACCAATAGTAATAAAAAAGTTGATTGAACAACAATAAACATATGACCCGAAGTTTCGAGGTAAAAAGGGGGTTGACCTCATCTTCAGGGGTAGCGACAATTGGTCACGATGAATTTTTACATCTAAAAAGTTACAGAACAAAACTGGAATGAATGAACAACAATAGAGCATCTTCATAAATATAAACAGTAGGTGTAAAATTTACATCACATGAACCATCCACAGTGATATAAATACAACATTTGTTGGGTTGGCATATATGTGCAAATACTGACCACTTAAGTTCACAGAAAAATTCTCCAGGGCATTCTCAGCATCCAATAAGAAAAGTTCGGCTCGTCACAGCTCCACAGGGGCCCAAGACCAGAGAGCAGGAAGAAATACGAAAGGAAGAGGAAGATACTAGCGTGGGGCACAAAGGCTGAATCCCAGAATGGGCAGAAGACACCATAGGCTGCAGTAGCTCCACAAAGGGCACCCCCGAAGAGGAACACAACCACCCCTCAAGGATAGGACGTGCCAGAGCCCATTGAAGGGGGCTAACTGGTCAAAGGCCCAAGGTCACTGAAATATAAATAATATGACATTTTGTAATTGGTTTCAAAAATAGGAGCCTAGTATCGTTTGGTCACTTTAAAAGGCTCTATAACAAGTTATAGCAAACATAGTTGAGTGTAAGCTCCAAAAAACATACCTAAAAGCTTACAGTAGCTTGTGGTATGTGGGATCACAGGCTCCAAAACCTTAAAGCCAGGGAGGAGAGGACAAACCAATGATGTCAGTCCCAAAACTACTTTGTAATAATCCCACAAACTGTATCACCAGGGGGTCATCTGGAGGTATGGAGCACAAAGAGAAAAAGGCAAGCTGTGTAAATATGTGAGCAAAAAGTGCACCTTGTGACTCAAACAGTGCGTCATCCAATCATCCAAAGTAGAAAGATTTACCTTCCAGCCTGTCATTCCTCAGTGTCAGTCTATGGAGCGTCAAAGACAGCTGTAAGTATTAGAGCTCAGGTAGTTAAATACAGCTGGCTGTGGTAAAGGCGAATATATAATTGGTTTGCCTAGATAGTGGGTGGTCGGAGGAGGGAAGGACATGCAGCACCCAGATGGATGCCCCCCGAGTGCAGCAGCGCATGGCGCCACCTCCCAGGCACACCCCTTGGTGGAAAGGCATCCAATCAGGACGTTCATGGGCGTGTCTCAGTCATGCCGCTCCGTACTAGACAGAGCCGTTGTGACGTGGGCGATGCCATCCCGCACTGGAGACTCATGAAGCAGAACTGGCGTGTCCGTCAGCATGACAACCATGCCAACAGACTGCCAGAGAAGAGGGGGGCCGAATGCGTCCAATAGGGTGCTAAGTAGCCCCCTATGCGCCGAGTGGAGGGTAATGCAGCAGTGAAAAGAGATGAGGGGAGGAGGGAAGAGAAGAAAAAGTAGGGAAAGAAGGAAAAGGAGAAAGAAAGATGGGAAAGGAAAAGAGAAGAAATAGGAAAGGGAAAAAGGGAGAGAGAAGACTAGAAAAAGGGCTAAAAAGAAAAGACAAGCACACCAACCCGAAGACAGAAGGTCTCGATCCCCCAGTATCTGGGAGGGGCCGGTCCCTACAGGATCCGAGAAAGCACTGGAAAACAGATGTAACAAGTTATTCATAATAATACAAACTGTTATACAGATATAAAGAATACACAAAACACAGTTCAAAATATCGCAAATAAATATTGTTGATATCCCTAACATGCTTAGAATTGAATCCTAGAAGGATGGAAAATAACCCAGGAAAGGATCATACGGTATAACGAAGAACACAAATCTTGTTCGATTAATGTGTGCCCCTGACCGACAGGAAGAACTAACTTGATAGTTGGTGGTGGAGATTAGAATCACAGCCTAAGCTAAATGTTGAGTAGATGGACCCTGCAAATTGTGGTCCCGGGGGTCAAAATAAGACTGTGCTAGTCTAAGGATTCCCATTCAGATCCTCCAAAGGAAAAACCCTCCAGAAAGGGTCTGAATGAAATCGTACCATTGAGGCCTGGAGGTTTTGTTGTATTTAAGCGAAATATCCACCTCTGTTCGGCCTGCATTAGCGATTTGTTGGTGTCCCCCCCTCTTGAGCCGGGGTGCATCCTGTCTAATATTAAAAAGGACCATAGAAATAAATGCCCCCTAATTGGGACTTTAAATGGACCACCAACTCAAAAATTATAAAAAATAAATCTTTAATACAAAAAGTTAAAATACAAATACACAAGACCACATATATGAAAGGATGCACAACATGTGCTGCATATGACGAACCAATGTACAATAAAAGTGCATGCAAGGTGAATGTCCAAATGCCCGACGCGTTTCTGGTACCAGATGGTCCAATACCTTCTTCAGGGGCCAAGGGTTCAGAAAATTTAGTGTTCAAAATACATTCTGGTGTAAATATTTAATATTAGAAATACATGTGAGGAGCCAGTGAGTTCATATTGACACTGCACACTTTGTCATTAGTGGGAATTTTGAGTGATTAGTGTGTTCTCCGGGTGAGTGACAACTGCAAAGTCTCCTAAGGAGTGTTAAGGTTATGGGCTTCAGTAAGCTGATAACTAGACCATTCACAAAGTCACTGTAATAGGGCTGAATAGCCCAGGGAGCAATGTCCCAGCAGTCCACCTTAAGTGAAAACCTGTCCCTCCTGCGTGCGGTGTCAGATCTCTGAGGCATGCACCCAGAGATCTGACACCGCACGCAGGAGGGACAGGTTTTCACTTAAGGTGGACTGCTGGGACATTGCTCCCTGGGCTATTCAGCCCTATTACAGTGACTTTGTGAATGGTCTAGTTATCAGCTTACTGAAGCCCATAACCTTAACACTCCTTAGGAGACGTTGTAGGTGTCACTCACCCACACTAATCATAATTCCCACTAATGACAAAGTGTGCAGTGCCAATATGAACTCACTGGCTCCTCACACGTATTTCCAATATTTAATATTTACACCAGAATGTATTTTGAACACTAAATTTTCTGAACCCTTGACCCTTGAAGAAGGTATAGGACCATCTGATACCGGAAACGCATTGGGCATTCACCTTGCATGCGCTTTTATTATACATTAGTTTGTCATATGCAGCACATGTTGTACATCCTTTCATATATGTGGTCTTGTGTATTTGTATTTTAACTTTTTGTATTAAAGATTTATTTTTGATCATTTTTGAGTTGGTGGTCCATTTAAAGTCCCAATTAGGGGGCATTTATTTCTATGGTCATTCAAAGGGATGGGACCACCAGACTCTATATGAGATGATGGGAGTCTCTTTCTTATTAATATTAAAAAGGAGATCTTAGGGGCAACCCCATCATGTAGGTCCCCAACATGTCTCCCCAGTGGGAGGCTGGGATTGCTGGTCTGCATTGACAGAATGTGTCGATAGGCACATCGCCATAAAGGCAGAATAGTTTTGCCTACGTAGAAGCAGAAGCAATCACACAGCAAGAGATACACCACATTAGTCATCTGACAGTTTGCGTAGTGTTTAGGGCGATATTGTTCTCCATTAGGGAGTATCACGTTACGCGCAGTATTCATATAATGATAGTAGTTGCACCCACCACAGGTAAAAGTACCTGGGTATTTACAGGGATCCCGTTGGCCCAAATTGTAAAATTCACTGGACAACAGATAATCTTTAAGGGATCTTGCCCTTCTGAAGGTGAAAGATGGACATTTACTTACATACAGACCTATGGTAGGGTCCATAGAAAGGAGATGCCAATATTTGCTGGCAATTTTCTTGAAAGTTTCATGTTGATTGCAAAACCTCGTTATGATAGAGATCGGATTTTTTTTGGTATTTTTAGAAGAAGGATTGTATAGCACATCATTCCTTGTTTTCAATAATGCACGATTGTAGGCCTTCTTAAGGCATGATTTGGAGTAACCGCGTAGGAGTAGTCTTTCCCTCAAAACATCCATCTCCCTTTTGAAGGTTATTAATCATGCGTTCCCACTCCCCCAGGTACAGGTTGGCATACGATGGGGCACAAGAAGTCCCCATCGCAACCTCCTGCACCTGGAGGAAGTGGGAGCCATTGAAAGTAAAATGATTGTGTTGAAGGATGTAGTCCAGAGCTAATGAAGGATGTAGTCCAGCACTAATGCAAATAGAAAGCAGCGCAATTGCGGCAATAATGCCTGTCAGATCACATATGCTGGAATAGTGGAAGTCAATGGGGCTCGAACCTGCAAAATCCAAAGTTCTCACTGAATTCTTATATGCAAGATCTTTGCCATAAAAAGTGTTTGGGGACCTGGGTCCTGCCCCAGGGGACATGTATCAATGCAAAAAAAATGTAAAAACTGCCGTTTTTTCGGGAGTAGTGATTTTAATAATGCTTAGAGTGAAACAATAAAAATGTAATATTCCTTTAAATTTCACACCTGGGGGGTGTCTATAGTATGCCTGTAAAGGGGCGCATGTTTCCTGGGTTTAGAACAGCCTGACAGCAAAATGACATGTCAAAGGAAAAAAAGTCATTTTGCCGGTCCGATAATACACATAAAAGTTCATTGATAAAAATGGCATGGAAATTCCTCACAGGGGAACCCCGAACCAAATTTTTTTTTAAAAATGCCGTGGGGGTCCCCCTAAATTCCATACCAGGCCCTTCAGGTTTGGTATGGATAGTAAGGGGAACCCTGGTCAAAACTTAAAAAAAAAATGGCGTGGGGTCCCCCTCAAAATCCCTACCAGACCGAAGGGTCTGGTAGGGATTTTAAGGGGAACCCCATGCCAAAATAAAAAAAAAAATGGCGTGGGGTCCCCCCAAAAATCCATACCAGACCCTTATCCGAGCACGCAACCTGGCAGGCCGCAGGAAAAGAGGGGGGACGAGAGAGCGCCCCCCTCCTGAACCATACCTGGTCACATGCCCTCAACATTGGGAGGGTGCTTTGGGGTAGCCCCCAAAACACCTTGTCCTCATGTTGATGGGGACAAGGGCCTCATCCCCACAACCCTTGCCCGGTGGTTGTGGGGGTCTGCGGGCGGGGGGCTTATCAGAATCTGGAAGCCCCCTTTAACAAGGGGACCCCCAGATCCCGGCCCTCCCCCCTGTGTGAAATGGTAAGGGGGTACAAAAGTACCCCTACATTTCACAAAAAAACTGTCAAAAATGTTAAAAATGACAAGAGACAGTTTTTGACAATTCCTTTATTTAAATGCTTCTTCTTTCCATCTGCTATCTTCTTTCTTCTATCTTCTATCTTCCTTTGGTTTCTTCCTTCATCTTCTTCTGGTTCTTCTGGTTTTTCCTCCGGTGTTCTCGTCCGGCATCTTCCTTCACGGCGTCTTCTTCCCTTCTTCTCCTCGGGCTGCTCAGCATCCATGATGGAAGGCTCCCGCTGTGTGATGCTTCTCTTCTTCTGACGGTTTTTAAATAATGGAGGGCCTTCCCTGTGGCATTCCCCGTGATGTCAGAGGGGGGCAGGGTCACCCGGTGGCCCCACCCTCCGTTATTTAAAAACCGTCAGAAGACGAGAAGCGTCACACAGTGGGAGCCTCCCATCATGGATGCGGAGCAGCCCGAGGAGAAGAAGGGAAGAAGACGCCGTGAAGGAAGATGCCGGACGAGAACACCGGAGGAAGAACCAGAAGAACTAGAAGAACCAGAAGAAGAAGAAGAAGATGGAGGAAGAAACCAAAGGAAGATAGAAGAAAGAAGATAGAAGAAAGAAGAAGCATTTAAATAAAGGAATTGTCAAAAACTGTCTCTTGTCATTTTTAACATTTTTTACACTTTTTTGTGAAATGGTAGGGGTACTTTTGTACCCTCTTACCATTTCACACAGGGGGGAGGGCCGGGATTTGGGGGTCCCCTTGTTAAAGGGGGCTTCCAGATTCCAATAAGCCCCCCTGCCCGCAGACCCCCACAACCACCGGGCAAGGGTTGTGGGGATGAGGCCCTTGTACCCATCAACATGGGGACAAGGTGTTTTGGGGGGCTACCCCAAAGCACCCTCCCAATGTGGAGGGCATGTGGCCTGGTATGGTTCAGGAGGGGGGCGCTCTCTCGTCCCCCCTCTTTTCCTGCGGCCTGCCAGGTTGCGTGCTCGGATAAGGGTCTGGTATGGATTTTTGGGGGACCCCATGCCATTTTTTTTTAATTTTGGCACGGGGTTCCCCTTAAAATCCATACCAGACTTGAAGGGTCTGGTATAGATTTTGAAGGGGACCCCACGCCATTTTTAAAAAAAAATTTGGCTGGGGTTCTACTTAATATCCATACCTGACCTGAAGGGCCACGCCATTTTTTTTTTAATTTTGGTTTGGGGTTCCCCTGTTTGGAATTCCCATGCCATTTTTAGCAATGAACTTTTATGTGTATTGTCGGACCGGCAATTCATTAATAGCCGCGAGTACTTTTAAATTACTTTTTTTCCTTTGAAATGTCATTTTACTGTCAGACTGTTTTAAACATGGGAAACATGCGTCCCTTAATCAGGCATACTATAGACACCCCCCAGGTATGAAATTTGAAGGAATATTACACTTTTATTGTTTCACTTTAAGCATTATTAAAATCACTGCTCCCGAAAAAACAGCCATTTTTAAAACTTTTTTGCATTGATACATGTCCCCTGGGGCAGGACCCGGGTCCCCAAAACATTTTTTATGACAATAACTTGCATATTAACCTTTAAAATTAGCACTTTTGATTATTCATGTTTGTGTCCCATAGACTTTAACGGTGTTCGCACAAATTTTTTGTCTGTTCGCATGTTCTGCTGTGAACCGAACAGGGGGGGGATGTTCGGCCCATCCCCAGTTATCATTGAGAATCATGGGGTACAACTTGTCAAGCAACTCGGAGGTCCAAAGTCGCCCAACTGTGAAACAAGTCATATATATTTTAAAAGAAAGGAACTCTTATTTATACTTGCATTTACAACAGCAGAACAAATGCAGGAAGTGATGTGTGCACATGGGCCAGAAGCAAATGTGTGGGGATGCCAAAAAAAATCAATGAACCCCACCCACACCAAATCTAACTACCACATCCACCCCCACATTGATTAAGTACAAGTACATATCATACCCTTATCCAGAGAATGAGTAGCACCTCCTCTTTGCTAAAGAGGGACCTTGCCATGTCCACCTAGATGGAGATCTTGACCAGCACAGGGACCTCCAGGTGATTACAATGACTAATTTCTGGGTCAGAAGGCAAAACCACACTTATTTGATCGCTGCTGCGAATATTTGATCGCAACCACTATTAGAATTGTATTATTTTTGTTTATTTGCAGATATGCAAATTTGTATTTCTACTTATGATATTTAAAGGCGTTTGATAAGAAATGGTGTCCCTGGGTTAGCAGCAGGTGAATGACAAAAACAAAAGGCCCAGTTTGAGCCCTGGTTCACACTGACAGAGGGAGGAATTAGTTCAGCTGAAATCACACACTTTCATTCCCACATGTCAGTCCCAACTGCAAGGGGAATTTCAGAGAAATCTGTGCAGGTTTCTGCACTGATATCAATACAAATTGCACCCCAAAGTCACACCAATTAAAACAGTGCAATTGTCACTGCTTTGACATGTCAAATCACACCAATGTGAACTAAAGCTGACACATACAACATTGCCTATCCACCAGCTGAATTCATTACCTGCAATTCTCCACAGCTGTTATATATAAAGATTCCACCTTTATCATTAACTTGCAGGTGTGCAGAAGCCTAGGTTTACATTGGAGCGATTTGTCACGCGATTTGAGAGATCAAATCGCATGACTATTGGCAGCAATGGCACTGTTCCAATTGATGCAAAAATTTTTTTTTGTGGCGCCACACCAATTTGCTAAAGTAGTTCCTGCACTACTTTTGCCAATTTCAGGTGCGACTTCAATAGACATTTGTGTACGAAGCCACACGGATGTCTATCAAGTTGCACCTGAAATCACGCTGACCTTGCTACTTTGAAATCACGCTACTTCAAGTGAAGTAGCACGATTTCAAAGTAGCATCAATGTGAACCGGGGCAAAGAGATTCGTTTTTTGGTGCACAAATACATATTGAAATAAAATATAAGATATTGCACTTTCCCAACCATCACCCACAAAAACTAAAGAGAAAGAAAAGTAGAAGAAAAAAAAAAAAAACACAACACAACAAAGCTCAATAATGTACTTTCCTGGTGCCTCCCATGTCAGCATACCCATGGTTGGTTGCTCCGCCCTCTACCAACCCACAGGACCATTTTAACTCTATAAAAAAATAGTTCCTCCCCTTAGTCAGTATTCTTTACTTTGTCCTCATGCCTGCAGGATCATTATCAGCCTTACCTCACCGCTTTATGGTGTAACCGTTGCAGGTTCATGCTCTCCTGCAGTATGGAGTCCCATCGCTTGGGCTGCTAAAGGCGCCAGATAAGTATGGGAGGCCGTTTTTTTCTGTGGATCTTTTTTTTGGGCCATATTGGAAGATTAACAGGAGCTTAGCCTCTCCTCTATGCTCTTCCCTGATGGTATGTCTCCTATCCGTATGTGAGCAGGCTGTTACTTGCACATGTGACAGTACGGTGCATGCCCAGTAGCAAACTGAAGCTGTCGGCGGCCATCTTGGTACTCCCAAAGTGCTCCCAGCATAAATGGAGAGGCTGGGATTCATTACAGGGCCAGCCATCAAGGTGAAGAAATCTCCCTTAAGTGTCTTCCCTATTTTTTGCAATGGAGCCTGGCCAAGGTATTTAGGGGCTTGCAAATGGGTACTTTTGTTTAATGTTATGTATATGTATTGTGTAGATATGTGTATCTATGTGTGTATATATATATATATATATATATATATATATGGTTAAAAAGGAAAGCAGAAAGAAATCTATCCTTTTTTTGTTTTTCTCTTGCCCAGCTGCCCCTACTAATGTGATACCGCAACAAAAAGATCCTCATCATACCGCTAGGTAAGGGCTGCAACAATCAGGTAAGTTTTAAAGGAAAATAAAAAAGAGCACTACGGGCAAATTAGAACATATTTTTTGTTTCTACAGCCCGCATCGGGGATCATCCCGCAGATCATCTCACCGTAGCTCCTCAGATAGGAGATCCAAAGGTCATAGGAGCTCAGGACACTCTCACTCATCCTCAGCTCATGCCTCCCGCAGTGGCCAGAGGTCACCCCGACATACCCCTAGCAGACACGAATCCCACAGACCGGTGTATCCAAAAGAGAAGACCTGTTGGGTATGTGGAAGACAAGCGCTGCCGGAAAAATTGGTATGCGAGAAGTGTCTACTAGAGGCTACAGGGGATAAAGAGAAAGATAAGCAGCAGTCTCTGGAATCAATTAAGAGCTTGATCAAGGATTCAATCAGGGAGTTGGCCCTCTCCCAAGACCAAATTAATCCACCCTCGCCTGAAGCAGCAGTAAGTGCGTCCACTCCTCATTCGGACGCAAAGGTGGATTCTGAAGACGAGGCAAAGGGGTGGATAGCAATATTTCAGCTTTTGACTTCGCTCTAGTTGAGCCTTTCATAACTGCGGTCAAGGATGCAATCCAGTGGGAGGAAAATCCGGAGCCACCTTCTAAAACAAAGAAATATTTCCCACATCTGAAAAAGAAGGTATCAACTCTTCCCTTGATGGAAGAAATCAAGGAGGTGGTAACAGATGAATGGCAGAAGGTAGATAGAAGACCTATGGCGTATAATCCTTTTCTCAAGTTATATCCACTGGCAAAAGCAGATGCGCAACTTTTTGATGCTGTACCAACTGTGGATGCCTCAGTTATAAGGTTGGCTAGAAACTCGACCTTGCTACTAGAAGACGCAGTCTCTTTTAAAGATGTCCTTGACTGAAGGATTGACTCAGACCTGAAAAAAACATATCAGGCGGCTGGGGGAGCATGCAAGGCAGCGGTAGCTCTGACTTCGATCTCAAGGGCCAGCAGAGTATGGTCAGACAACGTGGAAACGGCCCTCAGACAAGGGGTAGGTTCAGAAGAAATCATTAAGGCACTGGATGAATTAAAGCTGGCCTCAGATTTCATAGCAGAAGCGGCTATTGACGTGCTAAAATGCTCTTCCATGGCCATGTTGTATTCCATAATGGCCAGAAGAGCGTTGTGGCTAAAACCATGGTCGACCGACCCAACGTCTAAGCAATCATGGTGTCGTATTCCATACGATGGGAAAGCCCTGTTTGGCGAAAAAATGGATACGGCAATTACCAGAGTCACGGGGGGAAAAGTGGGCTAATTCCCCAGGACAGAAGCAGGAGGAAGAGATTTGCAAACCGCCCAGCGGGCCAGTTAAGAGGGAAGGACTCCAGATCCTACCGTCCGGGAAGGGAGTATAGAAGGGGCTGGAAAGGTTCACAAGCTACCTTTCTGCGGTCGGCTAAACCAAAAGCCTCTACATCCACAGTTGATGGTCAGAAGTCCTTTTGACGCCCTCTTCACCCAAACCGGTCCGGTAGGAGCCCGTCTAAAGGCGTTTGCCCAGGTTTGGGTGGAAGGTTGCGTAGACCAGTGGGCAGTGTCCACGGTCTGTCAAGGTCATTTCTGGGGATTCAAAAGGCAGCCTCCCCTCTATTCCTTTCAGGCCACCAAGATTCCAACCTCCAGAGAGAAGAAGGAGGCCCTTCTTCAATATGTCAAAATGCTTGTTCTCCAGCAGGCAGTAGTACCAGTTCCAGACTTGGAGAAGCACTTAGGCTTTTATTCCCCAGTCTTCTTGGTCCCCAAAAAATCAGGGGGTTGGAGGCCGGTGCTAGACCTGAAGAGTCTGAACAGGTATATCCGGGTGGAACATTTCAAGATGGAGTCCTTAAACACGGTCATTCTATCTGTTCAGCCAGGAGATTGGATGGCGTCCATAGACCTTCAGGATGAGTATCTGCACATACCTAATCGCCCTCAGTTTCAACCTTTTCTTTGGTTCAGAATAGGCGACTTACATCTCCAATTCCAGTGCCTTCCCTTCGGGATTTCAACAGCGCCCAGAACTTTCACCAAAGTGCTAGTAGCGATCTTGGCTCCTCTTCGAGAGAAGGGGATTCGAGTGCTACACTATTTGGACGATATTCTAGTTCTTTCTCAGCACAGGCAGACCTTGGTGATACATGTACAGTTGGTCCTAGACACACTGATAAAGTTTGGTTGGCTAATCAACTACGCCAAAAGTCAACTTACGCCCACACAGGAGATAATTTACCTAGGGGCATTCTTCAACACTCCAGGAAGAGCAGTTTTACTCCCGGCAGAAAAAATCCCTTCATTGATAGGGAAAGTGAAAAGGGCGCTAGTGAGCCATTCTATGGCAGCATCAGACTGTCTAAGCCTGCTAGGTTCCCTCTCTTCATGCATACCTATGGTGAAATGGGTCAGATGGCATCTACGGACTTTCCAGGTGGGCTTATTATCACAGTGGAAGAAAGATCGCCTAGAGCAGAGAATATTGATTACACCTACAATAAAATCCAGCCTTTGGTGGTGGACAAGACCATCCAACCTTCTGCTTCACTGTCCCCTTGGCCCCATCCCATGGACTGTTCTGACGACAGATGCAAGTCAGTTAGGATGGGGGACACATTACCAAGACCAGTTGGTACAGGGCAGATGGCAATTCAATGCGACAGAGGTAGTATCAAACACCTTGGAGCTAAGGGCGGCTTGGTTAGCAATCCTGTCTCTGGCCACCTTCCTCAGGGGAAAATCCATCCTTCTCCAGATGGACAACAAAGCGGCAGTAGCTTATGTTCAGAATCAAGGAGGAACGCACAGCAGGTCCCTTCTGAACGAAGTGACACCCATTCTGACATGGGCCGAGAGGAATTTAGTCAACCTACGAGCCTCATATATCCCAGGGCCAGAGAACCAGTTAGCCGATCAGCTTTCAAGATCTTTCAGCCACAACAACGAGTGGTCTCTGAATCTGAGGGTCTTCTCCTGGATATGCCAACAATGGGGCACTCCCCAAATAGACCTATTTGCCTCCCCGCTCAATGTGAAGACACCGCTTTTCTTTTCAAGGTTCCCATCTCCGAAATCAGCAGGGGTGGATGCCCTAACCCAGCCATGGAACTTTCAGATGGCATACGCATACCCACCAACTCCACTGATACTGAGGTTTCTCCAACGTCTAACCACAGAAGCGATCACAGTTTTAGCAGTGATTCCATACTGGCCCAAGAGACCGTGGTTCACGTTGCTAATCAAGATGACCTTGTGCAAACCGCTTCACCTTCCACGCATAGACAACCTTCTGTCTCAAGGCAAGTTCTGTCACCCGCACCCAGAGATCCTAGACTTGAGGGTTTGGAAGTTGAGCGGAAAAGGTTGGGCGAGTTAGGATGTTCGCATAATGTCATTCAACCACTACTATAGGCCAGAAAAGCACCTACGAATTCCACATACTATAGAGTTTGGAGAAAGTTTACGGAATTGGCAGAAACGAACCATTTTGATCCTCTAAACCCCGGAATCCAGAACATACTCCTCTTTTTACAGAGTGGATTGGACTTAGGTTTGGGCCTGAATACGCTTAAGGTCCAGGTTTCAGCCCTTTCAGCTCTAACAGACACCTGGTGGGCGCTAGATCCTCTGGTGGAACGTTTCTTGAAAGCAGTTCTAAGATTGAGACTGCCTAGAAAGACGCTATACCCCAAATGGGATTTGACTATCGTGCTTAATATCCTTTCAAAACCTCCGTTTGCTCCCACAGAAGAAAGCACCTTGGAGGATATTTCTCTGAAGGCAGTCTTTCTAGTCGCCATCACTTCGGGTCGCAGGGTATCAGAGATCCAAGCATTAGGGTCACAAGAACCCTACATTACCTTCTTCCCGGACAGGGTGGTGTTGCAACCTATTCATCAGTTCATCCCTAAAGTACCTTCAGTCTTCCATCTGAACCAAGAGTGGGTTCTTCCAGCATTCGGGGAGGATCCAGCCTCCTCAAAACTGCATGAGTTGGATATAACCAGATCCCTAAGTCACTACCTAAATTTGACGCAGCAGTTCAGGAAAGATCAACGGCTATTTGTCATCCCCAAGGGTGCCAGAAAGGGAATGGCAACATCTAAGACGACCTTGGCAAGCTGGATTGTAAGGTTAATCCAAAGAGCATATCGGGCTAGTGGTCTCCCAGTTCCAGATGCGGTCAATGTGCATTCAACGCGTGGAATAGCCTCCTCCTGGGCAGCTTTGGCGCGGGTCTCCCCTGAGACAATTTTGTCGAGCGGCCAGCTGGTCGTCCTTCAGCACGTTCATGTCCCACTATAGTGTGGACCCAGCAGTCCTTACTTCACGAGAGTTTGGGGAAAGGACTTTGCAGTCATCTGTACTGTAGCTTTTTTGTTTAATTAAATTGCTTTATTGCAGTACCCTCCCTGTAAGCGAGTTATTTACCATGGGTATGCTGACATGGGAGGCACCAGGAAAACGGAAAATTGAATACTTACCTTTCCGTAATTTTCCTTTCCTGGTGCCTGCCCATGGCAGCATACACCCTCCCTTCAATGATCCTTAGCGTTATGAGATCTAGTTACAAGAATACTGACTAAGGGGAGGAACTCTTTTTTTATAGAGTTAAAATGGTCCTGTGGGTTGGTAGAGGGCGGAGCAACCAACCATGGGTATGCTGCCATGGGCAGGCACCAGGAAAGGAAAATTACGGAAAGGTAAGTATTCAATTTTCCGTTTTTATTTGACCAGCAGAAAAACAAAAAAAAATTTACATTCATTTACTAGCTTCAAAAAAATTTGTACAGGATATATGGTGCTACATTTAGCAATGGGATTTTAAGGGCCCTGCTCATAGGAGCTTACAATCTAAAATTTGACAAAACCTTAGAGTGGACACAGCTTTAATTTCAGTGTATAATGGGCAACACATCACATTTTTATCTGCAAGATTATAGAAAATACTTAATCATTCTCACAAAGCATTCCAACATAATATTACAAAAGACTTATTCAAAAACACCCACCACCAGCCCACAATCCACACATACATACATTGGTGACCATGTTCTGCTGGAAGCTGCATTTCGGTGTACACGATTAAACAACGAGATCAAAAAGAGTAGGTCAGCAGATGCTTCCAAATGATGTTTGCATGATCAGACAAGAACAATACATGCACAACATTGACAGCATGGCCACATAAACCCACTTTTGATTGGAAAAATGCACAAGAATTTCATCAAATCTCCCAATATCATTCCTTCTCCCCCACAAATCACAGCAAAAAAACCTGTCCTTCTCAGGCCAAATGAACCCCCCCTACTGCAGGCCTTTGTATAAGAGAGGTTGTATTGTTAGCACACTGACACACCCAATAGAAGTACACACCCACCAGTATCTATCAATCTGTCTCTTCATGTATGTCTAAAGTGATTGCACCTGATGAGCAGGAACATATAATAGTATTCGCAACTGTGTTAGCCCTTGGCTATGTGCATCAAATCTCCAACTACAGGACAAAGATCAAAGTCCATTTGCATCCACATAAACAAAGCAAACGTTTTCTAAGCATATGTACCCATGCAGTGTAAACCCTAAAATTTGAAATGTCCAAGTCCCTGGGCATGATTAGTGCTAATAAACATTAACACCAGTCCCTGGCTGCAATGAGCTTCCAATCTAAAGTCCAAAATTAACTTTCTTACATTAGAACCTATTTCGACAGGAGACAAATACAGTGCCAGCATGTCTTTGGATTGTAGTGATAAACCCACACAGAGAGAAGATATAAACTTCAACACAAGGATTAGCATGTTGGGGAATTGAACCAGCATCCCAGGTGCTGGTAGACAGAACTGCTGCCCACTTAGCCACCAGGCAGCTCCACACATGTTCTCTGCATCTCTGTGGTGTGAACCAGCCCTAAGTCCATAGCCATGCTTAGTGTCACAAGCAATATACAATATATTGACCTATTGTGACACCTGTGTATAGTATTGTGACACCTGCCTTTAAACGCACATGAACTGTAATGGCATCCCAGTATTGGGTTCAAAACTCATTTGCCCCATCCTTTGCAGCTATAACAGCTTCAACTCTTCTTGTCCACAAGGTTTAGGAGCGTATCTATGGGAATGTTTGACCATTCTTCCAAGTGTATTTTGTGAAGTCAGGCACTGATGTTGGACGAGAAGGCCTGACCTACAGTCTCCTCTCTAATTCATCCCCAAGGTGTTCAGTTGTGTTGAGGTCAGGACTCTGTCCAGGCCAGTCAAGTTCCTCCACCCCAAACTCCCTCATCCATGCCCTTATGGACCTTGCTTTGTGCACTGGTCCAAATGATTTGGTGAAGGGGGGATTATGATGTGGGGTTGTTTTTCAGGGTTTGGGCTTGGCCTCTTAGTTCCAGTTAAGGGAACTCTTAAGGCGTCAGCATACCAAGACATTTTGGACAATTTCATGTTCCCAACTTTGTGGGAACAGTTTGGGGAAAGCCCCTTCCTGTTCCAACATGACTGCACACCAGTGCACAAAGCAAGGTCCATAAAGACATGGATGAGCAATTTTGTTGTGGAGAAACTTGACTGGCCTGCACAGAGTCCTGGCCTCAACCCGATAGAACACCCTTTGGCTGAATTAGAGTAGAGACTGCGAGCCAGGTCTTCTTATCCAACATCAGTGCCTGGCCTCACAAATGCACTTCTGGAAGAATGATCAAACATTCCCATAGGCACACTAAACCTTGTGGACAGCCTTCCCAGAAGCTGTTCTAGCTGCAAAGGGTGGGCCAAATCACATTTTAACCCTACGGACTAAGACTGGGCTGCCATTAAAGTTCATGTGTGTGTAAAGGCAGGCCTCCCAATACTTTTGGCTAAATAGTGTATCTGGAAAAGACTTATGCCCCGTACACACGGTCGGATTTTCCGATGGACAATGTCCGATCGGAGCGTGTTGTCGGAAATTCCGACCGTGTGTGGGCGCCATCGGACATTTTCCATCGGATTTTCCGACACACAAAGTTGGACAGCAGGAGATAAAATTTTCCGACAACAAAATCCGATCGCGTCAATTCCGACCGTGTGTGGCCTGTTCCGACGCACAAAGTGTCACGCATGCTCAGAAGAAATTCCGACACGGGACAACTCGTTCTGGTAAACTTAGCGTTCGCAATGGATACAGCACTTTCGTCACGCTGCAATGTAAAAAATGGTTTAATACAGCGCACTCTCTTCTTCTTTATAATGTGACAAGAATTAAGTAGTTTTGCTGCTCATATTCACACACACTTCTCACAAAGTTTTATTTGTGTTTTTTTAGTGGGATTCCCTCAATATATTGTTATTAGTTGTGTGAGGGGTTAGCTCGGCAGCGGGTGTGTGTGACCCCCTGGATGGGTTCACCACACAAAAACAGGCACAGCAGACAGCTTGGTAGGTGAAACAAAAAACAAAGGTGCGGTTTATTCAGACTAGATGCATTGAAAAAATAACAGAAAAACAAAAAGAAACATGAAAAGAAATCCTGGTCAGCTTGACCGCTTACTACACACGTAGATTCCCTAACTAACAACTGGGTGCAGCCTTGTGCTGCCCCAGACCCTATCTCTCTTTGAGAAGTTTTGCCACACAGGCGTTAACTCACCGCAAAGCTCAGATACCACACTCCCCAGTCTACACAATCACAGAACTGGTTCCAGGATGGAGCATCTCCCTAAGCCTGCTGGGGTGTTTTCTATAGGTCTTAATGAGCCCACTTACTTCAGCTGGGCTCATTAACTCTTCCCCTGCAGGACTCCCAGCACTCCCCCTAGTGGTATAAGTCAGCATAAAGCCTGAATCTAGGGCATACATATTTTCCATCCTGGATGCAACCAGGTGTTTTTACCTGCCTGCTGTCACATACCCCCCCCTCTTGTTTCAACCTTGGGGTTGGAACACACGCAGTCAGGCACGCATGTACTCGAGACAAAGCATCCACATTCCCCATTTTAACGCCAGGGCGATGCTTTACTGTAAAGTTGAATTCCTGTAGGGCCAGGAACCACCTATTTATCCTTCTATTGGTCTCCTTGTTTTGAGCCATCCACTTTAAAGGAGCGTGATCAGTTACCAGGTCAAAGTGCCTACCTAATAGATAGTACCGAAGGGAATCTAGAGCCCACTTCACAGCTAAACACTCCTTCTCAATTGTGGCGTAATTTACCTCATGGGACTTCAATTTCCTGCTGAGGTAAATGACTGGGTGCTCTTCCCCGTTCCAGACCTGGGACAACACTGCTCCCAACCCAACGTCTGATGCATCAGTTTGTACAACAAAGTCCTTAGAGAAGTCTGGGGAGTACAACACTGGCTGGCTACATAAGGCGGTTTTTAATGACTGGAATGCTGCTTCAGCCTCTGGGGACCATTTGACCATGACAGACTCTTTCCCTTTTGTCAGGTTGGTGAGGGGCACAGCCTGAGAAGCAAAATGGGGGATGAATCGCCGATAATAGCCAGCGATTCCCAGAAAGGCTCGTACCTGTTTCTTGCTGTTGGGACGTGGCCAACTCTGTATGGCCTCAACTTTATTGACTTGAGGCTTTATCACTCCCCTCCCAATAGTGTACCCCAGATATTTGGCCTCCTCCTGTCCAATGGTGCACTTCTTTGGATTGGCTGTAAACCCAGCTTCCCGTATGGAGTCTAAGACTGCTTGCACTTTTGGCAGATGTGAGACCCAATCTGTGCTATGGATAATCACATCATCCAGGTAAGCTGCAGCATACTTCTGATGGGGCCTCAGAATTTTGTCCATTTTCCGCTGGAATGTTGCAGGTGCATTCTGTAACCCAAACGGCATTCTCTTGTATTGGAACGCCCCATCTGGGGTTACAAACGCCGTTTTCTCCTTGGCCGACTCGGCCAGGGGAATTTGCCAATACCCTTTGGTGAGATCGAGAGTTGTCATGTATCGGGCTGTTCCCAGCCGGTCGATCAACTCATCTATACGCGGCATGGGGTAGGTGTCAAATTTTGTAACTTTATTCAATTGTCGAAAATCGTTACAAAACCGCCAGCTCCCATCTGGTTTGGGCACTAGTACGATAGGACTGGACCAGTCACTCTGGGACTCCTCTATCACACCCAATTCCAGCATCCTTTGAACCTCCCCACGTATTGCCTCCCGTCGGGCTTCTGGTATTCTATAAGGTTTTAGTTTTACCCTTTCTCCTGGCGGGGTAATAATATCATGCTCTACGCCAGAGGTTTCTCCCGGTAGCTCAGAGAAAATCTCTTTGTTGCGAAGTACAAACTCTTTAACCTCCTGTTTTTGGGGTTTCGATAAGGAGACTGCGATTCCAACCTCAGGAACAAAGCAATCAGACTGGACCGGTGACAAAGTCTCTGCGACTAGGGATTCCCTATCCCTCCAGGCTTTCAGCAGATTGACGTGATATACCTGTTCCGGCTTTCGCCTTCCTGGCTGTCTAACCCTATAGTTCACCTCACTCACTTTTTCGAGAACTTCGTATGGACCTTGCCATTTGGCCATGAATTTGCTTTCAACCGTAGGGACTAGCACCAATACCTTATCCCCTGGGGAAAAAGTACGGGTCTTGGCCCCACGGTTGTACACTCTCTGCTGTGCTAACTGCGATTGGGCCAAATGTTCCTTTACGATTGGCATTACCTGTGCAATTCTATCTTGCATCAGGGCGACATGCTCAATCACACTCCTGTGGGGAGAACTCTCATTTTCCCAAGTTTCCTTGGCGATATCCAGCAGTCCTCTTGGGTGTCTCCCATAGAGTAACTCGAAGGGTGAGAAACCCGTAGAGGATTGGGGTACCTCCCTAATGGCAAACATCAAATAGGGTATTAGACAGTCCCAATTCTTTCCATCTCTATCCACCACCTTCTTTAACATTTGTTTTAGGGTTTTGTTGAATCTTTCAACCAACCCATCTGTTTGGGGGTGATACACAGACGTACGTAATTGTGTCACTTTGAACAACTTGCATAGTTCTTTCATAACTCGGGACATAAAAGGTGTACCTTGGTCCGTAAGCAGTTCCTTACAAATACCCACACGGCTAAAAACAAGTGATAGTTCTTTGGCTATGGTTTTGGCCGAGGTATTTCGAAGAGGAATCGCTTCCGGATAACGGGTGGCATAGTCCATTATAACCAAAATGTACTGATGCCCCCTAGCGGACTTCATTATCGGACCTACCAAATCCATTGCGATCCTCTCAAAGGGGATCTCAATGATAGGAAGAGGTACCAGCGGGTTACGGAAATGTGGCATAGGTGCCGATTTCTGACACACAGGGCAGGAGGAACAATAATTTTCTGTTTCCTTCATGACCCCAGGCCAATAGAATCTCTGCAATACTCTCTCTCTGGTTTTCTCTGTCCCCAGATGACCTCCAAGAATGTGCCCATGGGCCAATTCCAACACCAACTTCCTGTAAGGTTTGGGCACCACAAGTTGCTCAACGGTTTCTTCTGCCCTTTGAGCCACTCGATACAGTAGGTCCCTTTCCACAGTGAAGTACGGGTAAGTGCAAGTTTTTTCTGGGTTCACTAACTCGCCATCTATTTTCACCACATTCTCCCGTGCCTTTATTAGGGTGGGGTCTTTTAACTGTTCTGTGGCAAAATTTTCCCTGTGAACCTCAAGATCTGAAAATTCCACAGACGGCATGTTTTCATCTGAGGATGTTGGCTCCTCCCCATTTTCTCGAGTTTCCCCTGCCAATACCGACAAGGGAAATTCTGGAGAGTCCTCACCACTCTCAGAGGAATTCTGGTCATCATCTTTCTGGTCTATAGGGGCACCAGTGGGGGGCTCAGGACAATCCCAGAGTTCCCAGAACATTGGAAAATCCCTTCCCACAATGGCATCATGTGGTAAGTGAGACACTAACCCCACCTGATGAGAGAGGTTACCTTTGTGGGTCTCAAAAAACACTGAAGTTACAGGATACTCTCGGGTGTCCCCATGCACACAAATAACAGCCACCTTGTTATTCCCAGAGACCACTGTAGTAACTAATTCAGCCTTTATCAATGTCACCAGGCTACCTGAATCCAGCAACACATCCACATTTCTACCATTAATACACATTTTACATAAATGTTTCTCAGGTCCCCGAATGGCAGTACAAGCGACTGTCGCAAACATCGACTGACGTCTGTCCCTTATAAAGTCACATTGCATAGGTTCATCCACAACTGGGCAATTAGCTGAAATATGTCCCTCTTGCCGGCAGCGGTAGCAAATAATCTTTTTCGCTGCCTCTTGCGGCCTGGGCTTCCCGGGCTGCTCCCGCCAGACATTAGGTTGAACCCCCACCTTCTCACTCTCTCCACCCTCACCCCTTGGAGTCATCTTACCCGCCACTGGGGATGGTCTGGTCTTAGGGTGGAAAGTCCGTGAGTCCCTGGAAGAGGTGGTCAGGTTCTCTGTAGCCAAGTACCTCTCAACCAGATCCACAAGCTTATCTGCAGTTTCTGGGTCTCCATGGCTTACCCACTTTTGGATGGAAGTAGGAAGAGCTCTCAGAAAACGATCCATAACAACACGTTCCACAATGTTTGGTGCGGTCAAAGTCTCTGGCTGCAGCCACCTCCTGCTCAGGTGAATGAGATCATACATTTGAGACCTGGGGGGTTTTCCAAGCCGGAAAGTCCAGTTATGTACACGCTGAGCCCGGACGGCCAGGGTGACACCCAGCCGTGCCAATATTTCTGTTTTTAGCACCACATAGTCTTTTGCTTGGTCCGGCTCTAGGTCATAATAGGCTTTCTGCGATTCCCCTGTTAACAGAGGGGCCACAAGTCCAGCCCACTGCTCCTTAGGCCACTTTTCCCTTTCAGCAGTCCTTTCAAATGTGGTCAAAAACACCTCCGGATCATCCTCTCCAGTCATTTTTGTCAGTAAACGGCTCACACCAAAGGATGCAGTATTAGTGGAACCACTTGCCTCACTGGTCTGCGGCCGTTGCTGCATTAATGTCTCGATTTGTTGTTGGAGTCTCTGCTCTTGCTTTTGTAACAGCTCTATGAAGCGGGCCTCAGATTGCTGCTGGGCTTGTTGCTGAGCGTCCAGACTCTGCTGCAAAGTTGCATTTGTCCGCTGCTGATTTGCATTTGCTAGAGCCAGCTGTCTCAGTATCTCCTCCATGCTGGCCTTAAAAAAAAAAAACTGCCCGCATTCTCCACCAACTGTGAGGGGTTAGCTCGGCAGCGGGTGTGTGTGACCCCCTGGATGGGTTCACCACACAAAAACAGGCACAGCAGACAGCTTGGTAGGTGAAACAAAAAACAAAGGTGCGGTTTATTCAGACTAGATGCATTGAAAAAATAACAGAAAAACAAAAAGAAACATGAAAAGAAATCCTGGTCAGCTTGACCGCTTACTACACACGTAGATTCCCTAACTAACAACTGGGTGCAGCCTTGTGCTGCCCCAGACCCTATCTCTCTTTGAGAAGTTTTGCCACACAGGCGTTAACTCACCGCAAAGCTCAGATACCACACTCCCCAGTCTACACAATCACAGAACTGGTTCCAGGATGGAGCATCTCCCTAAGCCTGCTGGGGTGTTTTCTATAGGTCTTAATGAGCCCACTTACTTCAGCTGGGCTCATTAACTCTTCCCCTGCAGGACTCCCAGCACTCCCCCTAGTGGTATAAGTCAGCATAAAGCCTGAATCTAGGGCATACATATTTTCCATCCTGGATGCAACCAGGTGTTTTTACCTGCCTGCTGTCACAGTTGTCACATCTGACAGTTTTATATTTTTTATGTTTTTTTTATTTTGTTTTTAAGCCTTTTTTTTTCTTTAATGTTTGGATTTTTTCCAAGGCTGATCTTTGTTCAATGTTATTTTTATTTTTACTCCAGAATATTTTTGTGTGTGTTTTGTGTGGCAAGTTACCCCAACACCATTGATATCTTTTATTATTTAATCTCAAGGAGATTGTTTGGTGTTGGTGTCCCTTGTTCATTTCACATTGTATATTAGAAATGTACCTGAATCCTCACAAACAAACTGTCATTTTTGAAGTAAAACACATAGGAGAGTATAATTCAAAACAAAAATCCTTTATTAAGGGATCAGAACCAAACAAAGAGGGAGGCAACACTGGATCAACATGAGAAATTAGCGAAGCCTGGGACCCCTACGGCAGACATCAATTCTTCAACATCAAAATTGATGGCCTGAGGAGTCCATATGTAAGGGAGTGCAGTCTGGTCCGGGATTCGCAGAGATCCGGATAGCAGCAGATGACATCTGTGTCCCCAGGCTGTGGTACCACAAGAGGCTGCATTTTTTGGCCGACCAGACTGGACCCAGGGCAATCACTGTCTGGTCTTCCTTTCACACTTCCTTCCGGGCTGTGGCTGTGCAGTTGGAGATGTGGCAGGAGGAGGAGTAGGACCTGGAGGAGGAGGAGGACTGGGGGGACCTGGAGGAGGACTGGGAGGACCTGGAGGAGGACTGGGAGGACCTGGAGGAGAGGGAGGAGGAGGAGGACCATCCCACAGCTGTGTGTGAGGTGTAATTTGGCCCCTCATACCTTTCTCCAGAGCCTCTGATATGAGGGCCTCACACATGGCTTTTTGGCCCTCCTCCATCCTCTGCATTTTATATGCTATGAAGGCAGCAATGTTCTCCTGCCTGGTGTGGGGTGCTCCCAGGACCTCTGTAGCCCTCCAAAAGAATCTGATAGCCACCTCCTCTAGGGCACTCGTCCTACTGCCACTTTCTCTTTTCAGGGGGGGTGGAGGGACCTGCAGATCAGCCAGCCGGCTCGGCCCGGCCACCTCCTGGCTGAGACTTCCCTGTGTATGAAAAAGGGACATAGTTGTAATGTTTTGCATCATCAATCACAATCCTAAATTAGTACTCCAAACTAACATCTAGTTAACATCATTGATTGGACAAGCAGAAATATTTAGAGGAATGCTATACCTGGCTCAATCTGGGCTCCTCCACATGCGGCCTGGAAGGCCCAGGTTGGGCGTCAGAAGCCTCAGCCAGGGGGGAAGGAAGCGTGGAAGGAAGACTGGAGAGTGATGACCTGGGTTCAGTCTGGCCTGCCAGAAAGTGCAGCCTGTCGTAGTACAACATCCTGGGGACATAGATGTCATCTGCTGCTCCGGATCTCTGTGAATCCAGGACTTTCTTGCGCTCCCTCAGATATGTGCTCCTCAGGCCACCAATGAAAATCTTTAAATAAGTGATGTCTGCCGTGGGGATCACCTGCTTCACAATTTCACACAATTGCTCCAGTGCTGCCTTCCTCTTTGCTTGGTTCTTGAAATGGGGGTGGGTAATCTCCCACAGACAGGGCAGCTCACTTAGCATATCAATGAATAGTGACATGAAGTCAGTATCTCTCATTAAGATATCCATGTTCACTGCAAGACACAACACAAGACAAAGCCTAATGTCAGACAAAACTCTCCTAATCTTGTTACAATATAGGCCTCAATCTAGAAGCAGTATAGGCACAAGTTTGTCTCTTACCTTCGTTCTTACGATCGGCGCGTCCAATGCTCCTTCCTCCGCTCACAGATCGTACGTAATACGCACGCGTGTTACGCTTTATACACACTGCGCATGCGTGTAACTCCGCCCACCCCTGACATTCTTTCTAGTGTATTCCCCGCCCCTTTTCGTTCGGCGCAGTGGGTGAAGAGCATGATGGCAGAGTTACAGCAGGTGCATGCTAATTATAGCAACGAGGAGGAGGAGGAGGAAAGGCCGGATCCAGGCACGTCCCGATCCAGAAGGAGACGTTTTAAGGCCACAAATATGTCGTTTGGGGAGATGTTGGAGATGGTACACATCATGAGGAAGTCCGACTATGACGGAAAATATGGGCCTTACCCCAACCCCAACATCCGAAAGGCAAAAATCATTGGTAAAGTGGTCAGGAGTCTAGAGCGGAATTTCGGGGTACGAAGGTCTAAAGATCAGCTCAGGAAGCGGTGGTCGGACCTGAAGTTGAGAGAGCCAGAGCAGTACCGAAAGATCCGGAGAGTGCTGCAAAAAAGTAAGTAGTTGTGCTGTGTTCCTATTCTTTCTGTCTTTATTACGTTCGTTCTGCTCCATATGCTTTTATTAATTGTAACGTTTAAAAGGGCAACTTTAATGTTCATGGGCCCATTATTCGTTCGTATCAAACATTTTTATTTCGACCTCTAGAACACCATTGTTTAGGCCATATGCATTTTCACACATTTTTTGGGGCCTACTTGGATGCCAAAGATTTGTTTGTGTAGATGGGTTTGTTATTAGAATGAAATGACAACTAGATTGTGTGTAAAGAGAGGACACTGAGCAGCTGTTTTCACATCTGGACACTGGAGCACTAGTGTGGGACCCCAGAACACCATTTTTATTAGGGGGGCACACAGGTGCTCCAGTGTATACTATAGGGGGGGCTACATCTGTGAAGCTTGTACCAAACATGTAAAGTATTGCAGCTTGACAAAGGGCAATAAAAAAAATATACATCTTGGAACTCGGCTAAAATAGACAATTGTACCCCACTTCCAAGCAATGTTTCCTATTTCTAGTTCTGCCATCAAATATCTGTGTGCTAATTATACCATTTTTGTTTTACATAGGGGAGAAAAGACTCGGAGGACAGCCCTCATCCGAGGAGACCACAGACCCCCCACCTATGGAAGAAGGTGAAATACCCCCAAACGAAGAAGAAGAGCAGGAGGAAGAAGAAGACGTGGTGGAGATTGGCACCACAACAGGTGAGTGTCTGCGACCACAGGCTCAGGTAAAAGAGATGGATGGTGGCAGATTTTTGAGACCTTTTTTTTGTTCTTTATCTCTTTTTAGGTGATCGTGATGTGAGGGATGCTGAACGCTTTACTTCAGAAAGTGCCCAGATACTTATCGGGGAGATCATGGGGTGTAATCTCCAATTGCAAAACATCCAGAACCAAATCAGTGATGTTATTAAAAAAAATAATAACATCATTGATGTTTTGGGGCGAATTTAAACCCCACAAAATCACCTGTTTTATTAATGTGGTCCAATCTTCCAAAAATTTTTAAAATGTTTAGAAAAGCCAAATTTGGAGGATGCACACAGTGTGCCAACATGTGCTATCTGCCATCATGGGAGATCAATGGACGCGTTTTGGGGGTGCAACACCTTCCTCAATTATAAAGTCGCATTGAGGAAAGGCTTTCTCCCCCAAAACACGTCCCTTGATCCCCCCTGATGGCAGATAGCACATGTTGCCATTCGTAAATTGGTGTGCATCTTCCAAATTTGGCTTTTCCAGGGGTGATTTCCCCCCATCTGAACGCTAGATCAAACCCAGTTCCTAAATACTGATGTCTGATCTAGCCTTCAGGTTTTACCTAATGTGAACTTTGTAAGTTCAAGTTTTTTGGCTTTCTTGTTGGTTTTACACAGGCCTGTTTTATCTGAAATGGATATTTTGATTTTTCATAATGCTACTGCAAACATTGTTATACAACAAACATGTTGGTTTGTTTTAAAAACCTTTGGTAAATGCGCATGTGATTGTGCAGGTATAAAAAAGTGCCTTACTCAAGAATGTGTGGATTATTGTCTCAACACTACAACACTTTTGGGGTGATGTAATTGTTGTTTTATGCACAAATGGGGGTTATTTCCTAAGGGCAAATCCTCTTTGCACTACAAGTGCAGGTTCAGTGCAGTTGCAAGTGCACTTGTAGTGAAATGTGTTTTTGCATTGAGGAAGTACCAGCCAACACTGTTTTTTATAAGGTTACCCAATCACGACATTTTCTGCACTCAACACATTTCTGTCAGGGTCAGCTAAAACAAACACAAGCAGTAAATGTCCACCAAGAATTTCTTTTGGTTGTTTTTTATTTGAAAAAGGTGTCACAGATTGTCTGGCATATTGATAGCCCCCCTACCCGCAAAGAACTCCAGGTATCGTAACCGGACATCACGGGCATTCAGGGAGGGCAAGCCAGGACGGCCGCTTTCAAGTGCCGTCATTGTTGATGTATTTGGGATTCCGGCCTCAGGCCCAACTGAGCCAGCATAGTTGGCTGAATGTTTTTGTAGAAAATTATGGAGAACACAGCAGGCAAGTATTATATGGTTCAGTTTATACTCCGCCATATGGATGGGTGTCATAAATAATCGGAACCGGCTGGCCAGGATTCCAAATGTGTTCTCCACCACTCTTCAGGCTCTGGCCAGCCGGTAATTAAAAACCCTCTGTTCCGGGGTGAGGGTCCTCATCGGGAATGGCCGCATCAGGTGGTCCCCCAGCGCAAATGCTTCATCAGCAACGAACACAAATGGGAGACCTTCAACATTGTCCTCTGGAGGTGGCAAGTCCAAGCTGCCATTCTGGAGACGCCTGTAGAACTCCGTCTGGGCGATGACTCCACCATCGGACATCCGGCCATTCTTCCCCACGTCCACAAACAAGAAGTCGTAATTAGCCGACACCACCGCCAACATCACTATACTATTAAACCCCTTGTAATTATAATAGTACGACCCCGAGTTGGGTGGTGGGACGATGTGGACGTGTTTCCCATCAATTGCCCCTCCGCAGTTAGGAAAGTCCCACCGCTGGGCAAAGTGGGAGGCCACAGTCTGCCATTCCTGTGGCGTGGAAGGAAACTGTTGAGGAAAAAACAATAAACATTACTATTTTTTCACAGAAACCTGGCAAGCAGATTAGACACAAACATTATGGGTCAACCTCCAGATAGCATTTATTAAGGGGAATTTAACAACAACAAAGTATAAGGTACACCTATCATATTCCCCCTCCCCCCCTCATGGGCCATTTCTAACATTATAGGGGGGGGGGACTCTTGGACAGGTAACCCTCTTCACTTCATTGAGAGATGAATGCCTAAATACAGGGTATTACTTGGAACAGCCCCTCCTTAGTTACACTATTGGCAGCCCACTGGACAGGTAAGAAGTGTCATAATACAAAGATATAAATACACACTGTACACATTTGAGGACATTTGGACATTCTGCTATTACCTATCAAGATCATAATAGGATACAAGAACTTTAAACAGTACCATTGGAAAGTATACAGGCAGGCCCTTGCACTACATGCTTTGGGGAATTAATCCATAAATCTGAGCACTAAAGAGATGGGTATAGTGTGTATGGGTTTGGCAAAGTCAGCAGATAGATGATTGAAGATAGAGAATTGGGATCAGCTGACTTAGCAGTTGGGGGAGGGAGGGTTACAAAAAATTTGGGGACACCACAAAAAAAAGCCTCTGCCACTCTGCCTGAATTTAAATCAAAAATAACATTTCCAAACATTTTAGGGGGTGTTTGGGGTAAAGCACTACTATGGAGCTGATAAAATACATTGTTAAGTGACTACATGAGGTGAATATAGGGCAGGAGACACCATGCTGGGGAGGTTATTGAAGGGCAAATATGTATGAAGGACCTAAAATAATAATTACATAAAAATCCAGCATGCATGAGGACAAAGGGGACATTCACAGCATATTACAATCATGGTAATTATGGAATGAGGGAAGAAATACAATATATTATCAAACATTCAATACAATAAAATGTGATATAAAAGGATAAAAATCTTACCTTCATATACTCCTTCTATAGGACCTGGATGATGGCAGAACAGGTCTCTGGGATGATGATACCCAGAGCCTGGGGGGAGATGCCTGTCGAGAACTTCAAGTCCTGCAGACTTCTCCCTGTGGCCAAATACCGCAAGGTAGCGACCAGCCTCTGCTCCGGAGTGATGGCTTGCCTCATGCAGGTATCCTGCCTGCTAATATAGGGGGTCAGCGAAGCCAACAAACGGTGAAATACGGGGTCCGTCATCCGGAGAAAGTTCCTGAAATCATCAGGATTATTCTCACGGATCTCACGGAGCAAAGGCATATGACAGAACTGGTCACGCTGAAGCAACCAATTCTTGGTCCATGAACTCCTCCCCACCCTGTTCATGGACTGGACTTGTGTCAAGGTCAGGACCCCAACACCAAGCCCCCGCACAGCACGAACTCTACGAGGAGTACGCATACGAAACATGGCTAGAAAACGGTCGGCTGCTCAGAACGAAGTAACAGAACGCACTGAAGAACAGCAAGGCCTGTGAAGAGCGACCTGAAAAACAGCAACGAGCGGACAAGATCGCACAGAAAACTCCAATACGAACTGACTGCACGCACTGAAGAGCAGATACAAACCCACAAGCACAAACTGAACGGCAGAAAACGATCTGAAAGCCACGAGTCTGAAAAAGCGCGAATCGTCTCTCACCAAACTTTTACTAACACGAGATTAGCAAAAGGAGCCCAAAGGGTGCCGCGCTTGGTTCTGAACTGGCCTTTTCTAGTCTCGTCGTACGTGCTTGACGTCACCGCGTTCTTGGCGATCGGAAATTCCGACAACTTTGTGCGACCGTGTGTAGGCAAAACAAGTTTGAGCCAACATCCGTCGGAAAAAATCCGAGGATTTTGTTGTCGGAATGTCCGAACAAAGTCCGACCGTGTGTACGGGGCATAACAATGGTAGTGGAACCCTCCTACACATAAATACTACATTTAGACATAGTTATAGGACCTGGGAGATGAGGCAACTTCTCTACATGAAGCAACATGGTTGGGATTTGAACCCAGACCCTCAGGGATACTAAGCAGAAGTTCTAGCCTCTAAGTCACAGAGCTGCCATGTGTGAGAACCTCCTACACATAACTACACATAAATACACATATAAATACTGCATTTCTTTGGACATACAAGTGATGGAAATACATTACTCAAGAGTTATTCTTCTTGATTTATTCTGTGATATTTGGTGTTTTTTTGTGGGTGAGAGTAGACTATTACCCTCAAATTTTGGGAATTACATTTTGCTTTCTCATGTTGGTACACATATCACATCTTTAGGGCTCAAATTATGAATATTTGGAAATAATAAAAAGCACAAAAAATTGTAATTCATTTTAAATTTGCATCAGCAATGGTATTGTTTGTGGATTATAAAGACACCTGTGTGAGTTTGGGTAAAGATTGTTGTGAGATTGAGAGTAACAAGTGAAAGTGACAGAGAAAAATATATTTTACCAAAACATCAAAACATTCCACATTCTAGTATTCTTAAAATCAAAATATTTTAAGTAGAAGCAACAATGTTGCAAAGGAAAATTTATTTCACAGAAAGATACATTTCATCTCAATATTAAAAGGTTTTTTTTTTGTGAAAGTTAGAATTCTTCTATTAGAATCAATGGCTGAAACTTGATTTGGACTAAAATAGAGCAGATTTTCACTTCAAAAAATGCTCTCTAATTAGCTCTCATTTTGGTATTTACTATAGCACCAGCTAAAAAAGACACTTGAGTTAAAATGAAAGTTATTTTCAGGTCTGAGCATGCTCAGTTGTGTTGGCACCTAGTTGTCCAAAATGGGGAATTTTTCACTTCTCAGACTTTTAAAGATATTTCAGAGTAGAAATCACTTTTTCACACAGTTTAAAAGCAGATTATCTTTAAATAATATACCACATATTTCAGTACCATTTAGGCAATTATATCATGCTCTAAACATTACTTCCATGTGCACTACTCCAGGTTTTAGCAGAGTAACGGTTTGGGCTCTATTTGGTTTCAGGGAACTATAGTAAATTCGATTTTGGGAGTATTTTCTCACCAGCGCTATAGTGAATACCGGTTTAGTGATAATTAGCACTAATTACTGAAAATTAGTGCTAATTAACGCTATTAGTGCTATTAGCGCTAATTAGTGCAAATTCACAGTAATTAGTGCTAATTAGCGCCGCAGCTCTATAGTAAATGATCCCTATGGGTCTGCCTGATGGAGGTTTGACACATTTGTGCAACTTGGGTAAGGCATAGAATGTTGGAATTTTTGGTTATTTCGTTCTGATAAACTCCCATTCAGATTTGCTGATAATCTGTTGTTCAAAGGCAGAGTCAACCAAGGAATAAAATTCCTGGTTGAATTTAGTAATTTTATTTGCGTTGATTTTACAGTACCATTTTTTGTTATCCAAAATTTTCATACACGTATCAATATATTTTGTATTATGCATATAACAATGTTGCCCCCCTTATCCAAGGGCTTTATTGTTATATGTGGATGGTCATGGAGTGATTTTAGGGCTGATCTTTCTTCAGTTGATAGATTTCCACAATCAAACTGATTGGTTTTAATCTTGCAGATCTCACTGCCTACCAGTTTAACAAGCGCTAAAACATTAGAGTTGGTGTTTAATGGGAATTTGTCCGATTTCTTTTTGAACTTAGGCATGGGAGGAAGTTCAGTGTGGTCAAACCGACCCAGAAGGTGTTCTAAATCAATCTGGTCGATCAGGTCGGGAGGTTAATTTTCTTCCAATAAACTGACCAGTGTGTCTAGAGCCTTTAGTTCTTGTGATTCGAAATTAGGTTGAGAGGGTGTTTCCTTCGTGTACATCTGTTTCAAGATTAGTTTCCCAGCAAATAGTTGGAGATCCTTTTATGGCTTCAAATTTATTTATATTCTGATTGGGACAAAAGCTCAATCCCCGTGAGAGGATTTTTAGTTCCAAATGAGAAAGTGCATAAGTGGATAAATTTACCACATTTAGGTCTTGGGCAGGCATTTCCATTAAATGTCTGGATGTGCCTACCGAGTCCCGGTTTCATTGTGGGTCAGCGGTATTAGATCCCGTTGCTCCACTTCCCTCCTGTGTTACAGTGGGTAATGATGCCGTAGTGCCTGCAGCGGGTATTCTTGGAAAGAGAGAATTAACATCCGAATGAGGTGTTGTGGGTGCCATGTTCTTATTATGTGAATTTTTGCCTTGCGCCACTTGTGGGCCTTGATAATGGACCGAGGTATTGTGCATTTTAGTAATTCGTTTTTTTTGATGTTTCCCATTGGACCCACTGCCATTTGAGCCACGTTTGGATTTTCTGGATCTATATGATCCAGCCTGTCTTTTCAAGGAATAAGAGGACATTGACGAGGCATCTGACAATTCAGAGTCATTGTTGGGGGGCTTGGTTCTAAAATTAATTAGTTTGACTAGTCTTTCAATTGTAGGCTTTATGTTCAGAAAAAGCAGTTTGGTCCCTCAAGAATTTATTTTCCCTTTTTATCAATATATTTTTATTAAATTGTTCCAAGTGTAGATTTAGCTCATTGTCCAATTGGACAAAAGAGATATGCATTTTGAACGGTGTCAGTTGTGTGTAATGGGATTCAAGTTCTTTGTCAGTTTGTTTAATAATTTTTCTGTATTCTTCTATCGAGAGGGACATCATGCTTTCTGAGCATGCTGATAAATTATTTTCCCAGGCCTGTTTGAAAGAAGGATCCACATGCTCCATAGTAGGAAAAATTTGGATACGTAATCCAAAAGCGTTGATGTTATTCGTCATATATTGTTCAAAGGAATGTATATGCCAATGATTCAATTACTTTTTTTCTAGGACTCTTCTAAGGTTTGTAAAAAATTGGGATAACTCCGAGTCCTTCTGTTCTTTTTGAGAAAAATTCTTATAGAGACTGGACATGGCATTGTCCCAATTTTTTCCAGCATAGTTGGTCATGGTGTAAATTCTAAATTATAGATAAAGTAATTATAAAGTATGAAATCGCATAGAGGGGGGACTACCAAGCGAGGAGGTGGGTATTTTCTACCCTAAATTCAAATAGAGGTGGGAGATGTCGCCCCAGTATGCGTTGTAGTTTAGGAGTGGACCCACATCCCTAACATGATATGAAACAGAAACACACTCACAAGGAGTGTAACTCCTCCAATGGGACTTTTGAAAAGGGTCACTCGCAGTATAAGTACAAGAGTAGTGAAAGTTTTTTTTTTAATTTCTAATATTTATTAGAAAAAATATTTAAAAGAGGATCATCATGACCTAACAGTAATCCTTTCCTATTTCTTCCTGCTCTCTGGTATTGGGCCCCTGTGGAGCTGTGACAGGTCGAACTTTTCTTATTGGATGCTGAGAATGCCCTGGAGAATTTTTCTGTGAACTTAAGTGGTCAGTATTTTCACATATATGCCAACCTAACAAATGTTGTATTTATATTACTGTAGATGATTCATGTGATGTAAATTTTACACCTACTGTTTATATTTATGAAGATGCTCCATTGTTGTTCAATTATTCCAGTTTTGTTGTGTAACTTTTTAGATGTAAAAATTCATTGTGACCAATTGTCGCTACCCCTGAAGAAAAGGTCAACGCCCTTTTTACCTTGAGATGTCGGGTCATATGTTTATTGTTGTTCAATCAACTTTATCATTACTATTGGTCATTGTCCTATGTTTATCAATTTCCTATCATTTGTATGCATCCATTTTTAATTATGCATTACTGTTAGGTCATGATGATCCTCTTAAATATTTTTTCTATAAATTTTAAAAAAACCTTCCACTACTCTTGTACTTATACTGCGAGTGACCCTTTTCAAAAGTCCCATTAGAGGAGTTACACTCCTTGTGAGTGTGTTTCTGTTTCGTAGCGTGAAACAAGCATCTCAAAATTGCTATAGTAGTACTCTTCCTCTCTCCCCGTTCCCTCCTATACCCCAGTATACATACTATGGGCTCCATCTCTAATGTGGTTCCGAATATATCTTTCATGGTGTTGATCACTCCTTCCCAATATCGGAACAGCTTGGGGCATCTCCACAACATATGTAAAAGATCGCCAGTCCCCTGACATCTGGGGCATTTATCATCAGATCTTTTCCCAAATTTAAACAACTGCTTGGGGGTATAATAAGCTCTATTTAACAACACCAGGTGAGATATCATCTTCTGTGGGGGAGAGACCAATGCCACCGGTCCCATTTCTAGGATTCTCCTCCACTGCTCCTGTGTTATTGCCCCTATGTCCTCTTCTCATCTTACTCTTATGCCCTATACACACGGTCGGACATTGATCGGACATTCCGACAACAAAATTCTAGGATTTTTTCCAACGGATGTTGGCTCAAACTTGTCTTGCATACACACGGTCACACAAAGTTGTCAGAAAATCCGATCGTTCTGAACGCGGTGACGTAAAACACGTATGTCGGGACTCTAAACGGGGCAATAGCCAATAGCTTTCATCTCTTTATTTATTCTGAGCATGCGTGGGACTTTGTGCATCGGATTTGTGTACACACGATCGGAAATTCCGACAACGGATTTTGTTGTCGGAAAATTTTATAGCTTGCTCTCAAACTTTGTGTGTCGGAAAATCCACTTCTTCAAGAAATTGACTCAAACGGCCTTCTCCATGGACTCTGAAAAGGTTCATACAGGAAACCTGTCCAGTTTTCTATCTAGTCCCCCACTACAATGATCGGTACTTCTTCTTTGTCTAGCAGAAATTCATTTAGTTTAAACATAACATCCATTTTAAATGGTGGAGGAACATAGATATTTGCCATAATGTACATGCTATTATCAATTGAACAGTACAGAAAGATATAACGGCCATTTTCATCAATGCTAGTCTGTCTACAGGAAAAATTCACCCCATTTCTCACCATGATACTTACCCCCCTACTATAGGAAGAGTATACCGAGTGGTACTGACATTGGTACTTCTTATTCTGTAATTGATATACTGTATGTTTAGGTGTGTTTCCTGTAGGCGGGCCAGCTTTACACCATAACTCTCCAACATGGAGAATGCTGCCACTTTTTTAGCCGTAGTCCCCAACCCCCTAACATTCTAGGATCCTATATTAATTGTTTTAGCTTGCATAAAGAGATGGGAAATATATAAAAAATTGTAGGGGATATCTATTCAAAATTAAATTTATATCTAATTCGTACCTTATCCCGGCTCTAATTCCCATTATTTTACATTGTGAGTCCCATATCCCAATCTCTTTTCTGTTAGCTTTTGTGAGTTTGAACAACTTAACCAACATAACAAACTTAAGTGCATATACTTTCCAAAATAATTCAATATACGTTACAAACACCATTTTCCTACATATATATAATTATTACTTTGTGTGTTTTTTGTATCCAACAAGTGCCTTTTCCTATAGTATTCCTTCGTGTTGTGGTATCCACGCTTCCCCTGTGAAAATTCTCGCATAATTCTTACATTACCTCCCCCCTCCCAACCTCCCTCTCTACCCCCCACCACCTAGCTAGGTGACCCCCTAGGGGCTTTTGAGTGACCATTTTCCACACTACCTGCTCCTCATTTTTACTCCCATATACACTCCCAACCATCACTCCCCATACATCAACTGTGTGGATCTCCCACCCCATACAGATATTACAAGAAAAAAAAAGAAAAAAAAAACACGTCAAACAATACAATCTATATACTTTTCCAACCTCCCACCCCCCTTCAGATTATCTATAGTTCCTTCTTATTTTCTTCCAGCCACTTCTCCACCCCGGCTGGAGAGTCAAAAATTTGAGTTCCCCCCAATGCAGTTACACGTAATCTTGCTGGGTAGAGAAGGGCATAGGTCAGCTTAAATTTTTGTAAGGTACGCTTGGCCTGTGTAAACTCTGCTCTACGTCTCTGAAGTTCCGGTGAGAAGTCAGAGTAAAATGATATCTTGATACCATTGAAAAAAATATTTCCCACCTCCCTTGCTTTCCAAAGCAATGTCACTTTATCCTTATCATTAAAAAACTTCATCAGAAGTGGCCTAGGGTATCCTCCTGCTGGCGGGGCCCTAAAGGGCACTCTATGTGCTCTTTCAGTGGAGAACATTGTTGTAAATTACTCTTTTCCTAAAAGATCAACCAGCCACTTTTCTAGGAACTCTATAGGGTTAGAGCCCTCGCTTTTTTTGGGTAGTCCCACCATCCTCACATTGTCCCTTCAGAGCCTATTCTCCATCTCCTCCATTTTTGACACATGTCTGGATATCTGTTCCTTCATACTTTTCACTTCTTTTATTAATGGAAATATATCATCTTCCAACTGGCTAGTCCCCCCTTCCAAGGCTGTTGTTCTCTCCGCCGTTTTTTTGTAAGTCCTGTCTGACCAATAACAGGTCCTCTTTTACTCCCTTCATTTGGTCACAAAGATCTTTAAGCAGTTCATTACATGCGTTAACTGCCCTGAATACATCCTTCAATGTTGGTTCTTTCTCTAGGGGTAAGCTAGGCTCGGCTATTATATCTATATTAGTATTTTGTTCACTCGGCCCTGAGCCTTTATTACTCAGTGTTTTTGTCAGAGCCAGCGGTGTTGAAGTAGACGACTGACCCTGGCCCTGGCTTTTCCTATCTGGCAGGCCCCACTGTTGAGCTTTGGTCTGTGACCCCTTCTTTGGTGGGGTCTGAGCAGGTATATGTGTATATTGTTCCAATTTGGCTGCTGCCGCCATTTGCTGAGAGCTTTTCTCCATAGAGGAGCGTAGGTTTTGCATCTTGAATTCTCCAGTTAGCAAAAGGTCATCCAGGCCTTTAACAAGTATTCCAGTATAATTACAGGAGAGTATCAGATGGCCAAGTTCACCGGACACAATAGATTCCCAGCTGGAGTATCTGTATTTAATTTTTGCCCTCCGCCATACCGACCAATAGGCTAAAAAAAAAAAAAATGCCCAGAAAGGTAATGTTTGCGGACACCAACACTCGGGGGGTGATTTACTAAAGACCTGCGCCTGTGGTGCAGTGGAGAAATTGGAGCAATTGCACAAAACACGGGACTCAAGACATTTATCAAAAATTATGGTGCACTTATATGCACCAAATCATATTTACATAGGAAGCGCTATTGCGCACTTGCGTAATCCTTCGCGCCTACCATTAGCAAGCACAGCCAATGTAATCTTCTACATTTTTGTCTAAATACTGTGGATAACTTTACTACAGTGTCCCATCTTCTATTACCAGGCTAAAAAGTATGTATATAATATTGTTTAAATGCACAAATTTTGTCCAGAACATGTAGATCTGTCTTACAACTAATCAAGCCTTTTTACACCCTTCTTTCAGCTTACTCAACTGCACATGCTCATTGTCAAAGCACACCATTTCATCCTAGCCTGACAGGGCGCACACGGTTTAGCTTGTTAACCACTTGCCTACTGGGCACTTAAACCCCCCTCCTGTCCAGACCAATTTTCAGCTTTTAGCGCTGTCGCACTTTGAATGACAATTGCGCGGTCATACAACACTGTACCCAAATGAAATTTTTATAATTTTTTTCCCACAAATAGAGCTTTCTTTTGATGGTATTTGATCACCTCTGCGTTTTTTATTTTTTGTTAAAAAAATTGAAAAAGACAGAATTTAAAAAAAAAAAATTATATTTTTTTTATATTTTGTTATAAATTTTTGCAAACAGGTAATTTTTCTCCTTCGTTGATGTACGCTGATGAGGTGGCAGTGATGGGCACCGATAGGTGGCAGTGATGGGCACTAATGGGTGGCGGTGATGGGCACTGATGGGTGGCAGTGTTGGGCACTGATTGGGCACTGATTGATGGCAGCACTGCTAGGTGGCACTTGTGGGCATTGTTGGTGGCAATTGTGGGCATTGTTGGTGGCACTTGTGGGCACTGGCAGGTGGCAATAACAAATGGCACTTGGAGGCACAGATGCTTCCTCTTCGGGACCGATGTCCCTTTCACATAAGCCTGTGATAAGCTTTTTTTTCCTCCTCACGCTCTCAGCGTGAGGAGAAAACGAAACCGATCACCGTGTTTTGTTTACATCATGTGATCAGCTGTCATTGACTGACAGCTGATAACATGGTAAGGGGCCGAGACCGGCCCCTTACTCGGATCTGTGATCATCCGAGTCTCCGTGACTCGGTGATCACAGCGCACATGCCGCGCGCCCTGCAGGGTGCGCGCGGTGCGCGTGCACAGGGGAGGACGTCCTATGACGTCCTCCCGGAGATTGAGGTCCACGCTGTAGCCGTCATTCGGCTATGGCCCGGACCTCAAGTGGTTAAATATGTGTGTTGCACACAGGCGCATCAGCATTCTCCAGCATGCACAACGGCTTATACATTGGGCACTTGCTCATTGTAGTTCTAATCATGTTAATGAGCTTTTCCTTTTCACATGGAGAATATTGCTTCCAGTTTTATTCCATTCATTCACTTCTTTTTGAAACAACTCAATATTCATTCTAGAGATCTTCCTCCTATCAACAACTGTGCGGATGTTCCCTGGACTTGTAATTGTGCATTTTATGGTGATAATCTATAATCATTGGTGGAGCCGAAACTTCCATGAAAACATCTTTTCAATACATGTCTGTGTATTGTGCATTCTGGACAATTCATTTCCCCATACACTGTGCAATCTGATTGGATGACATTTAAATACACTCATTTGTCTGAGCAATTCATTTCCCCATACACGGGGGCTGATTTACGAATCGTTTGTGCCATGAGTTGAGGTGCACGCTGAGGCGCAACGTACGTTTTGGTATTTATGAAACGTTTGCGCTGGTAAGGCTCGATTCACATCTATGCATGTTGCTTTTGAGCGTTTCTTGCCGCATTTTTGAATATGCGTTTTTGCGGCGTTTTGCGTTTTTTTTTACAGTTTTTTTTATACTGTATACAGTGTAAAAAAAAAGAAAGAAAAAAAACGCAAAACGCGGCAAAAACACGGTAAAACCGCTGTAAAAACACGGTACTTGTGTTTTGGATGTGGATCCATTGAATTCTATTACATGCAAAACGCTGCTTTTGCATGAAAAAAGTCAGCGAGCCTTTCCAAAAACGCAGAGGCACAAAAATGCATTGATGTGAACATGTTTCATAGGAACCCATGTTAAAAAATTCCCATGCATTTCTGCAAAATGCAAAATGCATCAAAAAACGCATTAGTGTGAATAGAGCCTAACACAGCGCTATTCCCCATTTACTACAGTAATCTCGGCGCACGGGAGGAGGCGATCAGTGCACCACTATGGACATGGCACAGGACATCTTCAACTCAAAATTAAAAGCTAGAAGTGCCAATATTATGGGGGTGGTGTGAAGAAGTATAGTAATAACTGCCCAAGTAACAAATATGCCCAAAATAGAATGAGAAAGTAACTTTTTCTAAACAAGTTTGCTGTACCTGCGTGAGGTCAATTTAAGCACTGCGCATGCGCAAGCGGCATTTGCGCTCGTTCAAATGCGTTGGTTCACTGCGTGGCCAAAATCTTAGTAAATGTCAAGTAACATAAATGCATTTGTGTGGGTTGAACGGGCGCACCTCTAAACTTGACTTTTTTTTTTTTACGCTGGTTCACTTTTATGCATTTTTTTTGCCGGAGATTTGCACACAGGTCATGTTAGCGTGTTACGTTGCCAACATGTGACATGTACCTTGTTAAAATTATGTAAAAAAACTCTCGCTCCTTTAGCTCCTCCTAAAAGGGCATTTAACCTTCCCACCTCTAATACATATGATTTCCTTGGGCTAGTTTTTGCTTCTAAAGGGAACTCCACACTCCATTCTCCAAAGGCTGTGAGCTGCCTTCATCAATCCAAACCACATCCTTTTTCAGAGCATACAACAGGGCCAGCTAGGAAAGGGGCGAGAAGAGCGATCGCCCAATTCCCTCCCGAACCATACAAGGCCCCATGCACTCAACATAGCTGGCTGCCTTTGGGGCATGTTGGGCTCAGCCCAATACCAACCACAAAGCACCTTGTACCCACTAGTTTAAAGGGGCTTTCCACATTCTGTAAAGCCCCCCTGTCTGCAGCGCCCCACAACCCCAGCCTAGGGTTGTGTAGAAGAGGCCCTTGTCCCCCTGAATATGGGGACAAGGTGGTTGACTTTTGGGGTGCCCGAGCCCTTCCTGCCCCTAAGCACCCACCCCCCTTTCATGGGCTGGCTTGCTGTGTGTTTGGCTAGGGATTTGTTAGTGCGTGGGAGGGGCACAATCTTTTTTAGATTTTGGGGTGGTATTTTTCACGTAGCGGTTCTCATTTTAAGCCTTTACAGCCCCAAATGGCCTTGTATGTATGGGGGGGGGGGGCGGCAAGAGAGTACATTTGGGTGTCCTTATTGAGTATGTAACACATGTATTTTCTATTTGTATTTTGTTTATGTCTTTGCAAAACAGATGTGTTTTCAAGCAAGTTTTTCTTTTTACTTTGGTTTATTGTATTTTTTGGGTGGTTGATATTTTCCCTTGAAATATATTTGATGTCAATGTGTGTCGTTTGTGAGGTTGTTCACTTTGATTTAATTGTCTGTGCTGCATTATTTTGCAAAAACTTTCTCAAGATGTTGACTAATGTTTAAATCCTTAATAGCTATCCATTTTGTGGGCGCACTCCCTTTAACTCATGTTAACCATATTCTAGTGTCTCAAATTAACATACATGTGTTTTTTGATTTCCTTGCTCTTTTCCAAGTCCTGTTTTGTTGACCAATAAAATTTGTAGCAAATTTTTATGTTTTGTGTTTTTTGTTACTTTTCATGCAACACATTTCCCAGCTGCAGCTTAACTAGGCTGATTGGCATGGCAAATCCCAAAAATGTGTGCTTTTGTCTAAGTTACTTTCCTGGTCCCTTCATGGTAGCATATGCATGGATTGTGTGTATGCTGCCATGGATAGGCACCAGGAAAGAAATTACAGAGAGGTAAGTATTCAATTTTCCATTTTAGGGCAGTGGTTCTCAGCCTCAGTTCTCAAATACCACCCGACAGGACATGTTTTGGGAATTTTATCTTGTCTAAACTAGCTGTCCAAAATACCAATCCATTGACTGATTTAAAGCACCTGGGCAAGATGAAGGAAAATCTGCAATCATGGCCTGTTGTGGGTACTTGAGGACAGGGTTGAGAAGCACTGAATTAGAGCACTGAGCTAAAATCTAGCACAAGACAATCCTATTATAATTGTGGGCATGTGAGGGAAACCAAGTGAGTGTTAGAACCCCTGCTTGTCTTTCTTAGGTTGGGCTTTGTGTCCCTTTTCTTAAAATTGGCTTCACTTCCTGTCACATAGTAAATCAGGAAGTTAGGGTAGAACCCTACCAATGCCTTTCCTTGGGGACACACAGGTCAATCTAACTAGTGTCCCCATTAGGCAAATTGCACTCTAGCACTTTGTTGTGTACACTCCAAATTCTTAGGTATTTTGGGGTTTATTAAAGGCAAATACACTCTGCAATACAAGTGTAGTCACTGAAAATCTGAGGGGAAGCACTGGTGTTTTTATCATCCAATCATGCAGAAGCAAAGATGCTGTTTTTTATTTTCCTTGCTTGTCCCCCTCGGATCTCCACCAACTGCACTTGTAGTGCAAAGTGGATTTACCTTTAGTAAATCAACCCCAAAGACTTTCCCTGTTTTTTGTTATCTTGGGTTTACATTGAGGGGGAGTTTACATGCCACAGATTGTACATGAAAACCCCTTTCGCTCTGAGTCCTTTTGCAGGCGCTAAAAATAGTGCTTGCAAAGCGCCCTGAAACAGCCACTGCTGTGTCTCCAGTGTGAATGGAGCCACTCTTTCAAGGCGCTTTTTTTAGCACCTGCAAAACGCCTCAGTGTGAAAAAATTATTGCAATGATATCCATTGTTCTCTGCTAAAAATATATATAATATTTGAGGGTTCTAATTAATTTTCAAGCCAAAAAATACAGATTTTAACTTGTAAATAGAAATAAGCTTGGTCCTTAAGGCCCGGTTCACACTTGTGCGATGCCAGACATCGCATGTAATTCGCAGCGCACTGCCGTTCACATTACATGCAATGTCTGTGCGGTGCGATATCAGCCATACAGATAGTATGGCTGATATCGCACCGCATTCGGTGCAAACACGAACAGGACCCTTTTTTCTGTTCGGACCAGATTTGGATCGCATGTGTGTTCACACATATGCGATCCGATTCATGTCCGAACTGTCAGTTTTCAGTGTGATATGCAATCTGAACTGGAGGTGTCATTAACGATGTATTGACACTCCTCAGCGAACTGACATGCAAGTCGGTGCGATGTGGGAAGCTGCAGTGGATTCGCAGTGTTCTCGCATCGCACCAGTGTGAACCGGGCCTTAGTGGCTAGACACATTACATATTTATGGTCAAAATCTGCATAAGGCCCGGTTCACACTGGTGCGATGCGAGAACACTGCGAATCCACTGCGGGTTCCCGCATTGCACATTCACACTGCCATATGTGAATCGCTGGGGAGTGTCAATACATTGTTAATGACACCCGCAGTTCAGCTTGCATATCGCACTGCAAACTGACAGTTCAGACATGAATCGGATCGCATATGTGTGAACACACATGCGATCTGATTCTGGTCCGAACAGAAAAAAGGGTCCTGTGCGTGTTTGCACCGAATGCAGTGCAATATCAGCCATACTATCTGTATGGCTGATATCGCACCGCACAGACATCGCATGTAATGTGAACGGCAGTGCGCTGTGAATTACGTGTGATGTCTGGCATCGCACAAGTGTGAACCGGGCCTTAATGTATGCTGTGTGTGTTTTTTTATATAGATTTATTATAATATATATAGACACACACATGATCACACAGATAATATGCTGGAAATACTTCCCTCTTTGTGAGCAATATATTTTTCACGCTTGTTCAAAAAAAGGGGTTACAACATTACTACCTTTCGTTTCTTTAAGAACTAAAGTTCTGAGGGCCAATTCACACCAGATGCAGTTCTGAGCGCTTTTTTCTGCACCGGAACTGACTAGAAACTGACTGCATGGTGTGAACTAGAGCCATTGGAATACATGGAAAACACTGCATGCATTTTTAGTGCTAGTTCACACCAGACGCAGTTCCGTGCACTTTTTTCTGCACTAAAAATGCATGCACAGTGTTTTCCATGTATTCCAATGGCTCTAGTTCACACCATGCAGTCAGTTTCTGGTGCAGAAACTGACCGGAACTGACTGTATTAGTGCAGAAAAAACGGAACTGCATCTGGTGTGAACTGGCCCTGAGGCTGAATCAAACCTATGCAGTTTTAGTGCTTTTTGCATTTTGCAGATTTGCAGTACAGTCCATTTAACATTGTTTCCTGTTTCCTATGGAACATGTTCTGTAGTGCAAATCTGCAAAATGCAAAAAGCACTAAAAATGCATAGGTGTGATTCAGCCTCAGTGCCAGTTCACACCAGATGCAGTTCCAGTGCAGTAAAAAAACCACACAGAACTGCATCTGGTTTTGTGCTGACACATTCTGAATAGGAGTTACTAATCAGCTACACCACCAGACACAAGCTGCTTTCTCTTTTTGGGTATTAACCCTTTACACATTGCACAGTGTATGGGGAAAGAATTGCTCAGATAGATGAGAAGATTTATATGTCATCCAATCACATTGCACAGTGTATGGGGAAATGAATTGTCCAGGATGCATAATACACAGACATGTATTAAGAAGATGTTTTCATGGAAGTTTCAGGTCCACCAATGATTATAGATTATCACCATAAAATGCACACAATTACATTTTGACAATTATGACATTTCACATCCAAGTCCAGGGAATATCCGCACAGTTGTTGATAGGAGGAAGATCTCTAGAATAATTATTGAGTTGTTTCAAAAAGGAATTAATAAATGGACTAAAACTGGAAGCAATATTCTCCATGTGATAAGGAAAAGCTCATTAACATGATCAGCATTACAATGAGCAAGTGCCCGATGTCTGTTCTGTATTTAAAAATGTGTCTGCGCCCATGCGCGCAACGATTCCGCACATCCGGCGCAAGTCACCAGCTGGTTTCTATTACTTTAAGTATGCACCATGTCGCAATAACTATTACTGCTCACACAAATGCGCCAACATGTTCATAAATCAGCCCCTCGGTGTACTGCTGGGGAATTTTACAGGAAAATAGTCTTCGTTCTACTCCTTTCCTAACCCTTAATACAGATAGATAGATAGATAGATAGATAGATAGATAGATAGATAGATAGATAGATAGATGAGGGGCGTGACCAGATGTGAGACGCGGTGATGGGAGAGAGTATAGAGTAAGAGTGAAGTTGTGTGTGGATTCCCTCCTATCCTCCTCCTTGAAGTGACAGCTGACTGATGGGAGAGTGGTGAGCACTGGTTAATCTGGCTGGATAGCCCCAAAGCAGAGTGGCAGAGAGGAGGCGGTGCATATCTCCAGAAAAGCACGAGGGAACCCAAGTAGCCGAGAACAGTGTGCACATCTCGCGATACTGCTGTGAAATTCCGCGAGCGCTGGGAGAGATTTTCGAACCGAGGAACCCGGGAAGGAAAACATAAGCGGTGTTCCCGATATACTCTGGGGGGGCATTGTATGCTTTGCGTGCATACAGCGGAGACACCTGAATCTACCTGGGCCAATACGTCTGAGTAACTCCTCTGGAGATCCGTGCGGAGACTCGTTCAAAGCAACCAGGAAGAGCCAAGAGCAGGGTCAGGTGGTGAGTGGTGCTTGTGTATATGCTATGCTTTGCTAGAGACTGGGCCTGAGAAGATTGTATTGCATTGAACTGCACTGAATTTGATGAATTTTATGAACTGCAACAGAGCCTGTATACTGTGCTTTTGTTACTGGGGCTACAAGTATCCTAGCATTGAGCACGGAACTATTCATTTTATGTACAATGCAAACCTGGTATTCTAACCCTCTGGTTTTTGAGTTTACATCTTATACAGCATATAATACTCTGGAATAAACTGACCAGCACCTCCAGTGCTTGGTGCTATATATGCCGGACTCACAGTGTCAATCTCCAGAATATATCACCACCTCCTCAGTCTTATCTATACAATTAACACAATTTATACAATTAACCCAGGACTGTTCAACATATTTCTAGTCAAATGATTAATGATGTTAACTAGATGTTATTATTGATCAGTAATTTCTGATTTAACAAAGTGTTTTACATATCAATAAACAGTAGTAGCCACAAATGATTGGGACAAGAATGAAAATGCTGGGGTCAGAATGATAGTCTTTTCTATTTATTAACATTCAATTTGCAACAGTCAGGCAGCACTTTGGTGTTGTGGTAACTTGACATAAAATGAAAGAAAAAATTATGGAGATCACTATAAAAAAAAAAAAAAAAAATAGGAGATCTGGATAAAAAAAACAAAAAAACACTATAACGTAAAAAATTCTAAACATTATTATGGAGATCTGATGGAAAAAAAAATTATTAATGAGATCACGAGAAATAATAAAGAAATCAGGTTGTCAGAACTCTGTGTGAATATGAGCAGCAAAATAATTTCATTATTCTAGCATTATAAAGAAGAAGAGAATGCACTGCATTAAAAGATTTAAACATTTATAGCATGCCGAATGTGCTATCTCCATTACGAACGCAAGTTTTACTAGACCGAACACTTAAATCTCGTAATTTAATCAGAGCATGTTTGTGCATCGGAATTGTGTACGCACGATCAGAATTTACGAGAACAGATTTTGTTGTCGGAAAATTTGAGATCCAGATCTTAAATTTTGTTTGTCGGAAATTCTGATGGAAAATGTCCGATGGAGCCTACACACTGCTCCCATCGAACATTTGTTGATGGAAAATACGACTATGTGTACATGGCATTAGTCTTATACATATATCAATCCAGCAAGATCTCAGCAGGGCCCTAAAACCACTTGTCAAAATTTTCACTGCTGGGACCACACATGCCTGCTGCAATCTTTGTTTAATCCAATAGAGAAATCATACTCCACTGGAGTACAACATCAGAATTACCAATAAGATAACAAGCTTCTATATATTGCAGGGAAAGCTGCACATCTAAGATCTCTCTGAACATAGAACTGGTAAGAATACGACTGTGGGAAGGGACTGGAGGCTTTTAAAAGAGGAACATACCTGCATTTAATTTTAATATACATATCCCTTAATACTAAATGGTTTTGATCTAAGTTTTAACAGCTGTTGTTGTGCCTCAGATTTCTTTAAATTGCTTTATAATGTTTATTTTACTTTGTTCAGTTAATCAATTAATGAGCTGATTACAAACCTAATGAAGCAGCTTTAACACTTTTAGGTAATTAGTGATAATTGTATACTGGTGAAGAAAATATGTTATAAGTCAGCAAGACTTTTATTGAATAAGCCACTAAAGCCTAAAAAGATAGAAGACGTAGAATTGTAGGTGTGAAGGTGAAAATCTAAGTAAATACACTATTACACCCCAAGTTAATTATCAGTAAAGTAACTAATTGAGTTAATGAGTATGGTACATAGTAGTGGTGTATGGCTAATTAGCAACTATGTATTTTTTTTTTTTTACATACAAGACAGAGGCACACATGGAACTGAAAAATATGAACCAACAAGTAGAATGCTAGTCTCGTGAAAGACAATGTAGAGAGTTCAGGTAAAGCAATAGGTATGGCAATGTGAACTATCAGAATGCCATGAATTGAAGAATGTTGGTGATCATGGTCCTAATCTGTGTCACGCTAAGACATAAAAATAGTTCATACTTTTATGTATATTTACAAATCTAGAAAATACCAATAAAGCAATGATGTTAAAAGTTAGTATAAAAACAGGAGTTATATGCCAAACATTGCCATAAGTAGTGCTGATATTTTACTGGAGCACAAATTAAAGAGATATCACACCTTGGGCACTTGTTGCAACATTTTAATTGTTTTAAATTAATATTAGTTTAGTAATATTAATTGTACCATGCCCTTGTAATGATGGGCTCCCAAGTTATGTCTGCAGTTTGTAGTGTAATGGATGATTGATTCCCCTATGTATGAATTCACCTAGCTTGTCACACAGCATCTTGTTCATGTCTTGCCATTTCCTCTGCATTGCATCACAAATGTGGGAGTGCTAATATGATTAACCACTTGAGCCCCGGACCATTATGCTGCCTAAGGACCAGAGGTCTTTTTCCAATTTGGCACTGCGTCGCTTTAACTGCTAATTGCGCGGTCATGCAATGCTGTACCCAAACGAAATTTGCGTCCTTTTCTTCCCACAAATAGAGCTTTCTTTTGATGGTATTTGATCACCTCTGCGGTTTTTATTTTTTGCGCTATAAACGGAAAAAGACCGAAAATTTTGAAAAAAAATGATATTTTCTACTTTTTGTTATAAAAAAAATCCAATAAACTAAATTTTAGTCATACATTTAGGCCAAAATGTATTCGGCCACATGTCTTTGGTAAAAAAAATGTCAATAAGCGTATATTTATTGGTTTACGCAAAAGTTATAGCGTCTACAAACTAGGGTACATTTTCTGTAATTTACACAGCTTTTAGTTTATGACTGCCTATGTCATTTCTTGAGGTGCTAAAATGGCAGGGCAGTACAAAACCCCCCCAAGTGACCCCATTTTGGAAAGTAGACACCCCAAGGAAATTGCTGAGAGGCATGTTGAACCCATTGAATATTTATTTTTTTTGTCCCAAGTGATTGAATAATGACAAAAAAAAAAAAAAAATATTTACAAAAAGTTGTCACTAAATGATATATTGCTCACACAGGCCATGGGCCTATGTGGAATTGCACCCCAAAATACATTCAGCTGCTTCTCCTGAGTATGGGGATACCACATGTGTGGGACTTTTTGGGAGCCTAGCCGCGTACGGGGCCCCGAAAACCAATCACCGCCTTCAGGATTTCTAAGGGTGTAAATTTTTGATTTTACTCCTCACTACCTATCACAGTTTCGGAGGCCATGGAATGCCCAGGTGGCACAAAACCCCCCAAAATGACCCCATTTTGGAAAGTAGACACCCCAAGCTATTTGCTGAGAGGCATATTGAGTCCATGGAATATTTTATATTTTGACACAAGTTGTGGGAAAGTGACACTTTTTTTTTTTTTTTGCATAAAGTTGTCACTAAATGATATATTGCTCACACAGGCCATGGGCATATGTGGAATTGCACCCCAAAATACATTTAGCTGCTTCTCCTGAGTATGGGGATACCACATGTGTGGGACTTTTTGGGAGCCTAGCCGCGTACGGGGCCCCAAAATCCAATCACCGCCTTCAGGATTTCTAAGGGTGAAAATTTTTTATTTCACTCTTCACTGCCTATCACAGTTTCGGAGGCCATGGAATGCCCAGGTGGCACAAAACCCCCCCAAATGACCCCATTTTGGAAAGTAGACACCCCAAGCTATTTGCTGAGAGGCATGGTGAGTATTTTGCAGCTCTCATTTGTTTTTGAAAATGAAGAAAGACAAGAAAAAACATTTTTTTTTTTTCTTTTTTCAATTTTCAAAACTTTGTGACAAAAAGTGAGGTCTGCAAAATACTCACTATACCTCTCAGCAAATAGCTTGGGGTGTCTACTTTCCAAAATGGGGTCATTTGGGGGGGTTTTGTGCCACCTGGGCATTCCATGGCCTCCGAAACTGTGATAGGCAGTGAAGAGTGAAATCAAAAATTCACGCCCTTAGAAAGCCTGAAGGCGGTGCTTGGTTTTCGGGGTCCCGTACGTGGCTAGGCTCCCAAAAAGTCTCACACATGTGGTATCCTCGTACTCAGGAGAAGCAGCAGAATGTATTTTGGGGTGTAATTTCACATATTTCCATGGCATGTTTGAGCAATATATCATTTAGTGACAACTTTGTGCAAAAAAAAAAAAAAAATGTGTCTCTTTCCCGCAACTTGTGTCGCAATATAAAATATTCCATGGACTCGACATGCCTCTCAGCAAATAGCTTGGGGTGTCTACTTTCCAAAATGGGGTCATTTGGGGGGGTTTTGAACTGTCCTGGCATTTTATGCACAACATTTAGAAGCTTATGTCACACATCACTCACTCTTCTAACCACTTGAAGACAAAGCCCTTTCTGACACTTATTGTTTACATGAAAAAGTTATTTTTTTTTTGCAAAAAAATTACTTTGAACCCCCAAACATTATATATTTTTTTAAAGCAAATGCCCTACAGATTAAAATGGTGGGTGTTTCATTTTTTTTTTTCGCACAGTATTTGCGCAGCGATTTTTCAAACACATTTTTTGGGGAAAAAACACACTTTTTTAAATTTTAATGCACTAAAACACACTATATTGCCCAAATGTTTGATGAAATAAAAAAGATGATCTTAGGCTGAGTACATGGATACCAAACATGACATGCTTTAAAATTGCGCACAAACGTGCAGTGGCAACAAAATAAATACATTTTTAAAAGCCTTTAAAAGCCTTTACAGGTTACCACTTTAGATCTACAGAGGAGGTCTACTGCAAAAATTACTGCCCTCGATCTGACCTTCGCGGTGATGCCTCACATGCATGGTGCAATTGCTGTTTACGTTTGACGACAGACCGCCGATTGCGTTCGCCTTAGCGCGAGAGCAGGGGGCGACAGGGGTGCTTTTTTTTTTTTTTTTTTTTTTTTTTTTTTCTTATTTTTCTGCTTTTTTTTATCTTATTTTTAAACTGTTCCTTTTCATATTTTTTTTTTAATCATTTTTATTGTTATCTCGGGGAATGTAAATATCCCCTATGATAGCAATAGGTAGTGACAGGTACTCTTTTTTGAAAAAATTGGGGTCTATTAGACCCTAGATCTCTCCTCTGCCCTCAAAGCATCTGACCACACCAAGATCGGTGTGATAAAATGCTTCCCCAATTTCCCAATGGCGCTATTTACATCCGGCGAAATCTAAGTCATAAAATGCTCGTAGCTTCCGGTTTCTTAGGCCATAGAGATGTTTGGAGCCACTCTGGTCTCTGATCAGCTCTATGGTCAGCTGGCTGAATCACCGGCTGCATTCTCAGGTTCCCTGTTGAGACAGGAGAGCCAGAGAAAAACACGGAAGACGGTGGTGGAGGGGGGGGGCATTCCCTCCCACGGCTTGTAAAAGCAGTCTAGAGGCTAATTAGCCGCTAGGATTGCTTTTACATGAAAGCCGACCGCTGGCTGAAAAGAATGATACCAAGATGATACCTAAATCTGCAGGCATCATTCTGGTATAACCACTCAAAGTCGTGAATGGCGTACCTGAAGACAAAAAAAATGGTTAACAATAAAGCACAGTAAACGGTAAAGTATAAAAAATTGCATACCTGGAAAAACAAACATGATAAAACATAATAACAATAAAACATTGAAGAATAGAATACAGTAAAAAAGAGCAGAACAATAGAGAGAGAATAGAGAGAGAGAGAGAACAATAAAACGACAACTATTTTTTTTTATTTTATATATATATATTTTTTTTTTTTGACACTTTTTTTGTAACTAACTTTTATAACGGTAACCGGTTCCAGGTTCGGGTCTCACAAAATGTGATGGCATCTTGGGAGACCCTGTGAAAGTGTGCCTAGTCTGTGCAATGCTGTACCCTACGCTAATACTCAACTAGTGAATGGTAGCGTTCAAAACATTCACCAATGCAAAGACCAGGATTGTCAGGACAGGAGGGACAATAATAGCGGGTGTCACGCCTATATCCGCGCTTGCTGCAGACACAACATCTTTTTTGGGGGGGTTCGTTGGGTAGGGGTACTCGGGAGGACATAAAGAAAATGCCTCTCATGCAGCCGACTGCATTTGGTTGGGGATGTGAATGGGGGAAGTACGGGCGCTGCAGAAGCGGTGGGTTCCCAATTAGGATTGGCGAATGCAGCAGGAAGGGCATTATGGGCACGACGGGCCTGTGTTTGTCTTCTTGGTGGCAGCGGGACACTACTTGTGCTTGCCACCTCACCAGCTTGAACTGCACTTATGGGACTCGCCACATCACCAAGTGTTACTGCAGTGCTGGTTTGACTACGACCGGGGTGTACTAGGCCGCTGGTGCTTGCCAGTTCACCAAAACGCTACCAAAAAAACTGTTAGCGATCGCAGGGATCAGGCCTGACTCTGCGAACGCTGCAGTTATGCGTTTAGTGTTTTGTAAGTGTCAGTGATCGATTGATACTGCACTTGGGTGGGCCGGGCGGAGGGGCAAAACACAGGTGCTAGCAGGTATCTGGGCTGATCCCGCTAACACTGCGTTTTTGGGAACCCTAAACTGCTGGGGACGCTAGTATAGATCTGATCGGATCAGATATTGATCCGTTCAGATACTATACCACTAAGGGAGGTGTATGCTGTGTGCGTGGGTGTTAGCGGTACTGGTGCTAACCTGACGCTGCCTGGGGCTGGTGCTTGCCAGTTCACCAAAACGCTACCAAAAAAACTGTTAGCGATCGCAGGGATCAGGCCTGACTCTGCGAACGCTGCAGTTATGCGTTTAGTGTTTTGTAAGGGACAGTGATCGATCGATACTGCACTTGGGTGGGCCGGGCGGAGGGGCAAAACGCAGGTGCTAGCAGGTATCTGGGCTGATCCCGCTAACACTGCGTTTTTGGGAACCCTAAACTGCTGGGAACGCTAGTATAGATCTGATCGGATCAGATATTGATCCGATCAGATACTATACCACTAAGGGAGGATACAGTGCGTGCATGGGTGTTAGCGCTACTGGCGCTAACCTGACGCTGCCTGGTGCTTGCTTGCCAGTTCACCAAAATGCTACCAAAAAAACTGTTAGCGATCGCAGGGATCAGGCCTGACTCTGCGAACGCTGCAGTTATGCGTTTAGTGTTTTGTAAGTGACAGCGATCGATCGATACTGCACTTGGGTGGGCCGGGCGGAGGGGCAAAACGCAGGTGCTAGCGGGTATCTGGGCTGATCCCGCTAACACTGCGTTTTTGGGAACCCTAAACTGCTGGGGACGCTAGTATAGATCTGATCGGATCAGATATTGATGCGTTCAGATACTATACCACTAAGGGAGGTGTATGCTGCGTGCGTGGGTGTTAGCGGTACTGGCGCTAATCTGACGCTGCCTGGGGCGACGCATATCACCGCCGGGCGATCAGGGGGCTAAACCTTTATTCGGTAATAAACGGCGGGTGCCCTGACACTATAAAAAATAAACGAACTAACCAGCGTCAACCGTAACAGTTATACGGTGATCAGTGGTGAAAGGGTTAACTAGGGGGCAATCAAGGGGTTAAAACATTTATTCGGTAGTATATGGGGGTCCCTGACGCTATAAAACGCTGACGGCGAACCTAAATATTTACCTCACTAACTAGCGTCACCAGCGACACTAATACAGCGATCAGAAAAATGATCGCTTAGCGACACTGGTGACAGGGGGTGATCAAGGGGTTAAAACTTTATTAGGGGGGGTTAGGGGGGTATCCTAGACCTAAAGGGGGGTAATACTAACTGTCCCAACACTGTAACTGTCACAAACTGACACCAATGCAGTAATCAGAAAAAAAAAAAAAAAAAACCTGCTGGTGTCAGTTTGTGACAGGGGGGGGGGGTGATTGGGGGGGGATCGGGGGGCGATCGGGGGGGGGATCGGGGTGTTTTGTATGCCTGGCATGTTCTACTGTGTGTGTAGTGTGTTGTGCACTTACATTGATGTCTTCTCCCCTCGGCGCTGGAACGGAATACCGAGCCGAGGGGAGATGACATCATTTCCTTTGCTGCTGTTTAGCATACAGCAGCAAAGGAATGTTCCCATTGGCCGGCGGCGATCGCGAGGGGGGGCCACGAACGGATGGCCTCCCCCTCATCTCGGATCGCCGGGGAACAGAACGGGACCGCCTCGGGCACCGGGGGGGTCCGATCGGACCCCCCACCCGCGGAAGGCAAATCACGTACATGTACGTGATTTTGCCTGCCCGTGCCGCTTTGCCGACGTAAATCGGCGTTAGGCGGTCCTTAAGTGGTTAAGATGCATTTTTTTCCAGCATAGTGAGCTCTCCTTAATTGTTCTACTTGTTTTAGCTATTTCAGGTCTAATTACTGTGTAGCTCCCACCTGCAGAGCACTAGACTGAGAGACCCAGGGATTGTGGGATATGTAGTTTGTTCACAGAAAATGTTAGTTCTCAGACCAAAGACAGAGGTCCTGCGTTAACCTGTGCAATGCCATGCCAAGTAGCCCGTGTTTGAACACAAACAGGAACTTTTGGCACAGGAATGTGAAGATTTACATTACTATAGGCTACATGCACAGGACAACAAATGTCACTGTGAAATTACATGATCAATGCACATCCTATCCAGGTGAAAAATACAAGGCGCAATTAATAATTAGTTATAATGTCTTCAATGGAAATGTCACCAACTCAAGAGCAATAACGCTTATAGCAAATGTGAAAAACTACAAATTTCCAGTCTAGCTTTGTTCAGTTTTGCTACCAAAATACTTTCTTTGCATTTTAGCTTTCAAAATAGCTTATGGCAGAATATGGCTTCTTACTATGTTTCTATTCAATGTGCCAAAATAGTTCCTTTTTAGTATAGCATTATTAATAACAGTGACTGTATTAACAGTATGGTCAATCAAGGGTAATGTTTGAGTGTCTTTTCTTTTATTGTTGTATTGTTATATTGTTTTGTCTTTTATTGTTGTTTATATTTTTTTTTTATAATGTAAAAAAAATATATTTTGTAATGCTAATAATACCCAAGGGTTTTGAGTAACTGGATAATCAATTGATGTGAATGCACAATGGCTTTCATAGTGCCCTCTTTGTGCAATGCAACCCCAGAGATGTTTTCTCCCCTCGTCTTTCAGGACAGCACCTGGAGAGAGCGCAGCTCCACCCACTTTTCCCAGGAAACACTGCAGTCAGTTTTTTCTTTAAAGACCGGACACTTCCACCATGGCTTCAGTTGTAGGGTTACTCCGCCATGGTGGAAGAGCTGCAGGGAACCAGGGGTGTGCTGCGCTGTCTCCAGGTGGAGAGAGTTGGGGCATACTGGTATGTTGGGATGTTTGGTTCACAGGCCAGCCCAGCTTCCTCCCTTGACGTGCGGGGGTTGCTCCGGCGTCCTCCCTTCCTCATGTCCGGCGAGGATTAGGCTGCTGGGGGTCCTCGCTCCCTTAGACCGGCGGCTAGCTTGGGAGGAGCGGCGTCTCCTTTTTCACCCCCATAGCTTAGCCTTCCGGGTTCTGGTGGCGAGCACGTCACTACGGCCGGGGGCGGGACCTCTAGCGATGCAGCTTCCGGTTCCGGCCGCTGGAACGCAGGAGGGGAGGGCAGGCCTCCGACGGCTGACGTAATTTCCGGCCCTCACAGCCGCGAGCGGACCGGGAAACTTTAAAAAAGCACCAAACGCCATTGCAAATCCTGCAGCATGGAGGAGGAACAATCGTGGTGGCCGGAGCAGGAGCCACACAGGTCAGCCAGGCCCAGGTAAGCGGGGACAGTGTGTCTCTGTAACTTACTCTATGGGCATGTTTTAGTTCCCTCTTTTGGTAAAGTTTTTTAAAGAGCCTGCAACATTCTTCCTGTGTATTGAAGCAGGAAGTAAATGTGTTTTAAAGATTGTGAAGTAAATCTGTGGGGGGACTTACTGGCTGAGTGAAGGAGGGGGGTTAAAGTGTTAGCTCTTCCATTCCTTTTCAGCATGCTGTTTGTTTATAGGTTTATTTGTTTGTGTATTTCAGAAGGCTAAAGAAAAGACCAAACATTCGTCTTTTTCTGTTAAAAGAAAATGCCCATCTTGTAAAAATGTGCTTAAAGAGTCCTGGGCAAAAGTGTTATGCAAAGGATGTATTGCAGACTTAGTAAAGGAGGAAACCACTCCTAGTGCACCTGTGGTTCAGCAGGATTTACTGAGCTCGTTTAGGAAGGATTTGGCGGAGACTTTTGAGTCATTTAAATCTTACCTTGACAAACGTCCAGCCGCAGGCAGCTCAGTACCCCGTTCCCAGTCTTCTGTTTCCGCATATAGGGGTGACAGTGACTCGGAAGAGGAAAATCGTAGCGTGGCTACGGAATCTGAGGAAGAAGCAGACAAAGAGAAAGAATCTTCTTCTTCCTCTTCTCGATATAAATTGTCTCTAGAGGAGGTGGATGATCTGCTGAAAACTATCCACACTACTCTTAATATTACAGAGGACAAAGCCCTGCTGTCGTTACACGACAAAATGTTTCAAGGCATGGGTGAAGTGAAACACAGGATGTTTCCGGTGCACAAGTTTCTGTCAGAAACAATTAAAAGAGAATGGAAGGACCCAGAGAGGGCCCCCTTCTTTTCTAGATCCCTCAAACGCAGGTTTCCCTTTGAGGAAGATAGCACACAGGTCTGGAACAAAAAGCCTAGACTGGATGCGGCCTTCTCTCAAGTGTCGAGAAACACTGACCTTGCGTTTGAGGACATGGGTATCCTCAAGGATCCCATGGACAAGAGGGCTGACTCCCTGCTAAAGAAAGCTTGGGATTCCACCCTTGCAAATCTAAAGCCAGCTATGGCATCAACAGTGGTAGCCAGAAACCTGGAGCACTGGTTGGAACAACTGAAAGCTCATATCGAGGCAGGTACACCTCGTAAGGATCTTTTGGAGACCTTACCAGTGCTTATGAAAGCAGTTGGATATATAGCAGATGCTTCAGCGGAATCAGTTAGGATGTCGGCCAGATCATCTGCTCTAATCAATTCAACGCACAGAGCTCTATGGGTCAAGACTTGGACGGGGGATACAGCCTCTAAGACCAAGTTATGTGGTTTACCCTTTGAGGGGGAATTGGTTTTTGGCCCAGGTCTTGAAGCCATTCTTGAGAGAACGGCCGACAAGAAGAAGGCCTTCCCCATTAAGAAAAAGGTGGTTCCTCAGGGCAACAAAAATTTTCGTCCTTTTCGGAAAACCTCAGACTCAAAGGAGACAGGATATAAGAGACCCTGAAGGTCTCAGAGAGGCAGGGGCAAGTCAGGGGTACTCTTTCGCCCCCCTACCCCAAATACAAAGAGCCAGTGACTGTCCCCCGTCTGTGGGAGCAAGGTTACAGACCTTCTTCCCGCAGTGGCAGAGGATAACAGACAGTCCGTTTATCCTAAAAACTATAAGGGAGGGTTACGGACTGGAGTTTGCCCAACCCCCTCCGGTTCGGTTTTATTTAACTCAGGCTCCCAGAGACCCAGAAAAGCTTACAGCGATGTCGGCAATTCTTCAGGAGTTAATTCAGCAGAAGGTGGTAGTAAATGTTCCCCCCAAGGAGGTGGAACAGGGGTGCTATTCGCACATCTTTCTGGTGAAGAAGCCTTCAGGCAAGTTCAGATTAATCCTGAACCTGAAGATTCTCAACAGAGCGGTCAGGTACAAGAAATTCAAGATGGATACGATCTTTTCGGTAAAGGGTCTCCTGACCCTAAACTGCTTTATGGTATCCATAGACCTGAGAGATGCATATCTCCATGTGCCTATAGCCCCAGCATCACAAAAACACCTCAGATTTGCGACCAGGATAGAGGGGTCTGTCATACATCTGCAATTCAGAGCTCTCCCTTTCGGGCTGTCATCCTCTCCGAGGATATTCACAAAGATTCTGGCAGAGGCCTTAGCCCCTCTCAGAATAGAAGGAATCTCGATTGTCCCATATTTAGACGATCTGCTAATATTTGCCAAAGCAAGGCACATATTAGAGAAGGATCTACAAAGGACAAGGAGTCATCTGGAGAGCCTGGGGTGGTTAATAAACGAGGAAAAATCGAACATGATCCCATCACAGGCAGTAACCTTTCTAGGTTACACTATCGATTCCATACAGGAGAAAATCTACCTCCCAGAGGAGAAGATAGTAAAGCTTCAGAACGCTGTAAAAAAGGCCCAGACAAACCTGCCAATTTCTATCAGGGCAGTGATGTCTGTTTTGGGGCTCCTTACTGCAGCAACACCTGCAGTACAGTGGGCACGTTTGCACGCAAGAGAACTTCAACAGACAATTTTGAAAAATTGGTCCTATGGAGAGTCCCTAGAAAAAATGATAACAATATCCCCCCGAGTTCAGAGGAAGCTCTGGTGGTGGAGGAGTCACTCCAATCTGGACAAGGGCCTGCTCTGGTGTTTTCCCCAGGAGAGGAGATTAACAACAGATGCAAGTTCCTGGGGTTGGGGCGCCCACCTGGAAGGACAGATGGCTCAGGGGAATTGGACAAACAGGGAGGCCAGGAGATCCTCCAATTGGAGGGAGCTAAGGGCTATTCTTCTAGGACTATGGGCTTTCGAGAAAATTGTCCGGGGTCACCATGTTCAGGTGCTATCAGACAATGCCACAGCAGTGGCTTATGTTACAAGACAGGGGGGCACGAGAAGCAAGGTCTTGCTAGCCTTGTCAGTTCAGATGCTATCCTGGGCGGAAGGCAACGTAAAGTCCCTAACAGCTGTACACCTAAAAGGAGAGCTGAATCTAGTGGCCGACTTTCTAAGCAGAGAAAGGATACTAGAGGCAGAGTGGAGTCTGAACAAGGAGGTATTCCAGGAATTAACAGAGAAATGGGGAACTCCTCAGATAGACCTGTTCGCATCCCACAAGAATTCAAAGGTGAAGGCTTATTACTCACTAAACAGGCAAGATCAGGCGAAAGGATTGGATGCGCTGGCACAACCATGGAACTTCCACTTGTGCTACTCCTTTCCCCCCCTTTCAAATGATCCCTTGGGTGTTGAAAAAACTACAATGAGAGACCACAAGTATGATCCTAGTGGCTCCTTTTTGGCCCAAGAGGCCCTGGTTTGCAACCAGAGGATGGCAGTGGAACCACATTGGGTTCTCCCACTTCGAAAGGATCTACTATCCCAGGGACCCCTTCAACATCCAAATATCACCAGCTCAGGCTGACGGGTTGGTTACTGAGGAGCAGCTTCTAAAAAGAAGGGGCTTCTCAGATAAGCTGGTGTCAACCCTGTTAAGTAGCTGAAAGAAGGTTAACAGGGGTATTTATTTTAAGACATGGAAACGGTTTAATTCCTGGTGCATGACTAAAAAATGTTCACCACAGGAATTGCCCTCAATATTAGAGTTTCTCAATGAGGGTATGGAGATGGGGCTGGCAGCCAGTACCCTGAAGGTCCAGGTAGCTGCCTTGTCGGTGTTTCTTGAGAGAAAGTTATCTCAAGAACCATTTATAGTTAGATTCTTCAAAGCATTGGCCAGGCTTAGGCCGGTACCTTTCAAATCTTTCCCTAAGTGGGATTTATCTCTGGTGCTACAGGGGTTGATCAGAACACCTTTTGAGCCCCCACAGGAAGCGACTTTAAAAGTATGGACGCTTAAGCTGGTTCTTTTGGTAGCAATTACCTCAGCCAGAAGAATAAGTGAGTTGCAAGCTCTATCTATAATAGAACCCTTTTGTTTGTTATTTCCAGACCGGGTAGTGCTGAAAACTGACCCGGGTTTCTTGCCAAAAGTCGCAACCTTTTTTCATAGGGCACAAGAGATAGTTTTACCTACTTTTTGTCCTACACCATCCAACTCTAAAGAGGAGGCTTTTCATACCCTGGATGTGAGAAGATGTTTACTCCCATTATTTAGAGATTACGAGAGAGTTTAGGAAGACAAATTCTCTTTTTATTCTTTTTTCTGGATCACGCAAGGGTCATTGTGCTTCTAAAAGCACTATAGGCAAATGGCTAAGAATGGCGATCAGTGAAGCCTACAAAGCTTCAGGGGCTGATCCTCCAGCAGGGGTAATGGCCCATTCAACAAGGGCAATAGCAACGTCCTGGGCAGAAAGAGCAGGGGCCTCTCCAGGTCGGATCTGTAAAGCGGCCACGTGGACAAGCTTCTCCACCTTCACCCGCCACTACAGGTTGGACTTGCTATCAGCAGCTGAACAATCGTTTGGCAGGAAGGTCCTGCAGGCGGTGGTCCCACCCTAGAGTAAGTACTCTTTTATCATCTCCAGGTGCTGTCCTGAAAGACGAGGGGAGAAAAACCCTAGTTAGACTTACCGGTAACGGTATTTCTACGAGTCTTTCAGGACAGCACCGATGACCCACCCTAATGGGTTTATAAAAATGTGGTGTTATTGCTATGTTCTGCTTATCTAATTTCAGCATGGCTGGAGGTACTCTATGAACAACTGAAGCCATGGTGGAAGTGTCCGGTCTTTAAAGAAAAAACTGACTGCAGTGTTTCCCGGGAAAAGTGGGTGGAGCTGCGCTCTCTCCAGGTGCTGTCCTGAAAGACTCGTAGAAATACCGTTACCGGTAAGTCTAACTAGGGTTTTTTTTCAGCACACCTACCAATAAGGATTTGACAGTCAGTTGTCTTTATAATTTGGCTGACACAAGGGGGCTGATTTACAAAGCATTTGCACCATGACTTGTGGTGCACACCGATGCGCAAATGACATTTTCGTATTTACAAAGCATTAGTGCCGGTAATGAAGTAGAATAGTAAAGTATCGAACCAGGCAGAACTTCAGCAATGCAGGTTTATTAACAGTTGATAACATACAGGTTTATGTTCAAAGTATTACAAAATACAGATCTAATTTATACAGTTTCTTACAATGCAAGCATATTAGATATAAATATTCTTATCCTCTAACCAAATTTAAACAATTGTGAATTGTTCTCACCTTGAACCAGAATGGGTCTTTACTGCCAATTCTTGGGAACCTCTCACCTGATAGGGACCAGCCGATCTGCCGGTGGTCTGGTCCCCTCACAGAGTTCTGGGTTCCAGCTCGACCAAGTTCTTGAGGGAAATTCACCTGAGACCACATTCTGGAACAAGTTAAGAAGTCTTCTCTGACTCGTACGAGGAGACAAGTTATGGACAGATACTTGCCCATTGGTTCTGACCTCTATGACCCGTGCAATAGGGCAGCATACATAGAGTTCAGCCTTATGAGCTCCTATCTGACTTGTCCGAGGGGACAAGTTAGGACAGATACTTGCCCATTGGTTCTGACCTCTATGACCCGTGCAATAGGGCAGCATACATAGAGTTCAGCCTTATGAGCTCCTATCTGACTTGTCTGTCTAACAATTGCAGAGCTTGCATTTATATACACTTTTACAAGTCTTATCTCAACCATCTCTCTTGCATATGATTGGTCGCTAAGATCTACGTCAAAGTAACTAACCATAAATCTGACACTTGTTCTACAACCAGATAAACTTAATTATTCCCAAAATTCCTATATGTTCATTAAAGTGATTTATAACTGTTTTTGTCCAATTAAAAACACCTGTATAGAGACAGTCTGGCACCCAGCTGTGTTATCAAACTCTCCTTATCTTCATAAGATTTAACTAAGTTCGAGAATGACAGATTTATGACATTTGGGAAAATGAACTTTCAATAACCCCACCAGATGTGTTATATGTCTCACTATATGTATGTATTTTAACAGTTTTAATGAGGGCACAAGCAGACCTTTGTTTGACCTTGTCAAACTTAATTTAATGTACTGTACATAGCTTTAATTATTTCTAAACCACCTGTTTTCATATCTTTATCTGTCTGATTTATATGCATTTCAGACTTGAGACAATTCTATATTACTTGAATCTATCCTAATGAACTTTCACCCAGTAGACTATCTTAATACATTTTCGAGAACACCTGTGTACAAGTACTTGTCATAAAGCAGAGGTCATTTAAAGTTCAACACTTAAAAATGAAGACTTTTAGGGGGCAGGAGGCGGAGCTTAGCGGAGCAGACATGCATTGTTAGAGCTCCACACCGCTGAGGAGAGAAGAGAAGGACAAAGCGGAGCCTGCAGGCTCAAAAGGTATCCATTTGAACCTTTTTGCCCCAGGGAACAAACTGTGAAAGTTTGGGCAGGAAATATGGTACTGGGAGGAAACCGTGGCAGAAATAAAAATCACCTCACAAAGAGCTCACAGGCACTCACTGCAGCTGAAGCAGCTCCAGTCACCTCACAAGATACAGCATCAGGGCGCTCTCACAGACAGAAAATGTCACAGCAAGACTCTCCATTTGAGTCAGATACAGAACAAATCCTCTCACAAACTTCTCCACAAGCCTCCTCAGCATCCCCAGTAATATTATTACAATTTGAAAAGATGCTTCATAAGGCTTTAAAACAAACCTCAGACCAAATAACAAAAAGCCTAACCAAAGAAATAAGAGAGCTGGGAAACCGCACCGCACCTTAGAAATAAAAATGGATGAAATTGAAATTACAACCCAAGAAAATATAACAGAATTGGAACAATTAAAAAAAGAGAATTTAATACTTCAAACTAAGCTTGAAGATTACGAAAATAGAGCCAGACGTTCAAACTTACGCATAAGGGGAATACCTGAAACTGTGACAGACCTGCAATCTACTATTACTGCTCTATTACAAGAACTAAAGCCAGATATCCCTATTGAACGTTTAGAACTGGACAGAGTACACAGAGCCCTCACAGCCAAAAAGAAAGATGGACCCCCACGTGATATAATCACAAAATTTCATTATTACAGAACGAAAGAACAAATACTAATTGCTGCAAGAGAAAAAAAGGAACTTAATTTTCAAGGACACAATTATCACATTTTTGCTGACCTATCCCAACTTACTATTACTAAAAGACGATCCATGAAACCCCAACTGATGGAACTGCAACGCCACAACATTATGTATCAATGGGGCTTCTCCTTTTCAGTCAGATTTAACTACCAAGGTACAATTTACAGAAGCAGATCAGCAGATGAACTACAACAAACCCTTTTAAAATTAAATCTTACAGAACCCACAAGCAGCAACACTCCCACACGCAGAAGAATGGCATCATCTCCACCTTCAGGCAGCACCCAGAAAATTTCAGAACAAAATGGGAATCGTCATTCTCACAAAAGAGGCCGTTATGCCACATCATCCATGGACCAAGAAGATTCAATGGACTGACATCCTAATTCCTGATATCTCTTCATTTATTATACTAAGAGATGGTTCTCTATAAAAAACCGATATTTATAACTGAATGTAACTGCATTCTGATAGTCACACACTGTGTGGGATCATGTTACATTCCAGTTATATTTCTTATTACTTCTGATTCATATAGCCTTAGAATATATAAGTGAAATAAGGAAATTATTGTTCAGTTATATATTATCAGGTAATAACAATAGATTTATTACTTTTTAGGACAAATATGTTCAATAACCCAGAAGTAATGGAAGCTTTTTCTTTCTTTTCTTAAAACAAATATATACTAGTACTATATATATACTATATACTAGTTCCTAGAATTATGTTTTTGTTTATTCTAATCTGAAGCAATACAACCTCAATTTTATGAGTTAACATTTCTAAACAGTTGCATATGAATAAAATATGTAATTGTTTACTCTAAAAGGGTTAAAATCCCAAAATAATTCAAACTATCTTCATCAATACCAATGTTATTAACAGTACCTTTCTAACTGAATTATTTAGCCTAGGGCAAGACTAACCATATACAACCACCCTGGAATAAATAATTTCAACAAAAACTATATTCTGCACTCCAATTAATGAAACATCATTTTGATGTCTTTTGACATAGCACTTCTCTCCTGTAAGCGGAAGATCCGTGTACCCCCATTAGCCCTCCTCATTCTCCCAACCATATTATGTGGGAGTGTGACGAAGGCACTTATTCCCCTGAGAGAGATATTTATTCTCTTTCACGGGTAAATTGTGATTACTTGCAAAAAATAATTTATACAATGTATCATCTAATCTCATATGTTTTTTGTTTACTCTTTACTCCAGAATTCACTGGTTTCTTTTCTATCTATTCATCTCTTCAGTCCACACAGGTTGATCTGCGCAGTCAGCTCTGCATAACAAAAAGTAAGTCAAAACTATTTGATCTGTTGCCATGGCACCACTGAATATACTTTCCCTGAATGTTCAGGGAATAAATGTCCCTCAAAAAAGGACCAAAGCCTTCCGTACTTTCCATAACAAGAAGGCTCACATAGTATGCCTCCAAGAAACACACTTCACCAAAGATTCTACTCCAAAATATATTTCTCCTTTTTGTCAACAAATTTACACGGCTTCTGCCTGTACCAAGCAAAGGGGAACTCTAATTGCATTTCACCGATCCACACCATTCACCTTATCATTAGAAATTAAAGACCCAGAAGGTAGATACCTGATACTCATGGGTTATATAATGGATACAGCAATCACGGTGATTTCCTACTACGCTCCTAACAAACAACCTACACCATTCCTCTCACATATATTACAAGTGATTAATACACACAAAATAGGAACAGTGATAATGTGTGGGGATTCGAACCAGGTCCTCCTCCCATTTCTAGATAAATCACCTTTTACACCATCCAAAATAACCTCTAGATTACCTTTTTCTCAACTTCTTTCCAAATACAATCTGGTAGATTCATGGAGAGAAAGTAACCCAATGAAAAAGAAATTCACTTATTTCTCGCACCCTCATCAAACCTTCACCAGAATAGATCATATTTTTCTAACAATAGGAATGATACCAGAAATTATTGCATCAGATATAATTCCGATTCCGTGGTCTGACCATAATGCAGTATACACTACTATAGCCTCAGCCATACCAAAAGCGCATGACTCAACGTGGTACTTACCGGACATAATGCTCAAACACCCACTACATCAGATGGCCATTGAACAAGCTTTAAAGGAATACATATCAATTAATAATACAACAGACATCTCCCCAATAACACTGTGGGAAGCTCATAAGCCTGTCTTGCGTGGTACAATACAAAGACAAATGGCACTATTTAAACGGGAACGCAAAAATCTAGCAAAAAAACTAGAACTCAATTTTAATGCAGCCTACATATCATTTCAAGATAATCCATCTCAGAGTACAAAATCTCATCTGGAAAAATCTAGATTGGAATACGATCTATTTCTCACTGAGTCAGTTGATAAATCCCTCAAATGCTCCAAACACAATTTCTACATGAATACAAACAAACCAGGTACATATTTGGCTCGGGCATTAAATTCAACTAACAAATCTTTCAAACCAATACGTTTGAAATTATCAAAAAATGTTTACACTTGTAATCCAGTTAAAATAGTCCATAAATTTCACTCACATCTCGCAACTTTATACAAGACAAACAATGAATTTAATCCTACAGAGGCTGAATCCTTCTTCTCACAAATAACCTTACCTGAGTTATCTCAGAATCAAAAAAGCAGTTTGGATGAGCCTATAACTATAGATGAAGTTGCTAACGCCATAAAAGACCTAAAACTTAACAAAAGACCAGGCCCAGACGGCTACTCGCCTTTATACTATAAAACATTCTCAGAAATACTCTCTCCCATTCTCACTGAAACTTTTAACAAACTTCTAGATGGACATTCTTTTCGGCAAGAAACACTAATGGCAATTGTTTGTATGATCCCAAAACCCCTTTCTGATGATACTTCCTGTGTGAATTATCGGCCTATCTCTCTGTTAAACCTTGATATTAAATTATTAGCAAAAATAATAGCAAAACGCCTCAATAGCATTATAGGAAAATTAATACACAGAGATCAAGTAGGCTTCATGCCAAATAGACAGGCAGGCGATAATATACGCAGGGCAGTGTTATTGGCACATATTGCTAAAAAACGGAAAATCCCTTTATGTTTTCTATCTCTCGATATTAAGAGGGCATTTGACACAGTATCCTGGCAATATATGCAATATTCATTACAAAAATGGGGTTTTGGACCCCACTTTTTAACATGGATCAAAGCATTATATAATAAACCCAAAGCCTATATAAAATATGCTGGATACAAATCTGAAGCCTTTAATATCGAAAGAGGTACCCGACAGGGTTGCCCATTATCTCCCTTATTATTTGTCCTTATACTCGAACCCATGGCCCAATACATCAGAACAAACCAAACTATAACTGGCATTGAAGTAGGAGGTATTACACACAAATTATGTATATTTGCAGACGATATATTACTTTTTCTATCATCACCACAGGTCTCTGGTCCTAACTTAATACCAGCTCTTAATGGATTTGCAGCCCTATCCGGCCTTATGATTAATCCTAAGAAATGCCTAGTGCTTAATATTTCACTCACAAACATGGAATTGATCCCGGCTAGGGCTGCACTCCCATTCACATGGGCAGAAAAATCAATCCCATATCTTGGAATTCATTTAACAGCATCTCATTCTGACTTATTCTCAACCAATTATCCTCCTGTATTAAGACAGATCACAAATCTAATAAAACAATGGTCGCAACTTCCTTTATCCTGGATAGGGAAGATTAATGCAATCAAAATGACTATTCTACCCAAATTGCTTTATCTATTCAGAGTCCTCCCTATTCCAATTCCTTCCTATTTTTTGAGAATAGTACAAAAAAGAGCAACTTCGTTTATATGGGGCTCTTCTAAACCACGTATACCTATACACACACTACATCTTCCCAAAAATAAAGGAGGCCTGGGATACCCTAATTTTACTAACTACTACAGAGCAGCACATTTGGCCAGTCTGTCCAAATACCATGCAAAACAGGAAATCCCATTATGGGTATTTATAGAAGCTTCAGAAAATGACCCTCTATTAATATCAAATTTATTATGGCTTGATCCTAAAGACCGCTTTAAAATTCATAATCCCATAACTAAACACTTCTTATCTCTCTGGGATAAACTAAAAACCAAATATCAGTTACAATCTCCACACAATCCTCTCCTTTCTTTTATCAGAAATCCGGCCTTTTATCCGGCATGGATCTACCCAAATTCTTTTAAAGCTTGGACAACATCAGGCATTCAGACACTAAATGATTTCATAGCATCTAAATCATTCCTTTCATTCCCATCGCTTAGAGAAAAATATGATCTACCAAACTCTGAGATATTTAGATATCTCCAAATCAAAAATTTCTATACACCATTCCTAAAGGGGGATACACCATTATCCCAATTATCCATTTTTGAATCAATCTGTACAAAAGATCCATTTGCTAAAGGTACAATTTCATCACTTTATGATCAATTATATGGAGTAGCAAATCTTAATAGACCCTCTTACGTTCAGAGGTGGGAGGAGGACCTGGGACGAACTTTAGAAGACATGGACTGGTCTAACATATGGCTCACATCTAAGTCATCTTCACCCAACATCTTAGCACTGGAGACAAATTATAAAGTCCTAACTCGCTGGTACCTTGTACCCGCTAGAGTGGCAAAATATTCACCTAATACCTCAGCTCTTTGTTTTCGAGGATGCCCAGAAATAGGCACATATTTACACATATGGTGGACGTGCCCAGTAATCCAAACCTTCTGGAAGGAAGTCTTCGTGATTGCATCTAAAATATTTAAAAAAATAATACAACCAGATCCATATTTAACTTTACTTAATCTAAAACCGGAATGGTTAACACTCTCTCAATTCAAACTTATGATCCAACTAATAACGGCTGCAAAACAAACAGTGGCCAAGGCATGGAAATCTCCTACATTGGTACTAGCAGAAACAATTCACAGAATGAATAATACAATGTCCCATGCTAAGATGGTAGCCATCGATCAAAATCAAATTCCAAAATTTGAAAAACTTTGGCATCCTTGGATAAAACAACAGTTCCTGTCAAACTTCAATGACTCTGTCCTGTTGCCATGGTAACAGATTAAATGACTTACAGAGACACCCATTCTAAGGCTTCAAAGAGAACTAAAAAGAATAATAAACTGACGAGCGGGACAACCTTGTGGACCATACCTCTACCTTTCAACCCTTTTTCTTCTTTCTCTTTCCTTTTCTCCACCTTACGATTAAAGCTCATTATCAGAATTTATTTGACCTATATACACTCTACTTGTAAACAATATGTATAGTAGGTATAAATCATTTAAATACCTACAAAAGTAACTAAGGAAATGATATATATCTTTAATTTAGGTTTACGTGAACCCAATGTTTAATATTTGAAATTTCATGATATTTACCTATATAAACCCTACTGTAAAACAATAAGCTTACTTTATAGATCCTTGTAAACTTACTTTATGTATCTTTATAACATTGTATACTCAATAAACTTCTTTTGACAAGGAAAAATGAAGACTTTCTAAATCTATGGAAAACACAGTATACGTTATTAAAGATTAATAATTGTTGCTTTACTTATATAATAATATTGATAAAACCACTACTATATAATAATATGAAGAATAATAATAATAATAATAATAATAATAATTATCAATAAAATATATGCAAATCAATATATATAATATGAAATACATTGGCTAATATGAGATTCTACAACAGTAACACAGCGCTATCCCCCATTTACTATTCTCTTCCCGGCACACGGGAAGAGGTCATCAGTATACCACTATAGACATGGCGCATGGCATCTTTAACTTAAAATTTAAACAAGCTGGAAGTGCCAATATTATGGGGGTGATGTGGGGAAGTGTAGTACTAACTGTCCAAGTAACAAATATGGCCAAAATAGAATGAGAAAGTGACTTTCTCTGAACAAGCCGGCAGCACCGGCAAATACATTTAGAGCTGCGGGAGGTGAGTTTATACACTGCGCATGCTCAAACGGCATTTACACTTGTTCAAATGCTTTGGTTCAGTGCGCCGGCAAAATCTTAGTAAATGTCAAGCAATGTAAATGCATTTGCATAGGTTGAACGGGCGCACCTCTAGACTTTTTTTTTTTACGCTGGTTCACTTTGCGGCTATATTAAAATGTCCGGCAAAACACATAAAAGTTCATTGATAAAAACAGCATTAAGAAAAAAAACAAAATTCAGAAAAAAATGCGTGGGGTTCCCCCGAAATTCAATACCAGGCCCTTCAGGTCTGGTATGGATATTAAGGGGAACAACACGCCAAAAAAAAAAATGGCATGGGGGTGCCCCTCAAAATCCATACCAGGCCCTTCAGGTCTGGTATGGGTTTTAAGGGGAACCCCGCGCCAAAATTAAAAAAAAAATGGCGTGGGGTCCCCCTAAAAATCCATACCAGACCCTTATCCGAGCACACAACCTGGCAGGCCGCAGGAAAAGAGGGGGGACGAGAGCACGCCCCCCTTCCTGAACCGTACCAGGCCACATGCCCTCAACATTGGGAGGGTGCTTTGGGGTCCCCTGCAAAGCACCTTGTCCCCATGTTGATGAGGACAAGGGCCTCATCCCCACAACCCTTGCCCGATGGTTGTGGGGGTCTGCGGGCGGGGGGCTTATCGGAATCTGGAAGCCCCCTTTAACAAGGGGACCCCCAGATCCCGGCCCTCCCCCCTGTGTGAAATGGTAAGGGGGTACAAAAGTACCCCTATCATTTCACAAAAAAAAGTGTCAAAAATGTTAAAAATGACAAGAGACCGTTTTTGACAATTCCTTTATTTAAATGCTTCTTCTTTCCATCTTCTATCTTCTTTCTTCTATCTTCCTTCGGTTTCTTCCTTCATCTTCCTCTTCTTCTGGTTCTTCCTCCGGTGTTCTCGTCCGGCATCTTCCTCCGCAGCGTCTTCTTTCTTTCTTCTTCCCGGGCCACTCCGCATCCATGGGAGGCTCCTGCTGTGTGACGCTTCTCGTCTTCTGACGGTTTCTAAATAATGGAGGGTGACCCCGCCCCCCTCTGACGCACGGGAACTTCCCTGTCCGCCCCCTCTGACGTCACGGGGAAATCTCTGTGCGTCAGAGGGGGGCGGGGTCACTTGGTGGCCCCCGCCCTCCATTTTTTAAGAACAGTCAGAAGACGAGAAGCGTCACACAGCAGGAGCCTCCCATGGATGCGGAGCGGCCCGAGGAGAAGAAGGAAAGAAGACGCCGCAGAGGAAGATGCCAGACAAGAACACCGGAGCAAGAAGCAGAGGATTGGAGGAAGAAGAAGATGAATGAAGAAACCGAAGGAAGATAGAAGAAAGAAGATAGAAGAAAGAAGATAGAAGAAAGAAGATGGAAAGAAGAAGCATTTAAATAAAAGAATTGTCAAAAACTGTCTCTTGTCATTTTTAACATTTTTGACACTTTTTTTGTGAAATGGTAAAGGTACAAAACTCCCTTACCATTTCACACGGGGGGGCGGGATCTGGGGGTCCCCTTGTTAAAGGGGGCTTCCAGATTCCAATAAGCCCGCTGCCCACAGACCCCCACAACCACCGGGCAAGGGTTGTGGGGATGAGGCCCTTGTCCTCATCAACAAGGGGACAAGGTGCTTTGGGGGGACCCCAAAGCACCCTCCCAATGTTGAGGGCATGTGGCCTGGTACGGTTCGGGGGGGGGGCGTTCTCTCGTCCATTTTTTTTTTTTTAATTTTGGCAAGGGGTTCCCCTTAAAATCCATACCAGACCTGAAGGGCCTGGTATTGATTTTGAGGGGGGCCCCCACGCCATTTTTTGTTTTATTTTGGCGCGGGGTTCCCCTTAATATCCATACCAGACATGAATTTTGGGGGAACCCCACACATTTTTTGTTCTTAATTTTGTTTTTTTCTTAATGCTGTTTTTATCAATTAACATTTATGCGAGTATTTTTAAATAACTTTTATTTCTTAAGGGCCAGTTCACATCACATGCAGTCCAGTGCGTTTTTCTTGTGCATCACAAATGCACGGAAAGTAGGTTATATGGTTTTCAATGGCATAGTTCACACCAGTACTTGCAGTTCCAGTGCGTTTCCAGTTCCAGAAAAAAATGTAGAACATGCTGCATTTTTTATGCACTGGACTGTACTGGAACGCTGTAAAATGCATCAAAAACGCACTGGAATGCACCTAAATGCACCAAAAATGCACTGCAACACACTTGTCCTTATTTAAGCTTAAGAAAAAAGAGAGGGTAAACAAGCACTGGACTGCATCAAAAACGCACCAAAAACGTACTGGAACGGAACAAAAACGTGCATGCAGAAAAGCATCTGGAACGCATCCAGACTGTGTTTCTATAGTGTGATCTTGCCCTTAGGGCCCATAGGGCTAGTTCACACTATAGAAACGCAGTCCGGACGCGTTCCAGGTGCTTTTCTGCATGCACGTTTTTGATGCGTTTCAGTGCATTTTTGGTGCACTTTTGATGCAGTCCAGTGCTTTTTTTTTCCCACTCTTTTTCCTTAACCTTAAATAAGGACAAGTGCATTCCAGTGCGTTTTTGATGCGTTTTACAGCTTTCGAGTACAGTCCAGTGCAGAAAAAATGCAGCATGTTCTACTTTTTTTTTCTGGAACTGGAAAGCACTGGAACTGCAAGCACTGGTGTGAACTATGCCAGTGAAAATCATATAACCGAATTTCCATGCATTTTTGAAGCATAAAATATGCACTGGGCTGCATTGGTGTGAACTGGCCCTTAAGCAAAAAGGCATTTCTCCTGTTTCGTTTTTGGGGTTGTCCAATTGGTGACATTGATATATGCCCCTTAGGGTGGGACCTGGGCCCCATACCCATTTTAAGGCCAATAACTAGAAGATAAGCCAGCCAAGCGGGGACTAGTAAAATTGCCAAGTCATTTCCCTTAGACTGCAATGGTATTTGTTGTATAACTATTGCACATGTTAGGCTCTTTAGTTGCCCCCCTGAACTGGGGGGTGTTTTTCCCATCTGTAATTGTGGTGCATGCTGGATGATGTGCTTAATTTTGGACAGGGGGTGGCTTAGTTTGTGCTAGCTGCATTTGGGTTGTTCTGGGCATGCTTAGGGACTTTGTTTTTTTCCTGTGCCTTTTGGTGTGTGAAATGCATTTGGGTTGGTCTGGGCATGCTCAGGGACTGGTTTTTTTTGGGTTAGTAATTTAAGGACATCCTTAACAGGTGTATTCACTTTTAAGTTCTCTCTACATTGGGTGAACTAGCATTTTGTGTGTTTCATGGACTGTCCATGTGTGTGCAATTGCCTCATTAGCACACAAACCTATGTTATATTAAGCTTGCAGATAGCATTCTTTACTTTGCCCTGAAAAGAGCCGTGTGTGTGTGTGTGTGTGTGTGTGTGTGTGTGTGTGTGTGTGTGTGTGTGTGTGTGTGTGTGTGTGTGTGTGTGTGTGTGTGTGTGTGTGTGTGTGTGTGTGTGTGTGTGTGTGTGTGTGTGTGTGTGTGTGTGTGTGTGTGTGTGTGTGTGTAGAGAGTACATTTGGGGTTCCTTATCGAGTTTATAACACAGGTATTTTTGATTTTTTTGTGTTTTTATGCAATTTATTTGTTACTTTGGTTTGTTGTTTTTTTTTTTTGGGTGGTGGTTATTTTAGAAAAGTATAAAAATGCAGCGCTGGGTGAAAAATTGACAAAATAACATCAAGTCCACAAATCTTTAAACTCGATGGTGCGTCTAAAATAAATAAATCATAAAGTCTCAAAGTAGAAAACTGTGAAATAATAAAGTGTCCAATTGTGTCAGAACACGGAAGGGGCAATTCCTGGATGGTGGGTAGCAAGCATGGGCTGACAGAAGTGGTAAGATCCGTAGATGGAACCAACATCAATAATACTCAACATCGATGGATGAGAAAAGATGGGTGCTCAGGGACATGGAGTCAGTCAGGCAGTAAGCCCAGCCGGGCAGAAGAAAGAATTTCAGGATGGTAGAGCTGGCTAGATGGACTTCAACAGAACCTCAAGGGGTCATCAACCGAATCTCCAAGAATCTTCAAGGCAGGTCATCAGAGTGAGGATTCCAAACTCCAGGCTCCGGAAGCAGGATGTGTCACAAGTGGCCCAATAGGGGTAATCGCTTTTGATTTGATTGAGGGCAGGGTTGAGAAGCACTGATTTAGAGCACTGAACTAAAATCAAGCTGAAGACAATCCTATTATAATTGTGGACATTTGAGGGAAATCAAGATTTTATTTTTATTTATTTATTTTTTTAAGGTTGGGCTTTGTGTCCCTTTGTCCCTTATTGGCTTTGCTTCCTGTCACATAGCCAAACAGGAAGTGAGAGTAAAACCCTACCAATATTTTTCCTTGGGGACACACAGGTCAATCTAACTAGTGCCCCCACTATGCAAATTGCACTCTAGCACTTTGTTGTGTACACCCCAAATTATTAGGTATTTTGTGGTTTATTAAAGGCAAATCCTTTCTGCAATACAAGTGTAGTTGATGAAAATCTGAGGGGAAGCACTGGTGATTTTATCATCCAATCATGTAGAGGCAAAGATGCTGTTTTTTTTTTCTTTTCCTTTCTTGTCCCCCCTCGGATCTCCAGCAACTGCACTTCTAAGTGCACTTGTAGTGCAAAGTGGATTTACCTTTTAGTAAATAAACCCCAAGACACATAATAATTTGGAATGTACATGGCAAAATGCAAGAGTGCAATTTCCCAAATGGGGAAACTATATTGACCTGTGTGTCCCCAAGGACATACATTGGTAGGGTTTTACCCTCACTTCCTGTTTGGCTATGTGACAGGAAGTGAATCATTTTGAATGTGAAATTGGCAAAATTTGGGAGGTGTCTTCACCCTATCAGGAGTGTAGACATCTGACAAAACTTCTAATCCCTCTGCGGTCTATCCCCAAGCAAAAATAAGAAAGGATTTTAATTAGTTTAACTTTGCAAAGACACATTCCTAAGTTCAATTGTGATGCATCTTAATGGCCCATTTAGACCTTTAATAGAAAGTCATCAGTTGCCTTTAACTCTAAACATTATTTTTGGCCAGTCCTAGAAATCTGCATCTGTTTTTCTATTAACCACTTGGTGTCTGTGCTATAGCCAAAGGACAGCCACAGCGTGGACCTGAATTTCTGGGAGGCTGTCATAGGACGGGCTCCCCGTGTGCTCCCTTCAGCGTGCACTGAGTCACTGAGACTCGGGTGATCACAGATCCAAATAAGGAGCTGATCCCGGCCCTTACCACACGATTAGCTGTCAGCCAATGACAGCTGATCACATGATGTAAACTAAAGCTCGGTAATTGTTTATTTTTTTCTCCTCACGCTGACAGCATGAGGATAAAAATAAAAGCTGATCACTGGCTTAGGTGCAAGGGACATTGGTCCCAAAGAGGCAATTCTGCCTGATCTGTGCCCACCAGTACCACCTGCCAGTGCCACCTATCAATGCCCACCAGTGGTCCCAAGCAGTGCTGCCTATCAGTGTAACCAAACAGTGCCCATCAGTGCAGCCTCATCAGCGTACATCAATGAAGGAGACAAATTACCTGTTTGCAAAATTTAATATCAAAATATCCAAAAATATACAAAATTATTTTAAAAAATCTGTCTTCTTTTTTTTTTTTTTTTTTTTTTTGAACAAAAGAAAAAAAACACAGAGGTGATCAAATACCACCAAAAGAATGTTCTATTTGTGGGAACTTAAAAAAAAAAACAACATTTGGCTAAGTATGACCGCGAAATTGTCATTCAAAGTGCATCAGCGCTGAAAATTGGTCTGCACAGCAGGGGGGTTTAAGTGCCCAATAAGCAAGTGGTTAATTTCCATGCCAAATATGGATTTCTGTAATAAAGATGTGTGCCCGCTGTGTATACAGCATGAACTCACCGGTCCTCTCATTAAAATCAATGGGGCAGCGCTGTGATACTGCCGGCAAAATGCCGCTCCAGCAGCTTTTTGCGGGTGTATTTAACCTCTTTTCGGCCGCTAGCAGGGGGGTTAAAACCTCCCCGCTAGCAGTCGAATAATGCCGCTAAAACAACAGTAAAGTGGCGCTAAAAATAGCGCCACTTTACCGCAGATGCCCCCACTGCCCCAGTGTGAAAGGGGCCTTACTGTCCTGCTAGTGCACCACTGCAGTGTGAAAGCCCGATTCACACTGGAGTGAACCGAGCCACTTCTTTAGGACGTTTTTCAGGCGCTATTTTTAGCGCCTGAAAACCGCGCCAGTGTGAAAGGGGCCTTATCCTTTCACAAGGACGGATAGAATTGTGCTTTCAGCTGCGTTTTCTACCGCAGCTAAATGCACACAATGCTTTCCTATGGCCCCATTCACACACTGTGTTTTGATTACATGTGGTTTGGTGCGGATAGAAAAAATAGAATTGACTGCATCCAGGGGCGATTTAGCGCAGCTATCTGCACATAACCGCAGGTAATCGCACTGCACTGTGTCAGTTGCAGATAGCAGAACTGAGCTGGCTCACTCATCGGGAAAGTAAAAAATGTTTCTTCCTTTCCCAATGAGCAACAAGCATGGGGATCTGACTTGGATCCCTGCCAATACCAGGCACTGTGATATGAATCTTGAGGGAGAACTCCACGCCAAATTTTAAATAAAAAACCAGCATGGGTTCCCCTCCAAGAGCATACCAGGCCCTTCGGTCTGTTATGGATTTTAAGGGGAACCCCCTACGCCAAAAAAACGGCATGGGGGTCCCCCCAAAATCCATACCAGACCCTTATCCGAACACGCAGCCCGGCCGGTAAGGAAAGGGGGTGGGGACGAGCGAGCCCCCCCTCCTGAACCACACAAGGCCACATGCCCTTAACATGGGGGATGGGTACTTTGGGGAAGGGGGCGCGCTGCAGCCCCCCCAAAGCACCTTGTAACCATGTTGATGAGGACAAGGGCCTCTTCCCGACAACCCTGGCCGTTGGTTGTCAGAGTCTGCGGGCGGGGGGCTTATCAGAATCCGGGAGCCCCCTTTAATAAGGGGGCCCCCAGATCCTGGCCCCCCACCCTACGTGAATGAGTATGGGGTACATGGTACCCCTACCCATTCACCTGGGGGAGAAAAGTGTCAAGAAAAAAACACACTACACAGGTTTTTAAAGTAATTTATTAGGCAGCTCCAGGGGTCTTCTTCTGACTTCAGGGGTCTTCTTCCGCGCTCTCTGCATCTTCTCCCAGTGTCTGGTTCTTCTCCGTGCTGTCCGGCCTCTTCTCCCGGTGTCTGGTATCTTCTGCCAGCCTCCCTGCTATCTTCTTCCAGCTCTTTTGCTAGCGAGGGCCCGGTCTTCTGCCGCTGTACGGATCTTCTGCCGGTGTCCGGTTCTTCCCCGGTATCTTCTGCCGGCCTCCCCCGCTATCTTCTTCCAGCTCTTTTGCTAGCGGGGGCCCAGTCTTCTGCCGCTGTCCGTTTCTTCTCCGGTATCTTCTGCCAGATCCCCCGCTATCTTCTTCCAGCTCTTTTGCTAGCGGGGGCTCAGTCTTCTTCTTCTCCCCTCTTCTCTTCTTTCGATGTTGACACAACGTTCTCTCCCGCTGTAATGCCATCTGCGAGGTGTGCGGCGACTTATATAGGCATGGGGCGTGGTCACCGGGTGACCCCGCCTCTTGTGTCGGCATAGTCCCATCATGCCCCAGGATCCAGACAGTGGCAGAAGACTGGGCCCCCGCTAGCAAAAGAGCTGGAAGAAGATAGCGGGGAAAGCTGGCAGAAGATACCGGAGAAGAACCGGAGAGCGACAGAAGATCTGGACAGCGGCAGAAGACCGGGCCCCCGCTAGCAAAAGAGCTGGAAGAAGATAGCGGGGCAAGCCGGCAGAAGATACCGGAGAAGAACCAGACAGCGGCAGAAGATCCGGACAGCGGCAGAAGACCGGGCCCCTGCTAGAAAAAGAGCTGGAAGAAGATAACAGGGGAGGCCATCAGAAGACGCCGGACACCGGGAGAAGAGGCCAGACAGTGCGGAGAAGAACCGGACACCGGGAGAAGATGCGGAGAGCACGGAAGAAGACCCCCAAAGTCGGAAGAAGACCCCCAGAGCTGCCTAATAAATTACTTTAAAAACCTGTGTAGTGTGTGTTTTTTTTTTTTTTTTCTTGACACTTTTCTCCTCCAGGTGAATGGGTAGGGGTACCATGTACCCCATACTCATTCACGTAGGGTGGGGGGCCAGGATCTGGGGGCTCCCTTATTAAAGGGGGCTCCCGGATTCTGATAAGCCCCCCGCTCCGCAGACCCCGACAACCAACGGCCAGGGTTGTCTGGAAGAGGCCCTTGTCCTCATCAACATGGGGACAAGGTGCTTTGGGGGGGTGCAGCACACCCCCTTCCCCAAAGTACCCATCCCCCATGTTGAGGGCATGTGGCCTGGTTCCTGACCGGCCGGGCTGCGTGCTCGGATAAGGGTCTGGTATGGATTTTGGGGGACCCCCACACCGTTTTTTTCGGCGTAGGGGGTTCCCCTTACAATCCATACCAGACCGAAGGGCCTGGCATGCACCTGAAGGGGGAACCCATTTTCTCACGCTGCTTTAATAGGAAGATGTGTTTTTCCTATTGCAGCAAGGGCGAGATTTACCTCGCCGGGAACCAGCGTGATCCCATCATGCTGGAAACATTCTCACGTTTAGGTACTCCTGTGTGTGCGCCGGTTCACATGCTGAATTAAGGATCTATCCAGCGCACCAATTAAGGTCTGAACCAGCACAGTGCATTAATTTTAGTAAATGACCCCCAAGGTATCATTAACAAATTAACAAATAGAACTGAGTATAATGTAATAAAAATGAAATGAATGTCTGAGTGAGGTAAGAAGAGAAGTAAATAAACAAATGATCTCACACTTCTATGATATGACTATTGCTAAAAAAAACACCATTTCATGTACTGTATTATAAGATCTTGTAGTAAGAAGCAAAAGAAAGAGAAAACAAGAAAACAATTTGAGTGTAGGAAGGAGAATAAATAAAGAAAGATTTTTGGAATAGTTAAACTAGGGTGTATTAAAGTCCAGATTCAAATGAAAACTTGCATGTCCTATTTTTGGAATTGTACACTGAATCCTTACTTGATTTAGGCATCTTAATATGAAATTATTTAATGTGAGACAGGTCCCAGCCTCCTGGGATTTTTGATGCATTTTTCTTTCCAAAACAATTGTGATAATTAAACTTTGCAACATTTTAATAGGCTTTTTTTAAAGTGAATATCTCAAAAAATAATCCAGGAAAGAAATTACATCATAATTAACTTTAAAATGTTAAAGTAATAATAAAGTCTTGCTTAATTTTTTTTTTTTTTTTAAACTAACAAACATGTTACAGTTATCTGTTCTTTGCAGGGGTTTTGCACAGAGCAGACTGATCCTCCTTATCTTGGGTCCCCCATTGCCACTCCTGACCTTTCCCTCTTTCCAAGTACCCCCAGAGTAGGCAGCTTGCTCTGGGGGCACCTACGCAGTCTTTATCAGGAGCCGCGGCTCTGTGTGTCTATTTACACACAGAGCCATGGCACGGTCCTGCCCCAGCCCCTCCTTCCCCTGATTGACTGCCTCAGCTGATGAGAAGTGAGAGACCCCAGAGAACCGAGGCTCTCGTGCACATCGCTCTATCGAGATGGGGCTCAGGTAAGTATTAGTGGGGCTGGGGCAGCTTCTGCACACAGGTTTTTTACCTTCATGCATAGAAGGCATGAAGGTGAAAAAACTTTGAGCCTTTAGAACCACTTTAATGAATATATTGTTCTCCATTTATGAAAATTCACTGGGTAGCTAAATAAAACAAATTATTTGGCAGACACAGCACAGGAAAAGGTCTAAATTGTTAGCTTACAATTGTATGTAAATTTGAAAGACCTTTTGCTGGATTGTTCTTTACCTTCCTGAAGTAAAGTATCTAGTATTTTAGATTTACTTAAAACATACTATTATAATTACTATTACAGTGGTTAAAAGCTTTCAGTAAGTAGAAAAACATTAGAGAAGAATAAAGGAAGCACTGTGTCATAGTATTTATTGTTAGAACAGCAATTAATGTCATCCTAGCCATAAGTTTGGAGTATAATGCACAAACTAAGGTCAGCATTTTGGGCTAAATTCTAATCCATCCCAATACCTCTATGACAAACCCATAATCAATTGCCTTACGTTTCTGTTGGAAGTAATATGCATGAATGTGTTGGACCTGATATATTCCAAATGAAACATATAATTATCTATAGATTTTTAGGTAGGGCTGAGTCTAACTTAGTCAAAATACATGAGATTTACTAAGTACTCTTTCATTCTGTCTGAATTTTAATCCCACAGAACGGGGACTTTACCTTTCTTTGATAACTGTGAAATGTACAACATCTCTGGAGGTATAGGCTTCTCTGCTATTGAAATCATATAATTAACAATTCAGGGTACCACAAATTCCTAAACCAGTATATAACCTTAATAATTGATCTGTTGATCCTGGATACAAATTGAACAGATGGCAATAGCAATCCAAACAAAACAACTCATTAGTGCCCTGTAGCTGCTGCACTAACCACTGTATTCATTCTAGGGCACGATAAATGCAATCCTAAGAACATGGCGATTGTTACTTCATAAGCCAGGGGCATTACAATATTGTCTGTACAATTCATGCCTTTATCTGCCTTAGAACTTTTGAGTCCTGACTTATCTTTTACTCACTGGATCAGTGCTAGTCTTCAATGAACTGGAGATCTATTTCAGGGTTCTTACTTATCCTCATTCCAAAGCCTACATAAAGCCTACAACATCAGCAGCAAGTACTTTTATTTTATTTTTTTTCTCTTAAAGATTTTTATTGTAGATGTAAAAGCAAAAAGAAAAAAGTATTACAGAAACAAGTAAGACAAGGTGGATAGTACAAAACAAGTTACGTTAGTATTTCTAACACTGGTTTATTTGATAAACTGAAAAAATCAAGACATAGGTTATCTAGAGGGTGATTCAACTGAAATAAGTTAACCACATGCCGACCGGGCCATAGTTGAAAGACGGCTGCAGCGCGGTCGGCTAGTTCTGGGTGGGCATCCATGGACGTCCTCCGGAACTCTCACTTCCTGCGCGCCCGGTGGGGCACGCGCACTGAAGTGTCCATGCTCGCCGGGTTCACGGGACCCGACGCAGCACGGATCGCGGTAAAGGGCCAATGACAGCGGCCCTTTACCATGTGACCGTTCCCTCCAATGAGGAAGCTATCACAATGTCAACAAACTGGGGTCATGCAAAGGTCCCAGCTCTCTTCTCTCCTCACACCGATACAGCGTGAGAGGAGAGAAGAGAGATCGAGTGTGAAACAGTGAGTGACAAGTTTTTTGAAAGTACTACAGTGCCCAGCAGTGCCATACAGTGCCACACAAGTGCCACTACAGTGCTAATCTGTGCCCTACAGTGCCATCAGTGCCACTACACTACCCATCAGTGCCACTACAGTACCCATCTGTGCCACCAGTGCCACTACACTACCCATCAGTGCCACTACAGTACCCATCAGTGCCACTACAGTACCCATCAGTGCCACTACAGTGCTCATCTGTGCCATCAGTGCCACCAGTGCCCATCAGTGCCACCTCTGCCACTTCAGTACCCATCCGTGCCCCCAGTGCCATGTCAGTGCTCCGTCAGTGCCATACCAGTGCCCAGTGCCACTACAGTGCTCATCTGTGCCACCAGTGCCACATTGGTGCCACCAGTGCCCATAAGTGCCACCAGTGCCCATAAGTGCCACAAGTGCCACTAACGTGCCATGTCAGTGCACCATCAGTGCCACGTCAGTGCTCCATCAGTGCCACACCAGTGCTCCATCAATGCCACGCAAGTGCTCCATCAGTGCCACACCAGTGCTCCATCAGTGCCACATGCCACTACGGTGCTCATCAGTGCCACATAAGGGCCAATACAGTGCTCATTTGTGCCATCAGTACCACATCAGCGTCACTAGAGTGCTCATCTGCACCACTACAGTGCTCATCTGCACCACTTCATCACTCATCAGTGCCACTACAATTCTCATCTGTGCCACTACAGTACCCAATAGTGCACATCAGTGCCCAAAAGTGAGTGCTCATCAGTGCCACCATATCAGTGGATCCTCATTAGCACCCATCAGTGCTACCTTATCAGTGCATATCAGTGTGGTGCATTAGTGTACATCAGTGCAACCTTATCGGTACCCATCAGTGCAACCTTATCGGTACCCATCAGTGCACCCTCATCAGTACCCAGCAGTGAACCCTCATCAGAACCCAGCAGTGCACCCTCATCAGAACCCAGCAGTGCAGCTTTTTCAGCACCCAGCAGTGCAGCCTCATTAGACCAGCCTCATCAGCACCTATCAGTGCAGCCATATCTGTCCAAGTGTCCCTACCACAGCAGTTTGTCACCACAGCCCACAGTCACCAGTATGGCGGAAAAAAAATTTCCGCTGAGGAGGCATACCAACAGCTTAGCTTGACCGATGAGAGCAGCGGGGAGCTCTCTGAGTCTGCGTCTGATTCTGGTTCAGAATATGAACCCGTTGTAAGCAGTGGTTCTGATACAAAATCGGAGGAAGAGCAAAGTGTGCCCATGAAACGAAGGCGTTCTGACATGGAGCAGCAGGCTAACACAAGTAGTGCTGTGGCATCAACGAGCAGCTCAGTGGCATCCACCAGAAATGCAGTGGCATAAACTAGCAGCTCAATGCCATCCACCAGTAGCACAGTGCCATCCAGAAGAAATGAAGTACCACTGCAGCAAAGGCCAAGAACTAGCGGGGTGTCATCTCGGCCCCAAAGCGTTAGGACCCATGCCAGCCTTCCCTATGCCCTTGAAAACCCTCTGTGGCTTCCCCCTAATTCAAGAGTGGGAAACATCCCCCCTTTCACCACCCAGCCAGGTGTTCAGGTGAACACAGAGAATTTTGCCCCTATTAATTTTTTTAATTTAATTTTTACCCAAGACCTATGATCCTCCATCATGGCCCAGTGCAACCTCTATGCACAACAATTTATACCAAGCAACCCTGGTTCAAGTTATGCCCATCCCTATGAGTGGAGAGCATTGACATAGTTACATAGTTACATAGTAGGTGAGGTTGAAAAAAGACACAAGTCCATCAAGTCCAACCTATGTGTGTGATTATGTGTCAGTATTGCATTGTATATCCCTGTATGTTGTGGTCATTCAGGTGCTTATCTAATAGTTTCTTGAAGCTATCAATGCTCCCCGCTGAGACCACCGCCTGTGGAAGGGAATTCCACATCCTTGCCGCTCTTACAGTAAATAACAGTGGAGGAATTTAAATTATTTTTAGGCCTCACATTTAATATGGGACTCACAAAAAAAATGAATTATACTCCTATTGGTCCACCAACCCCATCCACCACATGTCAATCTATTCATCCATTATGCGAAGATCAAGATACCTCATGATAATGCGTTTCCTCCATTACAATGACAACACCAAGTGCCCTCCCCGTAATGACCCATCACATGACAAAATATTTAAAATTCGGCCACTTCTAATTTTTTTCTCGGAGAAATTCCCCCAGTTATTTATCCCCGACCAAAATATCTCCGTGGATGAGTCATTGGTCCACTTCACAGGCAGGCTTGGCTTTAAGCAGTTTATCCCCAGCAAAAGGGCCCGATATGGGGTTAAGCTCTACAAACTATGTGACCGAGAAACAGGGTATATCTACGCCTTCTGGGTGTACGAAGGGAAGGACACCCAACTGCATCCCCCTGAATGTCCAGAGTACATCGGAGCCAGCGGAAAGGTTGTTTGGGAGCTTATATATCCACTCCTTGGAAAGGCTTACCACCTTTATGTCGATAACTACTATACAAGCTTGCCCCTCTTCCGCAATCTTTACCGCAAGGACACTCCAGCGTGTGGTACAGCGAGAGCAAATAGGAAGGGATTCCCGCAAAGGCTCGTTACTGAAAGACTACGACAAGGGTAGACGTCGTCTTTGCGGAATGAAGAGATATTGGCTCTCAGGTGGAGGGACAGACGAAACGTCCTCATGCTCACAATGATCCACAATGACGCCTACATGGAAATCCCCCGAAGAAATGGCCCAATCCAGAAACCAAAATGTGTCAATGACTATAATTTGTTTATGGGGGAGTCGACTTCAATGATCAGATGATCGAACCCTACCGTCCCACAAGAAAAAGCCTCTTTTGGTATAAAAAAGTCTCCATATATCTTTTCAGTTTGGCCATTTACAATAGTTTTGTTATTACCGTAAATCTACAGAGAGCCCCGTATCTTATCTTCAGTACCAAGAAGAAATTATCTCCACCCTTTTGTACCCTGAAGACGCACCAGAAAGCATTCGCTCGGATTCAGTGAGCAGACTCCACGAACGCCACTTTCCTAAAAAACTCCCCCACCAGGAAACAGGCCGGAAACGTCAGAAGAAATGGCGGGTGTGCTCAAGAGGGGGAACTAGAAGAGACACCGTGTATTATTGTCCTGATTGTCCTTCCCAACCAGGCCTTTGTATTGATGAATGTTTCCGCCGTTACCATACTTCTCTACATTATTAGGGAAGTATGGTAAAAGTAATTGTCATTTACCGCCACACCCCTTTATGCCACTGTACCTACCTCTGCCTTCTCCGGGAACTGACCCTGGCCTGCTAAACGACCACGCTTCTGCCTAACGCTAAACTGTACCTACCTCTACCTGCTCTGGAACTGACCCTGGCCTGTTATATGATAACTCTTCTGCCTAACGCTAAACTGTACCTACCTCTGCCTGCTCTGGAAATGACCCTGGACTGTTTGACCATGTTTTTTGCCTGCCTCTTGGACTGGTCTTTTACTCTGCTACAGGAGTAGTGGGCTTCATAACACAGGGGTCTCACATGTGAGGGGCTCCAGAATTATTTTTCTGGATGAAGAAAACTAATTTTTTAGTTTTCTCATTCCCAATTAGGGTCTGGAGACTCAACGGCTTCAAAGAGATTTGGGTGGGAGAAGCTTCTACCCCTGTCCCCATTCTTTCCTGGCCTGCTACTTGGACCATGTTCCTGCTTACTACCAGGACTAGGGATGAGCTTCGAGTTCGAGTCGAACTCATGTTCGACTCGAACATTGGCTGTTCGCAAGTTCACCGAACAGCGAACAATTTGGGGTGTTCGCGGCAAATTCGAATGCCGCGGAACACCCTTTAAAAGTCTATGGGAGAAATCAAAAGTGCTAATTTTAAAGGCTAATATGCAAGTTATTGTCATAAAAAGTGTTTGGGGACCTGGGTCCTGCCCCAGGGGACATGGATCAATGCAAAAAAAAGTTTTAAAAACGGCCGTTTTTTCAGGAGCAGTGATTTTAATAATACTTAAAGTCAATCAATAAAAGTGTAATATCCCTTTAAATTTCGTACCTGGGGGGTGTCTATAGTGTGCCTGTAAAGGGGCGCATGTTTCCTGTGTTTAGAACAGTCTGACAGCAAAATGACATTTTGAAGGAAAAAACTCATTTAAAACTACCCGCGGCTATTGCATTGCCGACAATACACATAGAAGTTCATTGATAAAAACGGCATGGGAATTCCCCAAAGGGGAACCCCGAACCAAAATTAAAAAAAAAAAATGACGTGGGGGTCCCCCTAAATTCCATACCAGGCCCTTCAGGTCTGGTATGGATATTAAGGGGAACCCCGGCCAAAATTTAAAAAAAAAAATGACGTGGGGTTCCCCCTAAATTCCATACCAGACCCTTCAGGTCTGGTATGGATTTTAAGGGGAACCCCGCGCCAAAAAAAAAAAAAAAAACGGCGTGGGGTCCCCCCAAAAATCCATACCAGACCCTTATCCGAGCACGCAACCTGGCAGGCCGCAGGAAAAGAGGGGGGGACAAGAGTGCGGCCCCCCCTCCCTCCTGAACCGTACCAGGCCACATGCCCTCAACATTGGGAGGGTGCTTTGGGGTAGCCCCCCAAAACACCTTGTCCCCATGTTGATGAGGACAAGGGCCTCATCCCCACAACCCTGGCCGGTGGTTGTGGGGGTCTGCAGGCGGGGGGCTTATCGGAATCTGGAAGCCCCCTTTAACAAGGTGACCCCCAGATCCCGGCCCCCCCCCTGTGTGAAATGGTAAGGGGGTACATAAGTACCCCTACCATTTCACGAAAAAAGTGTCAAAAATGTTAAAAATGACAAGAGACAGTTTTTGACAATTCCTTTATTTAAATGCTTCTTCTTTCTTCTATCTTCCTTCATCTTCTGGTTCTTCTGGCTCTTCTGGTTCTTCTGGTTCTTCCTCCGGCGTTCTCGTCCAGCATCTCCTCCGCGGCGTCTTCTGTCTTCTTCTCCTCGGGCCGCTCCGCACCCATGGCATGGGGGGGAGGCTCCCGCTCTTCTCTTCTTCTCTTCTTCTCTTCTTCTTTTCTTCTTTTCTTCTTTTCTTCTCTTCTTCTCTTCTTCTTCATTTTCTTCTCCGGGCCGCTCCGCAATCCATGCTGGCATGGAGGGAGGCTCCCGCTGTGTGACGGCGCTCCTCGTCTGACAGTTCTTAAATAACGGGGGGGCGGGGCCACCCGGTGACCCCGCCCCCCTCTGACGCACGGTGACTTGACGGGACTTCCCTGTGGCATTCCCCGTGACGTCACAGGGAAGTCCCGTCAAGTCACCGTGCGTCAGAGGGGGGCGGGGTCACCAGGTGGCCCCGCCCCCCCCGTTATTTAAGAACTGTCAGACGAGGAGCGCCGTCACACAGCGGGAGCCTCCCTCCATGCCAGCATGGATTGCGGAGCGGCCCGGAGAAGAAAATGAAGAAGAAGAGAAGAAGAGAAGAGCGGGAGCCTCCCCCCCATGCCATGGGTGCGGAGCGGCCCGAGGAGAAGAAGACAGAAGACGCCGCGGAGGAGATGCTGGACGAGAACGCCGGAGGAAGAACCAGAAGAACCAGAAGAGCCAGAAGAACCAGAAGATGAAGGAAGATAGAAGAAAGAAGAAGCATTTAAATAAAGGAATTGTCAAAAACTGTCTCTTGTCATTTTTAACATTTTTGACACTTTTTTCGTGAAATGGTAGGGGTACTTATGTACCCCCTTACCATTTCACACAGGGGGGGGCCGGGATCTGGGGGTCACCTTGTTAAAGGGGTCTTCCAGATTCCGATAAGCCCCCCACCCGCAGACCGCCACAACCACCGGCCAGGGTTGTGGGGATGAGGCCCTTGTCCTCATCAACATGGGGACAAGGTGTTTTGGGGGGCTACCCCAAAGCACCCTCCCAATGTTGAGGGCATGTGGCCTGGTACGGTTCAGGAGGGAGGGGGGGCCGCACTCTCGTCCCCCCCTCTTTTCCTGCGGCCTGCCAGGTTGCGTGCTCGGATAAGGGTCTGGTATGGATTTTTGGGGGGATCCCACGTCATTTTTTTTTTTAAAATTTTGGCCGGGGTTCCCCTTAATATCCATACCAGACCTGAAGGGCCTGGTATGGAATTTAGGGGGACCCCCACGTCATTTTTTTTTTTTAATTTTGGTTCGGGGTTCCCCTTTGGGGAATTCCCATGCCGTTTTTATCAATGAACTTCTATGTGTATTGTCGGCAATGCAATAGCCGCGGGTAGTTTTAAATGAGTTTTTTCCTTCAAAATGTCATTTTGCTGTCAGACTGTTCTAAACACAGGAAACATGCGCCCCTTTACAGGCACACTATAGACACCCCCCAGGTACGAAATTTAAAGGGATATTACACTTTTATTGTTTGACTTTAAGCATTATTAAAATCACTGCTCCTGAAAAAACGTCCGTTTTTAAAACTTTTTTTTGCATTGATCCATGTCCCCTGGGGCAGGACCCAGGTCCCCAAACACTTTTTATGACAATAACTTGCATATAAGCCTTGAAAATTAGCACTTTTGATTATTCATGTTCGTGTCCCATAGACTTTAACGGTGTTCGCATGTTTGAACGAACTTTTTTCCTGTTCGCATGTTCTGGTGCGAACCGAACAGGGGGGTGTTCGGCTCATCCCTAACCAGGACTAATATTTTGGCACTGCTGGCAATGTCTCTACTTGCACTGACCCTGGACTGTATATGGACAGTATGCCTGCCTGTACTGACTATGGACAATATTCCTGCCTGCTGCCTGGACAATTGCATTCACTGTCATTGACCACGTCCCTGCCTGCTGCCTGGATCAGGGCTCTCCTCCTGTGGACAACTGCATTACTAAAACCACAGGTAATCCTTTTGTTTACCCTTTGCTGAGCAGACTGTATTTTAGGGTGTAATTCTTGGTATGTTCATGCTATGTGTTAGAAATATAAAGGACCTTCAAAAATGTGATAGATTGTAAGGAAATTAGATGTGTAATTTATGCTCCTAGAATGCCTGAATGTGCTACTTCAATGTTGGGCTTCTGTATGTGGCCAGGCTGTGTAAAAGTCTCACACATGTGGCATTGCCATGCTCAGGAGGAGTAGCAGAATATATTTTGGGGTATAATTTTTGCTATGTACATGCTATGTGTTGAAAATATCTTAGAAATGGACAACTTTGTGTAAAAAAAAAAATGCATTTTCATTTTTTTTCGACATTTTCCAAAAACTTCTGGAGAAAAATTAACCATTCAAAAGACTCATTATGCCTCATAAATTATATGTTGGGGTGTTTGCTTTCCAAAATGGGGTCACTTTGTGGGCCTTTCCATTGTCCTGGTGCTCCAGGGCCTTCAAAAGTGTAATAGGTGGTTGAAAGATTAGATGTGTAATTTATGCTCCTAGAATGCCTGAATGTGCTACTTAAATGTTGGGCCTCTGTATGTGGCAGGCTGTGTAAAAGTCTCACACATGTGGTATCGCCATACTCAGGAGGAGTAGCAGAATATATTTTGGGGTGTCATTTTTTCTATATACATGCTATGTGTTGGAAATATCTTAGAAATTGACAACTTTGTGTAAAAATAATACGTTTTCATTTTTTTCCTAATTTTCCAAAAACTTCTGGAAAAAAATGAAACGTTCAAAAGACTCATTATGCCTCATAGATTATATGTTGGGGTGTTTGCTTTCCAAAATAGGGTCACTTTGTGGGCGTTTCCATTGTCCTGGTGCTCCAGGGCCTTCAAAAGTGTAATAGGGGGTTGAGAGATTAGATGTGTAATTTATACTCCTAGAACGCCTGAATGTGCTACTTCAATCCTGGGCCTCTGTATGTGGCCAGGCTGTGTAAAAGTCTCACACATGTGGTATCACAATACTCAGGAGGAGTAGCAGAATATATTTTGGGGCGCCATTTGTGGAATGTACATGCCATGTGAGAGAAATAACCTATTATAATGACAAAAAAATGGTGTGAAAAAAATAAAAAAAATCTTAATTTTGCAAAGAATTGTGGGGAAAAATGACAACTTCAAAAAACTCACCATGCCTCTTACTAAATACCTTGGAATGTCTACTTTCTAAAAAGGGGTCATTTTGTGGGTATTTGTACTTTCCTGGCTTGTTAGGGTCTCAAGAAATGAGATGGGCCTCAGTACATCAGGTGTGAGCAGATGTGATCAATTTTCAGTGATTGGCACCATAGCTTGTAGACTCTATAACGTTCACACAGACTAAATAATATCTACAAATTTGGGATATTTTTACCAAAGATATATAGCAGTATAAATTTTGGCCCAAATTTATGAAGAAAAATTACTTATTTGAAAAATGTTATATTATAAATTAAGAAAAATTAATTTTTTTACAAAATTTTTGGTCTTTTTTCATTTATAGCACAGAAAATAAAAAACCCAGAGGTGATCAAATACCACCAAAAGAAAGCTCTATTTGTGTGAAAAAAGGACAAAAATTTCATATGGGTACAGTGTTGCATGACTGAGTAATTGTCATTCAAAGTGTGAGAGCACTTAGTTAAAGGCTTATTGATTTTAAAGGGTTCTCCTTATTGATGTGAAAGTCTCAGAGTGAAGTATCTAAGGAATTAAGGCATCCGTGTTCATGCATCATAAAAGTCCTTGCAGGTTTCTTTCGGTCTGGGTTTAGTATAGGAAAGTCAATTTAAAGTTTGTTGTCAGTATTGGTTGGGTGTGTGTTTTGAGCATGCAAGACCATCACTTGGGCACGGCTGGGAATTTCTGGTGTAGTTTTTCACAGTTGGGTTTAGGCTTAGTGTGTGTGGTTTATTTTATGTAGAAAGTTCAAATCTAAATACGCAGTTAGGTTTCTGTATGACATTGAGTTGGGCGGGTTCCAGAGGGAACGAAAGGGGGGGTAAAGGGGTAGAGGGGTGGGGAAAAGCGATAGGCAAAATGGGTATGGATAAGGGGATGGAGGGGGTGGTTCACCATCTCTCTCTCCCTCCATAGGGTTGGGTGGAGGGGATAGTTGTTTACATCAGCATGTAGACTAGGCCACCAGAATTGTTGGGAAATGGCCCAAAAGAGTTGATTCTTCCCAGGGTAGCCAGTAGCCTTGGGACAATGGTAAGTCTGGAGCACGGCAGTACGGAGACTCTCTGGGACAAAGCAGCGGTCACAAGGTTTCTCAGGAGAAGCATGGACCTGAGCAGTGAGAATTTTGTCACCCAAAGGAGAAGTGAGACTGGTGAGAACCGTAGCCAGAATACGATCAGGAGGAATCACAGGAACCGGAACTGACTCCATCTTGGAGGTAAAATTGTTGTGACAGAGCGTTGTTGTGACAGCCCTTACATTCTTAGTACCGGGTAAGAATGAGACTATGCAATTGAAACTTGACAAGAAAAGATCCCATCGCGCCCTTCTGGGAGAGAGGCGTTTAGAACCAGCACAGTGGTACCTTCGAGGAGATGTCTTTATTCTTTCAGAGCTAAAATGATTGCGAACAGCTCTCTGTCACCAATCTCATTATAGCACTCCGCAGGTGACAATTTCTTGTAAAAGTACCCACAATTGAGACAGAAGGGCGCCAACACCAGTCTCAGAAGTGTCAACCTCAAGGATAAAAGGTAACATAGGATCAGGATGTGCCAACACAGGAGCAGAAACAAGACTCTCAAAGGCCTTAACGGACTCTGGAGACCAACTCTGTAGGTTACCGTTGATGGGGTGTAAAGATGTTTTAGGAGCAAATGAACCCTCGTATGATATCCTGCCTAGCGTGTTCCTTCAAACCCAATCAGGCCTGGAGACCACTCCGATAAAAAGTTATGACACATGCTCAATACATGCAGTTCAGAATGGTCTGGTATTTTATTTCCACTTATATAACCAAAATGACATCACAACAAAAGTCCAACCCTTTGCATTAATATATGTTAAAGTTACAGGCATACAGGATGTTTAAAACAAGCAAAAATAGATTATTAATACTCATATAGAAACTAACAATGGGAAAAAGCTTTGTACATCATTTCGGGGAAATCAAACTATTTATAAGAAACTGAACCTTAACTTTTCATAAACGTCACATATACATATTCTAAAATGGATACACATTTTTATAGCTAAAATGGTGGACAGCAAGCTAAAATATCTCTACAATCCCCTCTTTTATCATAAATGTATGATCTCACTTCCTTATCATGGTGGTATTCTCAGCCTGCTTCTGATGGTGGTGCATACTGAGATAAGTTTTATTGGGAGATGAGGGATCTGAAATACAAGTGGCTCTATTAATAAGGCACATAATAAGCTTATACACAAGATAAAGGAAAAGGAAAAAGAACACAATCATGATTAAAATTATGGCAATATCCCTTATCCAAGAGAATATCCCTCCAAATCCAAAATCAACCTTGCCAAAAGGACTCCAGGTCTGGGCTATGTTACGAGCCTCTTGTTGCAGCTTGGCCACCTCTTTCCTATGCTGAGCTATCACATCAAAATAATCTGGTACCTCTATATTAGTATTGTGTACCCAGATACAACATTCATAATCCTCAGTCATTTCACATAAGCCTGTAAGGGCTGAACTCATGCTTTCAATGGTTAAGTCATGCAATTCTAGTTGTTTTCTAATAGTCCTAGTTTCAACATTAAGCTTAGAAATGTTATCAGAATTCTTATCCATCATCTCCTCAATAATTCCTGAGTAATTATTTAACCTTTTCATCAAATCTATTCCCCATCCTGTCCAGGAAGGGAACCATGCCCTGGCCATATCCTTTTCAAGGAATAACTCTTTCTTATTACAATGTTTTAATGGATACCTTGGGTGTATACCAGCTTCAAGTAAATGACTCCCATCATTATCGCCTACCACCCCCATTATGGGCACCAGTGAGGCCAGGTAACACCAGCCTTGGGCCTCTTGTGGAATCCAGGGATAACAAGTCTTTCCACAACAAACATAAGTGTGGTTACCAAACAAGAAGGGCAGATTCACAGCAGTCTCTTGATCTACTGCTGTAACTATTGCCAGAACCTGAAACAAATGCTGTACAGATTTACTACTATCAGTTTTAGAGGCAAGAGTTTTTTTTAGATCAGCCTGTACTCTGACCTTATCGTGGTGTGTTTCATATAAAGAACAAGACTTCCCACTAGGGGCATAGCAATTAGAAATGTTCAAAACCGATTGATTACAGGTATGAGCATTTCTAGTAGAATTCCCTAAATTAAAACACCAGGTAGGATTATGACTTCTATTGATGATGTGAAAGGAAATTGTGTCATTAGTTCTTCTACTGATATTCAAACGGTCAAGGGGAATCTTTCCTCTCAAAAGGGGAGTGATATTTAAAGGTATAGCCATTAAGAGTATCCTAATAGTGCTAGGGTGCAGTTTGCTACAGATCCAACATTTCTGAAATCCTGATTTCTGAGCATAAGCATATTTAAATTTTAGCAAAAGCATTTTATCAGCAAAATTATCTTCAATGTCTCTCTTATTTCTAACTTGTATCACTGTAACGTTCTCCTGTGTATGTGTGTTCCCACAAATACTTTTAATGACACCCAAATCTTCAGGGTGGTAGATACAGTTAGTGATGATCCAAGTGGGCGGGAACACTATCAGGGTGATCAGGAACAGGAGGCAAAATGCCTTGCCAGAAGTCTGTGGTGAAATAAGCAAGGTCATCTTCTCTGGCCGGACCTGCTTTTACAGGAACTCCTCCTTCATCTGTTTGGACTTCTGCTTGAGGGCCTCCTGTGTTTAGGATCTCCTTCCTGCTCTTGGAGCTTTGGGCAACCTTTTTCACTCAGCTGGCATGGATCCAGGATTGGCAATTCTCCACCAGGATAGCCGCTCTGGTCACTGCAATCACCGTAGTAGGAGGTCCAAAAGGATATTCCCTCTTCTTGCTTCTGTTTAACTGCTGGACCACCACCATGTCTCCTACTTTAAAAGGATGGGTAGGTTCCTGTGAAGAAAAAGGAGAGGTGCGAGCAACATTTCTCTCAACTGTATCCAAAGTTTTGATTAGTTTCCTCACAAACTCTGACTGTACCAGATCCAAGTCCCCCTGCTCTATCATAAGAGGTGCTCTGGCCCAGGGAGTGGGAAAGGGACGACCCACCAGCACTTCAAAAGGAGAGTAGCCTGTAGTTTTAGAAGGAGTATTTCTTATCTCAGCCAAAACCGCTGGGAGAACACTCTTCCAATGGACAAAAGTTCCTCCTGTGGCTTTCCTTATTTTATCTTTCACGGTCCTATTTACCCTTTCCACTATCCCTGAACTTTGGGGATGATATGGAATGTGAAACTTCCATTCTATTTGGAGCGAGTGTACCAAGTCCTGACATACTTTTGAGGTAAATGCAGGACCTCTGTCTGAGTTCATCTGAAGTGGGCATCGCCATCAAGGAATAATTTCCTGTGTGAGAATTTTCACTACTGTTTGTGCGTCTTCCTTTGTAGTTACAAAAAGTTCAACCCATCTCGAAAACACGTCCACAATTACCAAATGATATTCCTGTCTTTTCCCTAACTTGGGCATGTGTGTGAAATCAACTTGGAGGTGGGTGAAAGGTGTACTGGGATATATCAAATGTTTGTGTTTTGCTTTGTTTGGGATGTTTGGGTTGTTCCTAATGCAAGTAATACACCTGGACACATAATCCCTTGTCAACCAGGGGAGATCTGAAATGTAAAAATCCTTGCCTAGTAATTCACAAGTTGCCTTCCAGCCTCTGTGACCTACTCCATGATACTGGGCAATAAAAAGTGATGCACTTGCCATTGGTATACATACCTTCCCCTCTTTGCACAAAAGTCCTGTTTTTGGATATATTTGTGCATCTACTTTTTCCCAATCTCTCATCTCTCATGTCGGCTTCCCAATCTCTCATGTCGGCTTCTGAGGCATAATCTTGTAGGTCAGACAGTACAACAAGGTAATTCAGGCTCTAACATTGGCATTTGGTTTTGAGCTGGTTGAGAGATAGCTGCTTGTCTGGCTGCTGAGTCAGCTAGGGTATTTCCTCTAGCTACTTCTGTTTGTTGGCCTGTACTGTATGTGCTCTGCAATGTATTATGGCAAGAGTTCTAGGCAACTGAATGGCTTTTAACAATGACACTACTAGAGATGAATGGGAGATGCTTTTTCCATCAGCTGCAATGAAACCACGCCTACTCCATATGACACCGAAGTCATATACCACGCCATACCAATATTTGGAGTCAGTGTAATTGTTCACATCTTGACCATCAAATATTTGACATGCCCTGGTGAGTGCAATCAATTCTGCAGCTTGTGCTGATTGATATGGGATAGGTTTGGCCTCAACTATGACATCTGGAAGTTGCACAACCGCATATCCTGCATGATATGTGTGATCATTTGGCCTAGAACAAGATCCATCCACATACACATTTTGCACATTTGGCAAAGCAGTAGGGGACAAGTCAGGTCTGGGAGATGTGTTTGGTGAATGAGGTTGGTGCAATCATGATGTGGCACCACCTCATCCTGCTCTCCTTTTCATCCTAGCAGGGCATTTAAAATTGGAGCTGGGCCTGCATTAGGGGAAGCATTTAATATGCAATTTTGGATTTGACAACAGTATCACTTCATAGCCTCTCAACCTCTGGGCAGACGTGTGTTGCGTATGTATATTCCTCAGTAATGTGGACACATTATTAGTAGTATACAAGGTAGTATCATGACCCAAAGTGAAACTTGCAGCCATCTCAACCAACATAGCACAAAAGGCTAAAGCTCTGAAACATGTGGGCATGCCCGAACTGGTATCAGTACCACCTTTTAAAAAAAAAAAGCAACAGGGCGAAGCTTGCCTCCATGCTCCTGAGTGAGGACACCTGCCATCATTGTACAATTTTCTCTGGCATACAAATAAAACATCACATTATAATTGGGAAGGCTGAGTCCTGGGGCTGTTACCATAGCTTTTTTCAAATACACAAAAGCATTACACATTTCATCTGTCCATTTAACACAGTCTGGCATATCTGAACCTGTGGCCTCTCTCAGGAAATTTTCATAGTAAGAGCAGTCAGGTATCCATTGGTGGCAGTAACCAATCATACCTAGGAAGGTGTCCTTCCTGTTAAGTGGGCGGGGCAGACCCATCAGAGCCGTAGCTTTTTTATGACTGACTCTTCTTTCTCCTTTTGTGAGAACAAACCCTAGATATTCAACTATTTTCTGACACCATTGCAACTTTTTCTTTGACACTTTTTATGACCACTTTCAAAAAGACATTTCAAAAGATTTCTCCCATCCTCCAGGGCGGCCTCCCTTGTCAAGCTGCAGAGTAGCAGATCATCCGCGTACTGCAGCAGGACTGAACCATGTTCAGGTGTCCAAACTCTAATGCCCCGTACACACGGTCGGACTTTGTTCGGACATTCCGACAACAAAATCCTAGGATTTTTTCCGACGGATGTTGGCTCAAACTTGTCTTGCATACACACGGTCACACAAAGTTGTCGGAAAATCCGATCGTTCTAAACGCGGTGACGTAAAACACGTACGTCGGGACTATAAATGGGGCAGTGGCCAATAGCTTTCATCTCTTTATTTATTCTGAGCATGCGTGGCACTTTGTCTGTCGGATTTGTGTACACACGATCGGAATTTCCGACAACGGATTTTGTTGTCGGAAAATTTTATCTCCTGCTCTCCAACTTTGTGTGTCGGAAAATCCCATGGAAAATGTCCGATGGAGCCCACACACGGTCGGAATTTCCGACAACACGCTCCGATCGGACATTTTCCATTGGAAAATCCGACCGTGTGTACGGCCCCGTTGTCGGAAATTCCAATCGTGTGTACACAAATCCGACGTACAAAGTGCCACGCATGCTCAGAATAAATAAAGAGATGAAAGCTATTGGCCACTGCCCTGTTTATAGTCCCGACGTACGTGTTTTACGTCACCGCGTTTAGAACGATCGGATTTTCCGACAACTTTGTGTGACCGTGTGTATGCAAGACAAGTTTGAGCCAACATCCGTCGGAAAAAATCCTAGGAATTTGTTGTCGGAATGTCCGAACAAAGTCCGACCGTGTGTACGGGGCATAAGAGTGGTTTGGAGGACAATAAAATAGACAACAGGTGAGTCTATATAGCCCTGGGGCAATCTACACCAGGTCAGCGTCCGAATTTTAAATCGGAATGCGAAGAGTGGCTGTGTCTCCTCATCCACAGGAATTGAAAAAAAATGTGTTTGAGAGGTCAATTACAGAAAAATATTCAGCATCGGATGGTATGGAGGTGAACAATGATGGCACATCAGGCACTATTGGGGAAATTGGTACCACTACGTTATTTATGGCCCTAAGGTCTTGTACAAACCTGTAACTGCCATCCGGCTTTTTAACAGGGTTGATAGGATTGTTGTAAGGAGAGATGATTTCTCTTAAAATACCTTTCTTCAAGAAATCCTCCACAATGGGCTCTATACCCTCTTCTTTTTCTCTGGATATGGGGTACTGTTTATGATACACAGGTAAAGCTCCTGGTTTCAAAGTGGTTTTATAGGGCGTACAGGAAATGAACCCTACATCAAGAGGATTCACTGCCCATACTCCCTCCTCACTCAATTTGACATCTTCCTCTTCCGGATGTGAAAACCAATGTAAAAAGGTGAACCTTGTCAGATTTTACATATAACTCTCCTTTTGCAGTAATTTTCATTGTAATGCCTAATTTTCCCAGCAAATACCTTCCCAAGAGACTCACGGGACAATCAGGAATAATTCTGAAACAATGTTGCAGATCACAATCAGCACCAGTATGGGTGCTTAGTGAAAGCGGGGGTGTTTTAAAAGTTTTGGTGAGTATCCCATTTATTCCCATTGAAGGCTCAGCATCCACAACCTCTCCCCTATAAAAATCCTTGCTAATGGTACTACATGTCGCTCCACTATCGGGCATGAATGGCACCTCATGCCCGTCTACAAGCAATGAAATTATAGGCTGTTCATGATAAGAATGAGAGACAAGTGGAAATGCCGGGATACTACCTTCCGGCTTAATTGTGGCTGCTGTTGTTTCCAAGAAATGGGGTATTTAACACCATGTTGCTGCTGTACTGGGGTTGGTGCCTGAGGGGGAGTGGGGGCAGCGGGTGGCCCTGAATTTGTACACTCCCAGTCCTACCAGGGGCATTGAGCTTTCCAATATCCGGGGTCTCCGCAGTTAAAACACCCTGTCTTAGGTTGCCTTTGCTGGAAGTCCCCTTTTTGTGGCCGTCCTCTTCCCCTATATCCACCTCTATAACCCCCTCTATCCTGTCCCCTTTTCTTATATAAGTTTCCCCTTTGATTTCTTGAGAAATTATCCTGGTAATGTGTCGGTACTGGTGTTTGTTTGGGGATGTCAAAACATCCCGCTGCCTCTTTTTCAGTCAATGTTTTTTGAAAATCAGTCATACTCTTTGTAGCCCAGTCTGAAATCTGCTGTCTCACAGTGAGTGCATATTTAGGGGTCAGATTACTGAGATAAGTCTGTATTAAAAGACTGTGCATTTCATCTTGAGTATTAAGTCCAGCATCTTGTGTCCAGACTTCCTGAAATCTTTTCCAAAATTCCAACACTGACTCTGAGGATTTTTGTTTACAAGCTACTGCAGTAGGGAGTGATGACTTATTAATGAAAACTCTTTTAATTTCCTTCTCTAGCTCTTCCCACATAATGTTCCTTCCTTCAACAGTGTTTAGTGAATAAGCCTCTGCCTTGGTGGTGGGTGCCTCTAGGACATTTATTTTGGGCACTTTAGTCCAATCCCAAGGGGAGGTAGTTCCCACCGAACTGTCTATAAAGATCCTTATATCCTCCTGTGTATAATTTCTACCCTTACAAGCTTTCTTTAAATAAACTATCACCCCCAAAGCTGATGTAGAAGGTTTGGGGCAATGTTTGATAATACGATTGATATCCTCGATATCGATAGACTTTATTACCAGGACGTCACCCACAGTTAAGAAAGGAAAACTCTGCATAACTAACTGCGTAGTTACTTCCTCTTTTTCCTCCGGCTGCTCTCTGTCAGCTGCCTGTTTTAAAACTGCGTGTTTTGTACTCTCAGCCTCTGCAGCTTGTTTTAACTTCTGCGTTGCACTCCTAGTTTGAGCAGGATCTTCTCTATGGGGTCCACGGGGCATCTTTGGTTTATGTTCCTCCGCAGGTGTCTTTTCAGCCCTGGGTAACTCCTCATCCATAGTGGAGGAGGCAGCACCAGTTGGCTGTTGTATTTGTGAAACTATAGGCAGTGGCTGATCTGGTGGGACAGCAACCTGTGATTCTTGAAGGACCACAGGCAGTGCCTGATCCACCACTGCACCCTGCTGTGGAACGGGTACAGGGAGAGCAGGTGCCTCTACAGGTGGCACTCTATTCTCAAATGGACGGACTGCTGCAACTGCAGCCAAAAACTCCATGTCCTCTTTTGAGAATGAGGGGTATATTTGTTTAGGTGATCCCCTGTTTGGCTGCGGTACATAAGGTGGAGGTGGCGGGGCACAGGGAGGTGGGGCAAGAGCTAGTGCACATGGAATTAGGGACAAGAAACCTGTTTTAAGTCTCTTCTCACAAGCATGTAACCCCGGGGCTTCCTTGTCCCTTGGACTTTTCTTTCTTATTTTCTTATCCGCTCTCTCATACCAGTAGGGGGCATACAATAACCAATTTTCCCCGCCTTTACTCATATATTTCTTATCCCATTGGGGGTCTCCCGTATAATATGGGAAAGCTTCCCTATCTCCCAAGCAAAGGCCCTTAATCATATCCATGTGAAAAGTATCATTTTGGCCCTGTCGGGGAAATGGGTTACTACTCCTCATGGTTTCAGTCCATCCCGCCAGATTATCTACCCAAAGGTTAATATACACATAATCAGTTCCACATATTCTGGCTACATAACCACATAAGTCACCTCACCTCGCAGCATCCAACAAAATCCACACAATACACGTACAAATTATCTTATTTTATATCTTCTAAGCGATAGATAAGGTAAGCAAAGAGGATGGGTTTTTCTGGCACACTCTATCAGATATCTTTATCAAACTTCTTACAGTACTGTATTATATAACTTTGGGCTTCTCGGAACCCCTGGGAACTATCTCAGAGTTCCCTACACTGCCGTCATCCGAACTGACTTCTACTGAGGTTCACACATTTACATAAATGTTTTTAACACTACCACTTCTGTTAACCCCATATAGGGAAACGGTCTTTTAAACTAAAAGTCATGGTAAGAGAAATAATAATAATTAAATCAGACTCACCGGACTTAAATGATGACCATCACACCGCTGCCACCAAGCTGATGGGGTGTAAAGATGTTTTAGGAGCAAATTAACCCTCGTATGATATCCTGCCTAGAGTGTTCCTTCAAACCCAATCAGGCCTGGAGACCACTCCAATAAAAAGTTATGACACACAGTCAATACATGCAGTTCAGAATGGTCTGGTATTTTATTTCTGGATTTTCACTTATATAACCAAAATGACATCACAACAAAAGTCAAAACCTTTCATTAATATATGTTAAAGTTACAGACATACAGGCATACATGATGTTTAAAACAAGCAAAAATAGAATATTAATAACTCATATCGAAACTAACAATAAGAAAAAGCTTTGTACATCATTTCGGGGAAATCAAACCATTTATAAGAAATTGAAACTTAACTTTTCATAAACGTCACATATACATATTATTCTAAAATGGATACACATTTTTATAGCTAAAATGGTGGACAGCAAGCTAAAATATCCCTACAACTGTCCTTTCTGGTCATATCAGTCAGGGGCTTGACCAGAGATGAGAAGTTACAAACTATTCTGATAATAGTTGGCAAAGCCTATAAAACGCTGCAGGGGACATAAGCCTACGGGTCGGGGCCACTATAGGACTGCAGAAAGTTTCTCTGGGTCCATTGAAAAACCAGCAGTGGAAATGACATAACCCAGGAATTTAACCTGTTCACGATGGAATTTCCACTTCTCCAATTATAGGAGCTGGCAATTATCCACCAGCGCAGAGAAGGAAGGGCTGGGCCCAGCCTTGACAAGGAGGCGGGGTAGGGCATTTATCTTTAGGATGGCTGCTTTGCCAAACCAAGAGAAAATGGGTTTGTTCCAATGTTAAAATCAATAGTTAGGTTTTGTAGGACTGGTAGATAGTTTTCGGGGTATGTGTCTTTAAAGTTTCGAGGGAATTGTATTCCTAGGTAGGTTATTGCTTCTTTTTTCCATTGAAAAGGAAAGTTTCTGTGGCATTTTAGTGGCTATTTGATTAGGGAGGGAGATATTTAGGGCATACGATTTGGAAAAGTTTATCTTGAGGCTGGAAATGATTCTAAATTGACCAAATGCTGTTAGGAGGTTGGGGAAAGAGATATGTGGCTCAGTGAGAAAGAGAAGGATGTCATCAGCAAATGCAGCTAATTTGTATTCTTTTTTGGGGGTTTTTATACCTCTGATATCTGGGTTATTTATAAGGCAACATAGGAAGGGTTTTCGGGTGAGTGTAAATAATGGAGGGGAGAGGGAGTAACCTTACCTCGTACCATTGTGGATGGGGAAGGCAATTGACAGGAGGCCGTTGACTCAGACTTTTGCCACAGGGTTGGCATAAAGGGCCATTGTAAAGCTTAATAGGTGATTACCCAAGCCCATGTGTGTAAGGACTGCTTCCATGTAGTCCCATGCCACACTGTCAAATGCCTTCTCCGTGTCCAGAGAAAGATTGATTAGAAGAGGTCAGGAGATGGTGTAGGTTTATAGCTTTGATTGTGTTATCCCTGGCTTCCCTGCCAGGGACAAAGCCCACTTGGTTACGGTCAGTGATGGATGGGAGAAAAGGGAGTAACCGGTGAGCTAGGATTTTTGCAAAGATTTTGATGTCTTGATTTAATATGGATATTGGTCTATAGTTGGCTGTGTTGGTGGGGTATTTTCCTTCTTTAGGGATGACAGAGATATGTGCTTCTAGTAAGCCTAGTGTAAGTGGGTTGTCAGCAGAGAGGGAGTTGAATGTTTTGAGGAAGGGAGCGGAAAGTGTATCTGAAAAGGTCTTGTAGTAGACAGCTGAAAGTCCGTCTGGGCCAGGGCTTTTTTTGAGAGCGATATCCCATTCTTGTGTTGTTATAGGGAGGTCTAGTCTGTCAGCGGTGTCAGAGGTGAATGATTTGGGACAGTTTTTCTCTAGGAAGCTCTGTATGAGGGCTGGTCTAGATGTTGGCGTTGAGTTTTGTGCTTCCGAGGCTCAGAGGTTGTATAAGTCTGCATAAAAACACTCAAATTGTTGTGCTATATCTGGATTGCTTCTTATTGTTTTGCCTGATGGGGTCTTAAGCTGGTGTACTGTTGCTTTGGTTTTCTTGGAGCATAGAGCTTGTGCTAACATATGGCCGCTTTTGGTACTGTGCTTATAAAAAAGCTTTTGAGAAAGGGTATAGTTTCTCCTAATCTTTTGTCCAAGTTCTTCTAGAAGAAGTTTTGAGGTCTCAATAAGTTCCTGATAGGTGTGTTGGGCTAGGTCGCGTTTATGTGATAAAGTTTGGATTTTGGTCAAGAGGTTTTTTATGTGTTTCTGTTTTTCACATTTTAGGCTAGAGGCTAGAGATAGGAAGTGTCCTCGTATCACATACTTGTGCACCTCCCACTGGGTGAGAGCTGAGGTGTCAGGAGTATCATTGTCTTGAAAGTAGTTAGTGAAGGTGGTACAAAGTTTCCTAACTCTTTCTTTGTCAGTAAGTTGGCATCAAGTCTCCAAATTTTGGAAGTGTGGTTATGTTCAGGGAAAGGTAGACATAGAGTGATTGGATGGTAGTCTGAGATTATCATCAGTACAATAGTTGTTTTGGATAGAAAGGGCAAGTCTTGTTGACTGAGGAAGAAATAGTCAAGAAGTGCGTATTTGTTGTGTGGGGCCGAGAAGAACGTGAAATCTGTCTTGGGGGTGTAGGGTTCGCCACATGTCATGGAGGGATAATTCTTGGAGGGAGAGTCTAATTTGTCTTAGAGCTTGAAATGGGAGGTGAGAAGTACCTGTGGAAGTATCAGTAATGGGGTTGAGGGGGACATTGAAGTCTCCTCCTAAAATGAGCATACCAGATTGAAAGGAGATTAATAGGCGAGTGGTACTTTTATAAATACTTCTGTATCGGTAATATGCTCTCTCCTCTCATGTGGTCTGAACCCTTCTTTTCCTGGGACCTTTTACAACTTTCTGAGCATACTAATCCTTGGCATCCTTTTCTTGCATATATAAATAATTAATAAATCCAAACAATATGCAAAAATACCATCAATGGAATATTGGGAAAACAAGCTCAGCATATCAATAGATTTTTCTCAATGGCACTGAGCACTTTGACATCCTCTCAAATGTTCTAAATGTATATCCCACTAGGAATCCAGTCAGAAAATTTGAACAACTGGTACTATACACCCACTATTATTATTATTATTATTATTATTATTATTATTATTATACAGCGCCAATAGTTTACGCAGCGCTTTACAACATTAGGGAGGACAGTACAAGTACAATACAATTCAATACAGGAGGAATCAGAGGGCCTGCTCGTTAGAGCTTACAATCTAGGAGGGAGGGTCAAGTTATACAAAAGGGTAATAGCTGTGGGGGATGAGCTAATGGAGAAAACAGTGCAGTTGTTAGATGGAGGCAGGATAGGCTTCTCTGAAGAGGAGAGTTTTCAGGGATCGCCTAAAAGTGGATACATTTGGAGACAGTCTGACAGATTGGGGTAGGAAATTCCAGAGGATGGGCGAGGCTCAGGAGAAGTCCTGGAGGCGGATATGGGAGGAGGTGATGAGGAAGCTAGAGAGCAGGAGGTCCTGGGAGGAATGAAGAGGGCGATTAGGTTGGTATTTTGAGACTAGGCTAGTGATGTAGCTGGGGGCAGAGTTGTAGATAGCTTTGTAACTTATTGTTAGTATTTTGAATGTAATTTGTTGGGCGAGTGGCAGCCAATGGAGGGATTGGCAGAGAGGGGTAGCAGACACTGAGCGGTTTGTAAGGTGGATGAGTCTGGCAGCAGCATTCATGATGGACTGAAGGGGGGATAGTCTATTTAAAGGTAAGCCAATGAGGAGGGAGTTGCAGTAGTCGAGGTGAGAGATAACCAGGGAGTGAATCAAGAGCTTTGTGGTTTTGTTGGTTAGAAAGGGACGTAGTTTAGAGATGTTGTGGGGGTTGAGGCGGCAAGCTTTGGAAAGTGATTGGATGTGATGCCGAAAGGAGAGTTCAGAATACAGGATAACACCTAGTACCCTGACATGTGGGGACGGGTGGATGGTTGTGCCATTGCTCTTGACAGACAAGTCAGGGGAAGAGGCACGTGAGGGAGGAAATATTATAAGCTCGGTTTTGGATAAGTTGAGTTTGAGGAAGTGGTGTGATATCCATACAGATATGTCGGTTAGTAAGTTAGTGATGCGTGAGGAGACTGATGGAGTAAGTTGAGGGGTGGAGAGATAGATTTGTGTGTCGTCAGCGTAGAAATGATATTGAAAGCCGTGGGAGGCTATCAGATGACCCAGGGAAGAGGGTAGATAAAGATGAAAATAAAAGAGGTCCAAGAACAGAACCTTGGGGGACCCCGACAGAGAAGGGAAGAGGTGTGGAGGAAGTAGAATTGTAAGTGACACTGAAGGTGTGTTGGGATAGGTAGGATTAGAGCCACTGAAGAGCACAGTCACGGAGACCGAGGGAGTAAAGTTTTTTGAGGAGGAGGGGGTGATCAACCGTGTCAAAGGCAGCTGAAAGATCCAGAAGTAGGAGTACAGAATAGTGTCCGTTGGTTTTTGCAGTTAGTAGGTGAGTTTTAAAAGAGCAGTTTCTGTGGAGTGTTGAGGGCAAAATCCAGATTGAAGGGGATCAAGAAGGTTGTTTTTAATGAGGTATCAGAATCAGGCGTTCAAGGAGTTTAGAGGAAAAGGGGAGCAAGGAGATAGGACGTAGGTTGTTAAGATTGGTAGGGTCCAAGGAAGGCTTTTTAAGTATGGGGGTGACCAGTGCATGTTTTAGAGCATTGGGGAAGACGCCAGAGGTGAGGGAGAAATTGAAGATGTGGGTTAGAGAGTGTAGGATGGAGTCAGAGCCGACCGTAGCATATAAGAGGGAATAGGGTCCAGGGGACAGGTGGTTAGGTGGGCGATAGAAAGGAGTTTAGCAACTTCGTCTGTATTAGCAGATTTGAATAGGGGGAGTGTCAGTTGTGCCTGTTGACATGGGGTCTTAGCTTGGGGAGATACCTGTAGAGCAGAGATTTCATCGCAGATTGTATCAGTCTTGTTTTTGAAGTGATTAGCGATCTCCTGGGCAGTGAGTGAGTCAGTGGGTGGAGGCGGTGGAGGACAAAGTAGAGAGTTGAAGGTAGAGAAGAGTTTACGGGGATTAGATGAGAAAGTGTTAATAAGAGCTGTAAAATAGGTTTGCTTGGCAGTGTGGAGGAAAGAATAGAATTTTTGGAGGGCAGATTTGTATTGGTTGAAGTCTTTGAGAGACTTAGTCTTGTGCCACAGATGCTCAAGAGTGCGACTACGTTTTTTGAGAATTTTAGTGTCATCTGTTTGCCAGGGTTGTAGGGGTCAAGGCATGATTCTACGTGTAGTGAGGGGAGCGAGCTTGTCCAGGGTGGAGGACAGGGATTTATTGTAGATGGACGTGGCTTGGTTGGGGCAGGACAGGGGAGAGATTTTGTCATAGAGGTGGTCAGCAGCAGAATAGAGGAGAAAGGAGTTGAAGTTGTGAAAATTTCTACAGGTGATGGTTAGGCGATTGGAAGGAAAGGTGGTGGAAGACAGGGGGAGGGAGAAACTAATAAGGTGATGGTCGGAGAAAGGAAAAGGATTGTTTGAGAAGTTGCATGGAGTGCATAGGTAGGAGAATACAAGGTCAAGGGTGTTGCCATCAGAGTGAGTAGAAACCTGTACCCATTGTTTTAGGTCAAATGAAGAGGTTAAGAAGTTTAGAAGTAGCAGGAGTGTTTGTATTAGCAGGGATGTTGAAAGCACCGAGAAGGATTGTGGGAATTTCTGAAGAGAGAAAGTAGGGTAGCCAGGCAGAAAACTCATCAAGGAAAGTTGATAATGGTCCAGGGGGCCGGTAGATCACAGCAATTCTTAGGGAAGTAGGAGTATACACTGGGCTTCAAATGATGAGAGAGAAAAAAAGGGAGGAGAGTGAATAACCTGGAAGGTGCATTGGGGGGATAGAAGGAATCCCACTCCACCTCTCTTGCGTCCATTAGGCCTAGGGGAATGAGTCCAGTGAAGGCCACCCTTGGATAGGGAAGCAGGAGAAGGGGTGTCATATTCGTGGAGTCAGGTTTCGGTGAGAGCAAGTAGATTGAAGGAATTAGTGACAAAGAGGTCATGAACAGCAGTGAGTTTGTTGCAGACAGAGCGGGCGTTCCAGAGGGCACAGGAGAGAGGGAGGCTGGTGTTGGGAAGAAGATGAATGGAGACTAAATTGCGTAGATTGTGACGACTGCCAGAGGATGTAGGGTGATGGGTGTGTTGGGCACAGTTAAATAAGGGAGGCCCAGGGTTTGGGGAAATATCTCCAGGAGAAGAGAAGCAGAAGAGTAAGGGAGGTAATATGAGAATATGATTTGTATGAGGGGACATGCTTCAGTATCCTGGGGGGTTTGTTAGCAATTGGGCTTAGAGTTAGAAAGAGGTGATGATTGCAGTAATAGGGGGAGGGGAGAAGTGAGGGTGATATGTACAGATTGTGGGGTGGAGCAGAGGGGTGAATAAAAGAGAGTTTGAGGAAAGAGGCAGCAATTGTGAAAAGGAGGAGAGGTAAAGAAAGCATGTTTCAGAGAGGAAGGTGAGATAATTTGGAATTGAGGTCACCTGCAGTCTGTTGTAGTTTGCTTTGTGCAAATCGCTGAAGTGCAAGAGCAGAAGTGCCACTTATTTAAAGATCCCCACTTCTTTGGAAGAACCCCTGTATGTGCAGCCCCCTGTATGTGTTCCCCCCGTAAAGAAGGCCTTGTTTTTATACTGTGTGTTGGGTGTGGATAGAATCTGGCAATTAATCAATTAAGAGGGCATATTAGGAACACAGCTAGCAGAGCATAACTTTCACACCACAATCAAACTGCAAGGTGACTGAAAGGCCAAAATTGTAAAGATAAGGGAACCCATAATTTAGGTAAGACTTAATGGCTAAATAAACATTGAAATAATGTGAGCATGGCTACAGATGGAGTTGAAACAGTGGTGACAAACAGATTTACCAGATATATATTTGAGCAGTCAGTCAATGTTCAGTTTAAAGGTATATGGAGGTATAAACGCAGGTTTACCAAATATGCATTTGAGCAGTCAGTCAATGTTCAGTTTGAAGGTATATGGAGGTATAAACACAGGTTTACCAAATATGCATTTGAGCAGTTAGTCAATGTTCAGTTTAAGGGTATATGAAGGTATAAACGCAGGTTTACCAAATATGCATTTGAGCAGTCAGTCAATGTTCAGTTTAAAGATATATGGAGGTATAAACGCAGGTTTACCTGTGAAGAGAGAAGAAAATGTTCAGATGGATGGTGCAAGAGCAGAAGTGCCACTTATTTAAAGAACCCCACTTCTTTGGAAGAACCCCTGTATGTGCAGCCCCCTGTATGTGTACCCACTAGACTTACCTCTATGTTCCCATCCCTCTCTACCAAGTGCTGGAGTAATTGTGGTCACAACAGATTTCCAGTTCATATCTGGTGGGACTGTCCAAGCTTTATTACCTTGTCAACATGCTTCTCTCTTCTGTCACAGGCATTTCAGTTACTATCTCACCCCAACTAGCCCTGCTGGGAATAGGGATTGACAACTGGCCTAGTCCACGTTATACTGTTATAACCCATGTACTCATAGTTACCACATTCTCTATTGCTCGAAAATGAAAAAAACAACTCCACTGACACTATTCAGCAATTAATCAATATTATTAATAATCATTTCCTTTTACAGTACATGTTTGCTAAAGCCCACCTCACCACCTCCAATTTTTATGCTCAGTGGACATCTTGGCCCAAAGATCCCAGATGTATCTCCTTATCGTAACTTCTCAGTATTTTCTCTCATCTTACTTAGCAGTAAGCTGTCCTTAATCCCAGCAGAGCATTAACATTATCGTTAATATTAACATTATCATCTGCCATAGTGGTACACGCCTGACTACTGTCACTTTTACTTAAACCATTGCTGTGTTACTGTGTACTCATAATATTATATCTGTAACGGTCACCCTTTGCTTCTCTTTTTTTTTGTGTCAATAACACTGTTTGTCCTTTGATCTTTTTTCCTTGTAAAGATAAAATAAATACTAATAGTGATAAAAAAATTATCTGTTGAAATGTCTGCAACCGAGGCATTACTTTATGACAGTATAAGATGTAAGCTGTATAATAGTGTTTTCAAATTATTTCAATACGAGTCTCATTATGTGTCAGCATTCAGACTTTAAATATAATTATAACGGTCTCTAAGGACTGATAACTGTTCTGTTGTGTATACCAGGGTGTTGTTCTTGGAGTTGATATGCATAATGAATGTTGCTGTTTACTAATTTCATGCAGCATGAAATACTAGCTTGTTACATTTATTTCCAGATGCTTGACAATTTTTGAAAGTTTTTTTTTTTTTTAAATACATAAGCTTTTTTTGATACAGTACATGTACTGTTTCTTGTGTGTATTAAAACAAGATATTCTCCATAGCATCTGCCTATTTTTTTTTTAACCCTGTACCATGAAAAATACCTATGCTTACAGACCTATAGAACATGCATATTAAAAGCCCAACAGCAGCTGTTTGTGCAGATTTGATTGAACCCCTGCCAGGCTGTCACTGCTATCTGTGTCATCATTGGTAGAAATGTACATTCACTCATAGGGTGACACAGGAACAGGAAGTTTTAGGGTATGTACAGAATGTGATAAATTCAAGATAGGAACAAAATCACATTTAGCAGAGTGGGAGGCTATATCATATTTTAGGTTTCTATTGCTCTCTGCATCTTGTTGTCTCAGTGATACTTGGACCGTCACCATTTCTTGTCCTGGCATTATCAGAACAGAGAATAAGTAGAAATAACTCAATAAGGACACAGACAAAATAACGTAACAAAAGTTCTAATCTTACCACTACATTTAAGCTTAAAGGTTTTGGCTGGTGCTAGACTTTAAAACCACAGGGATTGGTGTTTGGTGTTTTGGAAGTATTCTTGAAAAGCTGAAGCTGCCTCCTTTCTAATTTCTGAATCAGTACATTTTAAACCAATACCCATAAGGAGATTTCTTAGGTTTATTGAAAGAAGTGTGTCATTTTTTTTCCAATAGGTTTTTATTGAATTTTACAGTTTACAAAAAGAGAATCAGACAAGGTGCAGTGAAACTTAACTTATATTGTAGTCACATTTAATCCATGACAATTTTCTGATTACATTAATTACATGAATTCATTAATTTTTGATAACAAGGAAAGTAATTGTTCCTCCTATTGTTGGAGAGGTTGGCTGTCAGTTCAACCATTTATGATCGCAGTGGGTGATCATTAGACCTGAGTCTTTCCCTGCCGATACTGTTTCAACAATGCAAGTAGGATATGTAGGAGATTGACCACAAACAGAAAAGAAAATAAACAAAATGCAAACATAACTTTAACTAAATATTCCAGTCAGAGTGTTATTGGTTATTACACGACCATACAAGTCCTGGGGATAGGGACCCTATTTATTTGATCAGACTATGCTACATAGACATGAAATCAAAAGTTCAGAAAATAGCTCCTTCTGAGTACCATTTGAGCCAAGGAGCCCAGTTCTACCAAATCGTTTCCCGTAGTTGATGAGAAAAGGACCTCGTAAGTGCTGTGGGTGTGGGTTGTTCGGATCACCTCTGTAATTTCTGGGGCTTTTGTTTCTTTCCAGTGTCTGAGTATGGTTAAATGTGTTGCTAATAGTATATGGGATATTACAGTTCTGTGGGATAAAGGGATAGAGTTCGATTCCAGGGATAGTATTGTCATTCCTGGGGATAATGCTTGGTTTGAACCTATAATTTTAGATTCTCTCTACCCATGTCCAGAGTAGGCGGAGTTTTGGACAGAACCACAAGATGTGAATTAAGGTGCCAGAAAAACCACAGAGTCTCCAGCATTCTGAAGAGGCATGGGGGTAAATCTTAGATATACAGTGCAGTGTCAATTACCAGTGCAGTAGTATTTTTTGATGCAATTCCCAGAGATTTGCACTCTTAGTGGAGGTAAAAATGAGATGTAATGTTTTCTTCCAATGTTGTGCTGGGTATTCTTTCCCTATTTCCTGTTCCCAAGCAATTATTGGTTGGGATTTAATGCAGATATCTTTTTTTGTAGGCACGAGCAGATGATTTATATACCTTTATGTAGGATTGGGGGTTGTTAATAATATTGGGTTATTTTCACAGGGAGTATTGTCTTGAGTTTTGTGTTCTTTTTCAGTAGATGGGCTATCTGCGTGTATTTATATTGTTCTTTGGAGGGGTAGATTGTATTCCAGTTGTAAGGTTCTGAAAGTTGTAAGTGATGGGCCTTCTAATATATCTTCTAAGTGAACAATCCCCTTTTCCTTCCATATATATAGGTTAATATCAGGGATGTGTTGGGAAAGTGCCAGATATGGGGAGTTTTAAAGGTGTTACATTACTGCTCCACTGTTGATATTTGCAAAGATGAACCCAGGAGCATAGTGATGCTAGGATGGGCGGTGCTAGTTTGCTGTCAAGGGAGGTATTATGGAGTGCAGTTAGTAAAAAATCATGTAAGTTCCCCCCCCCCCCGGGCAATCTGAGATTGTTCCAATTCAACCCATAGGGCATTGGAGTTTGGAAGTAACCAGTGTTGCAGTTGTGCAAATATTGTCGCAAAATAATAATCTTGCAAATGTACATGACCGACTCTTCCTGCCTTCCTATGTTTAATTAACCTGCCAAATGTGCATCTAGCCCTCTTGCCCTGCCAAACATATTTATTTACTATGGGTTGTAGGGAACTAAAATAAGAATTGGGTATTGGGATTGGTAAAGTCCTAAATAGATACAGTAGTTGTGGTAATATTTGCATCTTAAAGGCCGCTAACCAGCCCGTCCATGACAGTTCAGCTAGAGCAAGTTTGTTCAACTTGGAGCTAAATGTATTTAGGAAGGGAGTGTAGTTGGCTGTTATAAGATCTTTGAGTTTAGGGGTCAGCGTAATGCCCAGGTATTTAATACCATCATCTTTCCACATGTATGGAAATTGTTGTACTAGTTTTTGTTTGGTCTTGTTCGGGATACCTGAGTTTAAGATGTAAGACTTGGTCTCGTTAACTTTGTAGTACGATATACCATTGAATGTCTGTAATGCCAGGTGAACTGAAGCCAGGGAAGTTTCCGCATTTGTGAGCATCAATATGATGTCATCAGTGAATAAGCTGATGGTGTGGCATCTCTTACCCACCTGTAGACCAGTTATGTGGGGTGTGAACATAAATAAGTGGCCAGGGGCTCCATCAACCAATTAAAAATCAGTGAGGAAAGAGGGCATCCCTGTCGTGTCTGATTTGTAATCTCAAATTGAGTAGATAGTGTCCCTGAGATGTAAACTTGGGCTGATGTGTTGGTGTAAAATGCCATTATGGCTGAATAGATAGAGCCCATGAAACCAAACTTAGTCAACACTTGTTCTACAAATTGCCAATGTATCCTATCAAACGCCTTCTCTGCATCCAGGCCCAGGAGCCGAGAAGGCATTTTGTGTTTGTTGGCCAAGTGAATCAAATTTAGTAAGCGTCGGGTAGTGTCAGCTGTCTGGCGCCCCTTGATAAATCCAGACTGATCCATATCTTTAAGGGAAGGTAGAATGTCTACTAGTCTGGAGGCCAGTAGTTTTTGCATAAATTTTAAGATCATTATTGAGTAGTGATACGCCCTGAAAGTTTTGTGGGGTGTTTGGATCCTTCCCCGGCTTCGGCAGAGAAATATCATGGCCTTGAGCATCTCTGGAGGGAATGAGGTTGAGGCAGCAGCAGAACCAAAGATCTCCACCAAATGTGGAATCAGGATATCCTGAAAGGTTTTGTAGTACTCCCCTGTGTAGCCATCCAGGCCCAGGGATTTATTAGGTAGGGATTGAATAATATTCAGTTACAGGGGAGTTGAGGTTGTTAAGGTGCTTGGCAGAGAGCTTGGAGTCTAATTTTGTTTAGAAATGCTTCTATGATAGCTGGTGAGGGTATGGTGGAATAATTCTTAAAGTTATATAGTGACCCATAATAATGACTGAAAGCATCAGCTATTGCTTGGGGATGGAACTGTTTTGTTTGGGTGTTGGGATGTAATATGTACGGGATTTGAGTTTTGTATCTATGTCCTTTGATTCAGTTAGCTAATAGTTTCCCTGCTCTATTGGCACTTGTGAAATGGGACATTTTGAGTCTCCTGGAGGCTTTTTCAAAGTCCTCCAGGAGAAGCAATCTGAAGTCATTGCGGGAATGTGTCAGTTGAACTGTCAGTGATTGGGAGGGTTGTGTCTTATTTTGTCTTTCAAGAGTGTCAATTCTCGATATTAGCACCTGGATGAGCTGCTGCCTTATCATCTTAATTCTCTACCCCTGTTGAATAATGATACCTCTCACAAATGTCTTGTGAGCATTCCATACAGTTAATGAATCAGTAACCGATTTGTGATTATTTATCAAAAAATTCACTAAATTGTTCAATTTTGGACCTGGTCGGAGCATCCTGTTAGAGTTGGGGATTGGATCACCATATGTAAGTAGTATTGTGATTGGAAGTGTCCCCTGCTGCTAGCTTCACTGAGGCATGGTCCGACCAAGTAAAAGTATTAATCATAGAAGATTTGCATTTAAAAAAATAACTAACAGGAACAGCTCGATTCTGCTATAAGATCAGTGGCTATTGCAGAAAAACTATTATTCCCTCTCGTTTGCATTAAGCCACCTCCAGGAGTCATACAGTTCATATGATTTTAACACAGACTGCAGTGATGGTGGAGGTCTTTTCGATTATGAGGTGGAGTCCAGGGATGAGTCAGGAGTAAAGTTGAGTTAAGTTGAAGTCCCCACAAAGCAGTAACATCCCCTGCTGTAGTATGCAGATTTTTTTTCATGACCTTGTGGAAGAACCTGATCTCTCTGGGTATTGGGTGCCTATATAGTCGCCACAGTGTAGGTAGTGGAGTTGATTTCCCACACAAGTATTATATAGCGACCTTGCCGTTCTGTGACCTTATGGAGCATGAAAGCTACTGTGTCCCTTACTGCCACCATCATTTATTTTTTTTTTTGTATCCGCTTTGGCTGTGTATATGAAGGGAAACTTAAGGTGAGTGCATTTAGGAGGTGCCTGATTGTGAAAATGCGTCTCTTGGACACAGAGAATGTTGCATTTATGCTGAAGGGCCTCCTTCCAAAGGGACCTGCATTTTACAGGGTGATTAAGACCTTAGAGTTAATGGTTAGAAAGTTTACCACCATGGAAGAAGAGTAGGATAGAGTTGCAAGGGTTTCACTTACGTTCAGTGGCATCTCAAACCGCAGAGGCAAGAGGAGTGAAGTCTGATGGAGCTCCGAGCTCCATGTTGTCATCTTGATACTCGTAGGCACATAGAGAGAAAAAAAAACATTTCTGACTGTAGAAACAAGGAAGTAAGGTTTAAACGAACAGTAACATAGGATAATGGCAAGTATGAAAAAAGAGGGGGGGAATAATTGTGACTTTAATATGAAGCACACAACTGAATGAACGAACCAATAAGTATATATTAGATATTTAATATTGCAAAGGAGTATACATACATCTTAATAAAAGTAAAAGATAATTAGTCTCAATAAATAACGTCTAAATAGTTAATGGCTATATACACATAGGTATTCCAACATGGTAAAACATATAATGGACATTGAGTATGCATACCCAGAAAGCAATAAGCATAATCACATAAAGGCATGATAATGTATAAAGCTATGATTCATTATAGTATATGATAAAATACTGATATGATACAAATAGATGTTCAACCACTGGTATTGGGGCCAACATAATGCTGCAACTATCACCACCCCAGCTCCCGGGGATGATGTTTTTCCACAGCGCCTCCAGCTACTGACATTATCAATTTATTTGACCTATATACTAATCTTAGGTAAGAGTTGTTGGGACCATTGTTCCCCCTCTTTCCTTTTCCCTGACTTTTTCTAATTTCCATTTCCACACAAGAAACACGTAGAGCCTTCTTACAATGCTATGTCACAGCAACTATTTGTATCATATCAGTATTTTATCTCATACTATAATGAATAGTTCATTTATACATTATCATGTTTTTATGTAGTTATGCTTATTGCTTTCTGGGTATGCATACTCAATGTCCATTATATGTTTTACCATGTTGGAATACCTATGTGTATACATCCATTAACTATTTAGACGTTATTTAATGAGACTAATTATCTTCTACTGTTATTAAGATGTATGTTGTAAGGTAACCGTGATAGGTAGTGTCCGAAGTGGAGCTTGTGTGCTGAGGATTCAGGCGAAAACGTAGTCAAGCAGATCAGGTTTGCAACAGATCAGACAAAGCGGTACACGATCGAAATCCAGAGAGTGGTCAGACAGGCAAAGGTCATACACAAGCTGGCGGTGAAGTACAAAATCAGCAGGCTAGAGAGTAGTCAAGAATTCAGGCAGACATTCATACGATATTCAGAGTCACAACACCCATTGAGCTAGACCACACAAAGGGGCATTGAGAGATAGGAAGTGCTGCTATTTATGGGCTGCTTTGATTGTAGATTGTCCACAGCTGGCAGCAGGTGGGGCTAGTGAGTCCAAGGTAATGCATCAAACTGAGAGAACATAGCCATAACTCCAGAGCTCTTCTGTGGCACAACAAGTAAGACTGCAGCTGTAAGACCAGGAACATCCCGGTTCGGATACACCCAGGTACATGACAGGGCCCCCTCCCTAGTGGACTCCTTGCGGGGCTTAGTGGGAAAGGAGGCATGGAAGTCTCGCATAAGAGCAGGAGCATGCAAATCTTTGGCTGGGACCCAGGAACGGTCTGTGACGGGATATCCCTTCCAATGAACCAGATACCGTAGGCCACAACTCTGGAATCAAGAATCTTAGAGACTTCAAACTCATTTTGTCCATCAACAAAAACAGGAGGAGGTATCTGTTGCCTTCTGGAGTAGCAATTGGAAATTGCCTTTTTGAGGAGGGAAACGTGGAATATGGGGTGTATCCGGAGAGAGGAGGGCAATTTCAACCGATAGGAGACTGGCCCAACTCGAGCAATAATTCTGTAAGGACTGATGAATCGAGGGCCTAATTTGGTAGAAGGTTGTTTCAGTCTCACGGATTTGGTTGATAGCCAAACTCTGTCCCCCACCACATATGGAGGTATATGGCATCTTCGTTGTTTGGTGTAAAGTGCATACTTGCCTGCTGACTTCCGTAGTAATAAGCAAACCTTTTTCCAATGTAGCAGAATATTTTTCACCCGCAGATCTGCTGTTGGTACACCAGAAGAAGGCTGAAGTAGGGGAAAAGTCTGAGTGTGATAGCCTAGAGCTGCGTAAAATGGTGTGGTATGAAGAGCACTGTGCCAATGGGAATTAATGGCAAACTCAGCCAAAGGCAAATACTCAGACCAGTTGGAGTGTAAGGCATTGACATAATGTTGAAGATAGGTTTCCAGGGTCTGGTTCATGCGTTCGGTTTGATCATCTGTTTGCGGGTGATGTGAGGTAGAGAGTGAGAGCATTCCAGTTTCTTGCAGAAAGCTCTACAGAATCGGGAAACAAACTGGGATCCGCAGTCTGAGAAGACAATGGTAGGTATGCCATGATAGGTATGCCATGCTGCAGCTATCACCACCCCAGCTCCCGGGGATGATGTTTTTCCACAGCGCCTCCAGCTACTGACATTATCAATTTATTTGACCTATATACTAATCTTAGGTAAGAGTTGTTGGGACCATTGTTCCCCCTCTTTCCTTTTCCCTGACTTTTTCTAATTTCCATTTCCACACAAGAAACACGTAGAGCCTTCTTACAATGCTATGCCATGATATCTCACAATATGGGAAAGGAAGAGAGTAGACAGTGCTTCCACTGTAGGTAATCCCGAGAGCGGCAGAAAATGAGACATTTTGGAAAAGCGATCCACTATGACCCATATAGCAGTCATGTCCTTGGACTTAGGTAAGTCTGTAATGAAGTCCACAGTCAAATGGGTCCAAGGCTGGCGAGGTGCCGGAAGTGGTTGTAACAGTCCAGTAGGCAATGTGCAGGGTACTTTATTAGCACCACAAGTTGGACAGGCAGCCACATAATCAGCCATTTTCATAATCATACCTTTTCATATGAGGCCACCAGACATGATTTTGCAAGGTCTTAAGAGTGATGGTGACACCAGGATGACCGGATAACACACCATCATGTGCCCAGAGGAGTACAGGTTTTCTAAAGCTAGGGGCTACAAACAGGCGACCTGGTGGTATCTTCAAGCCTTGGGGAACACGGTTTCTTGTAACTGTTGGGAAAGAGCCGTAGAGATCTGTGTGACAATTTTGTGAGGTGGGATTATGTCATGGTTATGCAATAGAGTTTTGTCTGTCAGCTTACCTGTCTCCATGTGTTCATCTCTAAAGACCAGCTGACTCTCACCTGACTGCTTTTATAAACTCTCCTCTAGCATGGCTCCACCCCAGCTCCTATCAGGGAACCCTATATTAACCTGTGCACTGCAAGCCAGCAGTGCTGATCAACCATTGTGTATTAGCTTTCGTGTGAACTTGCTGTGTTTCCTGCATGTGATTCCAGTTACCGACTTTGGCCTGTTCTCAACTATTCCTGTCTGCTCGTGACCCTGACCTTTGGCGTGTCCCTGACTATTCCTGTTTGCCTGTGATCCTGAACCTTGGCGTGAACTCTGTTGTCCTTGTCTGCTTGTGGCCCCCACCTTGGCTTATTCCCTTACTATCCCTATCCTCCTGTTGACTACTGTGGGTGTGAGCTGGGGGACCCTTTGGGTCGCGACCTGGAGCCAGTTGCAACCCAGTCCATCCTCACCACTAGAGGCTCTGGTGAACACCTGCTGGCTCTTAGACTCCGCGCCTCATGGAATCTTACGCTCTAACCCTGGTGGGATCCGTGCTGGTGTTCCAGCAGCCCTGCCTTCCTTACCACCCTGACTCCCATCCGCAGCAGTCAGCCGAAGGGTCCACTACCTTGCAGTGCACTCCTGATCCCAACGGTGTGCATCTGTCACCTAGCCTTAAGGTGACCTGAAAGATTATATACTGCTTGGTAGGTTGATCTTCTTCAGAGGTAGCGAACTGTCTGGAAAGAGCATCGGCTTTCTTGTTTTTATGCCCTGGAACATAAGAAAGAACAAAATGAGTTCAAACGCAGTCTGAAGATACAGCATGTTTTTATGGTCAGGGAGGATAGAAATAGGCTTGGGAGCCCCTTCCAGAAGATGTTGCCATTCAGACAATGCCAATTTGATAGCCAGTAGTTCTCGATTCCCAACATCGTAATTCATCTCCGCTGGAGAAAACTTTCTAGAAAAAAATGCTACTGGATGGATTCTACCAGACTTAGGCTGTCTTGGGGACAGCACGACACCAGCTCCTACCTCAGAGGCATCAACCTCAACTATATACTGGAGATCAGGATTTGGATGCTGAAGAATTGGAGCCTTGCTGAACATGTCTTTTAATTGCTGGAAAGCCGATTCCGCTTCTGAGGGCCACACCTTGCAATTTGTACCTTTCTTAGTCATAGCAGTAAGGGGGCTGCAATGGAGGCAAAACCTTTGATGAAGCGTCTGTAGTAATTTGCAAACCCTAGAAATCTTTGGAGCCCTCTTAAAGTGGTCGGTTGGGACCATTGCAAGACAGTGGAAAGTTTTTGAGGGTCCATTTGGAAACCGACAGCACTTATAATGTATCCAAGGAAAGGAATACGGCTTTGATGGAAACTGCATTTCTCAATCTTTGCATAAAGATGGTTTTCTCTCAGTCGTTGTAATACCTGATAATGTCGTCCAAGTAGATGATCACAAAACTGTTGCTGAAATCATGAAAAATGTCATTCATGAAATGTTGGAAGACAGCAGGGGCGTTACGCAACCCAAATGGCATAACCAGATATTCAAAATGTCCATTACGAGTGTTGAATGCTGTCTTCCACTCGTCCCCGTCTTTAATTCGAATCAGATTATAAGCCCCTCGTAGGTCCAGCTTAGAGAAGATAACGGCTCCTTTAAGTACATCAAACAGTTCAAGAATGAGAGGCAAAGGGTAGGAGTCATTTACAGTGATTTGATTTAACCCTCGATAGTCTATGCATGGTCGAAGACCCCCATCTTTTTTTTCAACAAAGAAAAAACCTGCCCCTACTGGAGAAGAAGAGGGTCGGATAAAACCTCTTTCCAAGTTGCCTTTTACGTATTCCTCCATGGATTTTTGTTCAGGCAAAGACAGGGGATAGGTCCTTCCTTTGGGAAGAGGTGCTCCAGGAATCAAATTAATTGCGCAGTCAAAAGAACGATGTGGAGGTAAAACCTCCTGCCTTTTGCTTGCAAAATACGTCTGCAAACTCATGGTATTCATGAGGCAAGGTAAGTGGGGTGGCCACGGAAGCCAACAGACAACCAGAAAGCCTTTTGGGTTGAGACAAACAGTTTAGATGACAGAACGACCCCCAAGAGGTTAGTTCTTCATTTTCCCAATCAAAAGAAGGGTTATGTTGTTGTAACCATGGGTAACCAAGGATAACGGGTGTGACAGACCTAGCCGGGAGAGAGACTTTTGGAGAGGACTGAATGCTAGCCTCTTGCCGATCGATCGTGGGCCCTGGCATTTGGGGGAATGGTGCTCTTTGTGAGCTGTATGCCTGAGGACCCTTGAGGTGGTGTTACTTTGGATTCAGATCCATATCCCCCCAAGAGACACAGACTCTGGGGACCCTGGATTTGCCATATTAGAAATAGTGGCTGATTCATAATGCTGGGACAAATACTGTTAGGAGATGCTGATGTCAATTCCAGCCACCTGTCTGTCTGTTGCCTGCTAGAATGTGTTTATTGTAAATAAGTCTAGTATGGGATTTAAGAGTCATTAGATCCCCATTGTTTGTGTTAATTAACTCTGCTATTGTGTGAAGAAGAGTTCTGTGTTGATTTGTGATAATGTTGATTGGGTTTTCTGAGCTACCAGACGGCCAGTCTGGCCTAAAGGTCATGACTGAGTCATCTAGGCTGTCTAAAGGGATTCGTTAATTAGCCCATGTTAATTAGGTTTCTGGTCACAGGTGTATGTTCAGAGTAATATGAGCAGGTATGCACCTCCTCTTTTACTGTATAAAAGAGCCTGTATTCCTTTCAATAAAAGAGATTCCTGGTTGAACTTACATACAGCCTGCCTGGTGTTTGTTCTGAGCTATCACAACTGGATTTGAACGGCACATAGCTGTAGTTCAATTCCAGGAGCATCGGATGACCGAACCATCAGACGTTGCAATCTGATTCAATAGCCACAGAGGAGTGTCGGGAGAGTGGAACCGAGGGAGCAGGGGCTCGTTACAATGCGCAGAAGTGGAGAATCAATAAGAGACAAGACAACTTCCTCTTTATGGAGTAGGCCTACCTGAAGGGTGATTGTCGTAGTCTCAAATTTTACAATGCCATCTCCCAAGGGTTGTCCATTCAGGGTGGTGATGTTCAGGGGTCTAGACTTTGGAACAAATGGGATGTTATTTTCTTTAGCAAAAGTGTAGTCCAAGAATATGCCAGCGGCTCCAGAATCCACAAAAGCCTCACAGGAGACAAGTTTAGAGGGTAAATGGATAATTGTGGGAACGGTAATCTTGGTCTTGGAGGATATACCTGTAAGGTCTAACCCAGCTCCTCCAACACTGGTTAGACCCTGTCTTTTACTGGATGGGAATGGCAGACAGATAACAAATGTTCTTTAAGTCCACAGTACAGGCATAGGCCCATTGCACGCCTCCTTTGTTTCTCTGACTCAGGTGGAGATGGCTTACTTCCATGGGTTCCACAGGTGCCTGGGGTTCAACTGAGATTTCAGGTTCTGGCTGAGTTGGTGCTTGGAAGTTAGGGGCCAAACGGTAAACTGGCCTAGGAAACTTGTGAGTTATAAGTCTCTCTTGGCACCTTTCATGATACCAGACATTCAGACGAACACACAGATTTATGAATTTCTCAAGGTCTTCTGGGGAATCCTTATAGACTAATTCGTCCTTGATGTGATCTGTAAGGCCTTTTCGGAAGGCTGCATGTAATGCCCTTGAGTCCCAATTAGTCTCAGCAGCCAGGGTACGGAACTCAATAGCATATTGTGCCACAGACCTGGTACATTGTTGTATGTTCAAAAGTCAGTACTCAGCTGCAGAAGCTCTATCTGGCTTGCCAAATACAGTCTGGAGAGAAGCCAGAAATTTGTCAGCGTCTTGAAGCACAGGATCATTGTGTTCCAGGTAAGGAGAGACCCATGCCTGGGCCTTCCCCTTTAACAAGGAATTTACAAAAGTCACTTTGGCAGACGAAGTGTTAAAAGTCCCAGCGTTGAAATGAAAATGGCAAACATTTAAAAAGCCTCTGCAGTCCTCAGTATCACCACCAAATTTTTCAGGCAGGAGAAGTTTGGGTGGTACAGAAGAGGTAGGTTGGATTGGAGCAGGAGTTTGGACCATTGCAGAAGTACCAGGCAAGCAAGATTTAAGCATAGTACAAAGTTCATCTAACTTGGCATCTAGGGAAGAAAGATGCTGTTCATGAGCTCCAATCAATTGTCCCTGACGTGAAATCACCTTAACAATCTCAGCAGGGTCCATTGCCATTGTGGCCCATTTGTAATGTAAGGTACCTGTGATAGGTAGTGTCCAAAGTGGAGCTCGTGTGCTGAGGATTCAGTCAAAAACTTAGTCAGACAGATCAGGTTGGCAACAGATCAGGGATAGCGGTACATGATCAAAATCCAGAGAGTGGTCAGGCAGGCAAAGGTCATACACGAGCTGGCAGTGAAGTGCAAAATCAGCAGGCTAGAGAGTAGGTAGGAATTCAGTCAGAAGTTCATATACGGTATTCAAAGCAGTCACAACACCCAGGGAGCTAGTCCACACAAACGGGCACTGAGAGATAGGAAGTGGTGCTATTTATGGGCTGCTTTGATTGTAGATTGTCCACAGCTGGCAGCAGGTGGGGCTAGTGAGTCCTAGGAAATGCATCAAACTGAGAGAACATAGCCATAACTCCAGAGCTCTTCTGTGGCACAACAAGTAATGGGGCGTACACACGGTCGGGCTTTTCGGCTACAAAAGTCCGACAGCCCGTCCGACAAACTTTTGGCGGACTTGCGGCGGACTTTCTAATGAACGGACTTGCCTACATACGATCGCACAAAAGTCCGACGGATTCGTACGTGATGACGTACACCTGACTAAAATAAGGAAGTTGATAGCCAGTAGCCAGTAGCCAATAGCTGCCCTAGCGTGGGTTTTTGTCCATCGGACTAGCATACAGCTGAGCGGATTTCTGGGTCCGGCAGAGTTACGACGTAAAGATTTGAAGCAAGTTCCAAATCTAAAGTCCGTCAGATTTGTGACTGGAAAAGTCAGCTGAAAGTCCGGGGAAGCCCACACATGATCGGATTGTCTACCGGATTCGGTCCATCGGCGTCTGTCTGACTTTTGTAGCCGAAAAGTCTGACCGTGTGTACGCCCCATTAGACTGCAACTGTGGGACCAGGAACATCCCAGTTCAAATACACCCAGGTACATGACATATGTATACTCCTTTGCAATATTAAATATCTATTATATACTTATTGGATCGTTCATTCAGTTGTGTGCTTCATATTAAAGTCCCAATTATTTCCCCCCTCTTTTTTCATATATATATATATATATATATATATATATATATATATATATATATATATATATATATATATATATATATACACATCAACAGGGATGGAGGTATATGAATTTACCCAGTCAATGCCTCATATAAAGTCCCAATTTCCCTTTCCTCTTATATTAAACAGTGGCAAGTAGCCAAACAGCGAAAAAAAGTGGTTGGGTGTGGCTCAGTTTGGATTAGAGGGAAATCAGTCCTCTATGTCAGCCAATTTAGCCTTGATCACCTCCATATCATCCTCTTTACTGTCATTAGCATCCACCAAGTCATTAATTGTTGCTGCATATTCCCCCATCTTGGTCTCTATGTGTGTCACTCTGGATGATACAGATGGTAGCTCTGTGCTGAACTTGTGTACACATGAGATCATGTCAGATTGGAGAGAATTCCTCAAGGAGACTAACATCTCCTTAAGAACTGTGTCCATGACAGGTTGATTGTTTGTGGTGAAAATGGCAATAGAGTCTGGCAGCTCTCTAGTGTAATCCCTTGAGTCATGGAGGGAGCTCACCTTGTGTTCTGCATCCAAGGCATCCATCCGGAATCTTGCCTTTTCTGGGCTCCCAGAGGTTGGTGTAGCCGGTGAGATTTATAGGATTTTAGGTGGGTTGCTCCTTTTTTGTTGTGCCCCTCTGTGTAGAATGCTGTGCAGAGCAAGGTACCGGGGTGCATAATGAGCCGGCACCATTTTGTTTAGGCCCCGGGTTGAAGAATGCTGTCAGCTTCTGAGGATGATCTCCCTCCTTCCTGCACCTAGGCATGATGCCTCGATGTCCCCTGGGTGCTGTAGGGCTGTTTTCAGCAACACACACTGTTGCTTGGATTTTTTTTGCTATCACAGAGAATATAAATATTCCCTGTAATAGCAATAGGCAGTGACAGGTACCCTTTACTGAGGGATCTGGAGTCTATTAGACCCCAGATCTCTCCTCTGCCCTTAAGCCTAGATTCACATTGGAGTGATTTGGCATGCGATTTGACACGCCAAATCAGCAGCTATTGCTGACTTTGCCTCATTGATTCACAAAAGTAGTCTCTGTACTACTTTTAGTGACTTTGGGGGGCGATTTGTATAGACATCTGTGCAGGAACCCGCACAGATGTTTTTGAAATTGCTCCCGATTTTGGACTGATATGAGGGTATGAAATTGTGCGAGTTCAGCTGAATTTGCACAATTTGTAACCCGCAGTCAGTGTGAACCTAGGGTAAAAGGATCATACCAAGATCAGTATAATCTGATGCTTTTTTCAAACCACAAATGATTTGTTAAGAACCGTGAAACCAGAAGTGGTGAAATGCTCAATCGCTTTTTGGCTTCCTGTACCATAGTCATGATCAAAGCCATTCCCGTCTCCAATCAGCTCTATGGTCAGCCAGTGGAGCATTCATCTACACACTTAGGTCTCCACTACGATTGCTTTTACAAAAAAAGTCGACCCCCATCTGAGAAAAAACAAACTATCGCAGTCAATCCCCAGACGACGTCCGCTAGTGACGAAACGCGTAGAGAGGAGCTTGCCTTTTCTGACGTCATCATGCTTTCCTCCTCGGAGAAGATGTTCTGACAGCAGTAGCGTACGAAGGAAGCCTCGAGGGAAGCCACTGCTCTGATATGTGTGCGCCTGTATACAGCGGCTTTTCTGTAAGTGCATTACTTTATTAAACTCATTTAATACATTAACATACTGCATTATGGGAGTCCTTTCTGGTTTATATTTTTGAGTGACATCGTCATCCACAGTGGAGCAGCCTTGGTCCTATCTACCCCCTCAAGCATTATAGATACCACAGCCTTGGAATATGCATATGGTTTGGGGGGACCTAATTCCCCAGGCTTGGTGAGACCAATTATTTGGTCTGTACAGCTGGTAAGGAGACAATCTATTTTCACCTTGGGTGTTCCAGTTCCATTGGATTAAGGGACTTTTCTCTCATCACAGCGCCACTTGTTGAAGCTCCTTTTTTCTTTTGTTAGTTTATTGGGACTTTATATTCACTATTTTTATTATTTATGCATGCTAATTTACTTTATTTGTGATTATCTGATTCACTATATCCAATTGTGGTCTCTATTGATTTAATTTATTTAATTACGCATGCTAATATATTTCACTTGTGATTATTAGATTCACAATATTCTATTATGAACTTTATTGATTTATTTGTTCTATTGATCATTGCTATTTATGATTAGTGATGTTTATTTGACCAGTTTTCACATCACTTAGTGATTCAATTTCCATATCACTAGTATACATCACATATGCCTGCTTTAGTTTTCTAGTTTAAGTCTTGTTTTCACTTTCATTATTTAATTTAGCGCTGCGCCATTTATATACTACATTCATATGAATAGGCTACCATCCTCGAGCAAATGCGGGATGCACAGCTCGCACTAGTGTGAACTAGGCCTAAGCTCTGGGAAAAATGAGTGCAACGGTACTTGCAATTTTACTTTACACTATATTGTCAAAAGTATTGGGGCACCTGCCTTTACACGGACAGGAACTTTGATGGCATCCCAGTCTTTGTCCGTAGGGTTCGATATTGAGTTGGCCCAGTCTTTTCAGCTATAACAACTTTGTTATAAGGTTGTCCACAAGGTTTAGGAATGTGTCTATGGGAATGTTTGACCATTTTTCCAGATTCGCATTTGTGACATCAGCCACTGATATTGGACTAGAAGGCCTGGCAAGCAGGCATCACTCAAATTCATAAGAAAAGTGTTCTATTAGGTTGAGGTCAGGACTCTGACCAGTGCACTGGTCTGAATCATTTGGTGGAGGGGGATTATGGTGTGGGGTGGTTTTTCAGAGGTTGGGCTTGACCTCTTAGTTCCAGTGAAGGGAGCTCTTAAGGCATCAGCATACCAAGATATTTTGAACAATTTCATGCCCCCAACCTTGTGGGAACGGTTTTGGAATTGACATTACATGACTGCACGCCAGTGCACAAAACAAAGTCCATAAAGACATGGATGAGTGAGTTTGGAGTGAAGGAACTTGACTGGCCTGCACAGAGTCCTGACCTCAACCTGATAGAACACCTTTGGGATGAATTTGAGTGGAGGCTGCCAGACAGGCCTTCTCGTCTAACATCAGTGCCTGACCTCAGAAATGCACTTCTGGAAGAATGATAAAACATTTCCATAGACACACTCCTAAACCTTGTGGACAGCCTTCTCAGAAGAGTTGAAGCTGTTATAGTTGCAAAGGGTGGGCTAACTCAATACTGAACCCTACAAACTAAGACTGGGATGCTATTAAAGTTCATATGAGTGTAACGGCAGGCGTCCCAATACTTTTGACAAAATAATGTATTTACCTCTATTAAATTCATCCCAAAGTATAGTCATGATTTTCCACAGTCCCCAAATAATAGTTTTGAACTGGGATAATATTGATTAAGCATCCTCCAACCCTCCAACCTGTGCAATGAATGTGATGTGATGACTTTCTGGACATAAGGTTTAGAGAATGTTCTTGGCTTGGCTGAATTTGTGCCATTGTCTTCTAAAATGATACTGTAGTGTCAGTGTGATTGTTGTGAGTTTGAAAAAGTAGGATTTTTCTAGTAGACCAATCATCAGAGAATGTGCAGTCGCGGTGTTCCCATCTGTTCTTGAACTCAGAGTTTCTTGAATGAATTAAGGGTTTTTAGCATCTAAGCCCAAAAAAAAAACAAAGGGGGAAAAAAAAGGAGGGATATATATATATATAAGTCCACCTGTTCTACTGTATAGCTTAGGAAAAAAGTATGGCACAACACTACTTTTGTGCACTGTGGAGTTCTTTTTACTTACAGTTTTGTAATTTACTAGATTTTATATTGCACTGGATTGTTTTTGAAGATTTTTATTGTTGGTATCATATCCAGAAGTTGTCCATCATTGGTTAGCTATTAGTAGTATTCATTAGCATCAGTATTTAAAGATAATGACTAAAATATAAGAACAAAGCTAGAGTTGCTTTGCAGAACCTGGTAGAAAACAGTAGTTCTACACTGTAAATACAATGTCTATAAAAGTAAAGTGAAGCTGGGCATATGTGTACAGTTTTATTTCTGTTTAACCAGCAGGTTTTTGTTTCTTCAACTAGTGGACAAAAAATAAATAAAACTGACAGATTGTCAGCGAAATTTGGTTGTACGCAAAGCAAAAAGCCAAATCTCCTGTTTCTAATCATAATAACAATTTCGTCTAATGATACAAATGCATCTCACCTTTTGATCGTATCCATCCTCTGGTGTGTGCCCCATGCAGACAACTAGACAAAACACATGTTTACGGTTCAACTTCCAACATCACACTGCAGCCAGCCTCTCTCAGCTGTCTGAGTGAGCCACTTTATTAGCATATCAATAGGAAGTCCCGAAGCTCGAGGGTTCGACCTCCAACAGCCAATAACACCTCTTACAAAGCTTGTGACCTCACAGGATATCAATGACCATATAAGGATTTAACACAGAAAAATGCAACAACCAATGAACAATGACTACAGGAGTCTTATGAGTGTGTCTGAGCAGAGACAGGGTGCCTGTATGTTTTTAGAAGCCACATGGCTTTCAAACATTAACCCTGTCTCCAACCAGAACCCAAAAGACTCCCGTATTTCCGTTGATAGAAATCCCTATTATACATTGTTCCTGAGAACAATGTATATCTGGATTATTCTACTGTCTTTGTGGACGAGAGATTATTGGCAGGCGTACACTCATTGGGCCACAATGTGTTGATCAGGCACACAGGGGCAACATGAGAGCACACTCGTTAAACCGATAATGTCTTTGCAGAGTGAACACACCCCCACCAGACGATCATTCTGTGCATCGCACAGGGGCCCTTAGCTGGCGGACATGTCCCCACTCCACAAACATTTCTCTACATCCCCAAAGAGCTTTTCACTACCAAACGGATCTCAACCAGCGTTGGTCTGCCCCAGTCAGCTCTTTAGAGTGGGCTACGATTGAACACACACTGGGAGACTTATGACAATACATTAATATAAAATTTTCCACAACAGATCCCCTCATCAACACTAGCAATGTGGATGGTGGGATCTCTTCTGCTGCGCTATTGTATTCTTCCCCCCACAACAAGAATACATAGATCAGCTCTTTCAGCCATTGGCTGTCAACACTGACTGAATGCTGGTTTTCCAAAAGGACCATTCGACAGAAGCTGGTCTTTCTGCTGAACAGACAGCAGTACACACAGGACTGGAATTTGGCTATTTCCTGCTGAAAAGGCTGAATTTCAATATGTGTTTACCAGACTTTATTCTAGCCATACACGCATAGATTTCTCTTGTTCAACCTGCATATCAGCTATTGTGTTCAGACAGCCACACCACCCACAGTTGCCTGAATACCCAAACAGTCACTGAATCTGAAAGAATATAGTCACTGTCTGGCCATTCATTTTCCATCCACCTTGGTGGATACTTAAACTGGCTTTTGTTAAGACAAGTGGTGCCAACAGTTTTGATTGATTCAGGCATGAGCCTGTCTTTGTAGTCTTGTCAGATCATGCATACGTGCAATATACTTTTGATTGCTGTATATTCACCTGCCAAAAAACACTGTAAAGCTACTCTAGATATGAGCAAAAGTAAAAAACATTTTCTTTTATGTACTATTTAAACTCCGTTTGAACCTAAGCTACTTTGCATAATAGTAGATATGCACCCAGAAAATTGTTATCTTCAAATAAGCTATTAATTTTATATTTGAAAAGTTTCAATATAAAAATGCAAGCGTTTCGTTAAAGTATTATGACAAGGAACAATTATACAATTGATATTGGACTTACTATATCAGTGCAGAGTAAGATACTCCTTATCTTGCCAAAATGATTATATAAAAATGGCTATTGGTATACCTTCTCACCAGACAATAATGAAGTTAGAATCTATAAAAAAAAAGAAAAATGTTCTTCTTAATTTAGAACTGTTATTCATTCCCCTTGTATGTCTGTGAACCTGTATTTTATCGTTCTACATTCTGCTGTGCGGTATATAAAAATATAGCTTCAAATTTCTCCCAAAAATATTTTTGACAGTTGTGGGTAGCAAGGCACAATTTCTCACCGAGGTCCCTGACCTAGGACCAATTCAGACCTTGTAAATGTGCACTGAAAAAGAATCAGTGGCCACTTTACAGTCACTTGAATGCAATGCAGATATAATACAGTACCTTGAAAAAGTATTCATACCCCTTGAAATTTTCCACAATTTGTCATGTTACAGCCAAAAACAAAAATGTATTTTATTGGGATTTTATGTGATAGACCAACACAAAGTGGCACATAATTAAGAAGTGGAAGGAAAATGATAAATGGTTTTCAATTTTTTTTTTTTATAAATAAATATGTGAAAAGTAGGGCGTGCATTTATTTTCAGCCCCCCTGAGTCAATACTTTGTAGAACCACCTTTCGCTGCAATTACAGCTGCAAGTCTTTTTGGGGATGTCTCTACCAGCTTTGCACATCTACAGAGTGAAATTTTTGCCCATTCTTCTTTGCAAAATAGCTCAAGCTCTTTTAGATTGGATTGTGAACAGTAATTTTCAAGGATTACCACAGATTCTCAGTTGGATTTAGGCCATGACTTTGACTGGGCCATTAGAACACATGAATATGCTTTTATCTAAACCATTCCATTGTAGCTTTGGCTGTACGTTCAGGGTCATTGTCCTGTTTGAAGGTGCCCCAGTCTCAAGTCTTTTCCAGACTCTAAAAAGTTTTATTCTAAGATTGCCCTGTATTTGGCTCCATCCATCTTCCCATCAACTTCCCTGTCCCTGCTGAAGAAAAGGTATCCCCACAACATAATGCTGCCACCACCATGTTTCACAGTGGGGAAGGTGTGTTCAGGGTGATGTGCAGTGTTAGTTTTCTGCCACACATAGCTTTTTACTTTTAGGACAGAAAGTTACATTTTGGTCTCAATTGACCAGAGCACCTTCTTCCACATGTTTGCTGTTTCCCTCACATGGCTTCCTTTCGCAAAGTGCGAAATGGCTTTCTTTCAACAATGGCTTTCTTCTTGCCACTCTTCCATAAAGGCCAGATTTGTGGAGTGCACGACTAATAGTTGTCCTATGGACAGATTCTCCTCCTGAGCTGTGAATCTTTGCAGCTCCTTCAGAGTTACTATGGGCCAATTGGCTGCTTCTCTGATTAATGCTCTCCTTGCCTGGCCTGTCTGTTTAGGTAGATGGCCATGTCTTGGTAGGTTTGCAGTTGTGCCATACTGTTTTCATTTTCAGATGATGGATTGAAAAGTGCTCTGTGAGATGTTCAAAGCTTGGAATATGTTTTTATAACCTAATTCTGTTTGAAACTTCTCCACACTGTTATCCCAGACCTATCTGGTGTGTTCCTTGGCCTCCATGATGCTGTTTGTTAATTGAGGTTCTCTAACAAACTTCTGAGGGCTTCACAGAACAGAGATTCAATTACACCTAGGTGGACTCTATTTACCAATTAGGTGACTTCTGAAGGCAATTGGTTCCACTAGATTTTTGGGTATCAGAGTAAAGGGGGCTGAATACAAATTCACGCCAGATATTTCTTTGTGAAAAAAATTGAAAACCATTTATCATTTTCCTTCCACTTCACAATTATGTGCCACTTTGTGTTGGTCTATCACATAAAATCCCAATAAAATACATTTACGTTTTTGGTTGTAACATGACAAAATATGGAAAATTTGAATGGGGTATGAATACTTTTTCAAGGCACTGTATATGCTCTTATAAGTTACTCTAGGACCCTTCCTAAACAAAAATAAGCCACAGTTGGTGTGCCAAATAGCAAGGGCTTGTTCACACTATGTCAGAAGACCTTTATTTTTTCTCATCAGATAAATGCAGGTCACCGCTAGGGCACATTGAAAACAGTTATTTTCTTTGTGCCCTATTCAAACCACAATGATGGTGTGATGCGTGGTGCAGAAAAATGCAGCATGTCCGCATTTTTCTGCACCACACTGAATGGCACTGCATGTCACCGTACAGCAGTGCAATGTATTGTGCTGCTGTGCAGTGACATGAATGAAGTGTCACTTCACATAAAGTTGAAAAAAAGAAAAAAAAATGGGTGATGCACTGAAACATGCATATAACTGCTCCCTGCCAGAGCCAGCACTAACACTAGCCTGCATGGTAAAATGTTCTATCCTGCATGCTAGCATAAGTGTAGCCCTAAAGGGTCAGGTCCCCTGGCAAGCATGATGAGGTACTTGCACTTCTATGATTGTTTTGAGGTGTACATAGTTGTAACTTCATTTAAATAGAGCGTGTAAATTAATTCTTCATACATGTAGTGTTTTAAAGCTGGACTCTATGCAGATATAAAAAACACAAATGAATGCAGGTCTATAACCATTAACAACTAATTCAATGTATGTTTTACATACAAACAGTATAATAGCTTGAATCTGACATAGTATCAGCTTCTTGCATTCCCTGGACTTCAGGGTGAGAGGGAAGAAATAGTATAAGCAGCCAATCAGGACTTAAAGTGGTTGTAAAGGCAGAAGGTTTTTTATCTTAATGCTTTCTATGCATTAAGATAAAATAAAAACCTTCTGTATGTCGCAGCCTCCCTCAGCCCCCTAGTACCTATCTGAGCCCCATCTCTATCCAGCGATGTGCACGAGTGCCTTGGCCATCCGGGACTCCCCTCCTGATTGGCCGAGACACAGCGGTGGCACCAGTGGCTCCCGCTGCTGTCACTCAAAGTTACTTAGTCAATCAGGAGAGAGAGTGGTGGGGGGAACTATGGTGCTGTGTCTGAAAGGACACACAAAAGCTGGGGCTCGGGTGCCCCCATAGCAAGCTGCTTGCTGTGGGGGAAGTTGACAGGAAGGAGGAACCAGGAGCACAGAAGAGGAGGATCCAGGCTGCACTGTGCAAAACCACTGCATAGAGGAGGTAATTATAACATGTTTGTTATTCTTAAAGAATGAAAATAAGACTTTAGTATCACTTTAAGGGCTGGGGATTCCCAGCCATGTAAGTTAATAAGGCCTATGATGTCACTGATTGTTAAGGACTTGGTGACTCCTGTACCTCTGTCATCCATAACAACCATTAATAACAGGAAGCTATCATGTGTAATAGTGGAAGTAATGCTGCTTTTATGCATGGCTTTCGGCTCCTGCCAAACATGTAAATGTTTGGACAAATCATTGAGCTCATCCCTACAAAGGAAATGTAATGAGAGAAAAAGAAGAACTGTAGGGGAAATATCCAGATTGAAGGTGAATACTGCAGCCTAATCTAGATTAAGTATTTTATCTTTTAATTTGTTATTTGTTTTGTTGTTCGGTGGCTGACTTTCTGCTTTAACCACTTGAGGTCCAGGCCATAGGCGAATGACAGCCACAGGGCAGACCTCAATTTCCGGGAGGCCGTCATGGCACGACCTCCCCTGTGCATGCGCACCGTGCGCACCCTGCAGGGTGCGCGGTACATGCACTGTGATCACCGAGTCACGGAGACTTGGATGATCACAGATCCGAGTAAGGGGCCGATCCTGGCCCCTTACCATGTGATCAGCTGTCAGCCAATGACAGCTGATCACATGATGTAAACAAAAGCTTGGTAATTGTTTTCACCGGCTTATGTTAAAGGGACATCGGTCCCGAAGAGGAAGGAGGCACATATGCCTCATCTGTGCCTGCCAGTTCCACTTGCCATTGCCACCTGTCAGTGCCCAGTGGTGTAACCTATCAATGCCCAGAAGTGCCACCTATCAATGCCCACCAGTGGTGCCAATCAGTGCCACCTAGCAGTTCTGCCATCAGTGTAAGCAATCAGTGCCCATCACTGCCACCCATCAGTGCCCATCACTGCCACCTATCAGTGCCCATCAGTGCTGCCTCATCTGCGTACATCAATGAAGGAGAAAAATTACCTGTTTGCAAAATTTTATAACAAAATATAAAAAAATATATATTTTTTTTAAATCGGTCTTTTTCAATTTTTTTAACAAAAACTAAAAACCGCATAGGTGATCAAATACCCACAAAAGAAAGCTCTATTTATGGGAAAAAAATGATAAAAATTCATTTGAGTACAGTGTTGTATGACTGCGCAATTATCATTCAAAGTGCGACAGCGCTAAAAGCTGAAAATTGGTCTGGACAGGAGGGGGGTTTAAGTATCCAGTAAGCAAGTGGTTAAATAAGGGACGTTAATGTGAACTGGTAAAAAAATGCTTAAACCTCCGTTCCCCCAAATTTTATTCTAACTAGGAAGATGCTAATACTGGCCCTGGAAGACATTCTTTAGAGACAAAACATGTTGAAGGGAGTCTGAGTGGTTGACACTTCCACGCTTGCTTTGTTTGGCTGATACATGCTGTATTTTGTTTTTTCTCACATGAGTACCCATTGGTGCCTTTTATAATAAAACTGTGTAACAATATTGCATTATGAGTCTGCCCCCCACCCCAAAGCACCTTGCCCCATGTTGATGGGACAATGGCCTCTTCCCGACAACCCTGGCCGGTGGTTGTCGGGGTCTGTGGGCGGGGGGGCTTATTAGAATCTGGGGGCCTCCTTTTACAAGGGAGCCCCCAGATCCTGCCCCCCATGTGAATGGGTATCAGGTACATTCTACCCTTCCCATTCACCAAAAAGGCAATGAAATGTACAAAAAAAAAAAAACAAGAGCCGGTTTTTGACAATTCCTTCATTAATAGCTCTGTCTTCTCCTCATGCCGTCCACTCTGCCGCCATCTCTTCCCGCCACCATCTTCTGCCATCTCTCATGGTGCCTTCTCTCCCGCTACCATCTTCTCCTGCCGTCGTCACTCCTGGTGCCTTCTCTCCCGTCACCGTTTTTTACCTAACTACCTGCTAAAAAAATCAAAAAGCCTCTGTTCTTCTGTGGCTGTCTTCTTCTGTTGTGTTGTCGTCCGCTGTCTGGCATCTGTTATATAGTCATGGGGCATGGCTATCCGATGACGTCACCCAGAGAGCATGCCCTTGTGACATCACAAGGATGGACTTTGTTTTTATTGTCGAGTTTTTTCATTTATATGAATATATTTGTTTGCAATTGTGGGACAATATTTTATGTAATGCATTTTTATTCACTGATTTGTGCACCATTTCACATTTATTGAGACATTTATGCATTTTGGTTATCAATTACACTTTTGTTGGTTCATATATATGAACAACAAGTTTTATGTGTAAATGTCACTAGGATTGCTTTTACATGAAAGCCGACCGCTGGCTGAAAAGAATGATTTCAAGATGATACCTAAACCTGCAGGCATCATTCTGGTATAACCACTCAAAGTCCAGCAACATACCAGTACGTTGCTGGTCCTTGTTGGGCATATATTGTAAACTTTTTTTTTCATGCAGCCTGTGGGCTGAACGAAAAAAGAGATTGATCGGTGGGTATGCCCACCATTAGAATACCTCCCTTCATCCACCCACTTCTAATGATGGGCATACATGCACCGTATATATATGCCGAAGCATGGGGGCATCCTCCCGCAAAAGTTAGGAGCAAATCGCTCCTCCGCCCTCTGCTGCCCCCACGCTTCGGTATATATGCTGAAGTATGTAACTGTGGGGGTGAAATCACCTCCGACAGCGCTGGAGTCACGGCTTTATGTATCGTGGGAGCAAACGTTGTTGCTGTCAAGATAAATAAATCCACGCTGCAACTGAATGGCGTACCTGCTAAGCAAATGATGGTTAACAATAAAACAAAGTAACATTACAGTATAACAGTAAGACTTACCATACCTGCAAAGCAAATACAAAAAAAACATAGTAAAAAATAAAACATTTAATGCAACCTGTGCCTAAAATATATATATGTCAAAGCATGGGGGTATCCTCCCACAAAAGGCAGGAGCAAATCGCTCCTCCACCCACTGCTGCCCCCACGCTTCGGCATATATGCTGAAGTATGTAACTGTGGTGGTGAAATCACCTCCGACAGCGCTGGAGTCACGGCTTTATATATCGTGGGAGCAAACGCTGTTGCTGTCAAGTTGATGGGGAGAGGACTTGATGGGGAGTAAACAAGTCTGCAAAACGCTGGTTGAAGTGGTTTACGAGGGGCCGAATTTTGTAGAGCCGATCGTATCCAGGGTCTCCACGAGGACAACAGAGTTCATTGTTGTTGAAGTGCATGAACCGCAAAATCTGCTCATATCGTGCCCTGGTCATGGAGGCAGAGAACAAGAGCATATGGTGAATTGGGTCAGTGGACCAATATGACCGCAACTCACTCTTTTTAGTTATGCCCATGTTGAGGGAAAGGCCCAGAAAGATCTTAAATTCAGAGACCGTAATTGGTCTCCAATCTCTGGCAAGGGAGGACTGGGGAATAGTGGCAATGTGTTGACCAGCATATAAATTGCTTTGGTCCACAATAGATCTATAGAGATCTTTGGTGAAAAACAGCGAATAAAAATCCAGTGGCGTAAAATCAACTGTTTCCACCTGAATTCCGGGTTGGCCAGTGAATGGGGGAAGTACGGGTGCTGCAGAAGTGGTGGATTCCCAATTCGGATTGGCGAATGCAGCAGGAAGGGCACTATGGGCATGACGGGCCTGTGTTCGTCTTCTTGGTGGCAGCGGGGCACTACTAGTGCTTGCTACCTCGCCAGCTTGAACTGCACTTATGGGACTCGCCACGTCACCACATGATACTGAAGTGCTGGATGTACGACCAGGGTGTACTAGGCCGGTGGTGCTTGCCAGTTCACCAGAAGGAATAGCGGCGCTAGTACTGCTCTGCTCCATACGAGGGACCTGCGGTTCTTGCACTTCAAGGACAGAAGAAGAAGATTGGGGTATGGTACGCCTGACCTTAGCAGGGACCACAACTTCGTCATCAGAGCTATCTGTCATGGAGCCGCTGTCCTCTACAGGATCGTATTCCGAGCCTGAATCTGACAGATGAGTGACTTCCTCTTCACTATCTGTCATGCTCAGAAACGTGTAGGCCTCTTCACTAGTGTACCTTCGATTTGCCATTTTGGGCTCTAAATTTAGGGGTACACTAGTGAGACTCACAGGCAAAAAAGCTCCTGACTGTTAGCAACTGATTCAAAATACTACCAAAAAACTGTTAGCGATTGCAGGGATCAGGCCTGACTCTGCGAACGCTGCAGTTATGTGTGCTTAGTGTTTTGTAAGTGTCAGTGATCGATCGATACTGCACTTGGGTGGGCTGGGCAGGCCTGGGCCAAGGGGAAAAACGCAGGTGCTAGCAGGTATCTGGGCTGATCCTGCTAACACTGTGTTTATGGGAACCCTAAACTGCTGGGGATGCTAGTATAGATCTGATCAGATCAGATATTGATCCGTTCAGATACTATAGCACTAAGGCAGGTGTATGCTGCGTGCGTGGGTGTTAGCGGTACTGGCACTAACCTGACACTGCCTGGGGCGACGCAGACCTTATCTGACCCTAAAAACGTAACTTATATCACCGCCGGGCAATTAGGGGGTTAAACCTTTATAAGGTAATAAACGGTGGGTGCCCTAAAACTATAGTAAACTATAAAAAAACAAACTAACTAACCAGCGTCACCCATAACAGTTATACAGTGATCACTGGTGAAAGGCTTAACTAGGGGGCAATAAGGGGGTTAAAACCTTTAGTAGGTAGTAAATGGGGGTCCCTGTCACTATAAAACGCTGACGGCGAACCTATATACTTACCTCCCCAACTAGCGTCACCAGTGACACTAATACAGCGATCAGAAAAACGATCACTTAGTGACACTGGCGACGGGGGGTGATCAAGGGGTTAACCTTTATTAGGGGGGGTTAGGGGGGTACCCTAGACCTAAAGAGGGGTACCCCAGATCTAAAGGGGGCTAACCCTAACTGCCCTAACACTTATAACTGTCACAAACTGACACCAATGCAAAAAAAAAACTGCTATTGGTGTCAGTGTGACAGGGGGTACAGGGGGGTGTTCGGGGGTGATCAGGGGGTGACTGGGGGGTGAAAAGTGTGCCTGGCGTGTTCTACTAGAAGTGTAATGTTTGGTGCACTTACTTGATGTCTTCTCTCCTCGGCACCGGAACGAAAAAGACTGGCTCGCGGAGAGATGACATCACTTCCTCTGCCTGTTTACATTACAGAGGCAGAGGAAGATTCTCATTGGCTGGGAGCGATCGCGAGGGGAGGCCATGAATGGATGGCCTCCCCCTCACGTCTGATTGCTGCCAGACAGAAGCCGGCCGCCTCGGGTACTGGGGGGGTCCGATCGGACCCCCTGCCCACGGGAGGCAGATCATGTACAGGTACGTGATTCTGCCTGCCCGTGCCATTCTGCCGACGTATATCGTCGTGAGGCGGTCGGCAAGTGGTTAACTTGCCTGGAACTATAGTTTTAAGTAAAGCCAACTCAATTTTTCCAGTTTATAGACCATAGGTTTAAGTAAAGCCTACTCAATTGTTCCACTTTATAGACCAGTGTTTCTGGACTCCAGTCCTCAAGGCGCCCCAACAGGTCATGTTTTCAGGCTCACTATTATTTTGCACAGGTGATTTGATCAGTTTCACTGCCTTAGTAAATACCACAGCCGTTTCATCTGAGGGAAATCCTGAAAACATGACCTGTTGGGGTGCCTTGAGGACTGGAGTTGAGAAACACTGTTATAGACCATAGGTTCAAGTAAAGCTAACTCAATTTTTCCAGTTTATAGAAAAGCTTACGTTAGGAACACATACATTGACTTATTTATTTCAGGTACTTATATAGAACTCAATTTATGGAGCGCTTTACATATACATTGTACATTCACATCAATCCCTGCCCTCAAAGAGCTTTCAATCTAAGATCCCTAACTCACATTTATACACATAAATACTAGGGCCAATTTACCTACCAGCATGTGTTTGGAGTGTGGGAGGAAACCTACGCAGGCACAGGGTAGAACATGCAAACTGCAGTCAGGTAATGTTGTAGGGAAGTAGGGATGGGCCGAATACTCCCCGGTTCGGTTCACACCAGAACATGCGAACAGGCAAAAAATTTGTTCGAACACCATTAAAGTCTATGGGACAGGAACATGAAAAATCAAAAGTGCTAATTTTAAAGGCTTATATGCATGGTATTGTCTTAAAAAGTGTTTGGGGACCCGGGTCCTGCCCCTGGGGACATGTATCAATACAAAAAAAAGTTTTAAAAATGGCTGTTTTTTCAGGAGCAGTGATTTTAATAATGCTTAAAGTGAAACAATGAAAGTGTAATATTCCTTTAAATTTCATACCTGGGGGGTGTCTATAGTATGCCTGTAAAATGGCGCATGTTTCCCGTGTTTACAACAGTCCGAGAGCAAAATGACAATTCTTTTTTTTTATATTCAAAATTTTTTATTTTCTATTATACTTTTCACAATTCACAATTATACATCCTTAATTTCATACTTTACAGTAAATACACAGGATTAACATATTAGACATTAACAAGAGACCAACTGGTAACATCGTTCTCTTACAACTGACCCTATCCCCTCCCAAAAAAAAAAAAAAAAGGGAAACCGCTGTCTGTCTCAACCCCCTCCCACACCCGACATGTGTTCGACAACCAAGTATATCCTGTGACTGATGAAATTCCCAATAATTGTGCATATCAATCTGTGTATCCAATTCCTCATTAACACTCCCAACACCTACAAACCAACACGTTAAACAAACCTAAAACACACACAAAAAAAAAAAAGAATAACCCACAACCCCACCCATACATTTCCTGTGATTATTATTGTTATTCCATAATTGTTCCTCACTTCTAAAAAAAAAAAAAGGAAAGACATCCCCACCCCACCCATACACACCCTGTGGTTATTATTAGTTATTCCATAATTGTATATAATGGCCATTCATGGCCTAGTTCCTCACTTCTAAAAAAGAGAAAAAAAAAATTGTAATAAGAAAAATAAATAATTTATTTAAAGTGATCCAATTAAACCTAAAATAAAAAATCCTTCTCCTACCTCCATGTGTTACCAAGCCCCCTATAATGTAAGAGGCCACTAACGGCCATATTAAATATAACATCTATATATAAAAAGAAAACAAAAAAAAATTAAAAACAAAAAAAAATTCCACCGCCCCGCCCACCCTCACCCTGTGATCATAGCCTAATTCCTCACTTCTAAAAAGAAAGAAAAAAAATTCCCTTTTCTTTTTTCCTTTTCTTTTCCCTTCCCCCTTAAGAAAAAAAAAAATATGTGACTAGCATAGTTCCCATTGATTGTGTGTTTCAATCTTCATATCCCCTTCCTTAGTGACATTCCCTACACCAAGCGCCTTCAAACCAACACATTAAACCATTAGACGAACCCTAACAGCATACAAGAGGAGAGAAGATGATAGCAAAGAAAAAAAAAAAAAAATTCAGCTTACCACCTCCCTCCCCCCTTTCACCAGATCAGGTATCTCATTATACGGGTAAAAGGAACGGGGAGGGGGGAAGAGACAGCAGTCAAAAAAAAAACCCAATTCCTTCCTTTTCCTCCCTGGCTAAACCCCTATGTGACTATTCCAAGGTCTTTATATGGCCATGGCTCCCTACACCTTCTCGTTTCTTGTTTCCCTCTTAATCTATCCCCTGTTCACACTGTATCCAGCCTGACCATATGTCCTCAAATTCCCCTTTTTTATCTTTTACTACATGAATCCATCTTTCCGCTTCCATTATCCGGTTGACCTCCCTTTTCCAATCTTCTAATGTTGGGCAGGCGGTCTGCTTCCAGAATCTCGGAATTAATATTTTTAATAAATTTGGTGTAATGCTCCTCCTATAGGCCTTAATTGGGCCAGTTGTTCCATGAAATAGGAAATCCAAAGGTGCACACTCTATAGGTCTAGGGGCTAACCTCTCGATCCATGGTGCAACTGCTCCCCAGAATTCCTTAATCCTGGGGCATTCCCACCACAGATGAAGAAATGTACCCCTTTGTTCGCACCCTCTCCAGCAGCGGGCATCTGCTGTTGGATATATGCTATTTAATCTTGCTCGTGTCCTATACCACCTTGTCAGAAATTTATAGGCCATTTCCTGAGCATACGAGCTTATGGACGTTAAATAGGTTGATTGGATCATTTTTTTAGTTTGTTCATCTGACAATACTTTGTTTAGTTCTCTTTCCCATTCCCTGACAAAGTATGGGATTGTTTTCTTTTGGGTACTAAGTATCAGGCTGTACATCTGGGACAACATATGTCTGCCTTCCCCCAGGTGTACGCACCGGTTCTCAAACCTAGTTATTGAATTTAATGGTCTTAGAAGGGGTTTCATCTTTTTAAAAAAAAATATAATTTGGTTATATCTCCATCCTGATATGGATATATTCCCTAGTGCTGTAACCAGCTCTGAATAAGTTGCTAAGGTCCCCCGCGGGGCAAACTTGCCACAGGTGACATCTCCATCCCTCCCCCATGCCCCCAGGAATCCTCCTCCCTCCCCCGGTGGGAACCATGGGAAACCCTCCAGTGGAGCTAAGGGGGACACCCGGGGGGAGTACTCTCCTGTTCTATTTAGGTTATCCCATGTTATCAGTGCGTTCCAAGTCAGGGGGGACGTCCATTTCGAAAGTCCTCTTTCCGTGTTCAGAATCCAGGGAGCACCTGCCAGGTTCATCCCCGCTCTAGCTTTCTCTAGTGGGACCCACATTTTACTAAGGGAATCATGACACCAATTCAAAATACGGACCAGCGACATTGCCTTATAGTATGTTGATATATCAGGCAGGCCCAGTCCTCCTTCATCCTTACTTCTACACAGGATGTCATATGTCAGCCTTGGTCTTTTATTATTCCACACAAATGCTATAAAAGTGATTATCTGTGTGCGTGTCACCGGCGCAAAAACAAACCTTAGTTTCTCAAACAATAATACGTACTAAATGTTAGGGATGCTGCATTCAAAAAAAGGCCCTTCACTTAGATGGGTAAAAAATACTAGTTGGTATATGTGAATGCGCTACTCCCTTAATATCTCAAATACACAAGTGAAAGCTACCATCACCTGTAATACTTATCAACTACCCATCACAAATGTTCCATGTGCATAAATTTAAAATTTTAGATCAATAAATCATACATATACATATAACAAAAAAGTCCTTCAGATATGTTGCAAAGTCTTGTAACCATTAAAGTGACTGACGTGCTCCTATATTGCTTCAATATTCATATGTGACTGAGTGGGACCCTGCACCATTCAGATTGGCCACTCACCAGATACTTCACTAGGGGTGCGCCTTTGGTTCATTCAGGGATAACCACTCCACCCAGGTACCACTTCTCACCGGCTAAAAACTTGTGTTCTAATGCTCCTCATAGGAAAGCATAGGGACAAAAGGCGATCATAGCGCAATATGTTTGAACCATTTATTTCTTAAAAAATCCCAAAGGTTAAAATCACTCACATTTAAAAGTGCCCTCGAGCCGGCACGAAGCTTATCCAGCAGTTACGGACGAGTGGCTATTAGCATGGTTCGCCTGGTGTTAGTGTGCGGTCTCCACGCTCGGCTTGCGCTCCAAGCCTCGTTTCCGTTTTCGTCCGGTCACGTGATGCATAAAATTCTCCCAGCAGCCTCTACGCGTTTCGCATCATCAAATGCGTCATCAGGAAGCTGCCGTTTAATTGGTGCCCGCTCTATTTATACTGTGTGTATTCCGCCATTTTAACTAAGGTAATGTTCTCATCTATGACTTCCTTTCCAATACCGCCATTTTGACTAAGGGTTTTTCCCTTTTTGCATAATCCATACTTATATAACTATTTCCTCTTTACATTTTCTTAGTTTGTATCTAAATTTTAGGAGTACTGACCCATCTATATCTGCTGGAGAGGCTTTTACAATGTCTCAAACATATTACACATTTCCAAACTTTATTATACTTTCTACCCATTCCGCCCTAGCCGTTCGCCCATATAAATATGGGACAGCAAAGAAATCCATTCTTTCCAAAGATATACAGGACAATTCCAAAAAATTCCAAGAAAAATATACAATTATATATATAACCCCTATTTTATTGGGGTTAGTTTTTTATTGAAAGAAGAAAAGACAATAAGAAAAGATAATAATTCCCACTCTTATTATTATCTTTTCTTCTTTCAATAAAAAACTTTTTTTATGTATAGAACGTAACACAATAAAATAGGGGTTATATATATAATTGTATATTTTTCTTGGAATCTTTTGGAATTGTCCTGTATATCTTTGGAAAGAATGGATTTCTTTGCTGTCCCATATTTATATGGGCGAACGGCTAGGGCGGAATGGGTAGAAAGTATAATAAAGTTTGGAAATGTGTAATATGTTTGAGACATTGTAAAAGCCTCTCCAGCAGATATAGATGGGTCAGTACTCCTAAAATTTAGATACAAACTAAGAAAATGTAAAGAGGAAATAGTTATATAAGTATGGATTATGCAAAAAGGGAAAAACCCTTAGTCAAAATGGCGGTATTGGAAAGGAAGTCATAGATGAGAACATTACCTTAGTTAAAATGGCGGAATACACACTTCCGGCCACACACAGTATAAATAGAGCGGGCACCAATCAAACGGCAGCTTCCTGATGACGCATTTGATGATGCGAAACGCGTAGAGGCTGCTGGGAGAATTTTATGCATCACGTGACCGGACGAAAACGGAAACGAGGCTTGGAGCGCAAGCCGAGCGTGGAGACCGCACACTAACACCAGGCGAACCATGCTAATAGCCACTCGTCCGTAACTGCTGGATAAGCTTCGTGCCGGCTCGAGGGCACTTTTAAATGTGAGTGATTTTAACCTTTGGGATTTTTTAAGAAATAAATGGTTCAAACATATTGCGCTATGATCGCCTTTTGTCCCTATGCTTTCCTATGAGGAGCATTAGAACACAAGTTTTTAGCCGGTGAGAAGTGGTACCTGGGTGGAGTGGTTATCCCTGAATGAACCAAAGGCGCACCCCTAGTGAAGTATCTGGTGAGTGGCCAATCTGAATGGTGCAGGGTCCCACTCAGTCACATATGAATATTGAAGCAATATAGGAGCACGTCAGTCACTTTAATGGTTACAAGACTTTGCAACATATCTGAAGGACTTTTTTGTTATATGTATATGTATGATTTATTGATCTAAAATTTTAAATTTATGCACATGGAACATTTGTGATGGGTAGTTGATAAGTATTACAGGTGATGGTAGCTTTCACTTGTGTATTTGAGATATTAAGGGAGTAGCGCATTCACATATACCAACTAGTAAATGCTATAAAAGCCCTGCGTATCTGTTTAAAAAAGATTCCTTGTAACTTAATCGGAACTGTATGTAGCATATAAATAATTCTAGGTAGTATACACATCTTAATGGCACTCACTCTTCCAAACCATGTTAAATGTTGTCCTGTCCATTTCAGGTCCTCTTTTAACCCAGCTATTAGGGGAGTATAATTAAGATCGTATAAAATTTTTTGATCTGAGGTAACATGAACCCCTAAGTAAAACAGTGAATCTTTCTTCCACACAAAGGGGTATTCCCTCTTCAACATCTCTGCCATCTCTTGAGGGACATGACTAGGAAGAAGTATTGATTTTTCATAATTGATTTCAAAATTAGATAGCATACCGTATTTATCTACTTCCTGCATGAGAGACACTAAGGAAGTCTGAGGTGCTGAGAGGTAACACAGCATATACACACATATATATGCTGATACCTTATGCTCCACGCCCCCCACACCTATTCCCAATATCTCCCCATTGCCTTTAATCTTACAAAGAAACGGTTCTAACATTATAGCGAATATTAACGGGGAGAGTGGGCACCCTTGATTGTTCCGTTTCGTATGTTGAGATAGTCAGTGATTGTACCATTCACTTTAACTCTTGCTCTTGGATCTGCGTAAAGGGCCATTATCCATCCCATCATACGGTCACCTAAACCCACTCCCTTCAGAACTTCCTTCATAAAGCCCCAATTCACCCTATCGAAGGCTTTTTCTGTGTCCATCGATAGTACGATCCTTGGTGTTTTCTCTGGACCATGTTGTATCCAGTGGAGCAGATGAAGTGCCCGGATGGTATTATCCCTTGCCTCACGTCCTTTTACAAAACCTGTCTGATCTGGATGCACCAAATCCCCTATATGTTCTTGCAGTCTCATAGCTAAGATTTTAGCAAGCAATTTAGTGTCTGAGTTGAGCAGAGAAATAGGCCTATAGTTGGCGCAATGCTGAGGGTCTTTCCCATCTTTGGGGATTATAGTTATGTATGCCACCAGGGCTTCTGGGGGCAAAGAATTAACTGCATTAATAGAGTTAAAATAGTTACATAACGGTTTTATCAGCTCCGAAGATAATTTTTTATAATAAGCATTTGTCAGGCCATCCGGGCCAGGACTTTTCCCCACTGATAGGGTCGCTATTGCTCTGCTCAACTCATTCACCGTAATTGGATGGTCCATTTCCGCTTTAATCATCTCAGATATGGTCGGTATAGATGATTCCCTGATATATTCTCGTATTTCCTCCCTTCTTTGATCTTCTTTATTTCCTAATTGGGCTGTCTCCGGTGTCTGAATGTTATATAGGGTCTCATAGAATTTATGAAATTCTTTCGCTATGGCCTTTGTTTCCATTACTTTCCTATTGTGAATTAGTAGATTATGGACATGTCTAGAATCTTGCTGCTTTTTAAGTTGTTTGGCCAATAGTCTCTCGCATTTGTTACCCTGCTCATAGAACCTATGGGCAAAATATCTATATTTATTGTTTATTTTTCGATCTAGACATTGTGTAAGTTCTGTTCGAAGGTTCCCTAATTGTTGGATATCTGAGGGGTCTAAGTTTTTTTTATGTTTAATCTCTAATATATTAATTTTCTCCAATAGCTCTGTCACTTCCCTTTTCCTTTCTTTCTTAATATAGGATCCATAGGCTATTAATTCTCCCCTTATAACTGATTTATGAGCCTCCCACACTGACTGCTCTGACACCTCTCCTGGCATATTCCTTTCAAAATATTCCCGTATTTTTACTATTAACTCTTCAGTTATCCTTTTGTTATCCAGTAGCGATTCGTTCAATCGCCAGGTTTGTTCTATATGCCTTGTCTGGATTGGGAAGAATGTTAACGTTATTGGGGCGTGATCCGAGATAGTTATAGCCTCAATAGTACAATCTCGGACATTCTCCAGATAGAATTGATCTACCATGAATACGTCAATACGTGAATACATTTTATGTGCTGTAGAGTAATAGCTATAATCTTTTACTTCATTATGCAATGCCCGCCAGCTATCAACCAGATGTTGAATGACAATTCTAAAGGAAAAAAGTAATTTAAAAGTACTCGCGGCTTTAATGAATTGTCGGTCCCAGCAATACACATAAAAGTTCATTAATAAAAACGGCATGGGATTCCCCCACAGGGAAACCCCGAACCAAAATTTTTTAAAAAATGCGTGGGGTCCCCCCAAATTCCATACCAGGCCCTTCATGTCTGGTATGGATTTTAAGGGGAACCCCGCACCAAAATAAAAAAAAATGGCGTGGGATCACCCCAAAAATCCATACCAGACCCTTATCCGAGCATGCAACCTGGCATACCAGGCCACATGCCCTCAACATTGGGAAGGATCTGGTATGGATTTTGAGAGGGACCCCCATGCATTTTTTTTTTTAATTTTGGTTCAGGGTCCCTGTGGGGGAATCCCATGCCGTTTTTATCAATGAACTTTTATGTGTTTTGCCAGGATCGACAATTTATTCTAGCCACTTTTAAATTAAATTAATTTTTTCCTTTAGAAATGTCGTTTTGCTCTTGGACTGTTACTTTTATCTGCTGTAATACATATCCAAAAGAAAAAAAAAAAAAAATATATATATATATATATATATATATATATATATATATATATATATAAAGAAATGTATTTATCAGTTTAGGCCAATATATATTCTTCTACATATTTTCGGTAAAAAAAATGGCAATAGGCGTGTATTGATTGGTTTGCGCAAAAGTTATCACGTCTGCAAACTATGAGATAGATTTTGGGACTTTTTTAAATTGGTTTTACTGGTAATGGCAGCAATCAGAGATTTTTAATGCGACTGCGACATTGCTGTGGACAAATCTGACCCCAAATGACACTTTTCAGGGCAGGGACCAGTGACATTATTACATTGATCAGTGCTATATAAATGCACTGATCAATGTATAAATGACAATGGCGGGAAAGGGATTAATACTAGGGGGTGATCAAGGGGTTAAGTGTGTTCCCTGGGTGTGTTCTAACTGTAGGGGGGTAGGCTATCAGGGACATGACAGAGAGCGCTATCCCCAATCACTGGAAACAGAAGATCTCTGACATGTCATCTGGCAGAAAGGGGAATCGTCTTGTTTACATAGGCAGATCCCCGATCTGGCTCTGTATACCGCGATCATGGGTCGGACCTATGGGCACACTCCTGTGGCACTGCTGCTGCAGTATAAGGGCGGTGGCTGGTCGGCAAGTGGTTAAAGTGTGAAGTTTTGAAGATAGATACCAAACATCTAGCTCTAAAAAGATCTTCTGAAAAACTTCAAAGGTATATTTTAGGTTTTCAGGGTAGCTCAGGCTAAAAGCATAAATGAGTCCCATAATCATTCTTTCTGATACAAAATGAGAGTGCTATATGAAAAAAATACACTATACCAATAATATACCAAAAGACATCAAACTTTTTAAAATATACAGCATCAAAACTTTTTTCAGTCAAATGAAAAGATAATTTTTTTAAGTAAATGTAACTCAATTAGAATATGGCAATGCACATACTTTAAAAGTTTTGTCTAGATTACTCAACTATACATTATTTTTGTAAATATAAAAAGTGTGTTTTAAGAACTAAGGAAAAATAAGTAAGGTACTTAAAGTATCAAAGTAAATTAATTAACATTTTTTTTTATGTTAAAAATTATAACATTTTTAAAGTTAAAATTACAAGCCAACAGAATCTTTTTTATCAGTGTAGAAATAAACTGCCACTACACTAATGCGAGCATATGCTCCTTGCCTTCCCATACAAACATGTCATATAACACATAAATCAAAAAACAAAAAAACACAAACAAAACAAGCCACATAAATCTCTTCCAACCCGTCACCCACCAACACAGATCCAGCAGCCAGTGCTGGATGAATGTGCGGGAGAGCACAGGGAAGGAGACAGTCAGCCAACTACAGCAGGACACCGTCACAAACTAAGTGCACATAATGTCACAATATGAGGGATACACATAATGTTGTTTCCTCCTATGACAGGCTGTGTGGCAAACAAGCCATTCATATTACGCCAGACAGCCAATGGTGACCTAAAACAACTTAATACAATGGTTTGGAAAATGACAAAATATGTTAAATCGAGTGTCCAAATATTCAAAAATTTAAAAAAAATTAAAAATTCATAAAAACAATATATGAATAAAAGGTCAAAAAAAGATCAAAATAATCCAAAAAAAACTGAACCCTGGGAACCCTGTAAAAAAAAAAGGTACAGTTGGACAAAAGAAATGGTACAATTGGAGGAAGAAGGAAGGATCCTCGTATGGACCATACAAAGATATAATACCAAACCTACTTACTGGCTCAATATAGTGTGTTAAATGTGGTCTGATCTAAATGAATGCCAGTACCATAATGGCTGTTCATGAAATTATTTAAACTAAAACGCCACTGTGTTCATATATATACCACACCAACATACAAGTATACAAACCAACACACCCTTCAGATGGCACTGACAGCTTCCTTATTTATGCATAAAAATGTGTAAGGTGCCACTCACATTTAAACCCCATTGGAACTCTAATGCGCAAGTGAAAAATCCAATAAACCTCGCGTTTACAGAGAGACCTAAACTTGTCCCCACCATGTCTGGGAGCACCCACCTTCTCTACAGCCTGGACATGGATGGCCATTGTGTTCCCCATATGATGTTCATTGAAGTGACGTGCCACACTTGTATCCTTATGTTTAAAGGTGTCATATACTTGGTCGCGTATCTACCTGGTTGATCTTCCAACATACTGGACATTACATATAGCAGTGATGAGGTATATTACAGTTTTTGTATTGCAATTAATGAAAGAATTAATCTCATACTCTCTTCCACCTGTGCTAGATCTAAATGTATCCCCCTCAATAATTCTCAGGCAGCATGGACAATCATTTGCACCACATTTGAAGCTGCCTCTGAAGCTTAATCAATGCATATTACCAGGTCTCTTAGATGAAAAATAACTAGGTGTTAAAGACTGTCCCAAAGCTCGCTGTGACACCACTTTAATCCCATTTTTAAGAACATTGGTGTAGACCTCATCCTGATATAGCACTGGGATATACTTCTCTACAATTGTCCTCACTTTGTGAAATTCCATGCTATAATCTGTGGAAAATACTGGTGCACTACAATTACCAGGCCTTTTCCTCTTACCTCTTAAGAGTTTCCCCCTGGGTGTGGCTCCAGCGATGTCCAGTGCTCTGCTCAAATCAGCAGTAGAATACCCGCGCTGAGTGAAGCTAACACATCTGTTCAGACTCATACTGGTAATCCACTTCCTCAGAGCAAATGGACAATGGTTTCATGAATAGATTAGATTGGTTCTCACTTTACCTCCACTATGTGATAATGCCACATCAAAAAATGTTATAGTATGATCACTTTGTTGTCCTGTGAATCTTAGGTTCTTAGGTTTAATTTCAGGTTTAATCCATTACTATTGAGATTAGATGTAGCACCCTGATGTTTAGGCAGGGTTGCTAGTACATTTACCTGCCAGGCATAGTTGCCTTGGTTAATTGTTAGGGGATCAGTTGATTCTACCCTAATTCTGGAATTGCTGCACTTCTCTCTTCTGTCACTAGATGGCCGGGTATCTAGTGACTAGGGATGAGCCGAGCACCCCCCGTTTTCGGTTCCCACCAGAACTTGAGAACAGGCAAAAAAATTGTACGAACATGCGAACACCGTTAAAGTCTATGGGACACGTACATGAAAAATCAAATGTGCTAATTTTAAAAGCTTATATGTAAGTTATTGTCATAAAAATGTTTGGGGACCAGGACCCTGCTCCAGGGGACATGTATCAATGCAAAAAAAAGTTTTAAATAACTGTCGTTTTTTCAGGAGCAGTGATTTTAATTATGCTTAAAGTGAAGTAATAAAAATGAAATATTCCTTTAAATATCGTGCCTGAGGGGTATCCTTATTATGCCTGTAGAGTAGCGCATCTTTCCAATGTTTAACACAGTACCACAGCAAAATGACATTTCTAAAAGAAAAAATTTCATTCAAAACTGCTCACGGCTGTAATGTATTGTCGGATCCCGGAAATATAGATAAAAATCATTGAAAAAAACGGCATGGGTTACCCCCCCAGTCTATTGCCAGGCCCTTTGGATCTGGTATGGATATTAAGGGGAACCCCGCACCAAAATGAAAAAAAAATGGCGTAGTGGTCCCCCCCAAAATCCATACCAGGCCCTTCAGGTGACAGCTATCATTTAAAAAAGCCTGCAGTCAGCGGGAGCCTCCCATGGATGCAGAGTTTTTTCATTTTTTTTGTTTTTTTCTCGGGTCATTGGATGCTGTGATCGAAGATGAAGTTACATAGCGGGACACTTTTTAAAAAAAAAAGGACTTGTCCCAAACTGTTTCCTGTCATTTTTACAATTTCTACACTTTTTTGGTGAATGTGTAGGGGTACAGTGTACCCGATACCCATTCACATGGGGGGGCGGGATCTGGGGGTCCCCTTGTTGTTCCAGATTCCAATAAGCCCCTCGCCTGCAGACCCCCACAACCACTGGGCAAGTGTTGTGGAGATGAGGCCCTTGTCCCCATCAACATGAGGACAAGGTGCTTTGGGGGGACCCCAAAGCACCCTCCCCATGTTGAGGACATGTGGCCTGGTACGGTTCAGGAGGGAGGACACTCTCTCGTTCCCCCCTTTTCCTGTGTCCTGCCAGGTTGCGTGCTCAGATAAGGGTCTGGTATGGATTTTGGGGGGAACCTCTACCCCATTTTTTTATTTTGGCTTGGGGGTTCCTCTTAATATCCATACCAGACCTGAAGGGCCTGGTATGGACTTTGGGGGGACCCCCATGCAATTTTGTTTTTTAATTTGGACCAGGGTTCCTCTTAATATCCATATCAGACCCAAAGGGCCTGGTAATGGACTGGGGGGACCCATGTCATTTTTTTCAATGATTTTTATCTATATTGCCGGGATCCGGTGGCAATACACTACAGCCACAAGCAGTTTTAACTGACATGTTTTCTCTTACAAATGTCATTTTACTGCTCTCATTTATAAAACTACGTATGGCTGCCATGTAAGCAGCCTTACATAGTGTGGGGCGTGGACTCCTGAGCCATGATTGGCCTAAGGCACCCTGCCTTTGGCCAATCATGGCTCTCACAGCAGAGCGCGCTGTGATTGGCCAAAGCATGCTGGTCCGGTGCATGCTTTGGCCAATCAGCCGTTCGTTATGGCGCGTTACACGGGCGCTTGAATTTCATGCAAACTCCCCATAATGTTCGTTATTCAGCGAACGGGCGAATCTCTAATGGTGACATTAGATAAGACAAGGGCATTGCAAGGACAGATTAGGAATAGATAGGGTATCTCAGCCAATGGGTGGGGACCTTGTTGGGTCCCTTGGCCTGCTGGGAGAGCCTATTTATTTGGGTGAGGTCAGGTGATCAGGGTTCTGTGTCACTTGGATGGCTGTCTGGGTGGACATGTGTTGTGCTACCCAGGCTGCTTGGCCAGAGTCTGGGGCCTATCTCGGGGACATCTGGCTACTAGGCTGTCTGATGGCCCATCCAGAAGCAAGAGAGCAGTGTAGACTGCGGCTTGCAATCCAACCATAAGTGACGGTTCTGCTGGCCGGAGAACTGGTCGTGGATGGAGGTAAAGGGGAAGCTGTCGCTACTAAGGGACTAACCACCTTATTACCAAGTACCATCGTAGTATTCTCACCAACCAGGGACGGTGAAGAATTGGGAAAACTTCAGCAGGTTTCAAGCCAGGGACCCAGCCAGCAAAGATGATGCTTGCCGAGCAGCCTTGTGTGCCAAGCCAGGGACTGAGCAGGCAAGTGTGATGAGGCTTGAGGAGTATCTTGTGTGCCAAGCTAGGGACCCAGCCAGCAGAGGTGACGCTTGCAGAGCAGCCTTGTGTGCCAAGCTAGGGACCGAGCAGGCCAGTGGGGTGACGCTTGAGGAAGATACTCAGTGAGAAGGATGGAAGAGCTCAGGAGATCCAGTGGCAGTGGATCAGCAAGTCTAGTGAGAGAGACTGGGAGCTCAGTGGAGTGAAGATCTACAATAAGTGATTGTAAAGGAAGTACAGAAGTTCATTACAACTTGTGTTAGAAACTGTTATAAGACTGTACCATAGGAGACAGCGATCCTACATGTGCAGATGTTGTGTTTTGCTGGATACCTTCCCCTGCATGGCTGTCTACCTATAGAAGTCTCGGAGTCTGCTAATTCACATTGCAACTACTAAAGGCTGTCCTGACCCTCTCTCCCACAGTTATGTTCAAGAGAAAATAAATCTCTTTGCATTCAAGAAGTGTCTGGCGCCCATGAATTTACCTTGCAATACACCCCCATGCCTTGTAATCCACTCTACATAGAAGGATGGCAGCTGTCCCTAACTCTGGAGGTAACTATTAGGCCTAAAGAGGCCCGGGATCTTGTTACATTTGGCACCCAACGTGGGGCAAAGGTGTTATCCTCACAGCAGTCACCCATAGCAACCGGCTACAGCTCCTTTGGGATTACTTCTGGCTCCATGGGAGGTTGATAAGTAACATCTATACTTCTCATAGACTGTGTTAGCATGCATTCTAACAACGTGGGGAAAAAACAACAAGTCTCATTGCCCATGGGAGAGGATCAGCATGGTCTTTTCACACTTCCCGTCAGTGCTGTGAGGGTTAAAATGGACTCCATTACAGATTTGGTGCGCTGCAGAAGTAAACAGGCAGGCGCTAAATTTTCCTGAAAGTATCTGCACCAATCCGTTGGCAGGAGAAGGAGCTCCCGCTCTGCAGAGGAGGATAAGGAAGTAATGCCACGTGTGCCTGGTTGTGGGTTGGAAAAGATGGTGCAGTTTGGAAGCGAGATGGCAGATTGGAGAAAGTATGCTCCAGGTGTCGGTTTCGACCTGAGTGATTCTAAACCTGTTCTGACTGACACGGGAGTGCGGTACATACCAAAGGGTAATCTTGCCCTGTACATGGCTGGAGGCCACGAGGCCTTGGGGCTGATCTGCAGGAAGTGTTCCGGTCTGGCCACGCATCTGAGGCCTTGTATCATCTGTGGATGTTGCAGGGAACACCTGCTCAAGGTAGTCACACCAGCCCAACCTCCGTGGATACTACAGGCTGATTGGGACAAGAATGTTGCTATCCCAGCTGGAAGTGATATCATGAGCCCACCTGCCATCACCAGAGTCATGCAGGAAGTTGCTCCTTCTGTCTCAGCGGCTGCCCTGGGACCCAGCAATCCAGTTGCCCCTCGAGGCCGTGGTTGAGCTCAACTGCTTGCCCTGATGTCTGAGCCACCAGGGAGAAGAGTACCGGAGTCCGGTAAGCCTGCAAGGGGTGAAAGCGGTGGGCCTGTAGGGAAGATAATACCTGTGGCCATTAAGGGAAACAATGTGGTTGTGCCGGTTAAAGCCAGTCCCAAGCCCAACTAATTCCCGACTAAACAGTGCTCCACCATAACAAATTCAGACGTCCCCTTTGATGGATTATCTGAACTGTTTTCAGACACTTTATCTTGGACAGGGAAGTGGAGTGACAGTGATGAGGAGCAAATGTGTGAAGTAGAGAAGGAAGAAGTTCCCATTGCTACTGCTGCTAGTGTAAAAATTGAGCTGTCTACCAATGCAGCTCCATCAGTACACATTACCAGGTCCTTTGCAGAGGATCGTAGGGCCCGATGGGTCCCTAAAGTTCATACTACTAAGCATGCACCTGTGACCAAACTTGAATGCAAGTCAGATGTCGTTGCTGGTTACCTGGTTCAGTGTGCTCCAGACGCAGGGGTCCTACCTGGGTATGGAGACCCTAAGAGCCTGCCTCGGCTGTCTAAGGTGCAAGGGATCATTATAAAGAAAGTGGCTGAGGAATATGGGTATCTGTATCCCTACATACCGCCTCACCTAGAAGAGGAAATTTTGAACAAAGAGACTCAATGGGTGGATGAAGCTGTGCGCAGTTTCCTCCAGATCCCTCTTCAGATAGACTTTCCAAAACTGTCACCCAGGGTGGCCGAAATGTTAGTTCCAGTGTTGCACACTTGGGGTTATGGCCTTAAAAACAAACTGGACAGTGTGATTATCCGCAGGCCAGACAAAAAGGACATTAAACACCTCGTTACTACGGTAACTAAAAAAGGAGAAGATCTGAAGTTGCCAGACCCCAGGTACTACTGGTAAGCTTGATGGAAGTGTATTTATTTACTAAACCCTTGGATTACAAATATGTACTGTGTGAAGTTAAGGACGCTATGCTGGAAGCCACTTCATTTCTGCACAGAAGTTTCTGCTAGTGGAGAGCATTCCTGCTGCCTGTACTGCTGAGCTTTTGTTGGACTGAATGCTGCCGGCAGATACAAGGAGTACCCACTTGAGTCATACTGGCTAGTGTTCTTCAAATTGCCAGTGTGCCTCCCTCTGAAAAGCAATCTGCTGATGTGATGTTCAGCAAGTTTGTTCCCTAATTAAAGAGGAAGTCTTCCTCAGTCCCCGACTGTCATGCAGACAGACGGAGGTTGCTATTGCAAGGGGACTTGTGTTCAAGAGTACGGTCCCTTGCATCATGGCCTGGTGGGCTGTTGCCGGACTGCAGCTGTGCCTTTGTTCCAAGAGTTATCCCATAAGAAGAAGGAGAACTGCTGGGAAGTATTGTTCACACCCAAGTGAAAATTTGATGGACTGTGATACGTCAAGGACACTGGGGTATTTAGATAGTTAGGTAAAATGAGCTGTGGCAAAGGGTAAATTCTTACCTTCCATGTGAATAATGGACTAACCCATGCATCAGAACTGTTTCTAGTGTTGGTCACCAGGTGGTGTGAGCGGTGCTGACCTGAGTGAATCTTTATTCATATTATGAGTACTTGATAGAACATGCTAAGTAAAGTTCTTTACATCAATGGAAAGGGGGTGGCATTGTCTGCTGAGAATGGGGCCCACTTCCATATGTATATAGTTTAGACCTATTATAGGGTGTACTTACACTGCTATGCTGTCCTTGGCTAAGGACAAGTAACAATTACTTAACCACTCTTGTATATATTTTTCACCATATTATTATAGAGATTGGATGCATTTGCATTTCTGTTTATTGCTCTTTCAGGTGTTCCCGCACTGTTGCGTCTTCCTTGGACAAGGAGAGACAGTGATCCAGCATGGATGATAATACTAACCATTCATGCCCTCTTTATTACTATACATATTAGATAGATAGGATATAATGCTAATGTTGATATACTCCCTTAACTAGTTGGGTGGTACACCACATGATAAACTGTGTATATAATTCCTGTTACTTATCAACGCTGTGTGAACTACCATTCGTTCATGCATGTTTATTTTCTGTGATATGCTATGTGCATTAATTGTTGTTATTATTCCTTCCCTGTTTCCCCACCCATCCCAGTTGTGCCAGGAAATTCGGTCTCAGGTGTGAGAACTCAAAATTATTTTTCTGCAAACCCCAAGAGACAATGTTTTGTAGGCAGGGGGAGGATGCAGCACCCTGATGTTTAGGCAGGTTTGCTAGTACATTTACCTGCCAGGCATAGTTGCCTTGGCCAATTGTTAGGGGATCAATTGATTCCACCCTAATTCTGGAATTGCTGCACTTCTCTCTGCTGTCACTAAATTAGCTGGGTATCCGGTGACATTAGATAAGACAAGGGCATTGCAAGGACAGATTAGGAATAGATAGGGTATGTCAGCCAATGGGCAGGGATCTTCTTGGGTCCTTTGACCTGCTGGGAGAGCCTATTTATTTGGGTGAGGTCAGGTGATCCAGGTTCTGTGCCACCTGGACAGCTGTCTGGGTGGACGTGTGTTGTGCTTCCCTGGGCTGCTAGGCCAGAGTCTGAGGCCTATCCAGGGAACATCTGGCTGCTAGGCTGTCTGAGGGCCTATCCAGAAGCAAGAGAGCAGCATAGGGTTGGGACTGCGGCTTGCAGTCCAACCATAAGTGACAGTTCTGCCGGCCAGAGAACCGGTCGCATTCGAAGGTAGAGGGGAAGCTGTCACCACTAAGGGACCAACCACCTTAATACCTGGGACCACAGTGAGTAGCTGAAGCAAGTACCAGAGCAGTATTCTCACCAACCCGAGATGGTGAAAAATTGGGAAACTTCAGCAGGTGTCAAGCCAGGGACCAAGCCAGCGGAGATGAGGCTTGCAGAGCAGCCTTGTGTGTCAAGCTAGGGACCGAGCAGGCCAGTGGGAAGACGCTTGAGGAAGATACTCAGTGAGAAGTTTGGAAGAGCTCAGGAGATCAGCAAGTATAGTGAGAGAGACTGGGAGGTCAGTGGAGTGAAGATCTACAAGAAGTGATTGTAGAGGAAGTACAGAAGTTCATTACAACTTGTGTTAGAAACTGTTATAAGACAGTGATCCTGCACATGCACATGTGGTTTATTGCTGGATGCCTTTCCCTGCATGGCTGTCTACCTATAGAAGTCTCAGTGTCTGATAATTCGCATTGGTGTACTTGAAACAACGGTGCGCTAATTCCTCATAAATATAACACACTAAGTAATACATAAACAGGTAAATAAATAAATACATAAATAAATGTGCAAAGTCCCACAGTTACAATGATAATAATAAATGTTAATAAAATGATTTTCAATAATAAAATAGAATGAAAAAACGTGACTTCTTAACGTGTGGATAAAGTGCTCCTCCAAAATATATTATTGTGTGATTCATGCCACCTCTTCCAGGCATATAGGCATTCACAGTGTCCTTCAATGTATTCCCTTCTGATCTCCAGATTGACTTGTATATTACATGAAATATTGTAAGGCAAATCAGAGAGAGACGCCTCTCTCCTCCTCACTGCTACAACTGGGTGGTTGAGGCACCGGAAGTGACGTCACCACGGGCGTTGGGAGGAGTGAGCGAGGTCACTTCCAGTGTCTCAACCACCCGGTTGTAGCAGTGAGGAGTTTCTCTTAATATTTCATGCAATATAAAGATGTTTATCATGTGAGTGGGAAGTTAGTGCATGTTTTTAACCCACAATTTATTTACAATTTTGCGCGATGAAAGTTCTTTTTCCTTTTTTCCTGAGTCACTCTGAAGATCAGAAGGGCATACATTGAAGAACACTGTGAATGCCTATATGCTAAATAGCAGCACACTCCAAATTAAACCGTCCTTTGAAATTAATGTTTCTGAGCTCCATTAGCCCCAAGGGGGTCACCTCCTGAGGTAGGCGGGCATTACACCCGGTGATGAAAGAGGTGGCACGAATCAAACAATAATTTATTTTGGAGGAGAACTTTATTCACACGTTAAGAAGTCACATTTTTTATCCTATTTTATTATTGAAAATCATTTTATTAATATTTATTATTATCATTGCAACTGTGGGACTTTGCACATTTACTTATTTATTTATTTGTTTTTGTATCACTTAGTGTGTTATATTTATGAGGAATAAGCGCACCATTGTTTCAACTACACAAATTTGTTAATGTTTTAGACCATTTTGAATAGTGCAGCTGCTCTGATTTCTTTCATTAGTACTTAACTTCACACATAGCAGTGCTTCAGTTTTGTATCACTTTGTATCTGCTTATTCACATTGCAACTACTAAAGGATGTCCTAGCCCTAAACCCTCTCAACTACAGTTCTGTTCAAGAGAAAATAAAACTCTTTGCATTCAAGAAGTGTCTGGAGCTGATGAATCTACCTTGCACTACACCCACCATGCTTTGTAACCCACTCTAAATAGAATGATGTCAGCTGTCCCTAACTCTGGAGGTACCTATTAGGCCTAAAGAGGCCCGGGACCTTGCTACAGAGATATTCTATGAATTTATCCAATACATACCCAGATTCATCAAGGACAAAAATCAGATCATCTATGTAGCGATAGAACAATTTGATGCTGGATCTAAATGGGTTACCCTTGCCATAAATGTGAACCCTCTCCCACCAACCCATATACATGTTGGCGAGAGAGGTCGAGAATCTTGCGTCCATAGATCAAAAGAAAAGAAATCATGTACAAGAAGATAGCTTAAAGAGTCCAAAATGAATTCACTTTGGATGCATGAGAGACCACTATACCTGTCCAAATAAAACTGAACTGCATTCAAGCCCAACCCATGCAGTATGCATTAATAGAGACTGGACACGTCACATGTGACCCAAATCAATCCATCCTTCCATTGAAAAGTGTCCATAGTGTCTAACAAATGCTTGGTTAGACATTATGGGCAATTCTGTGGGCAATTCTCTAACCAGAGGTTGTAAAGGAGTGTCAAGCCACTGTCCTAGCCGTTCATTAAGGGAGCCTATTCCTGACACAATAGGTTTACCCACAAGGGGATTTAACCCCTTATGGGTTTTAGAAAGATAATGAAATATTGCCATTACAGGATACTGTGGAATAAATATCTCACCCTCCTCTATAGTGAACACTCCTGATCTTACACCCCTCTTCACTAGCAAATTCAAATGTTATTTATATGATTTAGTGGGATCACTTTTCAACAATATGTGGCACCATCTGATAATTGGCTCAATGCCTCATCTCTGTAAGCTGATGCATCCTGCACTACAATCAGCCCCCCTTTTATCAGAGTTTCTGCTTATAATGTCAGGATCTTTACTGAGTCTAAATAATGATTCACGCTCACCAGAGGTGAGAATGTCATTCACAATCCCTCCATGTGCATGCAAATGAGCGGCAGGCCTAGTTAAATCATGTTCCACCATTTTTTGATACTCATTCATTGCTTTCCCACTAGAGCTGACAGGATAAAAATCAGACCTGATCCTGCAGCTCACAGGGATAACAGTGGCAGAGCTTTCCTTCCTAATAGTCTCAGACTCACACAATAACTCTTCCAGGTCCACAACACCACACTGATCCCTAAAATCTGGAGATCTCTCCTGAGTTACATCCTCTCTGTCTGTCTCAGGTGTTGTATTTGAAACCAAATCATCAGAGTGGTAATGTTTCTTTTTTCTTTTAATTTCTTTTAGAAGAGAAATTGAGTCCCTTAGATAACAATTTAATGTCCTCTGTACGCTAGGTTTTTTTCTAAATTGCTATGGTATGTTTGCAGCTGACTGCCATCCACCCAAAAACTGAAACACTGCTATCTGCTTTGCTTATGTGTCTTAATAATTGCTGATATGTTATTTTTGCTTAACAGTCTGTAGACCTGCCCACATTACAATGCTTTATTATCTCCCTTGTCTTACCCAGAATTATGGCCCGTTAACTTTAGTGCCCTCTTGCTAGTATGTTTCTGGACTAATAATTTTGCCCTGTTAACCAGCCAACCTTTATTACCCCTTGATTGCTAATTGAAATCCACTCACCACCCACCCCTATCAGTATAAATATAAGCTTCTTTTGGGGGAAGCATTTTGCAGGGGGCACACATTCGCAACTAGGGCTTTTTCTCAAAGTGGGGCGATTTCTATAAGTGGAAACCACTTCTGACTTTGCACTTGTCTGAGGATTTCTTCTCTGTCTTTTTGCAGGTATGTTTGCAGCTGATTGCCATCCACCCAGAATTGAAAACTGAAAAGAATTTGTTTTCCCTAGTCTAAATTGCTATGGTATGTTTGCAGCTGACTGCCATCCACCCAGAATTGAAAAACTGAAAATAATTTGTTTTCCCTAGTATAAATTGCTATGGTATGTTTGCAGCTGACTGCCATCCACCCAGAATTGAAAAACTGAAAATAATTTGTTTTTCCTAGTATAAATTGCCATGGTATGTTTGCAGCTGACTGTCATCCACCCAAAAACTGAAACACTGCTATCTGCTTTGCTTATGTGTCTTAATAACTGCTGGTATGTTATTTTTGCTTAACAGTCTGTAGACATGTCCACATTACAATGCTTTATTTTCTCCCTTGTCTTACCCAGAATTATGGCCCGTTAACTTTAGTGCCCTCTTGCTAGTCTGTTTCTGGACTAAGAATTTTGCCCTGTTAACCAGCCAACCTTTATTACCTCTTGATTGCTAATTGAAATCCACCCACCACCCACCCCTGTCAGTATAAATATAAGCTTCTTTTGGGGGAAGCATTTGCAGGGGGCACACATTTGCAACTAGGGCTCTTTCTCAAAATGGGACGATTTCTAAAAGTGGAAAGCACTTCTGACTCTGCACTTCAGCGAATGCACAAAGCAAATGAACACAAGAAAAAACTTTGAAAAACAGCTCTGTCCTCTATCCTTAAACTATCTCTCCTTCACCCCTCTTCTCCCCCCCACAGCATATATATATCACCCTCACTTCTGTCCTCTCCTTATTACTGCACCCACCAACTCCTGCTAATTCTAAATCCACACACACTAAAAATCTCTAAGACCCTGGACTCATGTCCCTTCATATAAATCCCACTCCCATATTACCTCCCTCACTCTCCTGCTTCTCCTAACCTCTGGAGATATATCCCCAAACCCGGGGCCTCCATCATTTAACTGTACCCCATGCACCCATCACCCTGCACCCTCTGGTAGCAGCTGCAATCAACACAATTTAGTTCCCATTTCTACTCTTCCTAAGACCAGACTCCCTGTCTCTTGTGCCCTTTGGAACTCCCGCTCTGTCTGCAACAAACTCACCTCTCTCCATCTCCATCTCTTTATTGCCAACTCATTTAACCTACTTCCCATTACCAAAACCTGGCTCCACAAATCCGACACTGCGTCTTCTGCTGCCCTATCCCATGGTGGTCTTCTCTGGACTCACTCCCCCAGATCCAGTGCATGTAAGGGAGGAGGCATTGGAATCCTTCTAGCCCCACATAGCACCTTTCAGGTACTACACCCACCTCCCTCTCTGTCACTCTCCTCTTTCGAAGCAAACTGCATTAGTCTTTTCATTCCAGTTTCTGTAAGGATAGCTGTGTTCTACAGGCCCCCTGAACCAGTATCAACCTTTCTTGAAGACTTCCCTGTCTGGCTACCCTACTTTCTTTCTTATGAAATCCCCACAATCATTCTCAGAGACTTCAACATCCCTATTAATACTAACACTCCTGCCAGTTCCAAACTTCTCAGCCTAACATTCTCCTTTGACCTGAAGAAATGGATACATGCTCCTACTCACTCCGAAGGCAATACCCTTGACCTTGTTTTCTCTCACCTTTGCAACCTCTCTAACTATCCATTCCCTCTCTCTGATCACCACCTTATTAGTTTCACTCTCTCCCCCTCCTTCACCTCCTCTCCCTCCAACCGCCAAAAAGTTACCCGCAGAAAACGTCATCTCAACCCTTCTCTTCTCTACTCTGCTATTGACAACCTCTACGACAAAATCTCACCCTTATCCTGCACCAAACTAGCCACTTCTGTCTACAACACCTCACTTCTAGCCTCACTGGACTCAATGGCCCCCCTCACTACACACAGAATTCAGCCCCGACCCCTTCAACCTTGGCAAACAGATGATACTAGAAGTCTGAAAAAATGTAGTCGTGCTCACGAGCGCCAGCGGCTTAAGACTAAGACTCAGAGAGATTTCAACCAATATAAATCTACCCTCCAAAAATACAATTCCAGTCTTCTCACTGCCAAGAAGACCTATTTTATCACTCTCATTAGCAGCTTATCATCCCGTCCCCTTCAACTCTTCTCTGCCTTCAACTCTCTACTTCGTCCTCCACCGCCTCCACCCGCCAACTCACTCACTGCCCAGGAGATCGCCAATCACTTCAAACAGAAGATTGATACAATTCGTGAGGAGATCTCTACTGTTCCGATACCCTCCACGCTTCACACTTCATACCCACAGGCACGTTCATTACTGCCCTCTTTCAACCCCACCACTATAGACGAGATTGTCAAACTACTTGCTAATGTCCACCTTATCACCTGCCCTCTGGATCCTGTTCCCTCACAAATGCTACGTTCACCCTCTAGCTCTATGCTACACTCTCTAACCCACATCTTCAATCTCTCCCTCTCTTCTGTCATCTTCCCCAATTCTCTAAAACATGCACTTGTCAGACCCATACTTAAAAAGCCCTCACTGGACCCATCCAATCTTAACAACCTACTCCCCATCTTCTTGCTCCCCTTCTTATCCAAACTCCTCAAACGTCTGGTCTACAACTGACTGAGCGTCCATCTTGCTGATACTAGCCTTCTTGATCCCCTTCAGTCTGGATTTCGTCCTCAACACTCCATAGAAACTGCTCTCCTAAAACTAACAAACGATTTACTAACGGCCAAAACCAATTGACACTATTCTGTACTCCTACTCCTGGACCTCTCTGCTGCCTTTGATACGGTTGACCACCCCCACCTCAAAAAACTCCACGACTTTGGTCTCCGTGACTGTACTCTTCGCTGGTTCTCTTCCTACTTATCCAACCACACCTTTAGCGTTTCCTACAACTCTACTTCTTCTTCTCCTCTTCCTTTCTCAGTTGGGGTCCCTCAAGGTTCTGTTCTTGGTCCTCGCCTATTTTCAATCTACACCTCCTCCCTGGGTCAGCTGATAGCAACCCATTGCTTCCAATACCACCTCAACGCTGACGACACCCAAATCTTATTCTCTACCCCTCAGCTCACTCCCTCTGTCTCCTCATGTATCACTAATTTACTATCAGATATACCAGTCTGGATGTCACACCACTTCCTCAAACTCAATCTATCCAAAACCGAACTTATAATTTTTCCTCCCCCATATGCCCCTTCCCCTGATCTCTCGGTTAAAATCGATGGCACAACTATAAGCCCATCCCCACATGCCAAGGTTCTAGGTGTAGTCCTGGTCTCTGAACTTTCCTTCAAGCACCATGTCCAATCACTGTCCAAATCCTGCCACCTCAACCTCCGCAACATCTCCAAAATACGCCCCTTTCTAACCAATGACACAACAAAGCTCTTAATTTACTCTCTGGTCATCTCTCGCCTCGACTACTGCAACTCTCTTCTCATTGGTTTACCTCTACATAGTCTATCACCTCTTCAATCCATCATGAATGCTGCTGCCAGACTCATCCACCTTACCAATCGCTCTGTTTCTGCTACCCCTCTCTGTCAATCCCCCCACTGGCTTCCGGTCAGCCAAAGAATTAAATTCAAAATACTAACAACTACGTACAAAGCCATCCACAATTTAGCCTCCAGCTACATCGCTAGCCTAGTTTCTAAATACCAACCTACTCGTTCTCTTTGTTCCTCTTAAGACCTTCTGCTCTCTAACTCCCTCATCACCTCCCCTCATGCTCGCCTCCAGGACTTTTCCAAAGTCTCTCCAATCCTATGGAATGCCTTACCCCAATCTGTCTGCTTATCTCCTATTCTATTAGCTTTTAGACGATCCCTGAAAACCCTTCTCTTCAGAGAAGCCTACCCTACCTACACCTAACAACTGTTTTTTAATTTTCTCCATCAGCTCACCCCCCCCCACAGTTATTACCTTTTGTTTCCACTTGACCCTCCCCTCTAGATTGTAAGCTCTAACGAGCAGGGCCCTCTGATTCCTCCTGTGTTGATTTGTATTGTAAGTGTACTGTCTGCCCTCATTTTGTAAAGTGCTGCGCAAACTGTTGGCGCTATATAAATCCTGCTAAATACTAAGATGGCGGCGGCTACACGAGGCACTCACAGCACAGGGGAAGAAGACGATTCGATCGCAGATCAGGACGTTCGGTCTCCACTGTCACCAGGTACCGATTTCCCTCCTCTGCCTATGGGAGCTTCTCCTGCTTCTACAGAATCCCTGCTGGGCAGATTGCAGAACGGTCTCCCCTCCACTCCCATGCTGGACCCACACACAGGCCTTTTACTATCTGACACAGAGGAGCCCTCCTGCCCCCACTGACTTTCCTTCCATGATGGAGGCTTTTTCCCAACTGCTCTCCCAGAGTCTGGCCAGGAATGCTGCTCAAATAACCTCCTCCATCCATGCTGATCTGCAGCAATTAGGGCAGCGTATGGATTTTATTGAAAAGAGAGCAGACCAAGCAGTCGCCCGCATAAATCAAAACTCAGACAGAATCCAAGATATACAAGAACAACTTGAAACTGCCCTTGCCAAAGTTGATGATCTCGAAAATCGCTCAAGGCGCTACAATTTTCAAATTCGCGGCCTACCTGAAACTGAGAAATATGTAAGCACAGCAGTAAAAACCCTGATTAAGGATCTCATCCCAGATATAGCTGTACACCGCACAGAACTTGACAGGGCGCACAGAGCTCTGCAACCCCCCCGCTCTGATGGGCTCCCAAGAGACATTATTGTGAAACCCCACTATTTTGCCATTAAGGAAGAAATTATGAGGAGAGCGAGAGGAACAGACAACCTAAAGTTATTGGGCCACAAAATTCAAATCTTTGCCAACTTATCACCATACACGGTGCAGAAGAGACGTTCTCTGAAACCTTTGCTACTTCTGCTTACAGAGAGAGCCATAACATACAGATGGTCATTCCCCCTGAGACTGAACTTTTCCTATAGAAACAAAAATTATGGCTTTTCGTCACTCACTGAAGGGGAACAGTTACTTCTCCATTTGGGTATACTTCCGCAAGGCCCGAGTCATACACAGGAAGGAAGAAGCACTCCATCATCAACAAAGCGTCCACCGCCGGCAAGTCCTCTACAACCTACATGGTTCAAGCAGAGCTCCAAACGCTCTAAAGAGAGCGTCCCACCCTGAAGTACGGGGGAACACAGGGACCCTTTTGCGGTTCCGGGTTTTCTCTCATCCCTTTGGCTTGTAAGCCCCTTCGGACATTATTCTTAGGCTCTACCATTCATTAATGTTTTAATGCGGCAGAGTTCACTTTGACTTTTAACAGACAAGCTGCCCAAACATTTCCGAGCTTAAGACCCACCTTACATTGAGGGAAGCCCCTGTTGATTTTTGGGGATGGAAGGAGGGGGGAGGGGATACAGGGGTACACTTCACACTAGTGTTATGTTATAGGCAATGATACCACTTTCCCAGTTTATGTCTCCTGGTCACATTTCTACCCCTGCGGGGGCTGGCATGAGGGTGTGAGTTGCCATATGACATCCTAATGTCTTTCTCTATCAATGCTAACGGGTCACAATATTCCAGCCAGCTTACTTATGCAGATGATGTATAATGATCAATATCTCTGTGATGATACATCTTACTGGGCTTGGAAGTTCCGCTTATATTAGGTTTTAACCACTTAAGGACCAGCCTCGTTTTGGATTTTAGGTGTTTACATGTTTAAAATAGGTTTTTCTGCTAGAAAATTACTTAGAACCCCCAAATATTGTATATGGTTTTTCTTCTAACACCCTAGAGAATAAAATGGCGGTCATTGCAATACTTTTTTTTGCACCGTATTTGCGCAGCAGTCTTAAAAGCGCACTTTTTTTGGAAAAAATTCACTTTTTTGAATAAAAAAATAAGACAACAGTAAAGTTAGCCCAATTTTTTTTTATATTGTGAAATATAATGTTACGCCAAGTAAATTGATACCCAACATGTCACGCTTGAAAATTGCGCCCGCTCGTGGAATGGCGTCAAACTTCTACCCTCAAAAATCTCCATATGCGACGTTTAAAAAATTCTACAGCTTGCATATTTTGCGGTACAGAGGAGGTCTAGGGCTAGAATTATTGCTCTCGCTCTACCGGTCATGGCGATACCTCATATGTGTGGTTTGACCACCGTTTTCATATGCAGGCGCTACTCGTGTATGCGTTCGCTTCTGCGTGCTAGCTTGTCGGGACAGGGGGGTTTAAAAAAATATATATTTTTTTTTTTTATTTGTATTATTTATTTTACAATATTTTATTTATTTTTACACTGTTTTTTTAAAAAGAAAATGGTGTCACTTTTATTCCTATTACAAGGAATGTAAACATCCCTTGTAATAGAAAAAAGCATGGCAGGACCTCTTAAATATGGGATCTGGGGTCAAAAAGACCTCAGATCTCATATTTACACTAAAATGCAATTAAAAAAAAAAAAAAAAGTCATTTAGAAAAATGACATTTGAAAAAATGTGCCTTTAAGAGGCGTGGACGGAAGTGACATATTGACGTCGCTTCCGCCCAGCAGTGTATTGGAGACGAGTGAGCAGTATCTTAGCCTCACTAGTCTCCAGACACACCACACAGAAGGATGCGATCGCCTCCGCCGCTACCGACGGCTCCGGTAAGCGGCGAAGGGCATTGGATCGCGACGAGAGGGGGGGGCCCCTCTCCCACCACCGATAAAAGTGATCTTGCGGCGAATCCGCCGCCGGGACCACTTTTATCAGAAAGCCGACCGCCGCATGAAAACGGGGATACCGGGGTTATGGCAGCTAGCTGCTGCCATAACAATGATATCCCCGTTCAAAGTTTGGACGTACATCGTCGTGCGGCGGTCTTGAAGTGGTTAATTTGTGTAGGGATCCCCGGTGGGGGATTGGTCTTCCCCCCCTGGCCCCTTCCGCTGATGGCTGGGCCATGGGGGGAAGGGTTCGCCTCCTCGGGGCTCAGTACGTATAGTACAGTTAAGGTCCGGGTTTCACGTGGGTTATTCTGTTTACCTTTTGACCCCTATTGTCATAGTTCGCTAGTTAATTTACAATGATTATGTAACTCAGGTGACGGGGCCGTGGTGGTTTCAATGCGCCCCTTGTAGGTTCCGGGAGGGCATTTATGCCCCTGGAACCTTGGCTGGCTCCCCTACTAGTAGGGGGACAGCTCTCACGTGGTAGGAGGCTTAGAATGTCCAGTAAATTCGGCCTCGGGAATGGGGGGGTCTGGGGACTCCCGAGTTTATGTTATAGACGCATATCACGCTGTAATTGATAAAAGCAGAACAATTTTGTGTATAATAACGAATACGCTTTCTTCTCTTCTCTTTTTCACCACTTTCTTCTACCTCCTGTACTCTATGCTAACGAGTGAGCGCAGGTTCCGGATCCGCCTCTGGTCTCTCCTCCCAGGTCCCGCGTTGGTACGTGTCAATGTATACCCTCCACGTGAAGCAGATTCTCCTTCTCGTATAGGTAAGATACTCCTTTCAAGCATAGCACCACAATGTACACCTTATGACTGAACGGTCCAATACTACTCCCTCTCTTCATATTATTTCTCATAACACCCAGGGTTTAAATTCCCCAGTCAAACGTAGGAAGATTTTTCAACTTTATAAATCTATGCATGCCGACATTCTCTTTTTACAAGAGACACATTTCCCCATATCATACCAAACTAAATTTCTGCATCACCATTATCCCCAATTCTTCTTGTCCTCCGCTTCTACCAAAACGAGGGTCGTCGGATTTGCTTCGCTAAACACATTAATGTTTCTCAGCCAGAAGTAATCACTGATCCACAGGGACGTTATATCCTAGTGTCGGGAAACATTGATGGGGAATCATATACATTTGTATCGTACTACACCCCGAATCAGGGACAGAAATTTTTTTTCGAATCACTGCTGATCAAGCTACGACCTCATTTTAAAGGTACGATCTTCGGAGGAGGAGATACTAATATGGCTTTTGACTTTTCCCTGGGCCTGACCGGCTCTGGCAAACCAAAACCCATACGTCCCTCTAAGCAAAGCGTCCAAATAGCAGAAATGATGCAAGAGGTAGGTTTCATTGATATCTGGAGGGAAACTAACCCTCACATAAAAGATTACACACATTATTCTGCTCCCCATGGCTCCTACGCCAGGATTGACCATATATTTACACGCTCCTATACGATTCCCTTGATACTGAGATCCAAGATAGTAGATTCACCCCTTTCGGACCACTCGATGGTCACTTTGATATTCAAGAAGCCATCAGGGTGCAATAACCCCCCAAGAAGGAGATTGCAGGAATCCATACTTAGCGATCCAATTCAGTGCACAATCTTAGAGAATTCCATTAAGGAATACTTTCAAATCAACACGACCTCAGATGTTTCACCAGAGGTGATTTGGGCGGCACACAAGCCGGTGATCAGGGGGAAGATAATGCAAATGGCAGCTAAACTTAAGGCGGAACTTAAAGCAGATACAATTAAGCAATCTTAGGAATTTAAAGCTCTAGCTAAAGAACATAAAAGGGCACCCACTGCAGAGTCCTTAGCAAATCTGGATAGGGCTCGAGCCCTCCTCAATCTTACTCTGACCACCGCAGCAGAAAAGCATCTCAGGTGGACGGGAGCAAAATTTTACTGCTAAAAGGATAGGGTAGGCTATAGATTAGCGGTCAAGATAGGTCCCAAAGATCGGGCATTAGCTTTTCCCAAAATTAAGCTTCAATCCGGGGATTTAACTCAAAACCCAAGTAAGATCATGGAAGAATTTCTTAAATTCTTTGAAAATCTTTAAGTCTAAATCATTATCGGGAGGTAAGCTTAGGCAGGAATTTCTTGATACCCTAGCATTACCAGCACTAACAAAGCCACATAGGGATTTAATGGAGGACGCCTTTACTCAGGAAGAGGTGCTTGATACTATGAATTCACTGAAGCTTGGATCCTCCCCTGGCCCAGATGGGTTTTCCAACGGTTATTACAAAAAGAAGGGGACACTGGAGAGAGAGAAAAGGATTGCTGCTCACCCCTTAACCACTTGAGCCCCGGACCATTATGCTGCCTAAGGACCAGAGGTCTTTTTCCAATTTGGCACTGCGTCGCTTTAACTGCTAATTGCGCGGTCATGCAATGCTGTACCCAAACGAAATTTGTGTCCTTTTCTTCCCACAAATAGAGCTTTCTTTTGATGGTATTTGATCACCTCTGCAGTTTTTATTTTTTGCGCTATAAACCGAAAAAGACCGAAAATTTTGAAAAAAAATGATATTTTCTACTTTTTGCTATAAAAAAAATCCAATAAACTAAATTTTAGTCATACATTTAGGCCAAAATGTATTCGGCCACATGTCTTTGGTAAAAAAAATGTCAATAAGCATATATTTATTGGTCTGCGCAAAAGTTATAGCGTCTACAAACTAGGGTACATTTTCTGTAATTTACACAGCTTTTAGTTTATGACTGCCTATGTCATTTCTTGAGGTGCTAAAATGGCAGGGCAGTACAACCCCCCCCCAAATGACCCCATTTTGGAAAGTAGACACCCCAAGGAAATTGCTGAGAGGCATGTTGAACCCATTGAATATTTATTTTTTTTGTCCCAAGTGATTGAATAATGACAAAAAAAAAAAAATATTTACAAAAAGTTGTCACTAAATGATATATTGCTCACACAGGCCATGGGCCTATGTGGATTTGCACCCCAAAATACATTCAGCTGCTTCTCCTGAGTATGGGGATACCACATGTGTGGGACTTTTTGGGAGCTTAGCCGCGTACGGGGCCCTGAAAACCAAGCACCGCCTTCAGGATTTCTAAGGGTGTAAATTTTTGATTTCACTCTTCACTGCCCATCACAGTTTCGGAGGCCATGGAATGCCCAGGTGGCACAAACCCCCCCAAATGACCCCATTTTGGAAAGTAGACACCCCAAGCTATTTGCTGAGAGGCATGGTGAGTATTTTGCAGCTCTCATTTGTTTTTGAAAATGAAGAAAGACAAGAAAAAACTTTTTTTTTTTCTTTTTTCAATTTTCAAAACTTTGTGACAAAAAGTGAGGTCTGCAAAATACTCACTATACTTCTCAGCAAATAGCTTTGGGTGTCTACTTTCCAAAATGGGGTCATTTGGGGGGGTTTTGTGCCACCTGGGCTTTCCATGGCCTCCGAAACTGTGATAGGCAGTGAAGAGTGAAATCAAAAATTCACGCCCTTAGAAAGCCTGAAGGCGGTGCTTGGTTTTTGGGGTCCCGTACGCGGCTAGGCTCCCAAAAAGTCTCACACATGTGGTATCCCCGTACTCAGGAGAAGCAGCAGAATGTATTCTGGGGTGTAATTTCACATATTCCCATGGCATGTTTGAGCAATATATCATTTAGTGACAACTTTGTGCAAAAAAAAAAAAAAAAAATTTGTCTCTTTCCCGCAACTTGTGTCGCAATATAAAATATTCCATGGATTCGACATGCCTCTCAGCAAATAGCTTGGGGTGTCTACTTTCCAAAATGGGGTCATTTGGGGGGGTTTTGAACTGTCCTGGCATTTTATGCACAACATTTAGAAGCTTATGTCACACATCACCAACTCTTCTAACCACTTGAAGACAAAGCCCTTTCTGACACTCATTGTTTACATGAAAAAGTTATTTTTTTTGCAAAAAAATTACTTTGAACCCCCAAACATTATATATTTTTTTAAAACAAATGTCCTACAGATTAAAATGGTGGGTGTTTCTTTTTTTTTTTCACACAGTATTTGCGCAGCGATTTTTCAAACGCATTTTTTGGGGAAAAAACACACTTTTTTAAATTTTAATGCACTAAAACACACTATATTGCCCAAATGTTTGATGAAATAGAAAAGATGATCTTAGGCCGAGTACATGGATACCAAACATGACATGCTTTAAAATTGCGCACAAACGTGCAGTGGCAACAAAATAAATACATTTTTAAAAGCCTTTAAAAGCCTTTACAGGTTACCACTTTAGATTTACAGAGGAGGTCTACTGCAAAAATTACTGCCCTCGATCTGACCTTCGCGGCGATACCTCACATGCATGGTGCAATTGCTGTTTACGTTTGACGACAGACCGCCGCTTGCGTTCGCCTTAGCGCGAGAGCAGGGGGCGACGGGGGTGCTTTTTTTTTTTTTTTTTTTTTCTTTATTATTTTTTTGCTTTTTTAGCTTATTTTTAAACTGTTCCTTTCATTTTTTTTTTTTTTTTTTATCATTTTTATTGTTATCTCGGGGAATGTAAATATCCCCTATGATAGCAATAGGTAGTGACAGGTACTCTTTTTTGAAAAAATTGGGGTCTATTAGACCCTAGATCTCTCCTCTGCCCTCAAAGCATCTGATGACATCAAGATCGGTGTGATAAAATGCTTCCCCAATTTCCCAATGGCGCTATTTACATCCGGCGAAATCTAAGTCATAAAATGCTTGTAGCTTCCGGTTTCTTAGGCCATAGAGATGTTTGGAGCCACTCTGGTCTCTGATCAGCTCTATGGTCAGCTGGCTGAATCACCGGCTGCATTCTCAGGTTCCCTGTTGAGACAGGAGAGCCAGAGAAAAACACGGAAGACGGTGGGGGGGGGGCATTCCCTCCCACGGCTTGTAAAAGCAGTCTAGAGGCTAATTAGCCACTAGGATTGCTTTTACATGAAAGCCGACCGCTGGCTGAAAAGAATGATACCAAGATGATACCTAAACCTGCAGGCATCATTCTGGTATAACCATTCAAAGTCGTGAATGGCGTACCTGAAGACAAAAAAATGGTTAACAATAAAGCACAGTAAACGGTAAAGTATAAAAAATTGCATACCTGAAAAGCAAACATGATAAAACATAATAACAATAAAACATTGCAGAATAGAATACAGTAAAAAAGAGCAGAACAAGAGAGAGAGAATAGAGAGAGAGAGAACAATAAAACGACAACTATTTTTTTTTATTTTATATTTTTTTTTTTTTTTTTACACTTTTTTTGTAACTAACTTTTATAACGGTAACCGGTTCCAGGTGCGGGTCTCTCAAAATGCGATGGCATCTTGGGAGACCCTGTGAAAGTGTGCCAAGTCTGTGCAATGCTGTACCCTATGCTAATACTCAACTAATGAATGGTAGCGTTCAAAACATTCACCAATGCAAAGACCAGGATTGTCAGGACAGGAGGGACAATAATAGAGGGTGTCACGTCTATATTCGCGCTTGCTGCAGACACAACATCTTTTTTGGGGGTTTGTTGGGTAGGGGTACTCGGGAGGACATAAAGAAAATGCCTCTCATGCAGCCGACTGCATTTGGTTGGGGATGTGAATGGGGGAAGTATGGGTGCTGCAGAAGCGGTGGGTTCCCAATTAGGATTGGCGAATGCAGCAGGAAGGGCACTATGGGCACTATGGGCACTATGGGCCTGTGTTTGTCTTCTTGGTGGCAGCGGGACACTACTTGTGCTTGCCACCTCACCAGCTTGAACTGCACTTATGGGACTCGCCACGTCACCAAGTGTTACTGCAGTGCTGGTTTGACTACGACCGGGGTGTACTAGGCCACTGGCGCTTGCCAGTTCAATAAAAAGCTACCAAAAAAACTGTTAGCGATCGCAGGGATCAGGCCTGACTCTGCGAATGCTGCAGTTATGCGTTAAGTGTTTTGTAAGTGACAGTGATCGATCGATACTGCACTTGGGTGGGCTGGGCCGGGCGGAGGGGCAAAATGCAGGTGCTAGCAGGTATCTGGGCTGATCCCGCTAACACTGCGTTTTTGGGAACCCTAAACTGCTGGGGACGCCAGTATAGATCTGATCGGATCAGATATTGATCCGTTCAGATACTATACCACTAAGGGAGGTGTACGGTGCGTGCGTGGGTGTTAGCGGTACTGGCGCTAATCTGACGCTGCTTGGGGCTGGTGCTTGCCAGTTCACCAAAATACTACCAAAAAAACTGTTAGCGATCGCAGGGATCAGGCCTGACTCTGCGAACACTGCAGTTATGCATTTAGTGTTTTGTAAGTGTCAGTGATCGATCGATACTGCACTTGGGTGGGCTGGGCTGGGCCGGGCGGAGGGGCAAAACGCAGGTGCTAGCAGGTATCTGGGCTGATCCCGCTAACACTGCGTTTTTGGGAACCCTAAACTGCTGGGGACGCTAGTATAGATCTGATCGGATCAGATACTATACCACTAAGGGAGCTGTACGGTGCGTGCGTGGGTGTTAGCGCTACTGGTGCTAACCTGACGCTGCCTGGGGCTGGTGCTTGCCAGTTCACCAAAATGCTACCAAAAAAACTGTTAGCGATCGCAGGGATCAGGCCTGACTCTGCGAACGCTGCAGTTATGCGTTTAGTGTTTTGTAAGTGACAGTGATCGATCGATACTGCACTTGGGCTGGGCCGGGCGGAGGGGCAAAACGCAGGTGCTAGCAGGTATCTGGGCTGATCCCGCTAACACTGTGTTTTTGGGAACCCTAAACTGCTGGGGACGCTAGTATAGATCTGATCGGATCAGATATTGATCCGATCAGATACTATACCACTAAGGGAGGCGTATGCTGCGTGCGTGGGTGTTAGCGGTACTGGCGCTAATCTGACGCTGCCTGGGGCGACGCATATCACCGCCGGGCGATCAAGGGGCTAAACCTTTATTCGGTAATAAACGGCGGGTGCCCTGCCACTATAAAAAATAAACAAACTAACCAGCGTCACCCGTAACAGTTATACAGTGATCAGTGGTGAAAGGGTTAACTAGGGGGCCATCAAGGGGTTAAAACATTTATTCGGTAGTATATGGGGGTCCCTGTCGCTATAAAACGCTGACGGCGAACCTAAATATTTAGGTCCCTAACTAGCGTCACCAGCGACACTAATACAGCGATCAGAAAAATGATCGCTTAGCGACACTGGTGACAGGGGGTGATCAAGGGGTTAAAACTTTATTAGGGGGGGTTAGGGGGGTATCCTAGACCTACAGGGGGGTAATACTAACTGTCCCAACACTGTAACTGTCACAAACTGACACCAATGCAGTAATCAGAAAAAAAAAAACTGCTGGTGTCAGTTTGTGACGGGGGGGTGTGTATGTTTTCTTTTGTTTACCACACCCTCACACCGCATGGTTGTTTTTTCACCATCCACGTTTGTCATCACCTCACCACATCCTCACCCCTTCACGGATTTATTCCCAACACTAATATTTATATTGAGCACTGACTGAGTGGTTGCCAATACCCAATACTGCTTATGAATTATATTATATAGATTTACTTATATCTATGCCCTTGATACATTTTGGAGACTCCTGTCCCCTAGTGGCCTTTTTGGCCACATAATAAATGTAGCATAGTAATTAAATATATTATGGACGCTTTCTTTGATTCTCATCACAGGTGTGTTTCTGTGTTCCCTGGTTGGTCGTTTGGCCTGGCGGGCGGTGCCCTAAGAGTGAGACCTCTCGTAAGTCACGTCGCTGTTTTCACTGCCCTGGTCTAAGTTGTGTTGGCGACGGGAGCGCCTGGGACTCTCCCACTGAGGAAGAGGGGAGGACAGTTCTTTTAGGGGATCTCCATGTGGGAGGCCTTTTTTTCTTTTTCTGCTGGACACACATTATTGGGTAACTATACTGGATTTATGCACTACATGGTGGATGTAATTATTGTTATATCAATGGAACCTATATATGTATATCAATTCTATCTATGTATATTTTTCCAGCAGACTGACCCTCTGAAGAAGACCCAAAGTATAGGGGTCGAAACGCATCAGGTTCAATATTCATGTTACCAAGCGTTGTTATGAATATGTGTCTGCCAATGTATGTTCAGCTTATTTAATTTAATTGTATTTCAAGTACCCCCCAGTGAGCTCATTGTTTTAGCTTTCATGGTACACTATTTAATAAATTTGTTATACTTTTTCATACATCATTGACTCCACTTTGTCATTGTGCTGCCAAAAAAACCCACCCTGGGGAAACTCTTTCTTTTGTTTCCAACGTTTATTATAAAAAATTTGGAGCTACGCTAGTACCACACTTAACGAAATTCCTGAACTCCCTTAGAGAGGGGGGCCCATTGGGTTTGGAATTGAATGCTGCATACATAACAGTAATTCCCAAGCCAGGGAAGGATCCAAGCGAAATTGGGAACTATTGACCTATTTCCCTAATTAATAACGACATTAAAATTTTAACCAAGATTTTAGCAAATAGAATGTCCAGCTTCATTTCATCATATATTCACAAAGACCAGGTAGGTTTCATTTCTGGCCGACAGGGACCGGATCAAATTAGATGGACCATTGACATTATCTCTCTTCTGCAGTCTCACTGGGATGGGGGTCCACCACAAAAAGGTTTTATTTTGTCGACTGACCTACACAAAGCGTTTGATTCCATTGACTGGGCATACCTGTCTGACATTCTGCAACGCTGGGGATTCGGTCAAATTTTTCTAAATATAATCAAGTCTCTGTACTCAAACCCTTCAGCGCAAGTTCGTTTGATGGGTAGATACTCGGCCTCGTTTCCAATTAAAAGGGGTACCAGACAGGGATGCCCACTCTCTCCCCTACTATTCGCTATTGCGATAGAGACCCTAGCTATAGCCATCAGATCAAACCCGGATGTTAAGGGGGTGGTCTGTGGGGACCAGGAACACAAATGCGCTTTATACGCAGATTATCTGCTACTGTACGTCACTACCCCCCTGATTTCCACCCCAGTGGTGTGCGGGATACTAAGATCCTTCAGCAAAATTTCAGGACTGACGGTAAATATGACTAAATCTGTTGCTCTAAATATCACGGTACCGTCAGAGCTTCTTTCACAACTTAAACAAAGCTTTGAGTTTTCCTGGTCCGACACAGCCATCCCCTATATGGGAATTCACTTGACCCCTGAGATAGGTAGCTTATTCAAAGCTAACTACCCTCCCATGATACTTAAATGTAGACAAGAGATAGGAAAATGGGCTAAATATGGTCTATCCTGGTTGGGAAGAATAAATGCTATCAAGATGACATTGCTCCCCCGCCTTTTATATCTATTTCGTTCTCTCCCAATCCCTCTGACAAAAGGCTTTCTCCATAAATTACAATCTGCGATTATTCGCTTTGTCTGGGGAAGTAAGGGTTACAGATGCCCGTCTTCTGTTCTTCTATGCATGCGCTCGCAGGGTGGTCTGGGTCTGCCTGATCTATGGGGTTATTATCGAGCAGTTCAAATGTCGCAAATTTCCCTCATTTTCGGAAGGGGCCCAAAACCCGATCGGTTGTCTATGGAAAGACAGGCCACTCCCTTCAATACCATTGACTTTCTTATGTGGTGCGACCCCAAAAGCAGACCGGCTATCATGGCACCCACCTTATCTCACTCGATTGCACTATTCACTCAACCAACTCTGATCTCCCTCCTTAAACCTCTGTCTCACATTTTTAATAACTCTACATTTCCGCCAGGATTAAACATTAAGGCGTTTAAATGGTGGACAGACAAAGGTCTCTACAGGATAGGTCACTTTATAACAGCGACGGGTCCCATTAATCTGCCTTATTGTAAACGCATATTGGAAATGCCTGAATCTGAGAGATTTCGATTCAACCAAATTTCTCATTTCCTACAATCTATTTAGAACGACAAACATGATTCACCCTCAATTACACAATACGAACATTGGTGCTCTAACCTCGATAGCTCAAAAGGGGGGATCTCTGTAATATACACAGCACTTATATCTAAATTGGACAAACCAACATATGCCAGGACCTGGGAGGAGGACTGGAGCGGATCTTGGACATCAATGGACTGGTTCAGAGGGTGGAACCGCTCCTATAAAGGTATTTGCAATATCTCTTTGATAGAAGCTAGCATAAAGGTTATGTCAAGATGGTACTATGTACCTACCCGGCTGGCTCTGTTTTATCCTGGGACTTCTCCAATCTGCTTTAGAGGGTGCAAACTGGAAGGCACTATGTTGCACATATGATGGATATGCCCGCGCATCAGATCCTTCTGGAAGAAAATATTCCGTATGATAGGCAATATTCTGAGCATACCGATTTCACCTGATCCCCTTATAGCTTTACTCAATCATAACATAACGGATATACCTAAAAGCTCTCAAAAGCTCTCCTTCTTTATTTTATTGGGAGCAAAGCTTACCATAGCTAAGGCCTGGAAAAGGCCTACAGTGTCCTTCCAGTGTTGTAAGAGAAAAGTATCATGGATAATGTCCCAGGAGAAGATAGTAGCAAAACTGCTGGATAAAGTAGAGAAATTCAATGTGACTTGGGAACCATGGGCACGATACTGTAATATTCCACTCTTTCCGGGAATGGAGCTGGGAACAGGAGACTCACATAAATTACAGTAACACTGTTCTTCTCTAACTTTTCTCTTCTTCTTTCTAACACATTTTCTTTCTTCTAAGGAAGAGGCCACTGGGTCTCTTCGGTCTTCACAGGTCTCTTTTGGTCTTTTCTTCCCTTTTTCTGTATCAAGATACCTCCCCATTGGGGTACTCTGGAGGACCTGCCTACTGGAATTCTGAAAGACCCTGTTATATCCCCTCAGGGGATGGGTTAATCAATTCACTCAGTAGACAATATCTAGAAATACAAAGTTTGCATAACCCAAAGAAGGGAGAGAAATACACTGAAATACGCTGCCTTTATTTTGTAAAAGGTTTAGGTTGCACAAAGTTAAGATTGAGTTTCCTTTTTCATGTTTTTCATGCATTTTCAGTAGAAAATGTTATATGACTTATTTAGTATCAGGCTCATCAGGGTGACCGTAATGATAATACAGGATAAAGGATCTTGATGGGTGGGAGTCTCTGATCATCCCAGGAGGGCACAGCAAGATCCCTGACGGGGTGCCCAATGTGAGGGGAAAGACTTCCTCGCACAAGAAACAAGTGTAGGCACCTGCAGCCACTTATCGCGGAGGCAACTAAATATTCTTGATGGAAACAAATTTCCTTATAGTATGTCTGCTTATAAGATATTTGGATTCATTTTCTTTTGTTTTTCTTATTCCTTTCTCTCATACTTACTATGTAATGTGTACATTAACATTCTTGTTTGTGTAAAACTCAATAAAATACTTTAAACTAAAAAAATGATACTGGGATGATGCCTCTAGCTGCAGGCATCATCCCAGTACAACCACTTAAAACCAAATGACGTACATGTAAGTGATCTGCACTCATCGGACTTCCTAGACTGCTTTACTAAGAAAGAAGGTCAATATGCGCTCAATGCAGTGCTCTCTGCCACCCAAAGAGATAAGGTATCAGTGTCCTGCTGTTCTACACTCTATTCAGCCCAGTCACAGAAACCAAAGGGATAAAATCACTAATATAGTGAGGTAGATTTGTTTCATGTTTAAGCAATAATGGCAAATACAACATCCTAACATTTAAAAGTGCCTGCACTGATAAAACAGTCTGATTGGTAACAAGAGCCACCAAAGCTCTGCTCAAGATTGGAGCCGATGGTGTGCACCAAATATTGAAAGTGATGTATCAGAAATGCTAGCCGTCATATTATCTGAGTCTTATATAGTGAATGCTAATCAATGATAAGAGGATGCAGTTGGAAAAACTCCACCCCCCCATGCCATTTACCATAAACTCTGTGATTACCCTCCCTAATGCTCATACAGGTTATTGCCAATGATATAAAATCATAAACCTATGAGTAGTATACAAATACTGTATGTGACGAGGGGGTGCTGATAAGTATTGAGCCTTACCCAGAAAAAATTGAGCTAGAAATCTGTAACTGCCACACTATTCTACATATTCCCCCAAGAAGTCAATGTACTTGCGACATCTGTCCTGCAGCTTCTAAAGTCCCTGCAAATAAAATTCTTTCGACTGCTGGTGTATCCACTCATTTGCAGCATTAGTTGCCTCAGGAACACTCCCAAATCGTTGTCTCTTTAGGTGTTTTTTGAGATTGGGGAACAGATGATAGTCAGAAGGAACCAGGTTGGGTGAATAGGGTGGATGGGGCATCACTTGAAAGCCTAAGGAGGTCAGTTTTGCCGTTGTTTCAGCTGCAGTGTGTGTTTGGTTGTCAAAAGTTTTGGTATCTACTTTCCCGAAAGCTTTCTCATTTCCTTGTCAAAAGATTTTATTGTGAATACAGGAGAATATTTGACAAATAAACTAAATGAATAACTTAAAGTTAACCTTCCTTGCGGTATGATGATTTCAGATTTTTGCGTCTCAAAGCGGTACAATAATTTTGCATAGAAATTTGGCGTTTTATATTGTAGGTCTGTAATTCTTAGCAATAACACACTTCGATCTGTCCACCAAGAGTCTAGTAGATATCCCAGGTATAATGAAGTTTGAGACATAAAATCATAAATTATAATATAATAAATATAAATAATTAAAAAAAAATAATAATATAATAATAAAATAAATTTCCCCGCGATTCACTATCGCTCATTTCTGCAATTGTTCTAATTTACTATTGCTGTTTTCTAGCTGGTCTAAAGCCACTTTTGATGTAAAGGGACACTTTTTGGTTGCTATGGACAATCTCAAGTTTCCAGGCAGAAAGAACAGTATATGCAATATAAAACTGCATGCAGGGCATGGGCCAAAGCACTGGGGACAAAAGGGAAGTGAAATGATTTCATACAGTACTGTATGTGTTATGATTTTCACATTTTTTTGAATTTGTCACTAGGCTCTGCCCCATGCGTCGTGACGCTTGCAGTGAACGGAGCCTGGCACAGAGAGGCCTCAGGCAGAGGACGGAGCCCACAGACACCACGGGGGGACATCGCAGGATCCTGGGGACAATGTAAGTAACCTGCACCAGGATCCTGACATGTAATCCCGAGTGTGGCTCGGGGTTACCGCTAATGGTGCTGAAATTTAACCCTGAGCCACACTCTGGAATACCGTCAGGGAGGCTACAGGAATGAAGCTCAGTTATACATAGTCAAAATAATACAAAATGTATTAAGGGATAATAAAGTGGAGCTTGGTGATGCTGATAATCTGTGTGGGACTATCATGAAGCTCATAGATTCTATGATATTGACAATACATACTATTACTATGATGAATACAGGGAATTATATTCTGTTAGTATGAAAGCTTCAAAATCATAATAGGAGTATGGGGAGAAAGAAAGGGAAAAAAAGCAGGAAGAAGGAAAGAGAGAAAGAAAAAAAAAAAAGGGTAGAAGAGTCCGCGGGGTTGAGTCGAGAGCCATCCCAACAACTGGAGTCTAAAAATTTTAGATATTACTAATTACTAAGTCAGCTAACACAGCAGTAGAGCCTTTTTGTCAAACGTTGATGGTAAACAATTCTCTATCCAAGGATGCCACATTTTTTCAAATTTAGAGACACTATCTGTTTCAAGAGCTACCATTTTGGCATGTGTCATAGTGTTGTTCATTCTATTCACTGCCTCAACCACTGCCAACGAAGGAGATCTCCATGGTTTCGCTAATGTTTGTTTTGCTACCCTGGCTGGCACAAGGTAACATCTTGTTGCTGTAAAGAGCTGAACAAGTAATTTAAATTGAGTGTGCATTAAAAATTCTGGTTTCAGATTGAGTAGTGCTGTTGTAGAGTCAAGGGGAATTTTCAAACTAAACATTTTAGATGCAATACTAAAAATTCCCTTCCAAAAAGTTTGCGCTATTGGGCATGACCACCAGATATGAAAGTGTGTACCCAAATCCGAGCACCCTCAAAAGCATTGTGCAGAGTAGTTCAGCATGTATTTAGCTACCCTGACTGGCACAAGGTACCATCTTGTTAGTACTTTATAGTTGGCCTCTACCACAAGTACATTGGGGGAGGCTGCTTTAGTTGTTGACCAGATTTGGTTCCAGCCAGTAGTTTCAAGTGTTCGCTCCAGGTCCACCTTCCACTTCCGGACATAAGATGGTTTGCCCGTTTCAGGTTTGACTAACAATTGAGAACATAGAAGGGAAATTATACCCCTAGTGTGTGGGTCATTCCTACAAATAGCTTTAAAACTAGTGAAATGATTTAGGGAAGTATCAGTAGTTAAAAGAGGTGTGAAAAAGTTTTTAATTTGGAGGTACCTGAACAATTCCGACTGAGGTAATCCATAGGTTTCACAAAGGGTCAGGAAGGGGATAAAGGATGAAGAGTTTACAAATTTATGCATAGGTAGAATATCCAGGGATGGCCATGCTCCAAAATATCTACCAGGGTAAAAGGCAGGGTTTTTGTAGAATGAGAGCAGAGGATTGAGCAAGGATTGTAATTGATTTATGAATTTAAATTTATCCCAAAGGGAAATAAAGTGTTTGGTAATGGGGTTACGTAAACCCCTACGGTCCTTTGGAGAAAGCCAGAGTAGGTTGGAAATTGATAGCGGGTCACATTCAGTTGCTTTGATTGATACCCATAACGGGGATTATTGTTGTGCATGATATTTGGTTAGACTTGCTATATGCGCTGCTCTATAGTAAGATGCAAAATTGGGGCAACCTAGGCCTCCATTTATTTTGGGAAGATAGAGCATGTGTAGTTGTATACATGGTTTGGAGGAACCCCATATAAAAGTTGTGGCTTTTTTCTGTATGATTCTCAAATAATAGGTTGAAGTCAGCATTGGTAAGACTCTGAATAGATATAATAGTTTTGGTAGAACTGTCATTTTTATGGCGTTGATTCTTCTGAACCATGATAAAGGGAGATGAGGACCAAGATTTCAACAGGTTTGTTATAGTTTTCAGCATCGGAATATAATTAGCTGAAAAAAGATCCGATATAAAAGGCAGTGAGATGCATTCCTAAATATGGAATATATCTTTCTGCACAGTTAAAGGGGAGACCCACTTTTGCTGAATTTAGTTCCAAGTTTGAAAGTATTTATTTAGTGCTAAACATTTTTTAAGGTTAATGGATAGACCAGAGAAAACAGCAAACTCGTTGAGGAATGGAATGAGGTTAGGGCTTGAGATTTGTGTGGATGAAAGAAATAAAAGGATATCGTCCGCAAATAGACAACGTTTGTGTTGATATCCCCCTAGTTCAACTCCAGTAATGGTGGGGTCTGATCTGATCAATTGGGCAAGTGGTTCTATTAGAAGAGCAAATAAAAGAGGAGAGGGTGGACAGCCTTGTCTTGTGCCTTTTTCTATATTAAAGGATTCATATTTATAGCCGGCATATTTGACGTATGTTTTCGGTTTGTTATACAATACCATGATCCAGTTTGTAAAGTTTGGGCCAAAACCCCACTTCTGTAAGGTATATTGCAAGTAGGACCAGGAAATAGAATCAAAGGCTTTCTTGGTGTCGAGTAAATGAAAGTACGAATGAATGCAACGTGTTTTAGCAATATGTGCTAAAATGACTGCATGGCGTACATTATCACCTGCTTGGCGTGTAGGCATAAAGCCAACCTGGTCACGATGTATAAGTGTGCCAATGATCCTATTGAGACGGGTCGCTAAAATTTTTGGTAAAATTTTAAAATCCAAGTTTAACATGGAAATGGGGCGGTAGTTAGTACAAGAAGTGTCGTCTGAATGGGGCTTAGGAATCATACAAATGATCGCCAATAATGATTCTTGTCTAAAGGATTTACTTTCTAGTAACACATTAAATGCTTCTGCTAGCATACGGGAAATAATGTCTGTAAAGGTGCGGTAATAAAGAGCAGAGTAACCATCAGGGCCTGGTCTTTTATTTACTTTTAATTCTTTAATGGCAGTTGCTACATCATTTACTGTGATGGGTACATCTAATTGAGTCTTTTGAGAATTAGATATCTTAGGTAGATTAATTCGTGAGAAGAAATCAGCTTTGTTAGGGTTAAATGTGTTTGTCTGGCTTATTGGATTTCATGTAAAAGGCATATCTGGAATGATGCAATGATTTATCAGCGGAGTCTGTGAGGAATAGATCATATTTCAGACATGCTTTTTCTAGATGAATTTTTGTAGTTGAATTGGGATTATTTTGAAAGGCTACAAAGGAAGAGTTAAATTCTGTTTCTAATTTCCGTGCAAGATTTCTGTGTTCTCGTTTGAGTATCCCAGATTGTTTCTGGAATGCTCCTCTCAAGACGGGTTTGTGTGCTTCCCAGAGTGTGAGTGGGGAAATGATGTCTGAGTTTGTATTGTGTATTAAGTATTCTTTCAGAGCTTGTTCAATTATAAGGCAATGCGATGGGTGTTTAAGTAGTATATCTGGGAGGTAGCAAGTTGGATCATGCGCCTTAGGTATGGTAGAAGCAATGGTGGTAAAGACCGCATTATGGTCAGACCATGGGATAGGGATTATATTTGATGTGAGTATTTCCGGCACCATTCCTATGGTTAAATATATAATCGATACGGCTGAATGTTTGGTGTCGATACGAAAACTAAGTGTATTTTCTTTTTGTTGGATTAGTTTCTCTCCATGAATCAACTAAGTTGTACCTGGAGAGAAGCTGGGAGAGAGACAATTTGTCTTGGTATCGGGATAGAGTATATGGAGTTTTGTCCAGAAATGGGGGGAGAACCCGACTGGACTCACCGCAAACAATGATTGATAGCTTTCTCATTTCCAAGTCGTTGTGGATAATGGCACCAACTCTCTCATGTGATATTCCCAGATATGTAGTAATACTTTTGGCTGATATTCAGCGGTCCTCCATGATCATGTCATGGATGGCTTTCACATTTGCAGGCACAGAGACAGAAACGGGCCTTCCACTGGGTTTCTCACTTTCAACACCAAAATGGTCAGTTTTAAAATTGACAACCCAACATTTAACTGTTGCATATGAAGGGCCACTGCCACCCAACGTTTGTGACATTTCATCATAGATCTGCTTCGCACCTTTCACTAGGAGAAACAGGAACTTACTGTAATTATGGCCCTATGCTCTTCCACATTGAATTATTCTGGAGGTGCTGCCATGTTCACTTTGGACCTGAAAAATAAATATATGTTAAAATCATAGGTAGCTGATTTTTGTACCATTGAACATAGACAAATTTGCCAGTACACCCTGCAATTTAGCTTCCTAGCTCAATTTTGTCTGGGTAAGGCTCAATACTTATCAGCACCCCCTCATATTACCTGAAATTACAATAGCTATCAGGCGAGGCATAGCATGATGCACATATAACTATTTTTTTTTTATTTATTAAAATATACATACTAAATCCTAAATAGGGGCTCAAATGTAAAAGATACAGGACATTATATTAAAATCTGCTGAAAAAATACTGATTCTATTTGTGGGTACTTATGGTAACTAATGTAGCGGTGTAGTTGCCACTAGTAACAGACAATCCACCAATCCACCCCACTGCCAGACTTCATACATCACTTGCAGAGACAATGAACAGTCTTTTGCTGGTTTTGTTTTTGTTGTTTTATTGGGGGTACAACTTGGTTCACAACTTTGAAGATTATGCACAATAGCACATAGTTAGAGCCAGAAGAGGTGATGTGCATATATTATAAGTATGATCTCCTCCTGCATCTCCATGCAGACTGTTGCTCCTCCTCTGCTTAACTCCTGCAGACTATTCCTCCTTAGAATTCCCCATTCATTACCGTGTAAAGGATGAGAACATCACTCTTGACCATGTAAAAGTGATGGTCCCAGAACTCCTTCTCCTCCTACACAAACTTATTTCCTCCTGCACAAACTTCTTTCCTCCTGCACAAACTCCTTAATACTGAGGTTAAGTAATGTCAAATCTTCTTCTCTTGAGAAATAAGGACCCACTCTGAATAAGTCCCTAAGCAGGCTCTGGTTGCTCGCTGCTACTAAGCCTGAGGCCTGCAGCACCTCTCCCCGGAGACCTAGTAGTTTAAAAGCATTTTTAAGGATGGTGGACTACTGTTCCCAGCCAGCCCAACTTGCAAATCCTGTGCCCTCAGGCCACATCAACTGAACACGGAACCCCACAGTCTCTCCTCTGATCCAGGACTCCCCATCATTCACCGTGTAAATGATAAAGACTTTGCTAATGACCTTGTAGAAGCAAAGTTCCCTCACAGACTTCCTGGCACATCCAGCCCTCCACTGTGGTAACATTTACCGACCTTCCACTGCCCTGAGTCCTTGATGAGGAACTTGACTGGACCATATGTTCCGACAGCTTCACCTGCCCCTCTGCTCCAGGAGTTCTTTACCACTGACCTTGTGGTGATAAAGACATTGCCAATGACCGTATAGAGGCAAAGTTCCTTCACAGTTCTCCCTGGGTCTCCTGCGATCGTACACCCCCCCAGATGAGGGTGCCCTCCTGCTGCTGCCTAGTATTCCATTCCTCACTTCACCTAGCCGACATCTCCCCCCAGTGGCATGTTACCTCAGCTTATATAGGAGCCCCGCCCCCTGCCAATTTCAGTTGGGAATTGGTCAGGGCTCCCACACAAGCTGCCTGCCACTCCAGTTTGAGCCCCGCCCTCTCTTCCAGAACATTCTCCCTGGAAGCAGGGAAGGGGCCTCAGAACTAGGGCACAGGTGGCCATACCCACTGCTACTCTGACCACTCCCAGCCCCCAGATCAAAACAGACAGGCCTAGCTTGCAGCATAGGCCTGACTAAATTTGCCTGTGCTGAAAGTTCCTAAAAATCTATTACTAGCACCTATCTATTGGAAGAGGGTGCTACATTAAGTTCCTTCCTATTTAATTGTACTCCATTTTCTCAAATCCCATACTAAAGCTATAATCGTAAAATGAAACTAAGAAATAATAAAAATAATTAATTTCAATCAATTTTGAAACCTCCTAACTATATGGAACATAAAACAAAACAAAAAACATAAAATAATGAATGCAATCCAGGGGTGCTAACTTACTTAGAGACATATTATGCCTAATCCCACCCCTTTCACATATCACCTACAATATCCAATAATATAAAGCTCTAAAAAAAGCTTATAATAGAACCTTTTAAACCCCTCTAAGTGGGGCTTAAACTAAAGGAGGTGATAAACACAGTCCAGAGGTGCTAACACCCATACTTTTATCATATATTCAAATGCCCTCCACTATCATATTATGATGGGCTTTTTGATTACTTTCTCTACATCCTTAAATTGTTTATTAAATTCCGTTATAAAGGCCAACATTATGGGACATTCTAGATTCAGTGGCAGAACTACCAGGTTTGCAAAGTTCGTACTTTAGTCCGGGCCCTGGCGTTTCGCTAACGTGGGGGGGTGGGCATGGGGGTGGGGGGGGCAGGCCCACCCCCAGCAGAATCTGGTTAGCAGAATCTGGTTTAAACACTCTGTGGTAATTACCAGAGCCCAGTGCCAGGGAACAAGCTCTGGCACTGAACCCCAGTTCCTTGCCTAACACGAGGGGTGGCAGCGTTGGCACCCGGGTTATTTGCCCCACATCTCTTGGGGGTGCCCGGTGTCCCACACTTGGCGATCGCCCCCTCTGTGTCTTCCCACTGATTGTCTGCACAGTGCCCACCTTGCTGAAGCCGGCTCCTCCTTCTTGGCTCCGATGTTCTCCTGTACACAGACAAGAGGAGCCGGGGAGTAGATGTATTGAACTGGAAGTGTTGCGCTGATGAGGTCTGCTGTTATTGCTGTATTCAGAGAAGGGGGACATAGTAACTGGGAAGGGTAAGGGGAAGGGGGGGAAGGTAATAGGCAAATACACCTGAAGGAGTAATAGGGGGTGGCATGATATCTGCTGGGGGTGCTTTGTGGGGGAAGGACAGGGTGCTGGGGGATTCGGATTTAACACCACACCTTTTAGCACAAGTCCTCTCCCCTCCCAAAGCCTCCCCCAGCGCATATCCTCTTACCCCCAATCAAAGAGATGCTGCCTGCCTCAGAGGGGGCAATTGCTGCATCTGGGACCCCTGGCACCCTGTAAGAGATGTAGGTGCCCACTTTGGAAGATTTGGGGGAAAGAGGGGACTTGTGTCAGGATGGAGAGATGTTGCACTGGGAAGGTGGATTGGGGGGTTAAGAGAATTTGTGCTGGAGTAGATTAGGGGAGAGGAGAGGATTTGTTTCAGGATGGAAGGGACAAGGGCGTATGTACAGGGGTTGCAATTGCAGCATATAGAGGGGCATGGGGGTGGCATATAAAGGAACCCATCCTCTTCATTTCATCTCCAGAGGATCAATTCCTCTACATGCCACCCCACTGCCCCTCCTATGCACCTCCTGCTGCCCCAGGCCTCTGAGTACTCCCCCCGGCCCCTCCATTCCCCACAGTGCTGCCAGCTTCCCCCCTTCCCTCTCCCGCCAGCTGCTGCTGGGATGCGTCAGGATGGAGACCAGGCAAAAGGCTGGTAAATGTGTCATTTACCTGCCTTTTACTTGACTTAATGATTAGAGTCACTGATCTGTACTAATCATTGACTCTGTTCATTCATAACTGAGGCATAATAAACTGTGTTTACTATGCTTTAAATGAATAGGAAGCCTCTGTACAGATTTAATCCTGTCGATTCATTCCGTGCAGCTGAGACTGCAGAGATGGAGATTGATGACTGTGTGGTGGAACTACCAGGGTCACAAAGGTTTATTATTAGTTTGTGGCGACAACCTTTCCCCTAAAATATTTTTCTCCTGTTTTGCTCCAGTTCCTTCTTGGAATACCCCTTGTCTATGAATCTGCCCAATAATACTTAAGACTGGGTCCAAAAATCTTCATCCTTATCACAATTACCCCTTATTCTCATGAAATGGCTTTTCAGAATGGCTTGTATCCAACTAGGGATATGACAACTCCTGGTGGACATACAGTATATCCATTTAATAAATCTACTTGAAGTATGTTTTCCTGCCCAATCTATTTCCATTTTTTTTAATCACTAAATTTAGGTAATTTATTGATTCCAAATTTTAGCTCCCTGTAACCCTTATCACATCATTCTTATCATTTATATTATGGAGAAACACTTTCAATTCCTCCTAAAGTTTGGTATACTTTACCAAACCTACTTCTGATGGACTCTCACCATGAATTAAAATTCCCTAGAGGACAACTGAATATCAACAAACCAACTGTTGATGCTGTCTGAAGACATGGCCATGACCATATTTGGACAATGACATCACCTGGGATACCTGGATGGTTTTATGACATTCATCAGCCAGCCAGGAAGCTGGCATTCTTGGTCAGAGTTCATCTGGTTCTCTCCCTACATTGAGGGCATGTGGCCTGGTCTGGTTCAGGAATGGGGGTGCATGCTCACTTCTCCCCTTGTCCTGGCCATCTAAGCTGCATGACAGAAAAGAGGTCTGGTATAGATTTTAGGGGGACTCAATGCACTGTTATTTTTGCCAAGGGTCCCCCCAAATCCATACCTGACCCTGAGGGGCACCCATGTTGTTTTGTTTTTTTATGTTGTTGTTTTTTTATGTCACCCTTAAAAAAAACAGGGTAAGGGTTTGTCATAGATTTTAGGTGGGATTCTACACAATTTTTTTAAAAACAAAGCCAGCATGAAAATGTTATTTAGTAGCAAATTCTTCTTTGTAAATATTACTTTTAGTATACAGTATTTCCTACAGGTGCACCACCTCACTTGCAGTTTTAAGACATTCCCAAAGTATATTGCTTAAAGGAATTGTGTATTTCTAACATTACCCCTTAAGCCTTATTAAAGGACCCGCTCACCTCTTTTTTTTTTTTTTTTTTTTTTTTTTTTTAAGTGCCCAGACACCCATACCCTTTTTATATCAAAAGCTTGTGTAGCACTAGCATATTTGCCTGCTAATGTAATCCAATGTTAATTTATGAGCAGTATTTTAATTTAGTATTTGGCACCATCTAGTGGACAAAATGTGGAATAGACTTTATTTTATTTTTCTATGTTCAAGAATGTGAGAAATGTTACAGGAAGTGACTGTTTACATTCTACAATGACCTACCTACCCAGAATGCCGGGTGACCTACCCATGAACACTTAGCACTGAAATGCATCCTGGGTAGGCTTTAAAAAAGCCCCATGCGGCCATCTTAGGTCTCTTCTGGATGCGTGGCCTGCCTGTGAGGACCTGTGCAGAGGTGTTACGGAGAGCGCGGCCTACACCTACTGCAGAGCGGCATGACCAGCGACTTCGCTTTGTACCAGTGGGCTGGAAAGATGGTGTAGCAGTACTGGGAAGGATCCAGAGATGCCCGTCAGAGCCACTGGAAGGTCCTTGTACATCTGGTTGAGCGGAGCGGTGTAACAGCGCTGGATGGGAAGGAGCAAGACTGAGTGCACCGGACCGGAGCTGTTCTACTACACAGACCTCGTTGGGTGAGAGGGCTGCTGCCCAAAGTTTTCCTAATGCACTTTTATACAACTGAATCTGTAACACAGTGTGCTGGGACCTGTAGTCCCACACAGGAGATCTTAAGGAACTAAAGACTGAGTTCAAACAGGCCTCAAGCCTACTCTTTTCTATACTACTAGCACCGTGTTACACAAAGTTAATTGCATCAGAGACAGTTGCAGGCTACTACACTACAAGAATAATTTTAAACATCCACGTTACCTAACCCTGATTTATTTAACCATTGGATTACAATTTATAATTCACAAATAGCTAGCAGAAGACAGAAGAAGGAAAAGACTTCATCTTTGGGGGAGCTCCCTGGGGTTTGCATTTGTGCTTCATCTACTAACATTGTCTTCTTGTGCTACAAGGGCACACTGGAAGTGGGAAGGTGCCCAGAATTAAGGTATTTCTCATTCTGGCATTAGTCCCACTTGGAGACGCACTTCCAGAGATTAGTTGATATAACTTTATATGTACAAATTGTTGTGAATACTTGTTGGACTGTTGCACAATGTTTGCGTGACAGTGCAACTATTGTAATTACTATCTTTATACCAATTCCAGTAAAATTACGTCCTTGGTTGAGTACAATTTGTGTGGAGTGTTGTTCGTTTTACAGCAGGTGGAACATCGGATACCCAGGTAATAACAAAGGTATAGTATTGTTATATTGTACATTGTGGGGTTATCCTTTACTATTAGCTTCACACTAACACTGCACCACAGCTGTGTCAAGGGTTTGAGTCAAGTCATTGGGGGTGTAAAAGCAGAGTACAGGCCCAATGAAATATCAGCAGCTTCTTCGGGGGTCAGTGCTACACTTACAAATTGGCAAAATAAATAAATGACAAGGTTTGACTCCAATAGACTTTAACAGGGTTCCTGTGTATTTGCAAAGTTTTTTGAATTGTTCAGTGAATATGCACCAAATGTGCAGTTAAGCAAAATTTTCTTGGTTCACTCATTAGTGGTTGCACAAGTTTTCATTTTTTTAACTTTTATCCTTTATTTTTACTTTGTGATCCTGCCAGTGGCATGCTTCCTGTCCTATGCTCAATTCTGATTTGGACAAAAAACACCATCATAATATTTGGAGAAAGGGGGGTCTTCTGTAGTTTTGAGAAGTAAAATGGGCAGTGCTAGTAATACTGCTTGAAATTTCAGTGCAGCAAAGGCAGTGTGTACAGAATGTTATGATGGCTCTGAATTTTTGGTAAGATCAACAGGCTGTTTTTTACACTTTTTGAACAGAAATGACAAAACACTTTCAGTGTTCTATTTAACAGACCATTCTATTTAATAGGTAAGTTCATTTCAGGGTTTACAAACATACACTTGAAAGAAAAACTTACATGACTCATCATTAAAATCGTTCATTTCCTTATCTTGTGCACCAAAAATATTCATGAAGAATTTTATTAAAAAAAAAAATTGCCACCAATTCACAGGGAATCCCTGACTGACACCTGGACCTGGACACCTAGCATCACTGGTTGCTAGGTGCAGCAGATCTGCCCTCAGCTGTTTGATGTCAGCTCTAGACACATCACCTGCAGAACACCAAAGAGCACAAACATAGTAGAGGAAATAATGTTCAGAGATACTGGATATGCTACAGGTCTGGATAGACACGTGAGACAGTGAGTGACTGTGTACATAATACATAAAGCTTGTGGAGATCTTCATTTACTGCATTTACCAATGACAAATCAAAGCTTGTTCTTCACAAGCATTGATTGTGCCAAAATTTAAAAAAAAATGGCGTGGGGTCCCCCCAAAAATCCATACCAGACCCTTATTCAAGCACACAACCTGGCAGGCTGCAGGAAAAGAGGGGGGGATGAGAGAGTGCTCCCCCCTCCTGAACCGTACCAGGCCACATGTCCTCAACATTGGGAGGGTGCTTTGGGGTCCCCCCCAAAGCACCTTGTCCCCATGTTGATGAGGACAAGGGCCTCATCCCCACAACCCTTGCCCGGTGGTTGTGGGGGTCTGCGGGCGGGGGACTTATCAGAATCTGGAAGCCCCCTTTAACACAGGCCCCCCTATGTGAAATGGTGAGAGGGTACCCCTACCATTTCACAAAAAAAGTGTCAAAAATGTTAAAAATGACAAGAGACAGTTTTTGACAATTCCTTTATTTAAATGCTTCTTCTTTCCATCTTTTTTTCTTCTATCTTCTTTCTTCTATCTTCCTTCGGTTTCTTCCTCGATCTTTATCTTCTTCTGGTTCTTGCTACGGTGTTCTAGCTGTGATAGCCACAAAAGGTGGCTCTACAAAGTATTGACTTTAGGGGGGTGAATAGTTATGCACATTGACTTTTTCTGTTATTTTGTCCTATTAGTTTGCTTCGCAATAAAAAAAAAAAAATCTTCAAAGTTGTGGGCATGTTCTGTACATTAAATGATGCAAATCCTCAAACAATCCATGTTAATTTCAGGGTGCGAGGCAACAAAACACGGAAAATACCAAGGGGGGTGAATACTTTTACAAGATACTGTAATTCAAACTCACACTGTTAGAAATGCTGACAGTTCTGAAAACTGCTTTAGTGCAATGCAAGATAAAGTCAAACATATCTTGAACCTTTCAGGGCATGTACAGTCAAATGGAGAAAGTTCACAGAGGTGCACATGGGATATCCAGATTTCTAACTTTTTCAGTCAGCATTCCATACTTTAAATGGCCTAACGGCTGATTTACAAAATCAGGAACAACCAGGTTTGATCTGTTAAATACAGCAAGCAATCCAATTGGTTTGAAGAACTGTTCCTGATTTGTGCAAATTTTCTGTGCTCCATATTTTGTAAACCAGTACTTAAGAATGTGTCAAAACACTCTATGACTAAGCTTTTTATGTAATGTGGCTCCCTGGTCCCAGGTCTCAATGGGACCCTTGAGCTAAGTTGCATTTCATTTTGAGCTGGCTTAGAGTGTGAGTGTTGACATGACTGTGACCCCGGGGTTATTTTAGATGTGACAACTTTGTGATTTTTTTATTGTAAATTGTGTAAGTCACCATTGGTTTTTGTTATTTGTATTGAGAATTTGTCTATAATTAATAAAGTTTTTGAAAGAAAAACTGCAGTTTGCCCTTGTATTAGAACAAATTTAGTGGGTTGTTTCCCAGAGTATGGTTCACCGTTATCCATGACAACCAACCAATTTGATCTGTTAAATACAGCAAGCAATCTAAATGGTTTGGACAACTGTTTCTGATTTGTTCAAATTTTCTTTGCTCCACATTTTGTAAATCAGTACTTAAGATTGTGTCAGAAATGCTCTATGACTGAGCTCTTTATGTGATGTGGCTGCAATGGGAAGACTCTGTGGGGTTGTAAAGGTTAGTGTTTTTTCCCATTTACAACCCCTAAATCTACCTCACAGAGTCTCCCCATTGCAGCCACATCACAAAAGAGCTATGCATTAAGATGAAAAAACACCTGGCAGTCACAGGCCCCCTAGCCCCCCCCATTTTACTTACCTGAACCCCTTCATTCAATCGGCGGGGATGCACTGTCTTTCTCTCCATGGGCTCCCGGCCCTTGATTGGATAGATTGAAAGCAGAGCAGCCACTGGCTCCCGCTGTTGTCGATCAAATCCAATGACTCGGGTGCCATGTGTCTATAGACACAAATGCTGGACTCGGGAGCGCTTCCCCGCAAGGTAACCTCCTCGGGGAAGAGTTTCTCTGAGGGGGTTATCAGATGTGGGGAGGAGCCGCGAGAGCGGCCAGGGGGCCCCAGAATATAAGGTTCTGGGCCACTCTGTGCAAAACTAGCTGCACAGTGTATGACATGTTTGTTATTTAAAGGAAAAAAAAAGGCCTTTACAGTCACTTTAATAAAGGGAAATAAGTTGTTCACTTTGCAGGGAAAGTGGCACTTTTCAAGCAAATTTTCATCAGAGCTTAGTGAATTAGGTGAAGCTTTGCTGACTTCCATCGTCCAATCATGTGCAAGCAATTTTTTTCTTTCCTTGCTTGGGATTGGGTAAACTTTGCAAAGTAAAACTTCACCACATTCACTAAACCTTGGGGCAAATTCTCTTGTAAAGTGAACAGCCTGTTGTTCTTTAGTAAATCAAGGCCTCTGTAACATACATTACAATTATTGCAGCTGTACACTAAAATTCTTGTAAAAAATGTTTTATTTTTTAATTTTATATTTCATAAATATATATATATATATATATATATATATATATATATATATATATATATATATATATATATATATATATATATATATAATTTTTTTTTTTTTTCGCTCTGTGCTCATTTATAAGAACAGGAACAGCAAGTGTACCACAAGCTGGTCAAGATGTGTGTTCTGTATGCATAAGTGCATGCATGATTGAGCGATCAGGCTGGCCCTATAAATAAATATTTATAATCAATTTCTATTGCAGACTAAATGCCATTACTGCATTATAAACATGCCAGTTCCACACTGCTGTGTTTGGGGTTAAGTTCAAATAATTACATTTGTTTTTGGTGATTGTACAACAAACACATTTTCTGCTATAATCACTTGGCTCCATTAATTCACATTCATGTGTATGTCAATATTTATGTCTAAACATAAGCAGGATGTTCAAGCCACCATTGAACAAGGTATATGAACCAGATGCTGTAAGTACATGCAATATTTGACAAGTTACGATTTTCGTTTAATCAGTACAGTTGTCATTCAAAAATACAATACAAATACACTACAACACATTACATGAGTTCAAGATTTTTATTTTGTCGTAAGAGAATTTTCTAATCTTTAGTAAACGTTTCATTTTTGATATGAGACTAGCACACACACAAAAAAAATGACAATCATTTGTCCGATAATATCATTGTGTGTACCAGGCATAAGCTGTAATTAACCCCCAGCTAGTGTAGGTCTTTACTTATCTCTAAATGACAATGGCAGCCTCTGATGTGACCATGGTTTAGCATTACTACTGAAGAAGAATATCTTCATTTAGGTTTATGCAGTTCTGTGTGGCTCGATTCATGTCAATGCTGTTACTCTGCAGGCAAAGCCAGATAAAATTTCTTAACCAAGGCTGAGGAGGCCAGCACCACAATGGTAAGTACTCTGTGGGATTTTAGGGTAGCGAGCAAGAGGGATTGGACTGTTTTAGGACATTTTTTTCTAATACGTTTGCAAGTGTAGTTTTCCCATTCCTGTCACAGAAAAGTGCTAACCAAACAGTTGCTTGGACTGTTAGCAATATCACAATAAGTAACTTTCACAGACTTTTGAAGCAGCACTGGGAGTGATTGTTTTACAAGTTACCAGAATGTTGTGACTAGCTGACCCAGTCACTTGAACACATGTGGATTCCTGCCCAGTTGTTAGATTTTGTGCTTCCTACCATGTCATGTCAGAGCTATGTTGCCAGTTTGTGGTGGGGATGCTGATTAAGCAACACAGTTCTTAATGAGGACAAATCTGACTTTTGTTGTGACCATAGTCAGCATAGTCATCAGTTGATGGATGAAAAACTCACATAAATGCATTTCTATGGAAAAACAGATGTAAATGGATGATCATCCATTTATATCTGCTTCTGTCAACATCTGTTTTTTGGAATGGATCAAAGCCCTTTTTTTCTTCCATTAAAATAACAGATTGGACGAAAAATGGATGTCTACGGACAAACAGGATTCAAACAATTAAGGACTCTAGCTGGGAGATGTAAACAACGGATGAAAAATGGATAAAAAAAAACTGATGTAAACTTCAAAGGTTTTTTTTCTTTGAAAAAAGTGACCGAACTGATCAAACAAATGGTCTGCATGTGTGAAAGGGGCCTAAAGCTTGGTCAATATATTAATTCTTCAACTTCCTAAGACTTATTATCAACAAATGCAGAGGATGACCTATTTAACAGTTTTCTAATTCCACTAAACTACCTAAAAATGAATGTGCCGTTTAGAAATTAGATCAGTACTAAAACTGAATGACACATCTCTGCTAACCTTAGTTAAAGTGTCAGAATTCTATAACCTACTATAGTGATTTTGTCTAAGTCATGAACATTTCTTGCAATAAAAAGTTTGAAATATGTACATAATCAAATTCTTATCACCTCTGAGCTAGAGGTGGCGGCACTCTGGAGTATTTACTACAAATGGGACATAACACTGAGCAGCTTATCACCTATTTCTTCTCTGTCTCATTATCATAATTGACCCATTGAAGCCATGTTGATGTAACACATGGAGTCAGCATCTGTTATAACCTTTTCTGAATAAAGGAGAATTTTAATTGAGCCAGCAGAGCAGCATAACTTCCAGCAATATCAACTCAAGCAAGAAGTTTCAGTCTATTGGAACTGTCTGCGTATCTTCTTGGTGCAGCAGACAGCTGTGCTTGATAACTCATATGCATTCAAGGCAAGCAACTGCGAATCCTACTTGGTACAGGAGAATGTCATGGTTCAATGCATCATCTGCAAGGCATAGGCTAAAAGTTAAGCAAATGCAAAGCTACATTAAATTGTATTGACTTGTTTGATATTTACATAGAAAAGAGCAATCTGACCTGGAGTTTTCAACTGAGATAATCACAGAACATCTTCTAAGTTCAAGCATATGCTTTGGAATATATTCAAATCAAATTTTAATCCAGTTCTCTTGCTGATCTCAGTCATTTATTTGTTCACTCTATCTCCAACCGTAAACTCTAATCAATAGTAAGAGCACATTAAATAAATATATCTACAAATAACTCCTCTTCTCATGGAGTACATAATAAATGCATAGGTACTGTATATGTAGTATATATACATATACAAACACAAAATGTTCTCAGAATGTTTTAAATTTGCTTACCAGTTAAAAGCATAACCTAGTTGTGTTAAATTTACTGGATGAGTGAATGATCAGGTAATTAAACTAGTTTTGTCAGGGTCACAAAAGCAATACATAGAACATAACTAGATAATTCACATGGTCAAAGACCCTAAACTTAACTGGTCTCCCACCCATTTTCCAGTGGTCTGCTGTGTCGTTCTAGCCTATAGCAATTTTTCTTTAATGTTACAGAAATAGTTGATCCACATTTCATTCAGTGCTAGCAGCTCAAGAGGCATACAGTACTATGGAAGGTTGCTGTATGAGAGACGAAAAACTTCTTTTCAAATTTTGTATATTATATTACATTATATTTGTAGCCAAATGCTAGCTGTGTTATTAACTTTACTCAGGGACACACCTGGATTTACATTAGACTCAATACTGTTTGAAACTACAAGTTCCAGAGTGCTGAAAGACTAAAGCTGTTCTAGGCAAGCAGATAAATTGGATTGTACTGGGCAGCTCGCTCTCTTGGGACATGGGCTTCAGAACTGCAAAAGCAAGAGGTTGTCACTCCGGGTGCTGTTGGCGGGTGCCCGGCCTAGGCAGAGCTGGGATCTCTCACACTGAGGGCTGCATTGATGGGTGCATGGTGCCTGTCACCTCATCCGCTGCACTGCTGATTGGGTCCACGTCCACTGCACACTTACGCAGTCATCGCTGGATTCCTGGGCTTACAGATTGCCCGTTGGGCACCTGACAACTAGCTGCTGATATTTAAGAGCCTGCGCAGGGACATCCTGCCTCACAGGATCTATGTATCAGCTGGATTGGTGAGCAGTCAAAAGTCCATCTTATCTCTGACACTTTACCTAAAGACATTGCATTCAGACTCCTTTACACCTGACCAGTTTGGGGGACTTTGCTAGGGAAGACACAGCATCCATTGCATTCAGCCTCACTGGCCTGCTACTGCACAGTAACATCTCTGGGCCCCACCATAGATGGCTCCTCATAGATATACAACCGTTTATTAAAGGGGAATGCCTACATAAACCATATTTATTGTTTACTTCATATTTCTTTTGATTATTAGGACCTCAAGGAAGTGGACGACGAGTCTCCTCTTCCACCTCTTGTTTCTGGGGTCCTAAATAAGTTTCAGCCTGTCTATTATAGCCATTTGACTTATTGCTATTGTTATTTTATTCTGTGTTCTTGTGATCTCATTTTACTGTAATATCACTCAAATTGGGTTTTACTTGTAACCTTTATAGTCTGGTTGACTTAATCTGCCAATAAAGTGTTAACTTGAAAATCATACTAATTATTGGTGTCTTTGCATTTTGTGTCTGCTTGAAGCATGTCAGAACCAAAGTGTGTCAGATGTGTCGAAGGGCTTGCAAGGTCAGAGCAACCAATGCGGACAAGCAACTTCCAGTGGCCCTTGCAAGAGTAACGCTACATATTATATTCTACAAGATTTATATAGCACCAACAGTTTACACAGTGCTTTACAATATGAGAGGGGGGGGACAGTACAGTTACAATACAATTCAAGACAAGAGGGTTGGGGGGGCCCTTCATATGAGCTTACATTCTGAATGTAAGCTGTTTTAAAAAATTAGCATGACTCAAATAAAAATGTGATTTTATAAGAAACACTTACTGACAGCTGTTAGCGATTACATGTGTGAATTTCACAAATGAATAAAACCACATGAAATTAGTAAATGTAAAAAAGCCATAGTGCATGCTGTGTTTGGGGTATAACTGGGAACATGTACAGATATGCCTGCTGTGGCTGTGGCATATGCTAATTCATACATTGGTGCATTTATACAAGTTTTTAGGATAAACACTCATGGATATGACTAATTTTTCTCTGTCAGCACAATGTACACATTTTTTGACATTCCTCTTTGCTTAGTACGTGCATTTTATTGCTTGTTGAACAGGACACATTCATTTTTTTTTCATAAAATACACGTTACTTTGTGGACCTTATCATTTAATGTCCACGACAAACCAGAGCTATACCATATTCATTGAATAACATTGTTAGATTGGTGCAAGGGCTTATGTTCGCTAAATGCACATACATACAAGCTTGCAATACAAGCATTCTACTGTGATTTGTCCCTGCACAAAATGCACAAGTTTGGAAATATACTACTGTGTATTTTATATATATATATAGTATTTTGCTCAGCCTGGCGAGCAGTCACAGAAGAAGCAGAGAATGTAATTCTTCTGCTTCATCTCCACATTGTACCTATTTTTCCCCTTCAAGAAGATATTTGACATTGACAGCCAGTTATGTGCTTTCATCGCACCACGTTAAACTGGCTGTTGGCCCTCACCTGATTGGTTGCTTTTCACTCTACTGTAATGAGAAGTTGACAACGTCATCTGCACTGTTCACTGCAACTACATAAACTGCTGCACAGAGGAGATAATCATTATCCAGGCCTATCTCCGCTTAATAAACAGACACCTTAGCAATTTAATGACATTCTATCAGCTTTAAGCCCTAACATGCTCTATGCAGTTTCAATAGTTTCATAAACTAATTAGACTATAAATCTAATCCTATATTATAAAACTGAAACCAAATCAATTAGAATTTTAAGCTATTAATGAATGAACCTACATAATATAAGCTATAACCTAAAACGGTGTTATGTATTTATCAGTGTAGTGCAAAATTTACACCTATTACCAAGGGCCACATAGAACTGCTGACCATCTAATGCATTTATTATTGTGCACAAAAATGTAATGGAAATTAAGAGGGCCCTAATGTAGTAAAGAAAAACATACTGTATCTCCATGCATGTTTAAAGCTGACACATATCACTTGTGTCATATTGAAAAAAACAAACAAACAGTGCATACTGGAAGAGCAGCAACTGCTCTGTGCACTGTTGTTCTCAATAAGACCTCAATAAAACACATCATCATAGCAACCCTGAGGGCTGATGTACTGGTCTCCGTCTCCATCGGCTCTCCCCCTGCAGCGGGTCAGATCATCACAGCGCAATGCAGGCTGGTCCGGGTGCAGGCACAGTCCGCAGTGCATGCCGGAGGTAATGTCCGGCGGTTTTTGAGCTGCCATCTGGTACTGAGGAGGTTGGGTGTTCCTCATCCATTGACACTTCTTACAGTGACCATCTGGGAGAGGAGAACAGGAGTACTGAATGCCTGTACATGTGCTTCAAACTGTGAGTGCAACATATGGAAAGTTTTTATCATTTGCTATAATAAATAGTATTACACTAGGGCAGCTTTGCGATCTTTTCTTTTCCTATTCTTTGCTTGTTTAAATAAAAATGAAAACTATCAATGAAAAGTTGAATGATCAAAGAGGAAAAAGTAAGACATTGGGAATGGTGATAAAGTTTGAATCATCACAATGTTGAATAATAGAATTTAAAAAAATTGTTGGCACCTGCCTACATTTAATTGCAAGACGGGCTACAAAGTTACAAGACTTATTATTATACACTGAATGCTTTCCTGTTAAACAAACATTTCGAAATTTGCCCTGTGGCATGTTCAAGTGTGGCCACTGCCATTTGTGCAGATAAGTTAATAAAACATTATTTTCTCAGAAAATGGTGACCTTAAACAGTTCTATATGAAATCATTTATTACTAATACTACTTCCAATGTAGTCTACTGTATCAGATGTCCATGTAATAAAATATAAACTGTATTACCAAAAGTATTGGGGCGCCTGCCCTTACACGCAAATGAACTTTAATGTGGTTGTAAACCCTTACAAACCACTTTTTATTATAATAGCCTATAATAAAGAAAAGGATCTAACAGAGAATACTATCTATGGGTGTGCCAAATATCAATAGGTCAAAAAAAGAGAAAAGGAAGAATTCCGCTGAAATGGGACTTAAAAGGCACTACCACAATATGAAAAAATATAATTTTATTTACAAAGAAAATATCATATCAAAAAACAATTACATATGGCACTAGAGAGTGGTGGCTTGGGTTTCCACCTCCAGAAGACAACGTGGGTGGTCTGCCGTTCGTCTTTGTCGCTTATGAAGCGTTTGGGCTGGGTGATCACCTGACGCGGCCGTTCATCATGAGGACCCTCACCCCGGACCAGAGGGTTTTTAACTACCAACTGGCCAGAGCCAGAAGAGTGGTGGAGAATGCTTTCAGGATAATGGCCAGCCGGTTCTGCCTATTCCTTACACCAATCAACATGGCGGAATATAAAAACTTAACCATATAATCCTTGCATGCTGCATTCTCCACAAATTTTTAGGAGAAATTCTATGAACTATGTGGCCTCAGTTGGACCTGAGGCTGGATTTCTAGACCAAACCCTGACGGAGCTTGAAGCTGACCGTCCTGGCTTGCCCCCTCAAAGCGCCCACGAGGTCCATCTAAAATATATGGAGTACTTTGCGGGTAGGGGGGGTCATTGATATACCAGAAAATGTTTAACAAACATTTTTAAAATAAATTTTTATTTTAAACTGAAAAATATTTCCTTTGATTTACTGCTTGTGTTTCTTTTAGCTGTCTCCTAGGTTATCCAATGGGCTTATTTATTTGGCCTTTTTTTTCAATAGTGCAAATGTAATTTAGGATAAAAATATTCATCATTTTCAGCACCATGATTTTATTTTTTGGAGTGATGAAAATGGCTGATTGTTGCAAATTATAAATCACTGTGGGTGTTATTTACTAAAGGAAAATCTACTTTGCACTGCAAGTGCACTGGAAAAGTGCACTTGAAACTGTACTGAAAGTGCACTTGTAGTGCAAAGTGGATTTTCCTTTAGTAAAAAGGGTTTTTGAACAAACCAACAAATTTATAGAAGAATTTTTTTTTTTTTTAGACATTAGAAATATCCTTTTTTGTGGTAAACAGGCATGTTTTTAAAACCATAATACAATACACAACTCAGAAACTTACAAAGTTCAACTTTGATAAATTGAAGGCAATATCAGACATTAGTATGTCCAAACTGTGTTGCTGAAGGCAACTTCATCAGACTGGGTGATGTCACCCCTGTGAAAGCCAAATTTTGAAGATGCACACAAATTGAGAGTCAAAATGGGGATTTCCCTCCTGATCCCATGCCTGAGGTCAACATGTGCTAGCTCCCATCATGGGGGATCAATGGATGTGTTTTGGGGGTACAACCCCTTCCTCTCAGTTACTTGAGTTGCGAGGAAGGGGTTGCACCCACAAAACGCGTACATTGATATACCGTGATGGCAGATAGCACATGTTGACACTGTGTGCATCTTAAAAATTTGGCTTTCAAACTTTTTAAAAAATTAAGAAAAAGAAAAACAATTTTTTAAATGTTGGTGTGTTTTATATTCTGTCTAAAACATCAATGATGTTTTCGAGTCTTTTTTTTCCACATCATGGATGTCTTCACTGATCTTCTGTAAATTCCTATTTCACACCATGATCTCCCCGATGAGGATGTGTGCACTTGCACTTGTGAAATGTGTTTTATCATCCACAACATCCACATCACCTAAAAAAAAAAATCATGTATTATAAATATGCAGGCATACATCTATTACCTGAAGCTGTGGTCTCAGACACTCACCTGTTGTGGTCACTATTTTGCCCACTTCATAAATCACTGCTTCCTCCACATCCTCTGGTTGTGGTGTGGGCATTTCCCCTTTTTTAAGAGGTTGTGTGTCCCTGGTGTCCTCTGATGTCCTGAGTCTTTTCTCCACTATGTGAATAAAAAAAGGTATACTTAGCACACAGATATTTGAGGGCATAAATAGGAATATAAAACATTGCTTGGAAGTGTCGTACAATTGTCTGTTTTGACAGAGTTCCAAGCTGAAGATGCAATACAATACTGAGGTTCGTGGGCACAGTAATCGTTCATAGTAAACATCGTTCGTTCGCCCACTAATACAATGTTTTTGGCGGATACAGGTTAACTACATTTGTTCAGGCCTATTTGTATTCAAATAAGTTTAGTACATTGTCTAGATGGGTTTGTAACTAGAATGAAATGCAAACTTGATTCAGTGTAAGGAGAGGACACTCAGCAGCTGTTTACACATCTGGACACAGGAGCACTAGTATGGGACACCAGAACGAACTTTGTAGGGTGTCCCACACAGGTGCTCCAGTGGATACTAGAGGTGTCTACGCGTGGGAAACTTTACCAAAAAAGGTAAGTAGTCCAGCTTGAAGAAAGGGAAAAAAATCATGTTTTCAGCTTGGAGGTGGCCGGGCCCAGTAGCCTGACCAAATCCCAGGTCCCTCCCCTCCGCCTTAAAAAAAAAAAAGGCCCAGAAAGGGGAGTAACCAGGAGGAGGCAGCACTTGGGCTATTTTGGCAGGCTACTGCGGCCCTCAGAACCCCCCCAGTCTTCAAGAGGGCTATGCCTGCATGGCAGCCTGCAAAATGCAGGAAATGGAGGAAGGACAATGCCTCTTCTCTGAGGAAGTTATCTTACAAGCCATAAATAAAGGGTTGAGGGGCAAACTCACAAGCCAAAGCCAGGTTTGTGAGTTCGACCATCGTCCTCCTCCTCCACCTCCTGCCACAACTCCAACACCAGAGCCACAGCCTGGAAACAAGTCTGGAAGCAAGCATGGAAGGAAGACAAGAAAGTGATGGGCTGGGTTCAGTCTGGTATGACAAAAGACGCAGGCTGTAGTAAGACCACAGTCTGGGGACATATATGTAATCTGCTACTGTTCATGATCTCTCCTGGACCGGATTTTGCTCACTATTATATGGACTCCTCATGCTACCAATTTTGGCTGTAAAATAGTTGATGTGTGCCCTGGGGTACAAAGGCTTTGCCAATTTCACCAGTTAAGCCAGCGTTGCCTTCCTCTTTATTTGGTTATGACCCATAATAAATGGAAATTTTTTTTCACAAATACTTGCCTATGTGTTTTACTTCAAAAAGGACAGTTTTGTGTGTGAGTAGGCAGGTACATTTCAAAAATACAATGTCAAATTAACAAGGAACACCAACACCAAACAACCTCCTTGAGGTTAAAAAATACAAGTTAATAATGGTGTTGTGGTAACTTGACACATAAAACGAAAAAAAAAATATTATGGAGATCAGTAGAAAAAAAAAAATATAAAAGAAAAAAGACGATGATCTTGAAAAAACAAACAAAAAAAGTAGATCGCTATAAAAGACAAAAAAATAAAATGGAGATCTTCATAAAAATAAAGAAAAAAGATCACTATAAAAATAAATTCTAAACATTAATATGGAGATCTGACAAAAAAAAAATATTATTCAGGAGATCATGAGAAATATTAAAAATTTCAGTTTTTGAGAACTCTGTGTGAATATCAGCAGCAAAACAACTTCATAATTATAAAGAAAAAGAGAATGCGCTGCATTGAAAGATTAAAAAATGTGCAGCGTGAAAAAGGGGGGGGGTCAGGGAAGTCACCAGTGTGAAGTATACCCGTGTTAGTGATTCTTGGGTTGGTTTATATTACCTTGAATCTTAAATAACAGTTTTCAAATCTCAACTGTACACTTAAAGTTGCATAGCCATAGATTCCACTTATCCTTGAATGGTGCGACTGTGAGGTTCATAGTGGCCAACAATTTTTCCATTTCGCATTGGTGGTTTAGGGCAAGGATGGTCTCCAGAGGGGAAGGTGGATTAGGTTTGTTCCACAATCTAGTGATTGTGAGTTTTGCAGTGAGTAGAAGTTGTGTAGCCACTACCCGCATGTTGGGTGGTAGTTCTTGGATAGTCAGGTGTAATATTGCTAGTTCAGGTTTAGGAGCTATGTGATGGCCACCTATGTCTGTTTTGTTCCAAAATGACCTTAGTGATATACAGGGCCATAATAAGTGGAATAATGTACCTGATTCTCTGCATCCTCTGCAGCAGAGGGCTGTATGCGAAGGATAAAAAAAAGTTTGAATGGAGTAAGATACCAGGAGTGCACTACTTTCTGGAAGAGTTCCCAATGATTCACGCACCTAGTTGAGGCATAAGTAATAGAGAACGTTTTTTTTTTTCCAATAGGTATCTGTAAAGGTCTTGCCTAAGGTCGTCTCCCATTTGGTAATGGTAGTGGACTTTGAAAAGGAATCCTGTGCATTGAACACTCTATAGAATAGGGAGATCCCTCTTAATGGATTTTTAGCTTCTCGGAGGAATGTGCGTATTGTGGTTGGTACAAGGGTAGAGGGTGTTTGTGAAGGAAGGTTCGAACTTGTAGGTAAGTAAAGTGTGCTAAGGGGGGAAGGTTAAAATGAGAGGAGAGGTATGCAAAAGTATGTAGGGTTGGTATAGGTCTTTCATTAGGGTATGTCCTTTAGATTCCCATAAATTCAGGTCAATGCAGGGTATAAAGTGGTGGAGTACTGATAGTGGGATAGGGAGTTTGCATAGTGACCCTGTAGATGGAGATGAAAGGGGAGTTTCTAACCACATCTTGATAGAGGTTTGCACTGTTGGGATAGGGGAACAAGGAGGTGGGGCTCCTATCTTAAGAGCAATTAGGGTTGATTTAGGATCTTTATGCAGAACAGTTTTGGATTCCATGAGTGCCCATGTTTTATGCTTGGGGGGCATCCACCAATATTTAATCTGATCTACAATGCAGGCTTTGTAATGAGCTGTAACATTTGGGACGCCCATTCCTCCATTCTTCCTATGCCTCATCATAATCTTGAGAGAGCATCTAGGGGGTTTGTGGTTCCATATATACTGTGTGAAAAGTTTTTGGACGGAGGTGAGAAAAGTACATGGCAGGGGGATTTTTAAGGTGCGGAATAGGTAAAGCAGTTGAGGTAGGACTAACATTTTCAGGGTTGCTATTTTCCCTGCTGTTGGGAGTTCTTGGGTTCGTAGATGAGATAGTTGTTGGGGTAGTGAGTCCAGGAAAGGTTTAAAATTATGTTCGTAAAGCTGTGATGTATGTGGGGTCAGTTGAATGCCTAGAAATGGTAGCGAATGAGGGGACCAAAGAAAAGGAAATGTTTTGGTTAAGGTTGACTTCAAAGGGGCTGGAATATTAATACCTAGGATTTTGGACTTTGTTGCATCCAATTAGTAGTAGGACACTGCACTGAACTTGTCTAATATTGTCTGTGTCGCAGGTAGTGATGTTTTGGGGTTGGAAAGTATGAGCATGACATCGTCCGCGAAGAGGCTTATTTTGTGTTCAGTAAAGGGATGGTGAACCCGCGCAGTGGACATAAAGACTTAATTGGTAAAGTTTGGAACTGCTGCCTCCCAACAGGCAGTCACCCTAAAATGGGGACAGCTGAGATATATTAGAAATGATATATCAAGCCCCCTTAAAAATAAAAATATGTTCCCCCTCTCTTCAGATACACAAAAAATGCCATATAATATATGAAGTTAAGTTTTATTTATTTAATTAATTTTTTTCCAATTTTTTCCAATTTATTTTATTTATTTTAATTTAGGAACGATATGTATCTAGTAAGCTCCCATTTAAGTATTCCTCATGATCCTCTATGTGCTCCTCATGATTTTAATTTTAATTTTTACTTGCATTGATTTTTATGTATTCTTTATGTTTCTTTATGTATTTCTTATGGGTTTTAAATCATTTTGAATTTAGTATGATTTTTAGCGTCATATAAAGCAAGCCGATTAATGTACAATAAACCTTTTATAGTGTGTGATAGATTTAACACCATATATCTGCAGTTGACATCAATAGGGAGATCTATTTACGGTCTCCATTGTCCACAAAAACACAGGCAAAATGGCCGCCGGACTATGCAATACAAACAATGGGGAGAATTGTTTACGGTCTCCATTGTCCACAAAAACATAGGCAAAATGGCCGCCGGTCTCATCAATAGGGAGATCTATTTACGGTCTCCATTGTCCACAAAAACACAGGCAAAATGGCCGCCGGACTATGCAATACAAACAATGGGGAGAATTGTTTACGGTCTCCATTGTCCACAAAAACATAGGCAAAATGGCCGCCGGTCTCCATTGTCCACAAAAACACAGGCAAAATGGCCGCCGGACTATGCAATACAAATACACAGAGACAGGTAACTTGAACTACTGTCTAAAAATAGCTCAGGCAAAATGGCCACTAGTAGTCCCACTGCTATTAACACAGGAAGTCGGACTTCTGTCTGCAAAATACAAACAAAATGGCCGCGGACGAACTTCCGGTCCGCGGGAAAATGGATGCCAATTGAAAATTTAACAAGGGGACACCACACACACTATATAAGGATGGGAAGACACAACACAGGTCACGCTCCCGTAGACGTCCTAATGACGAAACGCGTAGGGCGTGGCCTAATCTGTGCTTCCCAAACATCACCTCCTGTACCAGCGCTGAAGGATATTAATGACGGTTTTGACGTTTTTACCATTTCGCTTGATTTTTACTGCAAAAGTGTGAGTACCCTTTCATTTTGTGTAATAAAACTTTTTTAAAGCAATTTTACGCTATGGGCACTCCCTCTCTTTTTATATATGATATACCACGATCCTGAGCCCGCCAGCGATCGCTGTACAGTGGCGATAAAACTGTAACTGCCTACTACCCCCGCAGGGGTGAAGTGATCTGGTGAGTGGCTGCACTTTCAGAGCAAAGAGATATTATAAGTGAAGGATTATCACCACAGCACAAGAATATGACACAAGAGACTTACTAAAGAATTTAGAAGCACGTTTGCACTTTTATCTTGTCACTGTTGCCTTTTGGATTGCACCAGCACATTTGCACTTTATCTTGTTATTGTAATTTTCCTTAGGAACAGATTTCCTACACCCCTCCCCACCTCCCTATCTCACTCCCTTCTCCCTTTCCCCCCCCCCCCCCTTTCCTCCTCCCCCCCCCCTTTCTTCCCTCCCTAGCAATATTACATATGTAAGCATTTAAGTTATGTCTATGTATCACCTATGATTGCACAATATTGCAACAGAATATTTAATTGACACATGCACGGTATACTTGGGAATTCATATTGTTAATTTGTATTTAATATTTGATATATGCACGGTGCACCTAAGAATTTATTTTAATCTAGTAACCTATATGGAGGTAGGAAACTAAATAGGAACAGCGCCAAACCCTTCTATCATTTCTAAATTATTTTGTGTTCAGTTCCTGCTAAAGAGAGGCCTGTAATGTAAAATCATAGGCGATAGGGGGCACCCCTGCCTAGTTCCATTCGTTATTCGTATTGGTTTAAAGGTGATCCCCGAGGTTAGTATGGTGGCTGAGGGGGTGGAGTATAGGGATAGGATAGCGGTCTGTAACCATCCACGAATGCCAAATGTGTCAAGTACTAGCTTAAGATATCTCCAGTGGATCCTATCGAATGCCTTCTCCGTGTCCAAAGAGAGGAGCAGAGAATGCGTCCGAGAGGGTCCAGCCTGGGAGATTAGATTGATGAGGCATCTGGTTCCATCTGGGGCTTGACGGCCTGGGACAAAGCCCACCTGGTCAGGGTGGATAAGGTGTGGTAAAATTTGTTGCAATCTAAGCGCTAGAAGTTTGGCAAAGATCTTTACATCCGTATTGAGAAGGGATATAGGCCTGTAGTTAGCAGGACAGGTGGGGTCCTTATTGGGTTTGGGAATCGTTACTATCACGGCTCTCAACATTTTGGGAGGGAAAGATCCAGAGGAGGAAGCAAGATTGAAGACGGCTCATAGATGAGGGGCAGTTTCATTGGGGAGACATTTATAATATTCATTTGAGAAACCATCATCTCCTGGGGATTTGTGGTTGGGGAGTTTTTTGATGGTCAAACATATTTCCTGGGTTGTGAATACATATTTCCTGGGTTGTGAATGGCTGGGAGATGGACCTGAGTTGATCGTTAGTAAGGCTAGGAAGCTTCACTTTGCTCAAAAAATTATTAATAAGCTCAGGAGAGGGTTGGGGAGTGGCCTTATCACTGCGGAGATCATAGAGAGATTGATAGTAATCCGCAAAGGCATTGGCAATATCTTTGGGGTTGAAAAGAGTTTTGTGGGATAGGGGGTGATTAAGGGCAGATATTTTATGCTTAAGCTGTTTCGCCTTGACTTTTTTAGCCAACCAAGCTCCTGTTTTGTTATGCAGGCCATAATAGTTAGCTTTGAGGTATTTTACGTGATTTTCAAATTTATAAAGTAACAGGGATCTTAGTTTTTGTCTCTCTTGGAGGATGTCATTAGTTAAACGAGGAGTTGGGTTATCTTTATTATCTTGTTCTTTTGTGGCTATAGATTGGAGCAGGTTGTCAATCTGTCTCATCCTCTGTTTCTTGGTGTATGAAGCCAGTTTAATTAGTATCCCTCTCATATATGCCTTATAAGTATTCCATAGAGTATACTTACTAATGTCCGGAGTATCATTATACATAAAGAGGTTGTGATGTTCTTGCACAATCTTTTGGTACAATTGCTTGTTCTCCAAGAGGGAGGCGTTCAGTCTCCATAATGGAGGGGGGGAGTTACGAAGTTTTCTCGTCAAATTCTAGCGTAATCGGAGCATGGTCTGACCAAGAAATTGTACCAATGTCAGCGTGGAGAACATTTTGTAAAGACATTTTATCAGTTAAAAAAAGTCAATGTGGGAATAAGTAGATTGGGCGGCAGATAAAAAGGTAAAGTCCTTCTGAGACCCGTGGAAACAGCGCCAGATGTCATATCACTCACACTTGTGGAGTAATGGGGCAATGGAGTATGCAGATCTCCTTGTAGAGGTGGTAGAGTCTATGGCAGGGTTAAGGATTATATTGAAGTCACCACCAATGATCAGGGTGCCTTGTTTTTCCTCCAGGGCCTTGGCAAGTAGCAGGGCTGGGAATCTCCTCTGTTTCGTGTTTGGGGCATAAAGGTTGACTAGTGTGAAAACCGTTTGGTTCAGTTCAAAAATGAGGATGATGTATCATCCCTGGGGGTCCGGAATGGTGCGAATGTGGCGAAAAGCAACAGAGTTCATGATGGCAATAAAAACCCCGCAAGCCTTTTTGGGGCCATTTGCTAGGTATAGATGAGAGAAATGTTGGAAATTCAGTCGTGGACATTTGTTGGCAGCAAAGTGAGTTTCCTGAGCAAAAATTATGTCTGCTTTGAGGTAACGAGCTTCCTTTAACAGTGCTGCATGCTTAAAGGGGCTATTGAGGCCTTTAGAGTTAAAAGACATAACCTTAAGAGGCATGGAGGGAGTTTGTTATAGGCTAGGGTGTTGCCATATGAGACTGTGTCATATTGATTAAGAAGGGGAAAGGAGTACCTGAAGAGTGGGAAGTTTAATATCCATGGATTAATGTCGCATACGGTAGGGTTGTTCAGGTTGATCACTTCTGACAAGATAGGTAGAGGTTCCACAGATCCAAAAGGTAGGACAGTTGACATAGTCTGTGGGTAGAGTTCTCAGCATCGTGAATGGTGACTAGAAAGGTACAGAGAGTCAAATCAAGGGGTAGGTGGGAGACAAACAGAAATAACATATTTAAGAAACTCCTGGCAATGCAGGCACAATGGGCAGCCGAGGGTGCTATAGGATCGTGGGGGGGCAAGTAAACTAGCAGTGCAGGTCACTGAACTATGAAAGAAAATGGAACAAACTAGGGGGACAAGCTCCCAGCCTCATGCTAATGCGAGATGTATGGTAACAGGGAGAGGCTCAATTAAGGGCAAAAGGTCCCTGTTAGGACCATTCAGCTTGCAGGTGTTCAGGAGAGAACGGAGCTGGAGGCTGCGCATCAGGAGGGAAAAGTTGCCACTGTTTAAAGATTTGAATGCCTTTGTCCACACTATATATGGGGTATGTTTTGCCATTCCAAGTGACAAGCAGTTTAGTGGGGAAACCCCATCGATAGATGATGCTGTTGTTACGTAGGATTTTTGTAAGTGGAGTGAGTTTCTTTCTGTTCATCACTGTCTGCTGCGATATGTCTGTGAATAGGGAAATACCAATGAATTCTTCTGGAACTGCCGGACTTTGCTTGGCCGCTGCCATGACACATTCTTTCACATGATAATAGTAAATGCATGCCAGTGTGTCCCTGGGCACAGTGTCAGGTAGAAACTTGGGTTTAGGTATGCGATGGGCCCTATTGACACATAATTCGATGTCACTCAGGGACGGAATTGGGGCCTTCATGAGGCACTGGACAAAATTTGTGAGCTCATTGGGGGGTGTGGTTTCAGGTATTCCCCTAAATGTAATGTTGTTTCTCCTTCAGCGGTCTTTTAAGTCCGCCATTTTGTTTTGAAGGCGCTGGAGCTCAGATTCCTGGTCAGCGTATGCATCAACAAGATCGTTGTGTGTGGAATAGAGATCCGCCATCTTGGATTCTAAGTGCTGGATTTTATCAGTATGTGATTGAACTGTTTCATTCAAGGGGGCAAACATATCTGAAAAGTCACTGTATAGTGTTCTCCTGAGTAAGAGCAGCATATTCTTCATCGTGCTTTCTGAAATAGTTTGCTCTGTGGCTGGGAAAAGCTCTATAAGGGACTCCTGTTGTTTAGCTTGCATTGAAGCCTGTGAGAGAGTTTGCTGCAGCCCAGGAGAGAATTCATCTTCCTCCCTACGTAGCCAGGATTTCGCTGGGCAGCGGGTGGTGGGAGTAGAAGGGAGGGAGAATTCTCTCAGCTCCTCAGGATGGGTGTCTGCCTGTCTCCCTGCAGCTGGATGGGCAATCTGTGTGTGGGCTGCTCCGTTGGAGCTAGGTCCGGTGCCATTTTGCCTACCTTGCAGTGGAGCCACCAGGTAGAAGTCTGTGATGCGCTGGTTTATTAGCTTTGTGCTGTTTCGTCATCTCTCCCGCAATGCTCGGCAGTGTGGGGAGCCGGATTGTAGCACAGAGTGCCTCTGCCTGTCGTCGCTGTGAGTTGCTGAGAGCGTGAGGGTTCCGGAGCTCTCAGTTAAGCGGCCATCTTCTCCACCGGCTGGACCACATGCTTGGAATTTACCAGAATGGATTTTTTTGTCAGGAAATTTGAGAACCAGCTCTAAAATTTTGGTTGTCGGAAATTCCGCCAAAAAATGTCCGAAGGAGCCTACATACGGTCGTAATTTCCGACAACAAGCTCCTATCGAACATTTGTTGTTGGAATGTCTGATCGTGGGTACACGGCATAACTGTGGGGGGGAGGGGCTACAACACACATGACACGATCACTGCTCTCGAAGACAGAGAGCAGTGATCTCTGTCCTGTCACTAGGCAGAACGGGGAAATGCTTTGTTTACAAAAGCATCTCCCCGTTCTATCTCTCCGTGACACGATCGCGGGCACACGGGGGACATCGCGACCATGGTCACGGAGAACATGGTGGGCACACGCGTCCACAGCACCGCTACTTAAAGGGGACATACCTGTACGCCCTTTTGCCCACCAGCGGTGTATATCAGCGTGCACTGGTCGGGAAGCAGTTAAGGGGGCGTGGCAGGGGTGTGTGTCCTATACCTACATACTTTTGCTAATAGGTGACCCTCGTTCCCATCTCAAAAAGATGGGAGGTATGCCAGTAGCTGCAGCCTGTGTAAAACCCCCGCAGCCACCAATGTATAGCATACAGAGACAGAGGTGGTGTTAAAAGAGTTAAAGGGGCACCTTTAACCCACAAAATATGCCTTAAATTACTGTGTCACTAGCAAGAGTCTAACAGACACATACAGCACGTTTTCTAAAAACTTGACTCTTCCATTACATACTGGGGGTCATTTACTATAGCGCCAGGAAGTACTGGGCACTATGGCAAATAATAGCTCCCATTTTAGCCAAATAAAATTTCAACAGGCGAATGTGCGAATGAAAATTAGCGCTATTATTGAGAAACATATGTTGGTAAATTCCAAATCGGCACTAATTCGTGCTTCCGTGTATATGCAAATGCCAATTCCTACCAAGTTATATAGTACTGCACTGTAACCATGATCCATGTATGTGAAAGAAACATTTTTATGTGAGATGTGCATCTATTGATGTATGTTGCAATTAGTATTCCTAGTTTTTTTCCTTCTTTTGCTAACGAATGCAGTTATGAATGATTATTACATAGTAATGTCTGCTATTCTGTAAAGTTACATGTATTAAACATTTAGGTTACCTATTTGTTGTATGTTGTTTTTTATTTTTTAGTTTAGGTGACTAGAAAGCGGTAATTATTTATATTCATTCTTTAATCATACTACACTATTATGCAGGTCTTGTACTTAGCACAATGGCTTAGTGGTCTGCTCAGATGTCTCCACAGCACTCACAGTACAAGTTCAAATACCATCCACCAGCTGTGTTTATTTTAATTCGCTTGTGCACTGAAAAAATAAACAAACTAAAAAATTTAATCTGCCCGTTAGTGTGTGGTGTTTGGAATTTCACACCATAATAGTATTGAATACTTACATATCATTGCATGCATTTGAAGAGTTAATATAATAGAAACAGCCAAACTTAAAGTGCATTGGCTAATTGGCATTCACCTATTTTCAGCATATGCTGCTTTGGCTAATTAGCTAATTGGCTAATAGTCATTTGCCTTTTTTTCACCAATTCAATCTTTTAGTATTTCTCTGTGGGATTTGAACCCATGAGTTCTTCAAGGTAGAAGTGCTGACCACTCGCCTATTGGGCATAGCACAGTCATACATAGAAAATACATTCACTAGTGTTTGATGTTTCTTCTGTCTCTCCTGCTGCCGCCATCTTCTCCCGCTGATGTGTTCTTCCGCGCAACCGGTTACCCATTAATAAAATAAAAGCCGCTCTTCTTGTGGCGGTCTTCTGTGGCCATCCGATAATGTTGACTGGAGAGTCCGCTCCATGGCTATGTAAGAGATGCCACACAGCAGGTGACAACACAGCGGAGGAAGACCGCCACGGAAGAAGAGCAGCTTTTTTTTTTTTATTAGTGGGTAACCAGCGGTGCGGAAGAACACAGCAGATGGAGAAGATGGCAGCGGAAGGAGAGACAGCTCTGGGAGAATACAGCTCGGGGAGAAGATGGAGGAGGGAGAGACAGCATCTGGAGAAGATGGCTCAGGGAAGAAGACAGCTCGGAGCTATTTTACAATAAAGGACTTGTCAAAAACTGGCTATTGATTTTTTTTACATTTCACTGCTTTTTTTGGTGAATTGGTAGGGGTAAAATGTACCCCATACCTATTCACATAGGGGGGCAGGATCTGGTTCCCCCTTGTTAAAGGGGGCTTCTAGATTCTGATAAACCCTCTGCCCACAGACCGACAACCACCGACCAGGGTTGTCGGTAAGAGGCCCCCTGTCCCCATCAACATGGGGAAAAGGTGCTTTGGGGTATGTGGCCTGGTAAGGTTCAGAAGGGGAGGGTGCTCACTCGTCCCCCCCTATCCTGACCTCCAGGCTGCATGGTCAGATAAGGGTCTGGTTTGGTTTTTCCGGGGGCCCCACATCAATTTTGGTGTGGGGTTCCCCTTAAAGTCCATACCGAAGGGCCTGGTATGTACTGGGGGGACCCTATGACATTTTTTTCCTTGAATTTTGGAATTCCATACCATAATCTTATTGTACATACCATTGCATGCATTTGAAGAGTTAAAATATGGAATAAACCAAGCTGACGTGCATTGGCTAATTATGCTTCTGAGTACAATGCACACCAGGAGGTGATGCTGTCAGTGGGATTTGAACTCATGGCTGGAACTTTTGGGGGCAGCAGGGTATACCGCTATGCTACAGAGCTGAGCACAGACCTACAGAGAAAATACATTTACTAATGTTTGATTCTGTACAATAATGTTTTGCATTTCAGGCATTAATATTATAGTAACAACCATGCTCATGCTGATGTGGCATTGGCTAATAGGCATTTACCTCTTTTCAGCATATGCTGCTGAGTCTAATGCAAGCTTTCAGTAGCTGATACCATCTGTGTGATTTTCAGCCATTTGAGCACAATTATATTGAGAACATACGTTTACTAGTATTTGATGGTGGGACTACTTTATATTCTAGGTATAATAGTACTCAGCACAGTGACTTAGGCCTCTTTCACACTTGTGCGACCTGAAAGTTGCGAGATTTTGATGACACTTTAAGCAATGCCTGTGTAATCTTGAGATCTATGGACGCAGGAGTCGCAGGGAAAGGCACACAACTTTCCCGCGATTTTGCATCAACAATTTTGCGCAATTCCAGGGAACGCCTGTGTAAACTTGAGGTCTATGGACCTCAACTCGCATCAAAGTCAGACCAAAGTAGTACAGGGACTACACTAAAGTCAGTGTTACTTGAAGTCGCACAGATATGAATGGTACACATTGAAAATCATGGGGTATGACTTGTCATGCAACTCTGATGTCCAAAGTCGCACAAGTGTGACTCAGCCCGACTTTGTGAGCGATTTCAGAGACATCAGTGCACATTTCTGAACAGATGTCTAGTGAAATCACATAGGTCCCAACTGTTCTTCTTTAAGAAGGTGTGCTATGCCTACCTACTTTTGCTAATAGGTGTCCCTTATACCCATCTCAAAAAGTTGGGAGGTAAGAAATCGGCCCATGAAGTCACCTAAAGTAGTGCAGGAACTACTTTTGGGAATCGTTGTGGCATCGCACCAATTCAGACAGTTCCATTGCCATCAATAGTCGCCGATTTGGCCTGCTATTTGACATGTCAATTCAGAGCTATGTGAACATGGGTGAAGTTGCATAGATATTAATGCTGCATGGTTCTGGCCAAAATGAGAATGACAATTTTTTTGCTTAGAATATAAAGATCCAGATTCTCGCGACGTACAATCTTTCACATTATCCCAAAAAAATTAGGCTAACTTTTTTTTTTTTAATTCATTAAAGTAATTTTTTCCCAAAAAAATTGAATTTGAAAGACCGCTGCACAAATACAGTGTGACATAAAATATTGTAACAACCACCATTTTATTCTCTAGGGTCTCTACTAAAAAAAAATATATATATATATATATATATATATATATATAATGCTGGGGGTTCTAAGTAATTTTCTAGCAAAAAAAAAAAAAAATGATTTTAACCTGAAACCAACAAATGTCAGAAAAAGGTTTAGTGTTTAAAGAGGAGTTCCACCCAGGGGCTCCATTAAAAAAATAAAAATAAAATAAAAGTCAGCAGCTACAAATACTGCAGCTGCTGACTTTTAATTGGACACTTACCTGTCCCTGGGTCCAGCGATGCGGGGGATCGAAGCCCCGCTCGCCCCCCCCTCCGCTCATCAGCGCCGGCATTGCAACTGTGGGCGCCGGGCTGTGGCTTCACAGCCTGGCACCCACTGCGCATGCGCGAGCGGCGGCGCGCGCCATGATTGGCCGCTCACTCACCTGGGACCTGTAATGGGTCCCAGATGATTGACAGGAGGGAGGGAGCAGAGCCGAGCCCTTCCTGTGCCTGGGGGGAAGTGATGTCACCAGCCCAGGCAAAGGAAGAGGCAGACTACGAGGGACCACCTAGCAACAGGCATTTAGAGGTAAGTAAAAAAAAAAAAAATATTCAAATGTTTTTTTGTTTTTTTTTTTACAATTTTTCAGGTATTTTTGTTTTTTTGGGTGGAACCCCACTTTAAGTGGTTAAACTTTCCTCACTTACACAGAAGTCTATTTCATTGACAAATTGTTACAATGTTTCTAGTTAAGTTCACTGATAAAGAATGTTCTAATTCTTGGCAGACTTCCCAGTTTTTCTATTCCTTTCTTTTGATGGCTGTGGCTTCAGAAGAGCAGAGAAAATTCTTTGCATAGCAAGAATCGTGAAACTTTTTCAAGATCGCAAAGGGAAAAAAAAAAAACCACAATGACGATTAATCCTGCAGCTCTAATAAATATGAATGGAAATCATGGGGTACAACTTTTCATGTGACTCTGAGGTCCAAAGCTGCATGAAAAGTCACCCAAGTGTGAAAGTAACCTAATGAGATTAATTGATAACACCTTTGAATAAGGCCCCATTTGCACTTGTGCGACCTTAAAATTGCAAAGCTTTGCCATGACTTGAAGCAATGTCTGTGTAATCTTGTGGTGTATGGACCTCAAATTGCATCAAAGTCAAACCAAGGTCATGCAGGGACGAATTTGCTACACTTTCAGTATGCACAAGTGACAATAGGGCCAAATTCAAAGGTGTTATCCTTGAATCTCATTCACACTGCTGCAACCTGAAAGTCGCACTATTTTGCTGCCACTTTGCCTCTGCACCTTGGTCCCAACTTCTGGGCATGCATGTGTAATATTGTACCCGATATACTTCAAGTCACATGAAAGTCACACCAAAGTAATACAGGGACTACTTTGAAGTTGGTGCAACTTAAAGTAGCACAGATATGAATGGTTATCATTGAGAATCATGGGGTACAACTTATCATGCAACTCAGATGTCCAAATTTGCTGGAAAATTCGCCCAACTGTGAAACAAGTCATAAATATTTTAATAAAAGGAGCTCTCATTTATACTTGCATAGTCCTTACTGATTTACATCAGCAGAACAAATGTAGGAAGTGATGTGTGCACATGGGACGGAAGCAAATGTGTGGTGATGCCAAACAAATCAATGAACCCCACCCACACCAAATCCAACTACCACATCCACCCCCACATTGATTAAGTACAAGTACATATCCTACACTTACCCGGCCAATGAGCAGCACCTCGTCTTTGCTAAAGAGACCTCGCCATGTCCACCTAGATGGAGATCCTGACCAACACAGGAACTTCCGGGTGCATACAATGACTAATTTCCGGGTCAGAAGGTGAAACCACGCTTTTGATTGCAGCTGCGAATATTTGATCTCAACCACGATTAGTATTTTTTATTTTCTGATATGCAAATCTGTATATCTACATATATTTGAAGGTAAACTTAAGGGAGTTTGATAAGAAATGGTGTGCCTGGGTTAGCAGCAGGTGCATTACAAAGACAAAAGGCCCAGTTTGAGCCCTGGTTCACACTGACAGAGGGAGGAAAGCGTTCAGCTGAACTCACACAATTTCATTCCTGCATATCAGTCCCGAGTGTGGGGGCAACATCAGAGACATCGGTGCAGGTTTCTGCACCAATATCAATACAAATCGCACCAATTAGAACGGTGCAATTGCCACCGATTTGACATGTCAAATCACACCAATGTGAACCAGAGCTGACACACTCAAACACTGCCTATCCACTAGCTGAATTCATTACCAGCAATTCTCCATAGCTGTTATATATAAAGATTCCACCTTTATCACTTACTTTCAGGTGTGCTGAAGCCTAGGTTTACATTGGAGCGATTTGAGAGATCAAATTGCATGACAAGACACAGCCCATTAGCGGCAATGGCACTGTTCCAATTGATGCGACACCAATTTTGTGGCACCGCACCAATTTGCTAAAGTAGTTCCTGCACTATACTTTTGCCGATTTCAGGTGCGACTTCAATAGACATTTGTGTATGAAGCCACACGGATGTCTATCAAGTCGCACCTGAAATCACGCTGACCTTGCTACTTTGAAATCGTGCTACTTCAAGTGAAGTAGCACAATTTCAAAGTAGCATCTATATGAACCAGGGCAAAGAGATTATTTTTTTGGTGCACAAATACATATTAAAATATGCACTTTCCTAAAACCACCACCCACAAAAACTAAAGAGAAAGAAAAGTAGAAGAAAAAAAAAAAACACCACAACAAAAGCTCAATAATGTACTTTTATTTTACCAGCAGAAAAAAAAATTACATTCATTTACTAACTTCAAAAAAAATTGGACAGGATATATGGTGCTACATTTAGCAATGGGATTTTAAGGGCCCTGCTCATAGGAGCTTACAATCTAAAATTTGACAAAACCTTAGAGTGGACACAGCTTTAATTTCAGTATAATGGGCAACACATCACATTGTTATCTGCAAGATTATAGAAACATACTTAACAGTCATTATTCTTACATAGCATTCCAACATAATATTAAAAAAGACTTATTCAAAACACCCACCACTAGGGATGAGCCGAACACCCCCTTGTTCGGTTCGCACCAGAACATGGGAACAGGAAAAAAGTTCGTTCGAACACGCGAACACCGTTAAAGTCTATGGGACACAAACATGAATAATCAAAAGTGCTAATTTTAAAGGCTTATATGCAAGTTATTGTCATAAAAAGTGTTTGGGGACCTGGGTCCTGCCCCAGGGGACATGGATCAATGCAAAAAAAAGTTTAAAAAAAAACGGCCGTTTTTTCAGGAGCAGTGATTTTAATAATGCTTAAAGTCAAACAATAAAAGTGTAATATCCCTTTAAATTTCGTAGCTGGGGGGTGTCTATAGTATGCCTGTAAAGGGGCGCATGTTTCCCGTGTTTAGAACAGTCTGACAGCAAAATGACATTTCGAAGGAAAAAACCCATTTAAAACTACTCGCGGCTATTGCATTGCCGACAATACACATAGAAGTTCATTGATAAAAACGGCATGGGAATTCCCCACAGGGGAACCCCGAACCAAAATAAAAAAAAAAAGACGTGGGAGTCCCTCTAAATTCCATACCAGGCCCTTCAGGGCCAAAACCCCGGCCAAAATTTAAAAAAAAAATGACGTGGGGTTCCCCCCAAATTCCATATTTTAAGGGGAACCCTGCGCCAAAAAAAACAAAAAAAAAACGGCGTGGGGTCCCCACAAAAATCCATACCAGACCCTTATCCGAGCACGCAACCTGGCAGGCCGCAGGAAAAGAGGGGGGGACGAGAGTGCGCCCCCCCTCCTGAACCATACCAGGCCACATACCCTCAACATTGGGAGGGTGCTTTAGGGTAGCCCGCCAAAACACCTTGTCCCCATGTTGATGAGGACAAGGGCCTCATCCCCACAACCCTGGCTGGTGGTTGTGGGGGTCTGCGGGCGGGGGGCTTATCGGAATCTGGAAGCCCCCTTTAACAAGGGGACCCCCAGATCCTGCCCCCCCCTGTGTGAAATGGTAAGGGGGTACTTACCCCTACCAAATAAAGGGAATAAATGATCGCGCTTACGGATCTGTCTTGGTATGCTGCCTCCCCTAATATAGTCCCCCAAAGGGGTCTATAACCACAGATTGTTTGAATAAAGAGGGGTGGTGTCGCTTCCTAGTTTGGGTAAAGGTGCCAGGTGTGAGAAAAAAAGAAAAATTAATTTTTAATATTAATATTCAGTGACCTATGAATACGTGACTGGTAAACGGGCTGTTATTCACTTAGCGAAGTGATCCTGCCAGAAACATAGTGAGTGTTTCCTATTGGTAAATATGCTTTAATGTGCAAATCTCCAAGTGTATGCTAGATAACTAGCTACAAATTGCCCGTCCTATATATTAGTACTGGTATAGACCATAATAGAGCACATATCCTCAATTATGAGTCATAAAAGAAATATATATACAGTGAACACATGTGCAAAAAATAATGTAAACAAACAGATATTTTTACATAAAGACTTAGTGATAGTCCATAATTATATGTAGAACCCCCCTCGGGGTTAACATCCCAAATTAATAAGTGCAAATATTCCAACAAATCTTGCTGCGTGTAGCTAATAGTTCATCAGGTAAATTGAATTTCCATTCATAATCGTTGACATAAACACAGTGACTGTGAATGTTCAAAAAATTCAGTGACTGTAGGTGTTCAGACAATTCCACTTGGGACTTCGTGCTCCCCCTCAAGTGTCCCCACTCACCGGATCCCCTCGCCCCCACGGGGGCACTGCGCTTATCTTTAGGCCCACCAAGGTTGCTCCACTGAACTCATCCAAAGGTCTGGGGTAATTCACCTTCCTGTAGATGTTATCTCTATGGTTGGCTCCTCACAGAGGGAAAGAAGAGATATAGGCTCCCATAGTGTAGTAAAAACGCTGGGTTTTATTTAAGACACAACAACTTGATCCAAACAATAGCAGTTTTTAAAAATAAAGTATAAAAAATATATATATTTTAAAATCCTGGATAGCCTAATTGTAGCTCACAGGCTGCACACAGTGCCACTAATGTTATTGGGCAGCTAGTACAGAGTGTGTCGGCTAACTCAGCAAAAAACGCTAGGTAAAAGATTGTGGAATCAGCAACAGCGCGCTGCGTTCCACCTGCGTTCCAGCTGCCTCTACCAGGAAGTGACGTAGCGTGCGTGGCGCCGTCGTACGCGTTTCGTCATAGACGTCCTCAGCGACGGTACCAAGCACACCACGCACTACGTCATAAATGCAGAGCAGCCCGGAGAAGAAAATGAAGAAGAGAAGAAGGAAGAGGAGAAGAAGATGAAGAAGAAGATGAAGAGAAGAGCAGGAGCCTCCCCCCATGCCATGGGTGCGGAGCGGCCCGAGGAGAAGAAGATAGAAGACGCCGCGGAGGAGATGCTGGACGAGAACGCCAGAGGAAGAACCAGAAGAACCAGAGGAAGATGAAGGAAGATAGAAGAAAGAAGAAGCATTTAAATAAAGGAATTGTCAAAAACTGTCTCTTGTCATTTTTAACATTTTTGACAGTTTTTTAGTGAAATGGTAGGGGTAAGTACCCCCTTACCATTTCACACGGGGGGGGGCGGGATCTGGGGGTCCCCTTGTTAAAGGGGGCTTCCAGATTCCGATAAGCCCCCCGCCTGCAGACCCCCACAACCACCGGCCAGGGTTGTGGGGATGAGGCCCTTGTCCTCATCAACATGGGGACAAGGTGTTTTGGGGGGCTACCCCAAAACACCCTCCCAATGTTGAAGGCATGTGGCCTGGTACGGTTCAGGAGGGGGGGCCTCACTCTCGTCTCCCTCTCTTTTCCTGCGGCCTGCCAGGTTGCGTGCTCGGATAAGGGTCTGGTATGGAATTTAGGGGGAACCCCACGTCTTTTTTTTAAATTTTGGCCGGGGTTCCCCTTAATAATTATACCAGACCTGAAGGGCCTGGTATGGAATTTAGAGGGACTCCCACATCATTTTTTTTTTTTTTTAATTTTGGTTCGGGGTTCCCCTGTGGGGAATTCCCATGCCATTTTTATCAATGAACTTCTATGTGTATTGTCGGCAATGCAATAGCTGCGAGTAGTTTTAAATGGGTTTTGTCCTTCGAAATGTCATTTTGCTGTCAGACTGTTCTAAACACGAAAAACATGCGCCCCTTTACAGGCATACTATAGACACCCCCCAGATACGAAATTTAAAGGGATATTACACTTTTATTGTTTGACTTTAAGCATTATTAAAATCACTGCTCCTGAAAAAACGGCCGTTTTTAAAACTTTTTTTGCATTGATCCATGTCCCCTGGGGCAGGACCCAGGTCCCCAAACACTTTTTATGACAATAACTTGCATATAAGCCTTTAAAATTAGCACTTTTGATTTCTCCCATAGACTTTTAAAGGGTGTTCCGCGGCATTCGAATTTGCCGCGAACACCCCAAATTGTTCGCTGATCGGCGAACTTGCGAACAGCCAATGTTCGAGTCGAACATGAGTTCGACTCGAACTCAAAGCTCATCCCTACCCACCACCAGCCCACAATCCACACATACATACATTGGTGACCATGTTCTGCTGGAAGCTGCATTTCGGTGTACACAATTAAAAGAGATAAAAAAAGAGTAGGTCAGCAGATGCCTACAAACTATGTTTGCATGATCAGACAGGAACAATACAGGCACAACATTGACAGCATGGTCACATAAACCCACTTTTGATTGAAAAAATGCACAAGAATTTCATCAAATCTCCCAATTTCATTCCTTATCTCACAACAAAAAACCTGACCTTCTCAGGCCAAACAAACCTCCCTACTGCAGGCCTTTATATAAGAGAGGTTGTATTGTTAGCACACTGACACACCCAATAGAAGTACACGCCCACCAGTATCTTTCAATCTGTCTCTTCATGTATGTCTAAAGTGATTGCACCTGATGAGCAGGAACACATAATAGTATTCACAACTGTGTTAGCCCTTGGCTATGTGCATCAAATCTCCAACTACAGGACAAAGATCGAAGTCCATTTGCATCCACATAAACAAAGCAACAGTTTTCTAAGCATATGTACCCGTGCAGTGTAAACCCTAAAATTTTAAATGTCCAAGTCCCTGGGCATGATTAGTGCTAATAAACATTAACATCAGTCCCTGGCTGCAATGAGCTTCCAATCTAAAGTCCAAATGTAACTTTCTTATATTAGAACCTATTTCGACAGGAGACAAATAACATACCAGCATGTCTTTGGATTGTGGTGAGAAACCCACACAGGGAGAACATATAAACTTCAACACAAGCATTAGCATGTTGGGGAATTGAACCACCATCCCAGGTGCTGCTAGACAGAACTGCTACCCACTTAGCCACCAGGCAGCCCCACACATGTTCTCTGCATCTCTGTGGTGTGAGCCAGCCCTAAGTCCATAGCCATGCTCAGTGTCACAAGCAATATACAATATATTGGCCTAAGTATTGTGACGCCTGCCTTTAAACGCACATGAACTGTAATAGCATCCCAGTATTAGTATTGGGTTCAAAACTCATTTGGCCCACCCTTTGCAGCTATAACAGCTTAAACTCTTCTTGTCCACAAGGTTTAGGAGTGTGTCTATGGGAATGTTTGACCATTCTTCCAAGTGTATTTGTGAGGTCAGGCACTGATGTTGGACGAGAAGGCCTGACCTACAGTCTCCTCTCTAATTCATCCTCAAGGTGTTCTGTTGTGTTGAGGTCAGGACTCTGTGCAGGCCAGTCAAGTTCCTCCACCCCAAAATCACTCATCCATGTCTTTATGGACCTTGCTTTGTGCACTGGTCCAAATGATTTGGTGGAGGGGGGATTATGATGTGGGGTTGTTTTTCAGGGGTTGGGCTTGGCCTCTTAGTTCCAGTTAAGGGAACTCTTAAGGCGTCAGCATAACAAGACATTTTGGACAAATTCATACTCCCAACTTTGTGGGAACAGTTTGGGGAAAGCCCCTTCCTGTTCCAACATGACTGCACACCAGTGCACAAAGCAAGGTCCATACAGACATGGATAAGCAAGTTTGGGGTGGAGAAACTTGACTGGCCTGCACATAGTCCTGGCCTCAACCCGATAGAACACCCTTTGGCTGAATTAGAGTAGAGACTGCGAGCCAGGCCTTCTCATCCAACATCAGTGCCTGGCCTCACAAATGCAGTTCTGGAAGAATGATCAAACATTCCCATAGGCACACTAAACCTTGTGGACAGCCTTCCCAGAAGCTGTTCTAGCTGAAAAGGGTGGGCCAAATCAAATTTTAACCCTACGGACTAAGACTGGGCTGCCATTAAAGTTCATGTGTGTGTAAAGGCAGGCGTCCCAATACTTTTGGCTAAATAGTGTATCTGGCAAAGACTTACAATGGTGGTGGAACCCTCCTGTCACGGAACGTCCCACACTCCGCTTGAGTGCTTCCATCAGTATACCGCTTCCTAAGTTCTGGAACACGAGTCCAATGGATCTGGCTATAGGAACCCCCAAGAACTAGACAACACCAGTCTTGGAGTACATCAGGACTAACTTTATTTAGAATCAAAATACAGTCTTATATACAGGAGAAGATGAGGTTCCCCCTCCTGCTCATATTACTCTAACAATACAAATGTAACCTAATTAACCTAATTAACATGAGCTAGTTTAGTAAATCATTTACCCAGACCAGATGACTCAGAGACATGACCTGTAGGACACAGGCTTGTGGGCACCAAGCTTCACACAGAAACAGAGTTAAATATCATAAGTACAACCACAGGACATTTTCTCACAATAGCCTAAGCTCCAATAGGTGTCGGCCAGTCTCCTACATTGTATAGAGGACAATGTGATCAGCTCACTCAATTAACATTTTGAGTTCAGAATCAATCAAACCAATAATAGTCTCTACATACATCCTGGGAGAAATTGTGGACAAATATTACTGTCCCATTTTAAGTAGTCCAAGATATATTTTCTCACTCACCCTGTGCCAGTATAGCACAGGGTGACTTACACATAAGAGGTGTATGGGGAGCTGAAACAAGGGCATCCCCTACTTAACAAGAGATTCTGAGTTCCACGGGCCCTCCCATAACACCTCCTACACATAAATACTACATTTAGACATATGGGAGATGAGACAACATATGGGAGATGAGACAACTTCTCTATAGGACCTGGGAGATGAGACAACTTCTCTACATGAAGTAACATGGTTAGGATTTGAACCCAGACACTCAAGGATACTAAGCAGAAGTTCTAACCTCTAAGCCACTGAGCTGCCACATGTGAGAACTTCCTACACATATATACACATAAATACACATAAAAACACATAAATACAGCATTTCTATGGACATACAGGTGATGGAATTACATTACTCAAGAGTTATTCTTCTTGATTTATTCTGTGATATTTGGTGTTTTTTGTGGGTGAGAGTAGAATATTACCCTCAAATTTTGGGGAATTACATTTTGATTTCTGATGTTGGTACACATATCACATTTTTGGGCTCAAATTATGAATATTTGGAAATAATAAAAAGCACAAAAAATTGTGATTCATTTTAAATTTGCAACAACAATGGTATTGTTTGTGGATTATAAAGACACCTGTGTGAGTTTGGATAAAGATTGTTGTGAGATGAGGAGTAACAAGTGAAAGTGACAGAGAAAAATATATTTTACCAAAACATCAAAACATTCCACATTGTAGAATTCTTAAAAACAAAATATTTTAAGCAGAAGCAACAACGTTGCAAAGGAAAATTTATTTCACAGAAAGATACATTTCATTTCAACATTAAAAGGTTTTTTTGTGAAAGTTAGAATTGTTCCATTAGAATCAATGGCTTATACTTAATTTGGACTAAAATAGAGCAGATTTTCATTTTAAAAAAATACTCTCTAATTAGCTCTCATTTTGGTATTTACTATAGCGCCGGCTAAAAAAGACACTTGAGTTAAAATGAGAGTTATTTTCAGGTCTGAGCATGCTCAGTTGTGTTGGCACCTAGTTGTCCAAAACGGGGAATTTTTCACTTTTCAGACTTTTAAAGATATTTCAGTGTAGAAATCACTTTTTCACACAGTTTAAAAGCAGATTATCTTTAAATAATAAACCGCCTATTTCAGTACCATTTAGGCAATTATATCATGCTCTAAACATTATTTCCATGTGCAATTCTCCAGGTTTTAGCAGAGTAAGGGTTTGGGCGCTATTTGGTTTCAGAGAACTATAGTAAATTCGATTTTGGGAGTATTTTCTCACCAGCGCTATAGTGAATACAGTTTTAGCGTGAATTAGTGCTAGTAGCACTAATTTGCACTAAATTGTTGCGAATTTGTGCTAATTCGCAGCAATTTGCATGAATTAGCGCCGTGGCGCTATAGTAAATGACCCCCTCTGTATGCTTTTCTGCATATACCCTGACTTCCACTGCAGCTAATCAGGCACAGCTCATGCTGGATAAGCTGTTTACCCAGCCATAGTAGCAGCTGGCCACAAGAGCACATAATGCATAGGATATAACGAACAATGACCCCTTATCTCCTCCTCCGTTGTCCATCACTAAGTACAGACACCCCTAGCACAGACACCCCTTTTCATTACAGATCTCTCCCTCCTATTTAGCACATGCAGCAGCATTTCACAGACCTGCTTCACAGACTGCAGGATCAGTTTAGAGTGAGGAGAAATCCCCCCTTGGCTGTGTTATGAGACCAGAACAGAAAAGGATCCTCCCCTTGGCTCTAAACAGCCACTGTCAGGTGAGCAGAAGAGGCATAGTGATATTGAACGCACGAAAAAAGAATGTCATGAGGCCGTAACACCTCCAAAGTGTTGGTGCCCAGTGTGGATTGCACCCCCCACCCCCCCTTAATATGTAACTAGTGCTGTTCAACCTGTTAGTGCTATATAAATGCTGAATAATAATAAATAATAATAATATAATAATGCACCATACTATTCCCTTAATAAATTGCTATAGACAAATAATCAAGATTTTATAAACTGGCCATTAAGGTTCAACAACAGTTAAGCTTAAACACACCATTTAATTCTCTTGCGATATGCTTTTTTTCAATTGTGAGCAGCATTAAAATCTGTACATAAGACTTACAGTATATATCAGTTCCTAACAGTAGAGAGTGGTCTTTCAATTAGAACATGCTTTGGATATCTGAGGATTGAAATACATTTTGTGTAATGGATAATTGTCATCCAGTGGCCACAGAAGGACACTGTGAATGACAGGCTACGTTTCCTGGTAAAGGCCCAAAACATTTTTTTCCTTGATGTAGTAGTATATTTAAAAACAATACGCAGACATTTGTAAATCGCTCTTTATTTCACATATTACAACATTTTATTTTCTTGCAGTTTTCCGTTAGGAATACATTACTTATATTGCATTTATGCAGTGCAGCCTATATTACAAAATGTAATTAAAGTGAATAATTACTATGACCAAAAGCTACTGCAGAAATTTCTAGAGCCAAGAAACACAACATGTCTACATCTTATGCTAAAATGCTTTAGTGCATATTGGCAAGAACAGTTTCTTGGCAGCTTACACCTATACATGCAATATTACTTTAATTGTTGTATATCTCAATATACCCTGAGCACAATTTACTGCAGCAGTATCTACAGAATGACTTTTTTTTATTATAGCCTTTCAACATGACTGACTTCATACACTCCTTTAGGGTCAAGATTCTCATAACTTTAAAATTAGACTGTGGCTATAATGAGTATAAAGGGTTACTTATGAGTAGAAAATGTCTTACTTAGTTTATAAATATTCATAAGCATGACCTACAAGGCATGCAAAAACAAAACAAAATAGCAGTTAGTTCCTCAGGTATATTATATATACAGTGGGGCAAAAAAGTATTTAGTCAGCCACCAATTGTGCAAGTTCTCCCACTTAAAAAGATGACAGAGGCCTGTAATTTTCATCATAGGTATACCTCAACTATGAGAGACAAAATGTGGAAACAAATCCAGACAATCACATTGTCTGATTTTTGAAAGAATTTATTTGCAAATTATGGTGGAAAATAGGTATATTGTCAATATTTGTCAAAAGTTCATCTCAATACTTTGTTATATATCCTTTGTTGGCAATGACAGAGGTCAAACGTTTTCTGTAAGTCTTCACAAGGTTGTCACACACTGTTGCTGGTATGTTGGCCCATTCCTCCATACAGATCTCCTCTAGAGCAGTGATGTTTTGGGGCTGTCGCTGGGTAACACAGACTTTCAACTCCCTCCAAAGGTTTTCTATGGGGTTGAGATCTGGAGACTGGCTAGGCCACTCCAGGACCTTGAAATGCTTCTTACGAAGCCACTCCTTCATTGCCCGGGCGGTGTGTTTGGGATCATTGTCATGCTGAAAGACCAAGCCATCTTCATCTTGCTTCATCTTCAATGCCCTTGCTGATGGGAGTAGGTTTGCACTCAAAATCTCACAATACATGGCCCCATTCATTCTTTCATGTACACGGATCAGTCGTCCTGTTCCCTTTGGCAGAGAAACACCCCCAAAGCATAATGTTGCCACCCCCATGCTTCACAGTAGGTATGGTGTTCTTTGGTTGCAACTCAGCATTCTCTCTCCTCTAAACACGAGTTGTGTTTCCAACAAACAGTTCTACTTTTGGTTTCATCTGACCATATGACATTCTCCCAATCCTCTTCTGGATCATCCAAATGCTCTCTAGCAAACCTCTGACGGGCTTGGACATGTACTGGCTTAAGCAGGGGGACACGTCTGGCACTGCAGGATCTGAGTCCCTGGTGGTGTAGTGTGTTACTTATGGTAGCCTTTGTTACATTGGTCCTAGCTCTCTGCAGGTCATTCACTAGGTCCCCCCGTGTGGTTCTGGGATTTATGCTCACCGTTCTTGTGATCATTTTGCCTCCACGGGGTGAGATCTTGTGTGGAGCCCCAGATCGAGGGAGATTATCAGTGGTCTTGTATGTCTTCCATTTTCTAATTATTGCTCCCACAGTTGATTTCTTCACACCAAGCTGCTTGCCTATTGCAGATTCAGTCTTCCCAGCCTGGTGCAGGTCTACAATTTTGTTTCTGGTGTCCTTCGACAGCTCTTTGGTCTTCACCATAGTGGAGTTTGGAGTGTGACTGTTTGAGGTTGTGGACAGGTGTCTTTTGTACTGATAACAAGTTCAAACAGGTGCCATTAATACCGGTAATGAGTGGAGGACAGAGGAGCCTCTTAAAGAAGAAGATACGGGTCTGTGAGAGCCAGAAATCTTGCTTGTTTGTAGGTGACCAAATACTTATTTTCCACCATAATATGCAAATAAATTCTTTCAAAAATCAGACAATGTGATTGTCTGGATTTGTTTCCATATTTTGTCTCTCATAGTTGAGGTATACCTATGATGACAATTACAGGCCTCTCTCATCTTTTTAACTGGGGCTGACTAAATACTTTTTTGCCCCACTGTGTGTATATATATATATATATATATATATATATATATATATATATATATATTGATTGAAGTGTAGAGGAGAGGAGAACCGCACACAGCTTTCAATCTAGTGCCAGCAAACAGGTCCTCCCACCGACCTTATATATATAAGAATAAAAAACTTTGCAAGTATACTTGCTTTGTAATCTTTTTCCAAAGATTTGATGGAATAAAGCAACATATTTTTAAGTGCAGCAACTTTTGGAAATGTGTGTGTATATATATATATATATACACACACTCACACACACACACACACAATATCTCACAAAAGTGAGTACACCCCTCATATTTTTGTAACTATATAATTATATTGTTTCATGTGACAGCACTGAAGAAATGACACTTTGCTACAATGTAAAGTAGTGAGTGTACAGCTTGTATAACAGTGTAAATTTTCTGTCCCCTCAAAATAACTCAACACACAGCCATTAATGTCTAAACCGCTGGCAACAAAAGTGAATACACCCCTAAGTGAGAATGTCCACATTGGGCCCAATTAGCCATTTTCCCTCCCTGGTGTCATGTGACTCGTTAGTGTTACAAGGTCTCAGGTGTGAATGGGGAGAAGGTGTGTTAAATTTGGTGTTATCGCTCTCACTCTCTCATACTGGTCACTGGAAGTTCAACATGGCACTTTATGGCAAAGAACTTTCTGAGGATATGTAAAAAAGAATTGTTGCTCTAAATAAAGATGGCCTAGGCTATGAGAAGATTGCCAAGAGCCTGAAACTGAGCTGCAGCATGGTGGCCAAGACCATACAGCGGTTTAACAGGACAGGTTCCACTCAGAACAGACCTCGCCATGGTCGACCAAAGAAGTTGAGTGCACGTGCTCAGTGTCATATTCAGAGGTTTCCTTTGGGAAATAAATGTATGAGTGCTGCCAACATTTCTGCAGAGGTTGAAGGGGTGGAGGGTCAGCCTGTCAGTGCTCAGACCATACGCCAAAAACTGTATCAAATTGGTCTGCATGGCTGCCATCCAAGAAGGAAGCCTCTTGTAAGGATGATGCACAAAAAAGCCCACAAACAGTTTGCTGAAGACAAGCAAACTAAGGACATGGATTACTGGAACCATGTCCTGTGGTTTGTTGAGACCAAAATAAACTTAATTTGGTTCAGATGGTGTGGCGGTAACCAGGTGAGGAGTACAAAGTCAAGTGTGTCTTGCTTACACTCAAGTATGGTGGTGGGAGTGTCATGGTCTGGGGCTGCATGAGTGCTGCCGGCACTGGGGAGCTACAGTTCATTGGGAACCATGAATGCCAACATGTACTGTGACATACTGAAGCCAAGCATGATCCCATCCCCAAACTCCATGCCCAAGAGGGTTAAGGCAGTACTGGAAAATAATGGTGGGCTCACAAAATATTGACACTTTGGGCTCAATTTGGATATTTTCACTTAGGGGTGTACTCACGTTTGTTGCCAGTGGTTTAGACATTAATGGCTGTGTGTTGAGTTATTTTGAAGGGACAGCAAATTTACACTGTTATACAAGCTGTACACTCACTACTTTACATTGTAGCAAAGTGTCATTTCTTCAGTGTTGTCACATGAAAAGGTATAATAAAATATTTACAAAAATGTGAGGGGTGTACTCACTTTTGTGAGATACTGTATACATATACATAATATATATATATATATATATATATATATATATATATATATATATTCTGCCCAATGATACAAATAAACAATTATTATAACTGAGAGCATAGACAATACAAATATTGTATTGTATTTGAAACACTAAAATTACTGGCGTTAGAAACAGGCATTTGATGTGCATTTTTGCTGCTCCCCGAATGCCTAGCAAAGCAGCCTACAATGGATAATATGGGAAGTGGCCAGAGCTGTTCACATGTGAAAAACATGTACAGCAAGTACATGACAAGAATTGCTTCTCCCCAAATAAAAAAATAAAAAACTTGTAGGGTGTCTAGAGTGCATTTTCAATGCTCCTGAAATGCATGTTAACCACATCAAAAACACTCGCAAATGTGATAGAAGCGTTGCTTCATGGTAATTTCAGCACTAGAATTTTTTACTTGTGTGAACGTAGCTTAAGACTCCATACACAGTATTCGATTTTCTGAAGATTTTTGTCTTCAGATTTACCAAAACCATATAATATGAGGTCAAACCTTAAGAGTTTCAATTTGTATGCAATCAGGCAGGCCCTTGCACTACATGGTTTTGGTAAATCTGAAGACAAAAATCTTCAGAAAATCTAGTAGTGTGTATGGGGTCTAACACTTAAAAAGCAAGCCTGGAAACAAAATATACAGGCTAAGTATAGGTAGACATTACAGACACTCTTTAGAATTCCGGCACACCTCTGCATCACAAATGATGGTGCCAGTGTCTATACTGGAAACTTTATCCTTGGTAACAGTGAGTTTTATAAAATTACGAAACTACTGTAAATGTTACTAATCCCCCTACCCTGTCACTGCACTGTCACGCAGACAGGTGCAACTGCCAAAAAGGTTTGTTGTGAAGAGGGCAGACACTGAAGGGTAACTAGACTAGTTCCCCAACAGGTCCACCTTCCTGGTGAACAGTGGAAGACATTGGGCAAATTCAATAGTTGCCATTGGACTGAATATCGACTATGAAATCTGCCCACTGTCATCCCTTGTTCATCTCAAGGAAGGCAAAATTTGATGGTGAATTCTGGAACTAGATTCCCATCAGGTCCATGTGTCACGTGATAGACAGGGGAAGGCATTGGGCAGGTTAAATAGAATGTACTAGATTGAATAATGACTGTATAATCAGGCTCCGCCCACTGTTAATATTCCCCATAAGTCATTGGTTGCTAGGATACTGGTGGCCTGCATCCTAGAAACCTATTAAGCAAATACAAAACAATAGTAAAGATAAGCCTTGGTTCCCAAGATGACACTTGCTATGGAGAAACACATTGGAGGGGCCTCACAGGTGACGGCATTCTGCACATCAGGTGGAGGCTAGGATGTGCTCATATATGGAGCTTTATGTTGTTTGATCTCATGTATCCCGTAAGTGTGGTTTTATTATTTTAATAAATTGTCTGGTTAAAATACTACACTATGTTGGCTCCCTTTTGCAGTGAAATCTCTCTGTTGAACACATTGGTTTAGGAATGAGGAGAGGTTTCTTTTTCCTGGACCATGATTTATTTGCCTGCTGAGCAGCAAGGCATTCTGTGATCTCTGTGTGAGATCTGAAAAACTGGTAAGGAGCTTTTTTAACTCTTTGCGGTGAAGAGCCTTAGGTTGCACTTTTAGGTGGTGTGATCCGTTTTAAAAATTCCACATAAGAAGAGAAGTCGTGTGGAGGATCGAACACTTGGCACTATTTCTGCCCTTTAACTGGACTTTTATTATTTATTTATGTACTTTACATAAGATTTATGCACTTTACATAATGTTAGTGCACTATCGATTTAACTGAGTTTTTTTAGATTATTCACATGAATTTGTCATTGTGAGTGATTTTGTTTCAATTTAGTATCATGAATTCACTAGGGACAGCCCACTTCAATATATATTTTTTAATAGTAAAGAGAACTCTGGTCTGTCAGTTTTGTTATTTACAGTACTAACTAGAGGTAAGTATTTTTTAATTAGTCGCAGCCACAGTGACACTTTTGTAAAAGTGAAGTAATCAATCTGGTCCAGCTGCTTCATTCTTATATCTGGTATGGTAAACGGATAGAAATACTTACATAGGTAAACCTTGGATTGTGAGCATAATTTGTTCTGGAATCAGGAGTGCACCGCTAAGGTAGTGGACCCTACGGCTGACTGCTGTTAATGGAACTCTGGGTGTGTCATGTACCTAAGTGCCGAGAGGGGTCCCCTTGTGGCTAAGTGCAGTACACCCCTGAAGATGGTACAGAAGGTGTAGTGCCCAAAGAAGCACAGGTTGCCAGATGGGTACAGGAGAGTAGAGCCGGTGGTCACCTGAAGTATACCGGATAATATAGGATACACAGCCGAAGTCTCTAGGAATCCTCAGTAACACTTGGCAATGGTGCGTGCAGGAGATGGTAGTGGAAGCCAGGCCAGGGGTCAAACACTGTGGATCCGACAGGAGGAAGAGGCAGGTAGCAGGAACAGTGTCAAGCCAAGGTCAAATATAGGAAGGCAGGCCAGGAACAGGTAGCAGTAGCATAGTCCATGATACATGGTGGGATCAGACACTGGAGTTAGCAATAAAGTCGGTAAAGCAAGCCAGAGGGTCAAACCAGGAGAGCAGATCAGACAGGTCAGGAGCAAGCCGTGTCACAACAGAAAATCCAAGTAGAATAAGCACAGAGGCTCAGGAACACAGGAAGGCTGACGATAATCCAGCAATGTGATGGGCTCAGCGGCAGTCTTATATAGGCCAGTAAGTGGCCGCATCTGTCACATTGTGTGTATGCCAATTAGTGCCTTCGCGCATGCGCATATGCATGTTGGCACCGTTAGGGACCTGCGTACTCCCGTTCGCACTTTTTCCACTAGTGTGCATGGCAACGTGCCGGAAGCATCCATTACCAGTACTGCCACTATTGCCAGTTCTTCTATGGCCATTTCCCTGACAGGGTGGTTCAGTGGTTCCTGTTGGAGGCTAGGGTGGAGCCACGCTAAGGGAAGATTACTTAACCATGCAGGTGTGAGAGTGCAGGCCCTAAGGCTGATACATAGATCAGAGGTAAGCAGACAGACAGGGCATTAAAGTATTACTGCAGGTTCATGACAACTACCCTGCAGTAGAGCGATCTGAAAGCGAGACTTGAAGCGCTCGTGGAGCGCAGAGTGGAAGGGATGGCGTTGATGACTTTGTGGAGTATGTGGACAGCTTTACCCCGGATGGTTGCATACTTAGATGTGCCTGTTTTAATCATCAACCATGTGAGTTGCTAAATGTTGTAGCTTCTTTAAATGGAACCTACACTTAGAGGACCCTCTGTTCTCTTTTAGCCCACGTTCACATTGGTCCAATGTAGCATGCGATTTGAGATGGCAAATCACATGCCAAAGCAGCGGTTATTGCCGACAATGGCGTCATCCAAATCGGAGCAGCTTCTCAAAGTCGGTTCCAGAACTACTTTGGGCAACTTCAGGGGTCCAATTTATATAGACATCTGTGCGGGTTCCTTCTGTCAAATTGCCCCTGAAGTCGGACAGCATTGCCAGTTTAAAATTGTGGGAATTCAGCTGAACCTGCAGCAATATGAACCTAGGCTTATACTTAGTTGTGACGTGATGCTACTTGTATATCAGGACATCGCTTGTTTATCAAGTTAAAATTTATTTTTAAAAAATTTGCCTTTGTCTTGTAAAACACTCACAGACCAAGTTACTAAGTTACTCGCAATCCAAGGTTTTACTGTATAGTGTATAATATACAATATATATATATATATGCACACTTTTACATTTTACCCTCTTTTTTGGTCTAAAAGCACCTGACGTTGTTGGACAACATCCTAAAGCTATTTGACCTGTGTTACATGTATTATTTCTGTTAGGTGATGAGTAGACATATGCATATATATATTATAGAAATGCCTGACTGCATATTGAATGCATTCCTCCAAATCCATTTGCATTCTACAAAACAGCATAAATTGAAAAAAGCTCCTGAAGTATAATTTAACATCAATCTTGCTGTGGGGTGACAAAAGGTACGTCACAGAATGATTTAGCATATGTTTTATTTAAAGACAGGCATGGAGAGTTTGTAGGAGTAATTGCCAGTTTGTCAGCAGAATCACTTTAGCCTCTGGTAGAGGTTTTTGTCATTATATTAGATGATTTCTGATGTCAGGACAGGGCGATTTACTGAATGAATGTACAACAATACCACTGCATTTCATTAATAGATATTAGCATGTTCAAATGTTTGGAGAAGGCTGCCACTGAAAACCTCAGTTTTCATAACACAATGACTCTTTGCCTGTACTCTAAACAGAAAGATATGTTTCCTACTAGAAAATAATAGTCACAACAATCACCCAATAGCAACAGAAATTACACTTACTTTTTTCTATGCTAGATTCTTTTGTTTAGTACTGTAGTCAAATTAGCAAATGTAATAATTTTGTATTAATAGTACATGGTTATTGTAATTGTATGATCTACTAATAATCTAAAGCTATTATGACCATTTTTTAAATACATCACATTTTTAAAATGGCAGAAAAGCATCCAGGCTAATTTTAAAATTATTAAAATAGCATAACAAAACATAAAAGGAGCAAAATACATAAAAATAAATTTATATAGAGAGAAATAATGCATATTATATATCATAGGACCAAGTTAAAGATACTGCATGCTTAAAATATGCAATATCAAAACAACTTTGCAGATATAACCCTTTACTTCTAGATTTTTGTTCCCTATGCTTTGAGAGTTGTTATCACATGCACAGCTCAGTGTAAGCATTGCCTCGTTAACATTAAACTTTTCTGCCGTTTGCACTGTAGCTAAGTTCCAAGAATTCTTCATGCCAGGATGGAAAATAAGAAAGGTATCAATACTTTTCAAGCACTTTCCACAATGGCCATCTGTAGTCATGTATGATAAAGGAGGGAGGGCATTGGTAACACTTAAGCCGGGTACACACATCTGAAAATCTTCTGGTTAATCTGGAACCAGCCAAGATGAGATAAAGTTCTGCTGACTTCCATCATCCAATCATATGTACATAAAAATACTGTTTTTTAATATTTTGCTTGCATGTTATCAGGTTTTCTTTGCAAAGTGATTTTTCACCACATTCGCTAAAGCTGGCCATAGACGGTCTGAATCTCGGCTGGTTCAGCTGCAGATTCAAAGCTTATATGGGCAGGCTGAAGGGTACAACCAGCCTGTTGGATATTACTTGCGATTATCGCTTGCATGTGCTATAGCCGCTAGCAACAATCACTGTTTTCTCCCAGCGGTGACGGCTCCCCCTCCCCCACCGCCAGAAGAACACAATGCCTTGGCAGGAGGGATTCCCTTGTCAGTACTGTATGTGTTGATGGGGGAATTGTGTAAAGAAATTTGCCTTTGGCCTAGAAATTTGTCTATGGCCCGCCTAAGCTAACAGAAAATTCCCTAGCAAAGTAAACGGCCGGTTTGCCTCTAGTTAATCAACCCCATTGTCTTTGATGCTCTTATCTATTTATTTGTTTGCTCATTTATTTCTATTGTCTAGCTATCTCTAACCACTTGTAAATAAGTAAATACAGTATCTCAAACTGGTTAAAAGGCTGCCATTTTTGTATTCTGTTTCTGAAATTGGTATTGGAAGCAGATTCTTTGGCCTTTATACGAACTTAAGCACCGACTTGGAATTTGTATGCTGATTAGAAATTCTAATGCTATTCTAACTTCACTTAGTGCCTGCTAGCAGATCAACTCAACAGCCATGAAACTAGAGCTTTCAGAAGTACAGCAATGGCAGACCACCTATACCTCCCATTGAAGGTTTCCTTTAATGTGTAATGCCCTGTACACACGGGCGGACTTTCTGTCAACAAAGGTCTGACAGTCTTTCTGACGAACTTTCAACATACTTTTGACGGACTTCTGATGGACTTTTGAACGAACGGACTTGCCTACACACGATCACACCAAAGTCCGACGGTTTTGTATGTGATGACGTACAACCGAAATAAAATAAAGAAGTTGATAGCCAATAGCCAATAGCTGCCCTAGCGTCAGTATTGGTCCGTCAGACTAGCATACAGATGAGCGGATTTTTCGACCAGGCTCGAATCCGTCGGACAAATTTGAAACATGTTCCAAATCTAAAGTCCGTCAGATTTTCACACGAAAAAGTCAGCTGAAGGTCCGAAGGAGCCCACATATGAACAGATTGTCCGCCGGATTCGGTCCGTCGGACCAGTCCGGTAGAAAATTCCGCTCTCAACTACTACAACTCTCATTTCTGTTTAGGCTAAATTATGAAATAATGATCTTCGGGTCATAAAGGTCTCAGAATCTCTCAACATCCCAGTATAATTTATATATTTGATGTATTTAAAAACAGAAGGGCTTTGCTTTTTTTTCTTTTAGTGTTCTCAAAGTAATGCAAGCAGCAAACAGAATGAGCACTTAAAGTATTCAGAGTGCTTTTAGCTTTGCTAAAAGGAACAATTTTTGCATTACTATACATTTGTTATATTGTTCTGATAAGTATTTCCTGTAAAGTTTCTTGCTAAACCAATCCACGATTCCTCAGCTAACATAAGGGATTACTGTAGAGTTCATATAAGGATATTCATTACAAATGTCATTTACATTAAGGGCAAGCAGAGTCTAAAACCCACAGGAGCATTAAATCAGCAAGATGCTGTCACTTCCAGTGCAGTTGTTCTAGAAGAACATACTGTGCTGTTATTGGTTACATACTGGATGCACAGTGCATTGTTAAAAAAAACATTAACAAGCTAGTCATATATTATAGTAGTATAAACAGCAACACCAGAAAATACATATTAATCCTGTAGTCCACCTGATGATTTCTTCAAATGTCATTTTCAGTTAAGTTAATAAATATCTGAGCCTTTCCTAGAGAAAAGCCACACCACTTGAAAGATAAATTAAGGCTTGAAGTAGGTTGCCCAGTGTGCAAGCTAATAGGCAGAATGGGAATATATTTAAGAGGGAATAAAGCAGGAAAAAGCTCGCATATGATTTCACTATTCTGACAATGTTTAACACCTTTATGGAAAAAAATCTTGCGAGCCACAATTATCCAGTGCCTTAATGGAAATTCAGCCAAACAGCTACCCGGCTGCAGGCGCAGATCACGTATTCATGACCGTGCGATAAATGATATATGAAAAAAATGCGCCGCGCCTAGGGGTGTAACTGAATAACTGTAAATCTAAGTACAAATCATAGATAATAAAGTGTGCAAATCAAATAGAGCCTAAGGCTGGGTTCACACTGGTCCGACAAACGCTCCGACATTGGGAGCTCATGTCGCATGACGTGTGAAATTTAATGTTTCCCTATGGGAGCCGTCCTAACTGGTCCGACACAAGTCGTTCCGACTTTAGAAATGCTCCCTGTACTACTTTGGTCCGACTTTGATCCTACTTCAGTCTATTGACTATCATTGAAGTCGGATCAAAGTCGGATTGCCGTCTTGCATGATCCGACTTTGGCACGCGACTTGTGCTCAGATGTTCTTGAGGGGGAACTCCGCGCCAAATTTTAAATAAAAAACCGGCATGGGTTCCCCCTCCAAGAGCATACCAGGCCCTTGGGTCTGGTATGGACCATGAGGGGAACCCCCTACGCCGATAAAAACGGCGTGGGGGTCCCCCCCAATCCATACCAGACCCTTATCCGAGCACGCAGCCCGGCCGGACAGGAATGGGGGTGAGGACGAGCGAGCGCCCCCCCCCTCCTGAGCCGTACCAGGCCGCATGCCCTCAACATGGGGGGTTGGTGCTTTGGGGGAGGGGGCGCGCTGCGGCCCCCCACCCCAAAGCACCTTGTCCCCATGTTGATGAGGACAAGGGCCTCTTCCCGACAACCCTGGCCGTTGGTTGTCGGGGTCTGCGGGCGGGGGGCTTATCGGAATCCGGGAGCCCCCTTTAATAAGGGAGCCCCCAGATCCCGGCCCCCCACCCTATGTGAATGAGTATGGGGTACAGCGTACCCCTACCCATTCACCTAGGAAAAAAGTGTCAATTTAAAAAAAAAACACTACACAGATTTTTAAAGCATTTTATTAGACAGCTCCGGGGGTCTTCTTCCGACTTCGGGGGTCTCTCCGGTTCTTCTCCACGCTCTCCGGATCTTCTGCCGGGCTCCTCCGCTCTCTTCTGCTCTTTTGCCGCTCTTTTGCTAAAGCGGAGGAGCCCGGTCTTCAATCTTCTGCCTTCTGCCTTCTGCCCTCTTCTCCTGATGTTGACACGACGCTCTCCGGGGCTAGAATGCTCTCTGTGCGCTCTGCTCTGACTTATATAGGCGGTGACCCCGCCCCCTTATGCCGTCACAGTCCCTGGGCATGCTGGGACTGTGACGTTTTAGGGGGCGTGGTCATCGGGTGATGACCACGCCCCCTAAAACGTCACAGTCCCAGCATGCCCAGGGACTGTGACGGCATAAGGGGGCGGGGTCACCGCCTATATAAGTCAGAGCAGAGCGCACAGAGAGCATTCTAGCCCCGGAGAGCGTCGTGTCAACATCAGGAGAAGAGGGCAGAAGGCAGAAGGCAGAAGATTGAAGACCGGGCTCCTCCGCTTTAGCAAAAGAGCGGCAAAAGAGCAGAAGAGAGCGGAGGAGCCCGGCAGAAGATCCGGAGAGCGTGGAGAAGAACCGGAGAGACCCCCGAAGTCGGAAGAAGACCCCCGGAGCTGTCTAATAAAATGCTTTAAAAATCTGTGTAGTGTTTTTTTTTTAAATTGACACTTTTTTCCTAGGTGAATGGGTAGGGGTACGTTGTACCCCATACTCATTCACATAGGGTGGGGGGCCGGGATCTGGGGGCTCCCTTATTAAAGGGGGCTCCCGGATTCCGATAAGCCCCCCGCCCGCAGACCCCGACAACCAACGGCCAGGGTTGTCGGGAAGAGGCCCTTGTCCTCATCGACATGGGGACAAGGTGCTTTGGGGTGGGGGGGCCGCAGCGCGCCCCCCTCCCCCAAGGCACCACCCCCCATGTTGAGGGCATGCGGCCTGGTACGGTTCAGGAGGGGGGGGGGGCGCTCGCTCGTCCCCACCCCCATTCCTGTCCGGCCGGGCTGCGTGCTCGGATAAGGGTCTGGTATGGATTGGGGCGACCCCCCACGCCGTTTTTTCGGCGTAGGGGGTTCTCCTCAAGGTCCATACCAGACCCAAGGGCCTGGTATGCCTCCGAAGGGGGAACCCATGCCGGTTTTTTATTTAAAATTTGGCGCGGAGTTCCCCCCTAAAGATTCATACCAAACACAGTGCCGGCATTGGCGGGGATCCAAGTCGGATCCCCGTTCATTGAAAGTCGGACACATGCCGGCTTCATGTCGCAGGGCAAAGTCGGATCCAAAGTAGGACGGCTGTCGTGTCGCACCAGTGTGAACCCAGCCTAAAGCTCTGATCACTTACTAAGATCACCTGCTGTGTGAATCCTAAAGCTCTGATCACTTACTAAAATCACCTGCTGTGTGAATCCTATGACCAAACACACTAAAAAATATCTAGTGCAATAAATCACAAAGTGCAATGTGCATAGAAAAACGTAATAAGATAAATATACAATCCACAGTGATTAAAATATAATCATTCCTAATAAGGTGTATATGCTAAAAAATGTTACACATATGTAGATCCACTGTGATTAAAATGAAAAAGAAAAAAAATTAAATAAAACAATATATATATTCGTAAAACACAAACAGAGTAAATCAATCACATGCGTGGGCGAATTGAAACTATAATCGCCCTAATAAAGGTGTTCAAATCACATCCGTGAAAAAATCTTCCAATCCAGTAACATAAAGTGACCAAGTTCAAATAAAAGTCAGTGTAATGGTGATGGTTCAAAGAAAAAGTTCCAGTTTTGAATCAAACGTGCCCAAAGAAAAACATGCTGTGAAGTGCCTTGGTGACCCCCAATGTGATTGCGCTCACCTTGGAGCGTGTGACACAGGTTTTAATTGTGTCAATACACGCTTTTGGAGCCACCCCTGGGCTCAGTATTAGGTACAGCTGATTCCCACACTGGATTCTTTATGGCTCCACTCACATCAGACCATATAAAAGAAAAAGGCTAATATAGTATAATACCGTAGGATACTTTTATTAAAATCACATCCAATCCCCACATGGGGTACTCACATTTATAAGGTGCTCATGTGCACCAAACATAACATAGGAAAAAACGGCTGTGCGGCGTGCTGCGGGGTGTGAGAGCTCCACAACCCAGCTCTGTGCTGATCGCTCCGTCCTGGCCCCTCCCCTACGCGTCTTCGACACAGGGAGTCACGTGTCTTCATCAGGGGGATATTGTTTAACACCTTCCCGCCCCTCCTATAGTAAAATGACACACAGATTGCAGATTGCATGCCAATTGTACACAATGGATGGCTTCCATTCATGCCATTCATTGTGTACTATTGTGTTGATCTCTTGATGGGTCACAATGATCACATGGTATAGACAGGGCCAATCACAGCCCATCTGTACCATGATCAATCACAGCCAATCACTGAATGAATAGATTCCATTCAGAAAAAATGGTTGCACATAATAGTGAAATCCACTCTTATAATCAATCATAGTATGTAAACAAAATCTTGATCACCTCCCCAGAGTATTACAGTACAGCTCTGGTCACGATATGTAAAAAAAAAAAAAAAAAATCATAAAAAAAGGAAACAGTAATAAAAATGAAAAAAATTGAAAACTATTTTTTTTACATACTGTCACTGATCACTGCCACACCAGCTATATGATGATGCTGCACTGCACTGTTTATAGTATACAAAAAAATAAAACAAAATGTGAAAAATACATTTTTTTTAAATTCTTAATGTTTCCAAAATTGTGACAGAAAATTACAACTTCAAAAAACTCACAATGCCTATTATTAAATACATTGGACTGTCTACTTTCCAAAAAGGGGTCATTTGGGGGATATTTTTTCTGTCCTGGCATTTTTGGGCCACAATAAACGAGCTAAGCCATCAGTACATCAGGTTTGATTGAATTTCAGATATACAGTATATACTGTAGTTTGTAGACTCTAACTTTTTTACAGACTAAATAATATACACTGATTTGGGTTATTTTCACCAGTGAAATGTAGCAGTATACTTTTTGGCCTAAATTTATGAAGAAAGATTATTTATTTGAAAAGTGTTATAACAGCGCATGCGTGGAGTCTAGCGGGACGGTTATGCTCATCTAGAGCTCGGCTAAGTGAGGAGTTTACCCGCTGAATAGAGGTAACCCAGCGAACATTTAACTATCGGTACTATCTTCATTTATACCGGAGAGGTGAGAGAAACATTTTAATATAAAAATGGTGCTTGGAGGAGCCCGCATTAAGCCAAAATCCAAATTAGGAGGCACATAAGCGCGGGTGTCAAATAAAATGGCGCAAATCACCTCAGAAGCAGCCTCAATCACCTCAGAATGCAGCCCTAAACAAAAGATAAAATTGAACTTAATACAGCATGTTTCCTCAGGAGATTCTGATGAGTTATGAGTTATCTGTATCTCACTCAGCCCCACAAGAAACTACTTCTCCTCAAAATATTTTGAAACAATTTGAAAAAATGCTACATAAAGCGCTACAACAAACTTCAGAACAAATCACTGAAAATCTAACTAAGGAGATTAGGGAATTATGACACCGCACAGCAGCACTTGAAATTAGAATGGAAAATATTGAAAATTCAACACAAGAATTCCTGACAGAAATAGATATTCTTAAAGAAGAGAACATTGCATTACAGAACAAGTTAGAGGATTATGAGAACAGAGCTAGAAGATCAAATCTGCGTATCAGAGGGATTCCAGAATCCGTTATAGATATACAATCCTCAGTCATAGCACTATGTCAAGAATTATTACCAGGAATACCATTGGAAAGATTGAAAATGAACAGAGTGCATCGGGCTCTCATGCCCAAAAAAGCAGACGGTCCCCCAAGAGATATTATAGCTAAATTCCATTTTTTCAGAACAAAGGAACAATTGTTAATTGCTGCTAGAGAAAAACCTAATATAGTTTTTCAGGGTCATAATTACCAGTTATTTGTGGACCTTTCCCAACTATCTCCAAAAGACGTGCAATGAAACCTCAATTGGTGGAACTGCAACGAAACAATATAAAATACCAATGGGGTTTTCCGTTTTCCCTAAGATTTACCCACCAAGGTACCAGACACATTTGCAGATCATCTGAAGAACTTCAACAAACATTACAAGATCTAAAGCTGACTGAATCTACTCAAATTGCTTCAACCTCAAGAAGAAGAACAGCATCTGCTTTCTTACAAAGAAATGCATCTCATTTTGAGGAGAAAAATGGGAAACAACACCACACAACACAAAAGAAGTAGGCATGCATCCCCACCTCAAGAACAAGAAGATGTTATGGAATGAAAATCGCAAAGAGGGAAATCGCAATTATAATCTCTGGATGGAAGAGAATTTCTGAATATCCATTACCATTGGTAGAGAAACTTACTTCCAATAACAAATAGATTACACATTTTTGAATTATCCCAGAACCTGGACATAATGTCATACTTTTTTTTTATTTTTATTAACGTATTTTTAATTTTTAATTTTTATTTTTATTTTTATTTTTTAATTTGTAAATTTCAAATTTATATTTCTATCCATTTTTTCCAATTTGACCTTTATGGTCCTTTTGATTTATATATATTTTTTCTTTTTTTTTTTTTTTTTCTCTTGACTATACATTAATGTTAAATGGGTGTGTGGACAAGGGATTATAGCGGTGCTAGGGTCAGGAAGATTAGAGAAGAAAAGATAAAACAAAAAATACTAAAATTACAAATTTTATTAATAGTCTATCATAAATACAATGTACATTATAAACAATTCATACAGTAATTATACAAATTTTGTGGATACATGTACTGTAAGTGACCCTCAGAATGGTCAAGTGGGCCAGATGGCAAGTGGCCGTTGAAGGAGGGGGGGCTCATTTTCCTACATGTTTCGCCAAAACATTGGCTTCTTCAGGGAACAGGAGCTCATAGGGTGGATATATATAAAAAAAATTCTGTGTGGTGGACATAAAAACACATGTTAGAAATATTAATTTGACCAAACACTGCATAGTAAAAACAATAACACATTGCAACTGTGGCTGGACATTCATGCAACCCCAAGCTCCACACCACTAAACGGAACTGCGGACATACCTGGAGCGTCAGTGCCCAAGACGGGAGGGAAGAGAGGGAGAGGGGGAACACAGCCACCCAAGGAGATCCCCACAGGGGAGCAGGCAGACCGCGCCGTAAATTATGCCTGCAGGGGGCATACAGTAGACCTGGCAAAGGAATGTAAAGATAGTCATGTGTCATAATGCACTGTGGTAGTTATTCCAGGAATAGAGGGTTGCGCATATGTGCATTGTATTAAAAAGAGAACAAAAAATATATGTATATAAATAGGTATAAATGTATCTATATCTCTGGAAAAGGTGCGGACTTACATGTATATCTAAAAGCTGTAGAGAGGCAAGGTCAGGAAGTGCCTGTGATATATGTATGCACACAGCAAGGAAAGGACATCAAGGTTGAACCATATCTGCAGACCACTTAAAGCAGGCCTAGTTGGAAAAATGGATAGTGTTAGGGGTCTTGCTGTTGTTAACTGGGGCCAGATATGGTAGTTTATGCCTATACTTACTTGATGGTATCTGCTGTAAGAAAAGATTCTCATAGCGGTACATTCACAGGTATATAGTACCGGTGCTGGGATGAAAAAGGGATAAAAATAACAGTGGATCCTATATGAAATATAAAGGAAAAAAGGAGGATCAGAAAGGTAGGGAAATGGAAGCTTTAAAATGTACTTGGGCACAGGTGAGGCTAGTGAAAAGGAATCTATTACCTAATTCATCATGAAGCACACCGTGTTGCTTGAGAAAATCAGTGTTAACCACCAGAGTAAGAGGCCGGTCCAAAGTAAGTTCTAAAAAGTATGTAAAGAAATAATAAATAATTCATGTAAACAACATGAAGTCAGGGTGTTTTGAAAGGCAGAAGTTTACCTTGTAGCTGTGTGCAGAGCGAATGCAGGCACGTCCCTCGTCCATGGGAACTGAGGGACTGGCCGGTTACTCATATACCCCCCACACCTGATCAGATGATGATCAGGTGTGCGGACGCTAAACGAGGGGTAGCCACGGCTGTGCACTGCACGGTGCCTAGGAACTATGAGTTCCATCATGCAACGCGCGCACATGCTCAGATCTCACGGACCGTGTGACGATTGGAGAGGCGAACACCCCTGGAATGGGAAGTACCAAGGTGTCATCTCACCCAATCTGCCGATGGAATAAAGGACCAGAGGGTCTGAGAACAGACGTGGGCACCCAGGGGCAGACAGTTGTCTGCGCCTTGGCGTCCGTACAGGCAAAGACAGCGCTAGCCATGTCACCCCCAAACCGGGAGAGCCCGCGGAGCCGCCGCCCACCACCCACGCCACAGATAATCCCCCCAGTCGTGGGGCTAGCCAAGGCACCAGGGACAACCGCAGTCCAGTGGCGGGGAACAAAGGGGCACGAAGTGTAGTGCGCCGAGACACAGGATGGGAGGATATCCCAAAGGTTGCCCAACGATCCACAGGGGCCACTGGGGAAGGTGGGAATTACTGTGTGTCAGCACACGACATCCAGCCACAATGTGTGCAGTGTGCATAGAGAACCACTGGGTCCCAGTACGATAGTAAAACCTACAACCAAAAATTGAAAATACAATGCATTGTATTTTCAATTTTTGGTTGTAGGTTTTACTATCGTACTGGGACCCAGTGGTTCTCTATGCACACTGCACACATTGTGGCTGGATGTCGTGTGCTGACACACAGTAATTCCCACCTTCCCCAGTGGCCCCTGTGGATCGTTGGGCAACCTTTGGGATATCCTCCCATCCTGTGTCTCGGCGCACTACACTTCGTGCCCCTTTGTTCCCCGCCACTGGACTGCGGTTGTCCCTGGTGCCTTGGCTAGCCCCACGACTGGGGGGATTATCTGTGGCGTGGGTGGTGGGCGGCGGCTCCGCGGGCTCTCCCGGTTTGGGGGTGACATGGCTAGCGCTGTCTTTGCCTGTACGGACGCCAAGGCGCAGACAACTGTCTGCCCCTGGGTGCCCACGTCTGTTCTCAGACCCTCTGGTCCTTTATTCCATCGGCAGATTGGGTGAGATGACACCTTGGTACTTCCCATTCCAGGGGTGTTCGCCTCTCCAATCGTCACACGGTCCGTGAGATCTGAGCATGTGCGCGCGTTGCATGATGGAACTCGTAGTTCCTAGGCACCGTGCAGTGCACAGCCGTGGCTACCCCTCGTTTAGCGTCCGCACACCTGATCATCATCTGATCAGGTGTGGGGGGTATATGAGTAACCGGCCAGTCCCTCAGTTCCCATGGACGAGGGACGTGCCTGCATTCGCTCTGCACACAGCTACAAGGTAAACTTCTGCCTTTCAAAACACCCTGACTTCATGTTGTTTACATGAATTATTTATTATTCCTTTACATACTTTTTAGAACTTACTTTGGACCGGCCTCTTACTCTGGTGGTTAACACTGATTTTCTCAAGCAACACGGTGTGCTTCATGATGAATTAGGTAATAGATTCCTTTTCACTAGCCTCACCTGTGCCCAAGTACATTTTAAAGCTTCCATTTCCCTACCTTTCTGATCCTCCTTTTTTCCTTTATATTTCATATAGGATCCACTGTTATTTTTATCCCTTTTTCATCCCAGCACCGGTACTATATACCTGTGAATGTACCGCTATGAGAATCTTTTCTTACAGCAGATACCATCAAGTAAGTATAGGCATAAACTACCATATCTGGCCCCAGTTAACAACAGCAAGACCCCTAACACTATCCATTTTTTCAACTAGGCCTGCTTTAAGTGGTCTGCAGATATGGTTCAACCTTGATGTCCTTTCCTTGCTGTGTGCATACATATATCACAGGCACTTCCTGACCTTGCCTCTCTACAGCTTTTAGATATACATGTAAGTCCGCACCTTTTCCAGAGATATAGATACATTTATACCTATTTATATACATATATTTTTTGTTCTCTTTTTAATACAATGCACATATGCGCAACCCTCTATTCCTGGAATAACTACCACAGTGCATTATGACACATGACTATCTTTACATTCCTTTGCCAGGTCTACTGTATGCCCCCTGCAGGCATAATTTACGGCGCGGTCTGCCTGCTCCCCTGTGGGGATCTCCTTGGGTGGCTGTGTTCCCCCTCTCCCTCTCTTCCCTCCCGTCTTGGGCACTGACGCTCCAGGTATGTCCGCAGTTCCGTTTAGTGGTGTGGAGCTTGGGGTTGCATGAATGTCCAGCCACAGTTGCAATGTGTTATTGTTTTTACTATGCAGTGTTTGGTCAAATTAATATTTCTAACATGTGTTTTTATGTCCACCACACAGAATTTTTTTTATATATATCCACCCTATGAGCTCCTGTTCCCTGAAGAAGCCAATGTTTTGGCGAAACATGTAGGAAAATGAGCCCCCCCTCCTTCAACGGCCACTTGCCATCTGGCCCACTTGACCATTCTTAGGGTCACTTACAGTACATGTATCCACAAAATTTGTATAATTACTGTATGAATTGTTTATAATGTACATTGTATTTATGATAGACTATTAATAAAATTTGTAATTTTAGTATTTTTTGTTTTATCTTTTCTTCTCTAATCTTCCTGACCCTAGCACCGCTATAATCCCTTGTCCCCACACCCATTTAACGTTTGATTATTTAGGGGATGAGGTGCTGTATCCTCTGGTACCATCTAGCCATCTTTACTTTTTTTTATACATTAATGTTGATTTTAATTATTATGGATGGGTTCCATCCATAAGGTGGTATGTTTTATCTATTTTCTTTTTGCAGTAACTAATACTTACCGGATTTATTATGGACACAGCCATTACTATTGTTTCTTACTACGCGCCTAATAAAAAACCTTTACCCTTTCTGTCACACCTTTTTCAAGTAATAAACTCCAATAGAATAGGATCACTTATCATATGTGGAGATCCCAACCAGGTCATTCTTCCATTTTTGGACAAAACCCCTTTTAATCCTCCCAATAACCAATTTAAACATTCTTTCTCTCAGCTCCTCTCTAAATTTAATTTAGTGGACTCATGGAGGGAAAATAATCCTACTGAAAGAAAATACACCTATTTTTCGCATCCGCATCAAAATTTCAGTCGTATTGATCATATCTTTTTGACTATAGGAATGGTGCCAGAGATACTTGTATCCAATATAATTACAATTCCTTGGTCCGACCATATGGCAGTCTTTATTTCTATAGCGTCTACTATACCCAAAACGCACGATAATACATGGTACCTCCCAAACTTATTATTAAAACACCCATCTCATCGTATATCAATAGAAATAGCCTTAAAAGAATATTTAAAAAACAACACATGCTCAAGACATTTCCCCATTGACTTTGGGAAGCACACAAACCCGTTCTAAGAGGAATAACTCAACAACAATCAGGAAAACTCAAACGGGAACGTATAAATTTAGCAAGGAAACTAGAAACTGAATTTAATTCCTCTTTCATAAATTTCCAAAACAATCTGACCCCAGCAACAAAATTTAAACTAGAAAAAACTCGATTGGAATATGATTTATTTCTTACAAATTCTGCTGATAAATCACTGTACCGTATCAAACATGCTTTTTATGTTAAATCAAATAAATCAGGCACATACTTAGCTCAAGTACTGAAATCCATTAATAAATCTTTTAAACCAATTAAACTTAAATGGGCTAGAAACACTTACACCAGTAACCCACTCAAAAAAATTTAAAAAATTAAAAAATCTTTATTTTTATTACGTTCGTGCTGCTCCATGTGCTTTTCTTAACTGTTGTCCAGTTTAAAATGGCAACTTTCATGTACATGGGCACCTTATTCGTTCGTATCAAACATTGTTTGTTCGGCCTAGAAAACACCATGGTTTTGGCCATATGCATTTGGCCACATTTTTTAGGGCCTACTTGTCTGAAACTAATTTGGTTGTGTAGATGGGTTTGTAGCTAGAATGAAATGCAAACTAGATTCTGTGTAAGGAGAGGACACTCAGCAGCAGTTTTCACATCTGGACGCTGGAGCACTAGTGTGGGACACAAGAACACCCTTTTTATTAGGGGGCCCACACAGGTGCTTCAGTGTATACTATAGGGGTGTCTCCATCTGTGAAGCTTGTACAAGACAGGTAAAGTATTCAAGCTTGACAAAGGACAAGAAAAATGCTACATCTTTGAACTCTGCCCACAAAAAAATTGTACCCCATTTCCAAACAATGTTTCATATTTATAGTTCTGCCATCAAATATATGTGTGCTAAGTATACCATTTTTTTTTTACATAGGGGAGAAAAGACTCGGAGGACACCCCTCATCCGAGGAGACCAGAGACCCCCACCTCTGGAAGAAGGGGAAATCCACCCAAGACAAACAGAGCAGGAGGAAGGAAGACGTGGTGGAACACCACAACAGGTGAGTGTCTGTGACCACAGGCTCAGGTAAGAGATGGATGCCGGCATATTTATAATACATGTTTTTTTTTGGTTTCTATCTTTTTAGGTGATCGTGATGCTGTGGATCGAGATCCTTTCACCTCAGAAAGTGCACAGATCCTGATCAGGGAGATCATGGGGTGTAATAGGGACTTGGAAAACATCAAGAAAAACATCAATGATGTTCTTCAAAAAAATAAGAACATCATTGATGTTTTAGGGAGAGTTTAAAACTCCTCCAAATCCCTTTGTTTTTGGTGTGCTACAATTTTTTTACATTTTTTGACAAATTGGAGAAAAGCCAAATTTTGAAGATGTACACAGTGTGTCAACTTGTGCTATCTGCCATCACGGGAGATCAATGGACGCGTTTTGGGGGTGCAACCCCTTCCTCAACAATAAAGTAGCTGAGAGGAAGGGGTTGCACCCCCAAAACATGTCCCTTGATCCCACATGATGGCAGCTAGCACATGTTGACATTTGGCTATTTGTGTGCATCTTCAAAAATTGGCTTTTCCTGGGGTGACTTCACCCCATCTGAAAGCAATATCAAACACAGTTTGTAAATACTCATGTCTGATATTGCCTTCAAGTTCTACCAAATGTGAACTTTGTAAGTTCAAGATTTGTGTATTTCTTGTTGGTTTTAAACATGCCTGTTTTATCTTAAATGGACATTTCTACTTTTTCTAATGTGACCCCAAAAATTGTTATACAACAAACATGTTGGTTTGTTTTAAAAACAGTAATCAGTGTCTGTTTAAGGTAGCGCAGCACTTTTTATTTATTTATGAATGTTTAAATAGCTGATGAGGAGGGAGGCGTTAGGAACATCCATACAGTTTTTGAAACGTATTGTCACCTTCTATAAGCCTTGCAGTCATGTAGCATAGTAGGATATGGGATAACAAGAGTAGGAGTCACTGCTGTACAATTAATTGGTCATTAAACTTCTCCTATTAGATTAATACATTAAAACTGGAAACTTGTGAATGTCAATAAAACTTTTATGGTTTTTTTTGGGGGGGAGGGGGGGCTCTTACACATTCCTTCTTTATATATATATATATATATATATATATATAATTACTTTAAGAAGGAATGTGCAAACAAGTAATTGAATATGTACTATTGCGACAATTTTTTAGAAGAATATTCAAAGCCTATATATATATATATATATACACACACACACAGTTCTCACAAAAGTGAGTACATGAGTACACCCCTCACATTTTTGTAAATATTTTATTATATCTTTTCATGTGACAACACTGAAGAAATGACACTTTGCTACAATGTAAAGTAGTGAGTGTACAGCTTGTATAACAGTGTAAATTTTCTGTCCCCTCAAAATAACTCAACACACAGCCATTAATGTCTAAACCGCTGGCAACAAAAGTGAATACACCCTAAGTGAAAATGTCCAAATTGGGCCCAAAGTGTCAATATTTTGTGTGGCCACTATTATTTTCCAGCATTGTTTTAACCCTCTTGGGCATGGGTTCACCAGAGCTTCACAGGTTGCCAGTGGAGTCCTCTTCCACTTCTCTAAGACAACATCACAGAGCTGACTGATGTTAGAGAAATCTTGCGCTCCTCCACCTTCCATTTGAGGATGCCCCACAGATGCTCAATAGGGTTTAGGTCTGGAGACCTGCTTGGCCAGTCCATCACACTTGTCTTTGTACACCTCACCTGGATGCCACCACACACGCTTGACACCATCTGAACTAAATACGTTTATCTTGGTCTCATCAGACCACAGGGCATGGTTCCAGTAATCCACATCCACGTCCTTTTCTAATGTGATTGTGCTGGTATTAAAAAGATTGCTAATCAGGAATGTGTGGATTATTGTCTCAACGCTACAACACTTTTGTGGTGCTCTAATTGCTGTTTTCTGTGACAATGGGTGTTATTTCCTTAGGGCAAATCCAGTTTGCACTACAAGTGCAGTTTGAAGTGCACTTGTAGTGCAAAGTGTCTTTACCTTTAGTAAATAACACCCAACAGTGCTTTGTAAGGTTACACAATCACGCCATTTTCAGGGCTCCCCACATTTCTGTCAGGGTCAGCTAAAACAAACACAAGCAGTAAATGTCACCAAAGATTTGATTATTTATTTTTTTTATTTGAAAAATGTTTTAGACATTGTCTGGCATATTGATAGCCCCCCTACCCGCAAAGAATTCAAGGTATCTTAGCCGGACATCACAGGCACTCAGGGGGGGCAAGCCAGGACGGCCACTTTCAAGCACTTTCAGGGTTGGTTCATTTTGAATTCCGGCCTCAGGCCCAACTGAGCCAGCATAGTTGGCAGAATGTTGCCGTAAAAAGTTGTGTAGAACACAGCACGCCAGGATAATCTGATTCAGTTTGTACTCCGCCATATGTATGGGTGTAAGAAATAGGCGGAACCAGCTGGCCATGATTCTAAACGTGTTTTCCACCACTCTTCGGGCTCTGGCCAGCCGGTCATTAAAAACCCTCTGGTCTGGGGTGAGGGTCCTCATCGGGAATGGCCGCATAAGATGGTCCCCCAGCACAAATGCTTCATCCGCAACGAAGACGAATGGGAGTCCTTCCACATTGTCTTCTGGAGGTGGCAAGTCCAAGCTGCCATTCTGGAGAGGCCTGTAGAACTCGGTCTGGGCGATGACCCCACCATCGGACATCCGGCCATTCTTCCCCACGTCCACATACAGGAACTCATAAGTAGCCGACACCACCGCCAACATCACAATACTATTGAACCCCTTGTAGTTGTAATAGTACGACCCCAAGTTAGGTGGTTGGACGATGTGGATGTGTTTCCCATCAATTGCCCCTCCGCAGTTAGGAAAGTCCCACCGCTGGGCAAAGTGGGAGGCCACAGTCTGCCATTCCTGTGGCATGGAAGGAAACTGTGGAGTCAAAACAAACAAAAAAATTAGTCATTTTGCACATAAACAGGGAAAGCAGATTACACACAAACATTCTTGGCCAACATCAAGATAACATTTTTTGGAGGGAGTTTTTAAAGACCAAAGTATAAGGTACAACTATCAGATTCCTCCTCCCCCCTCTCATGGGCCATTTCTAACATTATAGGGGGGAGCTCTTGGCCAGGTAACCCTCTCCACTTCATTGAGAGATGAATGCCTAAATAATGGGTCTTACTTTGGCTAGCCCCTCCTTAGTTACACTATTGGCAGCCCACTGGACAGGTAAGAAGTGTCACAATACAAAGATATAAATACACACTGTATACATTTTAGCACATTTGGACATTCTGCTATTACCTATCAAGATAATAATAGGATACAACAATTTTAAACAGTACCATTTGAAAGTATACAGGCAGGCCCTTGCACTACATGCTTTGGGGAATTCATCCATACATCTGAGCACAAAAGAGATGGGTATAGTGTGTATGGGTTTGGCAAAGTCAGCAGATAGATGATTGAGGATAGATAGAGAATTATTATCAGCTGACTTAGCAGTTGGGGGGAGGGAGGGTTCCAAATGATTTGGGGACCCCCCAAAAAAAGCCTCTGGCACTCTGCCTGAATTTAAAGCACAAATCACATTTCAAAACATTTTAGGGGGTATTTAGGGTAAAGCACTACTATGGAGCTGACAAAATACATTGTTAAGTGACTACATGAGGTGAATATAGGGCCAGGAGACCATAATGGGGAGGTAAGTGAAGGCAAATATGTATAAAGGACAACAAAAATAATTACATAAAAATCCAGCATGCATGAGGACAAAGGGGACATTCACAGCATATTCCAATCAGGGTAATTAGGAAATGAGGAAATAAATACAATATATTAGCATACATTAAATACAATAAAATGTGATATTAAAGGATAAAAACCTTACCTTAATATACTCCTTCTGCAGGACCTGAATGATGGCAGAACAGGTCTCTGGGATAATAATTCCCAGAGCCTGGGGGGAGATGCCCGTCGAGAACTTCAAGTCCTGCAAATATCTAATGGATGTGGGGACAGGGGATTATAACGGTGCTAAGGTCAAAGAATGCAAGAAGGAGAGAGAAGGTTTAAAAAAGCAAAAATTACAAAGTTTATTTATTAATAATAATACATACATAAGAGAACACACTTAAATCAATTTACACTTAAAATGGATTTGTATATTGCATGCGACCCAGGGTATAGTAGAGTAGGCCAGATGGAGATGGCCATCGAAATGGGGGCTCAATTTCCTACATGTTTCGCCAAGACATTGGCTTCCTCAGGAAATAAGAGCTCAAAAGTGAATATATAAAGGGGTCTGTATATGGGGATACAAAAAACATCATGTGAACAAAATTTTTTAACAGTACAGTATTTGATACACACTAAATAAATTCAGTATTGTGGCTGGACAATCATGCAAAGAGGTGGCCCCACTAGTTCCGCTGGCGCAGACGTACCTGAAAACCCGACACACAGGGGGGGGCGCGGAAGGCGTCACCACAGGGGAAAAGGGCAGGCCGCGCCGTATGATGTGCCTGCAGGGGGCACACAGTAGACCTGGCAAAGGAATGTATTGAAGATATGTAAGTGGGTAAGTGGGTAAGTGGGTAATGAACGTTACGTTCAAGGGAGTACTAGAGGTGATGCAATTATGCATCGGTTGCATAGAGCGAAAAAATTATACATGTATCTATTTAAAAAAGTATAGAGAACTCACACTATTCTTTAAAAACAGTAGGTTGCAATGAGTACAAGGTGCCTGTGGATGGGTGAACACTCAGCAGAGCAATTAACCTTTCAATAAAACTCTAACAACACTCTACCTCATGCATTTGACTGCGTCAAACCAGCTATTTATCTGGTAATGTACCTTACTAAGTCAGTTCCCCTTTGGAGATTTTCTCCTTGCTATTTTTATAATGACCATTAGTTTCCCCCCCTAAAGTAACTTATTTTCCCATTCAGGCTATTCTCCATTTGATTGCTGATCCGGTTAATTGCTCTGCTGAGCGTGTGCACCCATCCACAGGCACCTTGTACTCATTGCAACCTACTGTTTTTAAAGAATAGTGTGAGTTCTCTATACTTTTTTAAATAGATACATGTATAATTTTTTCGCTCTATGCAACCGATGCATAATTGCATCACCTCTAGTACTCCCTTGAACGTAACGTTCATTACCCACTTACCCACTTACATATCTTCAATACATTCCTTTGCCAGGTCTACTGTGTGCCCCCTGCAGGCACATCATACGGCGCGGCCTGCCCTTTTCCCCTGTGGTGACGCCTTCCACGCCCCCCCCTGTGTGTCGGGTTTTCAGGTACGTCTGCGCCACCGGAACTAGTGGGGCCACCTCTTTGCATGATTGTCCAGCCACAATACTGAATTTATTTAGTGTGTATCAAATACTGTACTGTTAAATAATTTTGTTCACATGATGTTTTTTGTATCCCCATATACAGACCCCTTTATATATTCACTTTTGAGCTCTTATTCCCTGAGGAAGCCAATGTCTTGGCGAAACATGTAGGAAATTGAGCCCCCATTTCGATGGCCATCTCCATCTGGCCTACTCTACTATACCCTGGGTCGCATGCAATATACAAATCCATTTTAAGTGTAAATTGATTTAAGTGTGTTCTCTTATGTATGTATTATTATTAATAAATAAACTTTGTAATTTTTGCTTTTTTAAACCTTCTCTCACCTTCTTGCATTCTTTGACCTTAGCACCGTTATAATCCCCTGTCCCCACATCCATTAGATATTTGATTATTTTGAGGATGAGGTGCTGTATCCTATGGTACCATCTAGCCACCACTATATCTCCTCAAGTCCTGCAAGCTTCTCCCCATCGCCAAGTACCGCAGGGTGGCGACTAACCTCTGCCCTGGAGTGATGGCTTGCCTCATGCAGGTATCCTGCCTGCTGATATAGGGGGTCAGCAAAGCCAACAAACGGTGAAATACGGGTCCATCATCCTGAGAAAGTTCCTGAAATCATCAGGATTATTCTCATGGATCTCACGAAGCAAAGGCATATGACAGAACTGGTCACGCTGAAGCAACCAATTCTTGGTCCATGAACTCCTCCCCACCCTGTTCATGGACTGGGCTTGTGTCAAGGTAAGGACACCAACACCAAGCCCCCGCACAGCACGAACTCTACGAGGAGTACGTAAACGCAACATGGCTAGAAAAAGGTCGGCTGCTCAGAACAAAGTAACAGAACGCACTTAAGAACAGCAAGGCCTGTGAAGAGCGACCTGAAAAACAGTAACGAACGAACAAGAACACAATGACTGAGTCACACGTAGCTTGCTGCACGCACTGAAGAGCAGATACAAACCCACAAGCACAAACTGAACAGCAGAAAACGATCTGAAAACCACGAGTCTGAAAAAGCGCGAATCGTCTCTCACCAAACTTTTACTAACATGAGATTAGCAAAAGGAGGGTGTCGCGCTTGGTTCTGAACTGGCCTTTTCTAGTCTCATCGTACGTGGTGTACGTCACCGCGTTCACCGCGTTCTTAGCGAGGGGAAATTCCGACCACTTTGTGCGACCGTATGTACGCAAAACAAGTTTGAGCCAACATCCGTCGGAAAAAATCCATGGATTTTGTTGTCGGAATGTCCGATCAATGTCCGATCATGTGTACGGGGCATTACTCATATATCACTATAAATATACATATTAGAAGTCTATACTTAACTAGAATTCTAAGGACCATAGCTAATTCTACAAGATCCTTGATTCCTATATTCTTATTAATATTATAGTTTATTAGATAAGAATTCATTAATAACTTACCATTTTTATTTTAACTGAATTTAGCTAAAGATAATAATACTTCTGAATCTATGTGAGTAAAATTCATCATTTTGATTGTATATTTATTATTGTATCCAATTTGTATGTTATCTGTATATGCAATAACATCTTTTAACAAGGAAAAGTGTTATAACAGAAAGGAAGAAAAACACGCTTTCTGCAAATTTTTGGTCTTTTATTCATTTAATTAGTGGTCATTAAAGGCCACCAAAATAAAGCTCTATTTGTGTGAAAAAAATGAAATAATGTCATATGGGAACAGTGTTGCATGACCGCACAATCGTCATTCAAAGTATGACAGCTCTAAAAGCTGAAAATTGGCCTTGACAGGAATCGGGTAAAGATGCCCGGTTTTGAAGTGGTCAAAGAGCTAAATAAAGAAACACACTGAGCTACTATTATTTCAACTAGTAAACTAAATTGTGATTCAGCTGGTGCTGCTAGCACTGATATGGTTCCCACACCCAACAAATAAAAATAAATAAAAGGTGTTGCGTTACATTAACCAGACACTGATCAGTAAATTATGGTGGAAACCTGTACAGTGTCAGTGATCAGTGTCTGTTTAAGGTAGCGCAGCACTTTTTATTTATTTATGAATGTTTAAATAGCTGATGAGGAGGGAGGCGTTAGGAACATCCATACAGTTTTTGAAATGTATTGTCACCTTCTATAAGCCTTGCAGTCATGTCGCATAGTAGGATATGGGATAACAAGAGTAGGAGTCACTGCTGTACAATTAATTGGTCATTAAACTTATCCTATTAGATGAATACATTAAAACTGGAAACTTGTGAATGTCAATAAAACTTTTATGGGGTTTTTTGGGGGGAGGGGGGGCTCTTACACATTCCTTCTTTATATATATATATATATATATATATATATATATATATATATATATATATATATATATATATATAATTACTTTAAGAAGGAATGTGCAAACAAGTAATTGAATATGTACTATTGCGACAATTTTTGAAAAGGGTATTCAAAGCCTATATATATATATATATATATATATACACACACACACACAGTATCTCACAAAAGTGAGTACATGAGTACACCCCTCACATTTTTGTAAATATTTTATATCTTTTCATGTGACAACACTGAAGAAATGACACCTTGCTACAATGTAAAGTAGTGAGTGTACAGCTTGTATTACAGTGTAAATTTTCTGTCCCCTCAAAATAACTCAATACGCAGCCATTAATGTGTAAACCGCTGGCAACAAAAGTGAATACAACCCTAAATTGGGCCCAAAGTGTCAATATTTTGTGTGGCCACTATTATTTTCCAGCATTGTCTTAACCCTCTTGGGCATGGAGTTCACCAGAGCTTCAAAGGTTGCCAGTGGAGTCCTCTTTCACTTCTCCAAGACGACATCACAGAGCTGACTGATGTTAGAGAAATCTTGCGCTCCTCTACCCTCCATTGGAGGATGCCCCACAGATGCTCAATAGGGTTTAGGTCTGGAGACCTGCTTGGCCAGTCCATCACACTTGTCTTTGTACTCCTCACCTGATTGCCGCCACACACGCTTGACACCATCTGAACTAAATAAGTTTATCTTGGTCTCATCAGACCACAGGTCATGGTTCCAGTAATCCACGTCCTTAGTCTTGTCTTCAGCAAACTGTTTGTGGGCTTTTTTGTGCATCAGCTTTAGAAGAGGCTTCCTTCTTGGATGACAGCCATGCAGACCAATTTGATGCACTATGTGGCATATGGTCTGAGCACTGACAGCCTGACCCCCCACGCTTTCAACCTCTGCAGCAATGCTGGCAGCACTCATACGTTTATTACCCAAAGACAACCTCTGGATATGATGCTGAGCATGTGCACTCAACTTCTTTGGTCAACCATGGTGAGGCCAGTTCTGAGTGGAACCTGTCCTGCTAAACCACTGTATGGTCTTAGCCACAGTGCTGCAGCTCAGTTTCAGGGTCTTGGCAATCTTCTTATAGCCTAGACTATCTTTAGTTGGAGCAGCAATTATTTTTTTCAGATCCTCAGAGAGTTCTTTGCCATGAGGTGCCATGTTGAACTTCCAGTGACCAGTATGAGAGAGTGAGAGCAATAACACCAAATTTAACACACCTGCTCCGCATTCACACCTGAGACCTTGTATCACTAATGAGTCACATGACACCAGGGAGAGAAAATGGCTCACTGGGCCCAATTTGGACATTTTCACTTAGGGGGTGTATTCACTTTTGTTGCCAGTAGTTTAGACATTAATGGCTGTGTGTTAAGTTATTTTGAGAGGACAGCGAATTTACAGTGTTATACAAGCTGTACACTCACTGCTTTACATGCAGGTATTGGGCTGAGGCCATTAGAATTAGTCAGCAATCAAGATAATGTATTAGAGTAAATGCAAACTCGTTGTCATGTTAATTAATTGGTCCAGTAAGGGTTTACAAGTACATGGTCAAACACAGAATTGTAAGTCCTCTCAACCATGACAGTTTCAGTTTCTCAGACCACTTTTACACACCTCAAAGGTAAAACAGGAAAAGTAGAGAGGGTAATGTTCCCCAGCGCGGGCTCAGACAGCAATAAATAATGCTAATCATATCCTACTCTAGTCAAAAAAAAAAAGTTTTGTCTTTAAATACATTTTTATGCCCCGTACACACGGTCAGATTTTCCGACGGAAAATGTGTGATCGGAGCTTGTTGTCGGAAATTCCGACCGTGTGTGGGCTCCATCGGACATTTTCCATCGGAATTTCCGACACACAAAGTTTGAGAGCAGGCTATAAAATTTTCTGACAACAAAATCCGATCACGTCAATTCTAACCGTGTGTGGCCAATTCCGAAGCACAAAGTGCCACGCATGCTCAGAATAAATTCCGAGAAGGAACTGCTCGGTCTGGTAAAATTAGCGCTCGGAATGGATATAGCACTTTCGTCACGCTGCAATGTTTTAAATTGTTTAATGCAGCACACTCTCTTCTTCTTTCTAATGCTAGAAGAATGAAGTTGTTTTGCTGCTCATATTCACACAGAGTTCTCACAAACTTCTTTCTTTATTATTTATCATGATTTCATCAATATAATATGTTGATTTGTCACATCTACCGAAAAAAAAAAAAATATGTTTTTAGATCAAAATTTTTGGGTTTTGGGTGTGTTTTGTGTGTCAAGTTACCACAACACCATTATTATCTTGTATTATTTAATCTCAAGGAGATTGTTTGGTGTTGGTGTCTCTTGTTAATTTCACATTGTGTTTTTGAAATGTACCTGCCTCCTCACAAACAAACTGTCCTTTTTGAATGAAAACACACATAGGCGAGTATAATAGAAAAAAAATACCTTTATTAAGGGGTCATAACCAAACAAAGAGGGAGGCAACGCTGGATAAACTGCAGAAATTGGCGAAGCCTTTGGCCCCCAGGGCACACATCAACTATTTTACTGCAAAATTGGTGGCCTGAGGAGTCCATATATAAGGGAGTACAATCTGGTCCAGAAGCCCAAGAGATCATGAACAGCTGCAGATGACATGTATGTCCCCAGGCTGTGGTCATACAAGAGCCTGCATCTTTTGTCAGACCAGACTGAACCCAGGCCATCACTCTCTAGTCTTCCTTAGACACTTCCTTCCTTGTGGCTCTGGTGTTGGAGGTGTGGCAGAAGGAGGAGGAGGAGTACCTGGAGGAGGAGGACTATGGTTGAGCTCACAAACGTGGCTTTGGCTTGTGAGTAGGCCCCTCAACCCCTTATTTAGGGCTTGGAAGATGAGATACTCACATATTAGGCATTGGCCCTCCTCCATTTCCTGCATTTTGCAGGCTGTTATGTATGCAAAGTCCTCTTCAACACTGTGGGGGGTTCTGAGGGCCTCAGTAGCCTTCCAAAATAGGCCAATTGCTGCCTCCTCCAGGTTACTCCTCTTCCTGCCACTTTTCTTTTGAAGGCAGAGGGAAGGAACCTGGGTATCGGGCAGGCTACTGGGCCCGGCCACCTCCTGGCTGAGACTTTCCTGTGTATGAAAAAGGGACATAGTTTTAGTTTTTGGTCCATCAATCACAATCAGAAATTAGGAATCCAAACTAAGCTAGATTTAACATAATTAATTTGACCAACAGAAATATTTAGAAGAATGCTGTACCTGGCTCAAGCTGGGCTCCTCCACATGTTGCTGCCTGGAAGGCCCAGGTTAGGCGTCAGAAGCCTCAGCTGAGGGGGAAGGAAGCATGGAAGGAAGATTGGAGAGTGCTGGCCTGGGTTCAGTCTGGCCTGCCAGAAAATGCAGTCTGTCATAGTACCACAGCCTGGGAACATAAATGGCATCTGCTGCAGCTCCTGATCTCAGGGAATCCTGGACCTTCTTGTGCTCCCTTAAATAAGTGCTCCTCATGCCACCAATTAGGCCCTTAAATAGGTGATGTCTGCCGTGGGGATCACCGGCTTCACAAATTCCAGCAATTTATCCAGCGCTGCCTTCCTCTGTTTGATTCTTATAATGTGGGTGGTTTACCTGCCACAGACAGGGCAGCTCCCTGAACATATCAATAAATATGGGGATAAAGTCCTGATCATTCAATATATCCATTTTGTCTGCAAGACACAACACAAGACAAACCCTAATGTCAGGCTAAAGTCTCCTAATCTTGTCCCAATATAGGCCTCAATTTCTAAGCAGTATAGGCCCAAGTTTAAATGTTACCTTCGTTATCATGATCTGCGCTTCCTCTACTCCTTCCTCCGCTCACAGATCATATGTACTACGCATGCGTGTTACGCTTTATATACACTGCACATGTGTGAAACACCACCCGCCCCTGATGTTCTTTCTAGTCTATTCCCCACTCCTTCTTGTTTGGCGCAGTGGGGAAGAGAACATGGCGGAGACAGAACAGGTGCGTGCTAATTACAGCAACGAGGAGGAGGAAAGGCCCGAGCCAGAAACGTTACGATACCGGAGGAGACGACTTAAGGCCTCAAATATGTCCTTTGTTGAGATGGTGCAGATGGTTGACATACTGGAGAGGGCCAACTATGATGGGAAGTATGGACCTTACCCCAACCCCAATGTCAGAAAGGCCAAGATCATGGCGAAAGTTGTGAAGAGTCTGCACCGTAATTTTGGGGTACGGCGATCCAAGGATCAACTCAGGAAACGGTGGTCGGACCTCAAAATCAGAGAGCACGATCAGTATAGAAGGATCAGGAGAGTGCTGCAAAAAAGTAAGTAGTTGTCCTGTGTTCCTATTCTTTCTTTTTATTACGTTCGTGTTGCTCCATATGCTTTTCTTTACTGTTGTACAGTTTAAAATGGCAACTTTCATGTTCATGGACACATTATTCGTTCGTAGGAAACATTGTTCGTTCGGCCAATAAAACACCATGTTTTGTCCAGATGCATTTCAATAAATTTTTTCTGGCCTACTTCTGTTAAAATAATTTTGTTGTCTAGATGGGTTTGTAACTAGAATGAAATGCAAACTAGATTCTGTGTAAGGAGAGGACACTCAGCAGCTGTTTACACATCTGGACACTGGAGCACTAGTGTGGGACACCAGATCACCCTTTTTATTAGGGGGTCCACACAGGTGCTCCAGTGTATACTATAGGGGTGACTCCATCTGTGAAGCTTGTACAAAACAGGTAAGTATTCAAGCTTGACAAAGGAAAAAAATATTATTATCTTGCAACTCTGCCAAAATAGACAATTGCCATCAAATATCTGTGTGCTAAGTATACCTTTTTTTTGTTTACATAGGGGCGAAAAGACTCGGAGGACACCACTCATCAGAGCAGACAACAGACCCCCCACCTCAGGAAGAAGTGGAAATCCCACAAACACAACAGGAGGAGGAGGAGGGAGACGTTATAGAAATTGTCACCACAACAGGTGAGTGTCTGCGACCACAGGCTCAGGTAAGAGATGGATGCCGGCATATTTATAATACATGGTGTATTTTTTTAAAATATTTTTAGGTGATCGTAATGTTGTGGATGAAGCTCATCTCACCAGTGGAAGTGCCCAGATCCTGATCGGGGAGATCATGGGGTGTAATAGTAACTTGGAAAACATCAAGCAAAACATCAATGATGTTCAAAACAAAATGAAGAACATCATTGATGTTTTAGGGAGAGTTTAAAACCCCTCGAAACTCCTAATTTATTTCTGCTTTATTTTTCTGACAATTTTTTGAACATATTTTGACATATTCTACAAAAGCCAAATTTTGAAGATGCACACACTGTGTCAACATGTGCTATCTGCCATCAATGTACGCATTTTGGGGGTTTAACCCCTTCCTCAATAATAAAGTAGCTGAGAGGAAGGGGTTGCACCCACAAAACACGTCCATTGATCCCCCATGATGGCAGCTAGCACATGTTGACATTCAGCAATATGTGTGCATCTGTCACGTACCTGACGGTAGACCCTGATATGCAGGGAACGGCCTCTCTTGCTCCTCTGATTCTGGCCCCCTGATAGAGTAGACAGGAGGAGCAGAAGTGCAGAGTCGCACAAGTGCCAAACAGTTCATCTTCACTGTAATGTAGAACAGCAGCAGGTGGCATGGTGCTGGAGCAGGGTTCTCCAATGAGCGGAAGATGCAGGTCGGGCAAGCCGGGTCAAACACTGGTGGGAACGTCAGGAGCAGAAGCGGAGGCAGGTGCGTAGTCTGGATGCAGGCAGGGTCGGCAACGGGCTGGCAGCGTGGTAGTAGAAGGAGCAGGCAGATGTGGAGTCAGAACAAGCCGGGTCAGATGCAGGCAGCAGGTAGCAGAGTCAGAGGCAAGCCGGGTCGGTAAACAGGTGCAGGTATCACGGGTAAAGCAGGCAGGAACACACGGGAACGCTGTAGAACGGACAGCACTGGATGCAAGCACAGACCAAGTTTAAATAGCCTCTTGGTAATGTGCACACAGGTGAACCGAAGGTGTTCTGACAGAGGCTGAGGTCGCAGGTCGACTTCTCCATCGGCCATCTTGAGTACTAGCTGGTCTTTCTTGACAGGCTGAGGTCACAGGTCGACCTCTCCTTCGGCCATCTTGAGTACTGGCTAGTCTTCCCTGACAGGCTGAGGTCACAGGTCGACTTCTCCTTCAGCCATCTTGAGTACTGGCTGGTCTTCCCTGACAGCATCTTCAAAATTTGGCTTTTCCAGGGGTGACTTCACCCCATCTGCTGAACGCAATATCAAACACAGTTTATAAATACTCATGTCTGATATTGGCTTCAATTTCTACAAAAGTTGAACTTTGTAAGTTCCAGAGTTGTGTATTTCTTGTTGGTTTGAAATATGCCTGTTTTACCATAAAAGGAAATTTGTACTTTTAATGTCGCCTAAAAAATTGTTATACAACAAACATGTTGGTTTGTTTTAAAAACCTTTTATAAATGCACATGTGATTGTGCTTTGATTAAAAAGATTGAGAATCAACAATGTGTGGCTTCTTCTTTCAATGCTCAAAAGCATTTTTTTGTTGTAAAGTTGGTGTTTTCAGTGACAATGGGTGTTACTTACTAAAGGCAAATCCACTTTGCACTACAAGTGCAGTTTCAGTGCAGTCTCAGGTGCACTTGTAGTGCAAAGTGTATTTGCCTTTAGTAAATAACACCCAACAGTGCTTTCTAATTTTACACAATCACGCCATTTTCAGGACTCCCCAAATTTCAGTCAGGGTCAGCTAAAAGAAAGCCAAGCAGTAAATCTAAGCAAATATTTGTTCAGTTTAAAATATTTTTTTATTTAAAAGATATCTCAGACATTGTCTGCCATATTGATGGCCCCCCTACCCGCAAAGTTATCCATGTATCTTAGACGAACCTCGCAGGCACTCTGGGGGGGGCAAGCGAGGACGGCCAGCTTCAAGCGCCGTCAGGGTTGGTTCATTTAGATTAATTCCGGCTTCAGGCCCAGCTGAGCCAGCATAGTTCACAGAATTTCTCCTTAAAAAGTTGTGGAGAACACAGCAATCCAGGATAATGTGATTGAGTTTATATTCCTCCATGTGTATCAGTGTAAGAAATGTATAATGTAGATTAGCATTTAACTGTGGATTTGTGCCACATCCAAAATTTGAATGAACAACAACAAAGAGGGTCCCCTATTGGTGGACTTTTTAGGCACATGTAAAAACCATAGAAAGGTATACTTAGTACAAATATAATTTATTAAATTGACACAATAAAAATATAACAAAACTATAGCATCTATTGTTAGGAATATGGATCAAGCAGTGTTGCAATAATGCGTATACAGTGTCTGAGGCAGTACTCTTGCACCGATGCATTTCGGAGTCAATTAAACTCCTTCCTCAGGGGTGGTGTACATTTGAGATAGTTCTATATTAGAGAAAATATATTGAGAAGATGATAATCAACATGTGAGTATCCATCAATAAAGCATTTCATAATATATTTTCATGTCTGATACACTTACATTAAACACTGTGTTGGCTGACTTGACATTCCATACAGTTTTTGGTTAAAAACAGAGACAGTGACATAGTCTGTCTACCCAGTATGCTCTTGACTCCGACACAAACAGACATCTATGTATTAAGGGTGGTATAGATCTGGATGTAGGTGGAAATGGAGTTTACTCCACAAAAATATATAAATAGTATTCTCTTCAAGAAGAAAAGAAAGCCCAAAAAATGATTTTAAAATAAATACTTGAGTTTCTACTGAGGCCGAAAGGCAACTCCTGCAAAAGATGTGATAACATAAGTGTATAGTAAGGGATCCTATTTATTTATTAAGTATTAAATACAACAAGGAAGCTAATTCACAAGGTTAAACTCATACCTGGAGGTGGCTCAACAGTTGATGTTTATAGATGTATGTTTGATAGCTAAAAAGATGGTAAATAAAATAAGGTGTTCAATTAGTTAACTATTTAAATTTCAGATATTACTTTCAAATATCATGTTATGTTTTTAACTTAAATTTTACTATGTCTTTTGACAAAAAATGCATCACTTTTTTAGATGTAGATGCCTACAGAGGAGAGGGGGGAGCTATTTTGAGCAAGCTATATAGGAAACCCACCGCAAGCAATGCAATTTTGCATGCTACCAGCTTCCACCCTAAACCCATCATGGATTCTATCCCTTACAGCCAGTATCTTAGAATAAGACGAAATTGTTCGGATGACAATATTTTTAAAATTGAAACGAACAAACTATGTGAGAGATTGCTACAATGAGGCTACTCACACACTTCATTAAAATGATCTTTTAAAAAAGCCTCTCTAAGATCAAGGACGGAATTACTCTATTCAGAAAAATCCAAAAACCAAAACGATGTTAATACCATCAGAATTATTACAAAATACAGCAATCAACAAAAACAAATGAAAAACATTATAGAAAAATACTGGCATATGTTGCAATGTGACCCAGCACTGGGACCTTTTGACCCTCCCAAGCCCCGCTTTACCTTTAAACGGGCTACATCCCTAACCACTTCAGCCCCGGAAGGATTTACCCCCTTCCTGACCAGAGCTCTTTTTACAATTTGGCACTATGTCGCTTTAACTGCTAATTGCGCGGTCATGCAATGCTGTACCCAAACAAAATTTGCGTCCTTTTCTTCCCACAAATAGAGCTTTCTTTTGATGGTATTTGATCACCTCTGCGGTTTTTATTTTTTGCGATATAAACGGAAAAAGACTGAAAATTTTGAAAAAAAATGATATTTTCTACTTTTTGTTATAAAAAAAATCCAATAAACTCAATTTTAGTCATACATTTAGGCCAAAATGTATTCAGCCACATGTCTTTGGTAAAAAAAAATGTCAATAAGCGTATATTTATTGGTTTGCGCAAAAGTTATAGCGTCTACAAACTAGGGTACATTTTCTGGAATTTACACAGCTTTTAGTTTATGACTGCCTATGTCATTTCTTGAGGTACTTGTGACAGACTCACCCGGGAAAGAGGCTATTGGAGGGGACTGAACGCAAGCCTCTTGCCCACCGATTATGGGCCCTAGCATTTGGGGGAATGGTGCTCTCTGTGAGCTGTATGCCTGGGGACCCTGGGGTTGGTATTACTTTGGATTCAGCTCCATGTCCCCCCAAAACACACAGACTCTGGGAACCCTTTATATGCCATATTAGAATGATAAGATTGAATTATACTGTTGGGACACAT